>NC_135276.1:3545000-4184000 GCF_051311805.1 Agelaius phoeniceus
TCTTGTTCTAGTACTAAAATCTCCTTTGAGAAGGGGAGGCCTCTAACAAATTGGTTAATAAACAACAGCAGTTAATGTCACCTGAATTCCCATGAGCATATGAGCTGGTGTGCAGCCATCCTTATCAGGAAAGGAGGAGATAATCCCATATTAATGCTGATCAGATTTGCTACAATTGACTAAACATCCCAGCCAGGACCTGGCTGTGGGCTTTTGTAGAGAGCACTGGAGGTTTTAATTAAGTTATTAATAATACCTAAGCAGTAATTCAGGTAAAATACAAAGTTTTACAGGAGGGATAGAAATCTGCTTTTAATATTGGATCTCAACACAACATTGGTGACTTCAATTTATTTTCTAAGGAATCATGTTTGTTTCTAGAAATTGCTGGATTGTTTATGACTTAGAAGGAGTGGTTTTTTATTTTGCTAAGAGAATTCTAGATGCTGTCCTGGTGTGAGAGCAGCAGCTCAATGGCCCTGCTGCAGCGTCTCCCACAGCTCTGGGGGCAGCTGCACAATTGCCAGGGCTGGACAGGGAGGCCCAATGGGCTTTCCCTGCTTAATCCCATAATTTCTGTTGCTTCAGCTTTGCCCTAAGGTCCCTGCAGCCTGAAAGCACAGAAGAGTTGGGTGGGAGCAGAGAGGCCCCACAGTGGAGCTGGGAATGCTGGACTTGAGCAGCTTTGGCTGCTCCGGAGCCTGCCCAGGACGTGGGCCCTGAGTTTCCACACTCAGGGAAGGAATATTTGCACTCCTACAGCTTTCTTTTCTGTCAAATGGTGTTTATTTTTACAACCACAGGCTGCTCCAAGAATAATTACAGTTGTTTAATAATTATTGTGATTGCAGACGAAGGCTGGTAATTGGTATCAGTTTAAGTGGAGAGGAAATGGCCAGGAGTTTTTGAATGGCATGAATTCTCTTGTTTTCCTTTGCCATCTGTAAAGCTATGAATAGGAAAAACATGTGGATAGAATCATTGTTGTTTTTTGAGATGTAAATGAGACACAGGGCTGAGGAGCATCTCCCTTCAGTGGCATCTGCCTGAAAGGTTACTGGACAGAAGCAGCCTTGGAAGAATTTCCTGCCTTTTGCTCCCTTTTCTCTCAGAAGCAGCTTGTGCAAAACCAAACTGGAATATGAAGCTGGATTCATTATTAAACCAAGAGATTATAATTTCCACATCATTCTATTCCCCATCCCCACTTCCCAGTGTCTGATAATAATCTTGTGTCATAATGAAATTCATGAGGCTGCAACAACAAAGGAGTGCATGGAGGAGAACAAGAGCTTCTCAGATGGTATAGATTTGCATACTAATGAAGATTATGGTGTTGTTAATATTACAGAAACATAGTAATATCCAAATACCACTGAAATGGGGAATGGTAGGTCATTATCAGACTCCAAAAACAAATAAAAGAATGCATTTTACAATATAGCTGCACCTTGCAGCTGCTGCAGAATTAAACCCAATTCCTATAACTGAACTATTTTGATTTCTGTACCATATCAAGAAGGTTAAAAAATTCAGACTTGCAGTGTATTTTATTGGAGAAAAAGTACTCAAAAGTTCAATTTTTTTTTCAAGCTATGTAGGCTGATCTCAAAAAGCACAATGGGTTGGAGTTCATAGGACTCAAGTTCAGAAATACATCAAGGCTTTGGCTTCCAAGGATGAGCTTAAGACAGGAGGCTCATCCATGGCTGGGATTTTATTCCTGCCTTTACTAAAGGGCTCTTGACCCAGCTTTGGCCAACCTCCTGTCTGCTTTGTGTGCTGGTTCAGCAATGCAGGTTCACTGGGAGCAGGAGGTGCAGGGCAGCACAAAACTAAAGCCTCAACAGCTCACATAGAAAACCCTGCACCTTCCTGGTCTCCTGCACAGCTAAAGGTCTTGGTTTCCTCCAAGAAGTGATCTTGGCATTTGCCAAGGCCTCTGTCAAATGACAACTCCAGCAGCAGTTTTCTGGGCCTGATTCCCTCTTTTTTGAATGATGGCTGTGCAGAGACCCAGGGTGCCCTCAGAGCAAGGTTTGATCCATGGATCTCCAGCATTTTAGGGCACTGAGAGTGGGTGTTTGTGAGGAAGATGAGGGGGGTCAGGTTCTCACAACACTGGGCTGCTGTGAGGGGCTTTTTTTGTAGCTTCACCAACACAGGGAATTAATTCAGTGGGAGGGAAGCCTCTGTCAGTCACCAGGAGGGCTATAAAAAAGCTGAAGTGTCTCAGGGCATGGGTGTGATTGAAAGCAGTGGTGTGTTTGGGAAGATTTCAATGACTCTTAGGGATCATGATAGACTTGAGTAAAATTTGGTGTTTGCCAATGTTTGGGAGCCTAACAAAGCAATTTGCTGTTCTGTTACACCAGGTAACTTACCAGGGTCCTTTTGCTCAAGTTAAACTAGTCTAAGCCTTAAATCTAAGCCAAGAAAGATGCTTTGAAAATGAGGCTTCCCAAGGACAAGTAGCCCCTCACAATTCACAGAATTCACAGAATCACTGGGTTGGGAGAGACCTTCAAGATCAGGAGTCCAACCCAGCCCCAACAGCTCAACTAAACCCTGGCACCCAGTGCCACATCCAGGCTTTGTTCAACACACCCAGGGATGGGGACTCCACCACCTCCCTGGGCAGCCATTCCAGAGCTTTATCACCCTTTCTGTAAAAAACTTCTTCTTAATATCCAACCTGTATTTCCCTTGGTGCAGCTTGAGGCTGTGTGCTCTGGTTGTGTCAGTGCTGCTGGAGGAAGAGCCCAGCCCCAGCTGAGCACAGGCCCCTTTCAGGAGCTGTGCAGTGACAGTGTCACCCCTGAGCCTCCTTTTCTCCAGGCTGAGCACCCCCAGCTCCCTCAGGGCTTCCTCACAGGGTTTGTGTTCCCAGCCCCTCTCCAGCCCCGTTGTCTCCTCTGGAGGCACTCAAACATCCCAACATCCTTCCCAAACTGGGGCCAGACTGGACACAGCACTCCAGGTGTGCCCTCAGCAGTGCTGAGTACAGGGGAAGGATGATCTCCCTGCTCCTGCTGGCCACACCATTCCTGAGCCAGGCCAGGAGCCATTGGCCTGCTTGGCCCCCAGGGCACTCTGCTGGCTCATGGTCACTTGCTGCTGACCAAAACCCCCAGGTCCCTTTGTGCCTGGGCACTGCCCAGCCACCCTGTCCCCAGCCTGAAGGGCTGCAGGGGTTGTTGTCTCCAAAATGCAGGACTGGGCACTTGGACTTATAAAAACTTCATCTTATTTGTCATCATGATATTTTCTGAAAAATCATCTTTGCCCAGGATTTTTCTCCTGAGAAGCTGAGAAGCCTCAGAAAAGAAATGTAAACAATAATGATCTGATTGCTTGGCAATGTGATCTGGAGGCTGCTTACCAACAGGTGCATCTTTGATTGGTTCCATGTGAATTGTGTTGACTTAATGACCAATCCCAGTCCAGCTGTGTCGGGAATCTGGCCAGTCATGGGTTTTTATCATTCTTGTTTAGCCTTCTGATGTAGCCTTTCTCTTTCTTTAGTATAGTTTTAGTATATAATGTAATGTAATATAATGTAATATAATATAATAAATATAATAAATATAATAAATATAATACAATACAATACAATATAATATAATATAATATAATATAATATAATATAATATAATATAATAATATCAGCCTTCTGAGAACATGGAGTCCAATTGTCACCTCTCACCTCATCCTGGAGACCCTCACACCACCACACTTATTGGACTCTGCAGTGTGTGGGGTTGGAGGCAGGGTGGGATCTCAGCAGGTCTGAGGCTGCTGGGGCTGCAGAGCCCCCTCAGCTGCTCTGGGGGTGTGAGGGGTTTCCAGAGGAAAGTGGACACAGGCAGATTTTGGGCTCTGCTCCTGGTCAGCCTCTTGCAGAGCTGGGATTTGGGGCCAGGCAGGGCAGGGGGCAGATGCAGAGGACTCTGCTGTCCCAGCCCACAGCCCATGGGCACCTTCCTCAGGCTCTGTGCAGGGAACAGGCCTGGTCTGTTATGCAAATGCTTCTGTAAAGAGAGCCAGGCATTCATGTTAAAATATTTTTAGGTGTCTCTGCTTATAAAATTTGACCCCAGACAGTTTTGTTTTTTTTTTTTTTTTTCACAATGGGTTTTAAATAATGAAAGAGTTTAAAGTTTTTCACATTAGAAACAGCTTAATTCTTTTTAAGGATTATGAATTAGTATTTTCATAATACTCTCCTATGTTTAGTAGTCTTGTAAGGGCTTGAAAGTTCTAAGTATCCCTTTCCTTCTTCTCTTCACTATAACAAAAGGTTTCTACTTTGATGTAAATGTGGATTAATACACCTGCATTAAATAAAATGTAGGAAAGTGAAGTTCTAACAGCCTAAATTGTACTTATTTGTGATGTTTTCTTTCAGAAGCATCAGTGATTGAGCAACAGTTCCTTGTAGTGCTGCTTTATCTGATCACAACCATTTTAATTTTAAGGGAACTAATACAGCACAGTAGCCTGGGAAGTAAAATCTTGGTAGGTGCCTCCCCCTTGGGTGCAGGATGTTCCCTGCTGCTGTTCCTTGGTGTCTGCCCCACTCCTGGGGCTGCAGGATGAGCTGTGCAGTGGCCCTGGGAGTGTCCTGGTGAACATCTGCAGCCAGGTACCAGGTGGGTCTCCAGGCAGAGCCTCTGACAGACCAGCTCTGCTCTCTGCCTCTGCTTAAACCCTCTTTCCTGAGCTCTTCACTTCCCTCAGGCTCCCTTTACTTTTCTCCTCACCAGTTCTTCATAGGGGTCTTTCAGTGCTGAGGGGAGCCCTGTGTGAGGTTGTCCTGTGTGCCCTGTGTGCCCAAGCCCAGCTGCCAGCTCCTTTGCTAACCAGAGCTGTGACAGCCCCTCTGGATCAGCTGGGCCCAAGCTGTGATCCACCCCTGCTGGACCTGCAGAAATCCTGGGTTAACACCTGGGCTGAAGGCACAGGACTGAGACTGCAGCAAGGAACCTGGCGGGGAAGGGACACCTGGGTCACAATGACCAGGACACTGTGTCACAATGACCATGGCACCTGTGTCACAATGACCAGGACACCTGTGTCACAGTGACCATGGCACCTGTGTCACAATGACCATGGCACTGTGTCACAATGACCAGGACACCTGTGTCACAATGACCATGGCACCTGTGTCACAATGACCAGGACACTGTGTCACAATGACCATGGCACCTGTGCCAGAATGACCATGGCAGTGTGTCAGAATGACCAGGACACCTGTGTCACAATGACCATGGCACTGTGTCACAATGACCAGGACACCTGTGTCACAATGACCAGGACATCTGTGTCACAGTGACCATGGCACTGTATCACAATGACCATGGCACCTGTGTCACAATGACCAGGGCACTTGTCAAAATGACCAGGACACCTGTGTCAGAATGACCATGGCACCTGTGTCACAGTGACCATGGCACCTGTGTCACAATGACCGTGGCACCTGTGTCACAATGACTGTGGCACCTGTGTCACAATGACCAGGACACTGTGTCACAATGACCATGGCACCTGTGCCACAATGACCATGGCACCTGTGTCAGAATGATCAGGACACTGTGTCACAATGACCATGGCATCTGTGTCACAATGACCAGGACACCTGTGTCACAATGACCATGGCACCTGTGTCACAATGACCATGGCATCTGTGTCACAATGACCATGGCATCTGTGTCACAATGACCAGGACACTGTGTCACAATGACCATGGCACCTGTGTTGCAGTGACCATGGCACCTGTGTCACAATGACCATGGCACTGTGTCACAATGACCAGGACACCTGTGTCACAATGACCATGGCACCTGTGTCACAATGACCATGGCACCTGTGTTGCAGTGACCATGGCACCTGTGTCACAATGACCATGGCATCTGTGTCACAATGACCATGGCATCTGTGTCACAATGACCAGGACACTGTGTCACAATGACCATGACATCTGTGTCACAATGACCAGGACACTGTGTCACAATGACCAGGACACTGTGTCAGAATGACCAGGACACTGTGTCACAATGACCATGACATCTGTGTCACAATGACCAGGACACTGTGTCACAATGACCAGGACACTGTGTCACTATGACCATGGCACCTGTGTCACAATGACCAGGACACTGTGTCACAATGACCATGACATCTGTGTCACAATGACCAGGACACTGTGTCACAATGACCAGGACACCTGTGTTGCAGTGACCAGGACACCTGTGTCACAATGACCATGGCACCTGTGTCACAATGACCAGGACACCTGTGTCACAATGACCAGGACACTGTGTCACAATGACCAGGACACCTGGGCAGGGACCCTCTGGGAGAATCCCCTTCTCTGATGGGTCCCTGGAGCCTCCCAGAGCCCTTTGCTTCCCCACTGGCTTTGGGAAGTTCAGCATGTGGCTCTGCACTTGGCTGTGTGAGTATCTCTCTCACACAGTTATCATCCTTCAAGGTTGGATTCTCCAGTTTCTCCCCCTAGTAATTCAGGCAATGACTTTTAGGAATAGCATAAGGAGCTGCAAATGTCAATATTTTAAAATACTTCTTCAGGAGGATTTCTGTGACAGAACTATGTATAATTCCTATTGAGACTTTGAGATCAGGTTGTAACTCTCCTAAACAGTGTCAGTTACTTGATATGAGGCAAATTCAGAGAAATGCTCAGGATCCTCTTGCCACCATTGAACCCTGGTTCTTTAAACTCGTACATAAAACACCACTTTGGATTGCCAAAAGTTCTGACTATAAGGTAGGAGCCACTGTACTTCTCTTTCAGACTTTTATTGCTTACAAAACCAGTGGTAAATAGAAGTTTAATGCAGTTTTGACTCAGCCTCTCTCTGCCTTCCCCAGCACAGACAATGATCCAGTGCCTGTTTGCCAGCACATGCATTAGTGGCCTTTAGTCAAAGCTCAGCAGTGGCCTGGTATTTAACAGTAGAGTAATTGCATGTCAGCATCATTTAATGGAAGTTTTGATAAAACTGGAGTCAAAAGGGTGCTCTAACAGCTTTTACTATGTTCAATAAGACTTGTTTTTAACCAAGGAACCAGTGGCTGTTTGGCAAAAGTTCTATTTTTGTGTGTGTGTGCTTTTCTCCAGTGTAGCACACACAGTGTTTGGTATGGGGAGCAGGAGTATTTACCAGATTTCTCCTTCCTGTCCCACCTTCAGGTGTGCCAGCAGCCCCCTGTGCTATTTCTGTGTTCCTGGAGTCAGTGCTGGGCTGAAATGTTGGTTCAGAGTGCCTGTACAGCTCACTGGTGCCTTCAGCTTTGGTTGTGCTTTAAGGAGCCCGTTAATGTCACTGGGATTTTGATGGTACTGGGGGTGAAGCAGCTTTTTCTTCCCCTGAAATCCTGTTAGTTAGGAGGGTATTGCTTTATGCAGCAGAAATGAATCCATTATCTGTGGCAGAATGAGTTTCTAAAAATCTGACTATTGGGGTCAGAAGCACTTCACTTTCTCCTTCCAAAGAGAAATGTCAGTAGAAGGCAATTTTCAGTTCTCTTGTACTGGGGC
Source organism: Agelaius phoeniceus (assembly GCF_051311805.1). NCBI lineage: Eukaryota > Metazoa > Chordata > Aves > Passeriformes > Icteridae > Agelaius > Agelaius phoeniceus. Next base: position 3,552,565 of record NC_135276.1, read on the forward strand.
ATGGCTTAGGGTGAGTTGATGGCAGGGAGAGCTGCAGCAGCCTGTGCTCACTGTGCCTGCAGCCCACTCTGGATTTCTTCCAAGGCCACTGACCAGAGCAGGGCTATTGCTGTGTCCACTGAAGCATCATCTGCTCAGGATGAAAGCATCTGCCCCACTAACGGGGCAGTCTGATTGTTCTCTGATGTGTGAGGCTGCTTTGCAGAATTCAGAGGCTGCTCCTTCTGATTGAGACACAACAGAAGAAAACTGGCTCCTAAAATATCTGCTTATTCTTAATCTCTGTGGTAATTTCTCATAAAGGTGTGATAGACCATGGCAACCTGATTTAACTTGAAAGCCTGCTCTGCTTTGAGCAGGAGGTTGCACTGGAGACCTCCAGAAGTGCCCTGCAACCTGATTTTTATTGTGATTCTATGACACCCTCGAGTTTAGCAGGTCATCACATCTCTATTGTGTTCATATTTTGTACTGCTTAATGCTGCCTTTCACAGCCCCACAGTAAAACACTTTACCTGCCTTTGGAAACATGAAGGAATGAATCTGCAGCACTTTCGATGATTCCCCGAAGAATTAAAAGGGATTTTATGAACTACATTCAACAGTAGTTTTGAGCAGAGCTATAAGACCCAGCTAGGCTTAAGGAACAGGTGAATCCAGGAGAGCATTCTAAAGAAAAATGTAAGTTGAATCCTAGCATTTAGGAGGGGATTGTTCTGAAACTGCCTTTCCTTGCTCATTTCAGTGTGATCATAATTTAAATAACCTCTCTGCTGTTCATTTTCTACAAGAATTTTACCAAAAGATGGTGCCTAGCACCATGTTTCACAGAGCCCAAATTTTGCTATTTGAGGTTGAATTGATTTCCCTTTCAGTTCAAAGGGAAAGCTGCAGGACACCAAACATCAATACTGTGACATTGCAGCTGCTGGGCAGCTGATGTTACATGCACTGCACGTTTAGATCTTTTCCTGTGTCCTCCCCCTTGCTTGTATGCCTTTTGCAATTTCTGAATGATTTTTCCCATCACAGCCTCATTCCTCTTTTAGTTCTTTTTATTGCATAAAGCTCTCTTAAGAAAAAAATTTCAAAGGGTTTTTTGTACTCGGTGTCATTATTGTGTTTCTGTTTTAAGTTTCTCTCGCTTCCTAAGACAATTACCTCACCATTTCAGATCTGCTTGTGTATTAACAGCTAATCAGCTTTTTACCCTCTGGCCTTCAAGCCCTCCCTCACACGGTTCCTGACCCCTTTTTCAGCGTGCCTCCCTTCATTTGTTCACAATTTAATTTTTGCATTATTCTGTCCTCTTTCATCTCTCTGTACTGTGCATATTTCAGGCTAGATTCTCTTCTCTCTAATTAACTTTGTTCTATTTCCTCTGCCATTTGGAGAAGCCCCAGTGATGGAATAGTTGCCATAACAGAATTCCCTTTCCTGGTGCTGCAGCATCACCCAGGCCTGGGCACGCCAGGAATCAGCAGCAGAGCTTGGCTGGCAGCAGTGCCACACCAGGGACAGGGACAGGGGCAGGGACAGGGACAGCAGTGCTGGTGCCAGACAAGCTCTCTGGAGTGATAAGGAGCCTTGTTATCTCCTGAGGAAGGAGCAGCCTGGCCGCCCCTCTGGGAATGCCTGCAAGCACCAACAGCACCAACAAACCATGGAAATTACAATATATTGATCAGAAACTCCCTTTAAAGAGCCTTTGCTTTAGTTGTGGAAGGCTTGGTGTGTGAGGGATTTGGCTCTAGGAAAGGAAAAGAGCAGTTCCAGGCTGGAGGGCAGGATTTAGGCACAGCAGCCTGGCTGTCCCTGCAGCTCTGCTGGCACCCAGCAGCTGTGCCTGGAGCAGGATTGTGCCCAGTGCTCAGAGCAGGGCACCTGGGCAGGGACCCTCTGGGAGAATCCCCTTCTTTGATGGGTCCCTGGAGCCTCCCAGAGCCCTTTGCTTCCCCACTGGCTTTGGGAAGTCCAGCATGTGGCTCTGCACTTGGCTGTGTGAGTATCCCTCTACACAGTAACCATCCTTCAAGGTTGGATTCTCCAGTTTCTCCCCCTAGTAATTCAGACAATGACTTTTAGGAATAGCATAAGGAGCTGCAAATGTCAATATTTTAAAATACTTCTTCAGGAGGATTTCTGTGAGAGAACTATGTAAAATTCCTGTAAATTCATGGAAGTCAAATAGGTGAAGTCAGAACTGTTTTTATCCCTAAGCAGAGTCCCAGTCACCCACAATCTCCTGTAAACTCACTCTAGTAGTTTAGTTTTAATTTTAATGCCTTGAATCAGAAATTATTTCAATGTGGCTAATTACCATTGAGGGCATCTCTGAGGATTCAGTTGCTGACAGCCCTTCAGCACCTTCTGCAGTTTTGCACATCAGCCTGGAGAGGACAGACAATCTCCCCAGTAATTAACTACAAAGAAATCATAAACCAGAGAGACCTTGGAGAAAGATATCTGGTGGTCCTTTAATATCCTGTACATCTAAATCCTTAATGTCCCTTAAAGAAAACATGATTAGTTAAAACTGAGATTAGTCCCTTCACTTTGTATTGCTCTCATAGTTTAAAACCTATATTGTGTAGATGAGAAAAAACCTTTTTAAGGATGCTCAGTAAAATTGCAAATAAGTCACAGGACCCAATTTTTCCTCTTGGGCTGTATCAAAACCAGCAGGGGATGACAAAATCTTGAGTAAGGCAGGTGAAGGTTGGATGCAGCACTGGTCAGTGTTACTCTGGTGCATGGCCAGCAGTGCAAATCCTGGCTACAGCAGCAGCCTTGCACAGAATTGATTTGAAGGTGTTCTGTGCTCCACTGCACGAGTTTTTTGTCATGAATGTAACCCTTATTAACCTGGGAAATAATCTTTATTCCTCTTGTGGTTAAGGCTGTGTGGTTTAGTGGGAGTGTAAACAGAATAATTACCAAAGTGATGCATTTCCCTCCCTTAATATAATAGACTTCTAAATGGACTCAAAGGAAATTAGAGAGTTCCATGCTGAAAAGAAATGACCATGTGGCATCCTGCAGTCAGCACAGAGATCTATCTATATTTAATTAATGTTAAACCCATGAAGGAAGGTTGTGTTTCCTTTTCATGTAGAGTCAAAAAACCCCCAAACCCCAGCCCCTCCTTGTGACCCTGTATTTTAAGAAGTTCTCGTGCCATCTGGATGATCAGATTTCACATATGTGTATTAGCAGTAAAAATGTTAAATTAAATTTTCAGCAGCGCTGTAACAACACAGTGAAACATGCCTTCACCTCCCCAGAGCTGAAAAGCAGCTGCACACATTCTCTCTTCAGGCTGCAGAGCCCTCAGAACTCTCTGGGTACCTCAGCCCTGCTGGGAGGAGGAAATACTTGGCCAATAATAATGGGCAAACTAAACTCGATGACATCTTGGTTTCCAAGGAGCAGGATTTAACTTTTGAATTAAAAAAAATGCCAGTGGGTTTGTAGGGTGTGATTTTGTGGGAACAGTTGCTGCACATCTGCCTCATGTGTGCCATATATTGTGAGGAGGGAGGAAAGGAGATTTAGATGTCCTGCTAACAGATTTGCTCATATCTATAAATAATTAGGTGTACAGCTGAGCTTTGCACTGCATTTGATACCCATTTTGCCAGCTCCTTCTCAGCAAAGGTGGTTGGAGTTAAAACAAATCAGCTTTGTGGTGTCAGTGTGGAGCTGCAGACAGCAGGTGACATTGGAATTGTGTGCCCACTCTGAGCTGCAGCTCCACAGGGCCTGAGGGCTGGCTCCAGCTTCCTAAAATAACCCTTCCTAGAGACCACTTGGAGATTGAAATTACTCAACTAATGTGATGTTCCATTCTAATTAGAATTTTTAATTCTATCTGCTGACGAGTTTTGGAGCCCATTTTCATCAGTAGCAGAATTCCAGAGCTTCTAAGCATGACTGTGAAATACAATTTTAAGATTCATTTTCTGTTTATTTATTTTCTGTTTTCAAGTCAGTTCTTGAGCACAGACAAAAACTTTATATGTTCTCTTCTGGAAGTTGTTGAAAGAATTTTTTTCATGGCAATTAGGCATGCATCATTATAATTTAAAGTTTTTTCTAAGAATAACTAGAAAGCAATTCAATCAAGGCATCTGTTGTGTTTGTGAATGAGTTGAGTGCATCATGATGCCTGAAGTTCTGAGAAAATAAACTTGGTTTTGTGTGTCACAGTAGGCAGAACAGCAGGATTTTAATGGGCTCATAATTTGATGTAGTATCCAGCAACAGGACCATAATTAAAGAATATTAGTTCAATATTGGACTGTAGCACATTTGGAAACTGGAAGAAATATTCTAGGATGTAGGGGAATGGAAGAGAGCAGCCATTAATATTCCTCCTTGATTGGTGGAATAGCAAAGCAGTTCCCATGCAGGGTTTGTGTGTTTGCCCCCTGCCTGACACAAGGTCAGGTATTGCTGCTCCCTGGAATAGGAAGCAACATTAAAATGTTGGGAAACTTTAAAAAGGGAACAGGACAAAGGGAGGGGGATTTGAATGAACTCAGTCTGGGTTTCTTGGTTTGCAGAGCAGAATTGAGCACACAAGCAGGGTGTTCTGTGCTGGGAATGTTTTCCACAGAGCCTGGGACCCCAGAGGATTTGGGATTAGATGCCTTTGCCTGGACATCTCCTGAAAGCAAATGGTGCATGCTGAGCTAGAAATTCATTTAATCCTGACTTGAACAGTTCAGATCTGTGCTGGGGAATAACAAAATGATTTCTGCAAAGGGGGATTGGCCTTCCTGAACCCCAGGAAATGATGCCCTTTACTTCCTGGCAGGATCCTGGCATTCAATTTTCAAAAGGCACATACAAAATTGAACTTTGAAGGCAGAATCTAAATGAGTCATTGTCCTAGAAATGTGTTTGAGTCACATTTTTCTGAAGGCTAAAGGAAAAAGGGTGCTTTCTTTTTGGTTTGAATGGAGCAGTTAATAATATTGCTGTGTTATTAGAGACAGTAGGGGAAGGGTATGGCATGAAATGAGAAGGGTGTGATGGGCTGCTCTGGGGACAGAGTCAGGAGAATGTCAGTCAGCTGTGCCACAAGGAGGGAGATGACAGAAAGAACTGAAAGCTGGATACAAAAGAGCTCTCCCCTCTCCTGTGCATGTACACAGCAGCTGGATGAGAAATCCTCATAAGCAGGAGCTTGGTGAAATTTAAAGTAGGCAGTGCTGCCTGTTTGGGTAACGAGGTGTCACTATGAGAATGAAGATCACAAAATGGAGCTACAAAAGAGAGAAGCCTGCCAGGCATTGTTAAACCTCTGCTTTTGACTGCAGTCTGAAGATTCTCCTGAATTCTTTATGCAATGAAAATTTTAAACAATGTGATCAGCCTTAACTCTGCCATCAATGCAACGCTGGAGTGAAATGCTGTGTGCAGTCTCAGCTCAGAGACTCAGCTAATGTGGAGTTTGGAACTGCTCTGGGTGTGCAGCAGTGGGCAGAGGGAAGCCCTTGGGCAGCCAGGGCCACCTGCACACACACACACAGAGGCAAAAGGGGCTCCTGCAGAGGGGCACTCACACCTTCAGCCACACAAAGCACAGGAGTGAACACACACAGACTCCAGCTGTTCCTACTGGCTAGGCTAAAATTCAAACTCATTAAAGTTTGGAAGTTTGGGATAGTTCACAGTTTGGACTTTATGGATAATTTAGCATCAGTACTACTTCTGTGTTACAGATAACCAAGAGTAATTGTCCATAGAGCTTTAATCAAATTGGCTGGATATTAATTCCACTAAAGTTAATGAGTGCTTTTCTACTGATTCAATTTGAATCAGCATTGGATGAAAATACTGCTTTATAGTAAAATCAGGTGATCCCAACATCTGGAAATGATTGGCATCTGACTCCAAGGCTTTGGAATGCTGAATGCTCACTTTGTTAAAACTATATTATATGACATTATACTATCCTATAGCTCTACTGCATCTTACTTACTTCTAACTAACTACTCAAAAACCCTGTCTGCCAACAGTCCTGACACACACACGTGGATCCAATTGGCCAATGAATCAAAAGACCATCACCAGAATCCAACCAAGCAATCCCTTCAGGTAAACAATCTTCCAACACATTCCACATGTTCAAAACAACAGGAGCAGCAAGCAGAGATAAGAATTGTTTTTCCTTCTTCTCTGCTTCTCTCACAGCTTCTCTCTGCTCAGGGCATGTGAATACCACACTACTTTAATTTTATTATAAGTTATTTTAAAAACCTGAATGCTCTTATAGCTGCTCCCTTTGAGTAAAAGCCTGAGCCTTTCTGGGTCAGCAAGAACCTCACCCACGTATTTCCTCATCATTTCATGCTGGATATTCCTCTGAAGTCACTACACTGGGAGTACCCCAAAGCATTTCCTCAGTTGCAGTTTTCAAATGGAATCTGTGGGGGTACCAGTTGTGGGTTTCTCTGGGTCTGGATTGAAGGCCCTTGAGGTAGCTCATGTTCAGACTCAGGTGTTCATTATTTCTTATCAGTAAAACAGTCTCACTGCTGTGAGTTCAGCAGCTTTTCATTAGCAGGCACAAAATGGCCAACAATCTCTTGTTACAAGGGCTTTTAAGACTAAACTATCCAATTAAGAGCTGACACCTGGATTATTTCCCTTTTAACCCAATAACTGATACCAAAGAGCCCACAATGGGGACTTTTCTGCCCAATTACAAAATGCCACCCAAACCCATGGAGAAGGAGGAAGAAGCAGCATGAAGAAGAAACCCAGGACAGCACCCTGTGCCCTCCATCTTGCTTCCATCCACAACACACTGAAAATCCCAAAACCTCAATTTCTCACCAAGTGATTCACCTACCCTGCTCTCTATAATCTATTGCACACTTTTGTGGATTCCAGTCTATCCTGAAGCCTGGGAAACTTTCTCCATGAGTGAGGGTCAGAGTCAGTGCTGCCCTGGGGGTCAGGGCACCCCAGAGCAGACACAGAAATATTCCCTGTGTGCCCTGGGTTTGCACAGGAATCCTTTCCTTGTGTTTCTGCTTGTGCCTGCTCAGCTGGTGCAGGGAGCCTGGGAAGATGCAAACACACTCTGGAATTACACACCACTGTTTGAGAAATCTCAGTGTCTTAAAGGGGAGGATTTTCCTCAAGCTTCACAGCTGGAAAGCTGAGACATAAAGACACAGGTTTAACCTGAAACCACCAATTTACAGCTACGTTTAGCCAGCTGGAGAATCTGCCAGTCCTGTGTCCTGCTGCTGCAAGAGCCCTCCTGGGCTGCTCCATTCCCATTCTCTTTCCCCATTTTAATGCCCTAATTCCATTTGTTATCCAACACTGCTCAGATGTTTGAGAAACCTGGGTCTTAAATCCTGGATATCCTATGAAGTATGCCAGTTCTTACTGGATTGGATGATTTCAATAAAGGCTGTGATTTTTGTTTTGAATGGTTTCTGTAGTGGGCATTATGACTTTGTGGAGCTGCATGGTATTACCAATTATAGTGTTGGAAAAAGGCAGAGATGATGCTGGGAAACTTGGGATGCAGAAGTTTTCCCTTTGCAAAACAGGTGAATATTCCAAGACAAATAGATCAAAGAGTTGGATCCTCATTTCCTACTGTCTTTCCAACTGCTTGGAAAGATTCAGGCAAAATACTGAATTTTATTTTATTTTATTTTATTTATTTATTTTTGTATTTATTTTATTTTATTTTATCAGCCAAATTTTGTCACCTAGAAATTAAACCAATTTGAAAATCTCCTTCCCCATCTTTCCCAGAGCTTTTGATGGAGTGATGTCTTATCTGAAGTGTTGCCCTTCCACTGATCTTTGTTTTTCTGCATGATGAGTGTAACTTTATTTGGCTCATGTTATTTTTCAGCCCATCTCTGATATATTTTTCTCTGGGATTGTCATGCATTTACTTCTCCCTTGCCCCCTTGTTTTTCACAAGAAATATGCCTAATTTCCAAGAGAGTGCTACAGATTTCTATAAAACTCATGATCTTATATACAAGTTTATGAAATTAACCTGATCCTCTAGTTTGTACTTTCAAGTAGATATTTCTCTTTTGTCAAATAAGAGGATTTTTACAGGGTTTTGATGCCCCTTTGAAAGGTTTATTTAATGTATTGAACTTTCCATGGAGTGTAAACAAGTGCCCCTTAATGTTATGGTTATTTGTCTTACAGCAGTTTTTCTTTGTAATCTATTTTTATTTCTCTTTTTGCCTACTTCCATGTTTTGAGGGAACTAAGTAATGAAAATAGAGTTATTTTAATTTTCCTCAGCCAGGCTTTTAAATGGTCTGATGCCTGCTGTATCTGAGTGCTTGTTTGAAACAAAGAATTGGTGACAAGCCAGGCAGGGAGGGCAGGGGCAAACCCCAAATTGCAGACACATTTGTTTTTAATTTAAAGAATCACTTTGCTTCAGTGACCACATTGATTTGCTACCTTAATGTACAACAAATTATGAGCAAACTTAATTATCTAGTTGCAGAATGTCTTTGTTATCTATAAAATGCAATGCTTCATAATAAACCTGTAAGGGGGAAACACAAAATTCTCTGACATTGAAGGTCTTCAAAGTGTAGCTGGAAAAAGATTAATGATCCACTTCAATATATTAATTGTTGTGTAGATGTTTATTCTCAATAATGTCTTGCCTGTTTTGAGCTATTGATAAACATTGTGTTTACATTTACATTTCAGTGATGAAGAGTGTTCTTTTGGTGAGTCCCTTTACCAATAATTGCACCTCTCAATGTGCTAATTGAGCCCCTGAATTAACAGATTTAAATGGTTTTCTGGTTCCACGTACCCTCAGGTATCCTTATGATAACTCAAAACTAACTTGCATTTATCCACCTGATTCTATCACACACAACCCACAAGAAAGCCTAAATATGTGCTAAATATCTGGGTTATGATGCTCTGCTTTCAAAGATGTGTAAAATTAAACATTCATCCAATCTGCTGCAGAGTTTTCTTCAATTAAAGGAAGAAAACAGGGAAAGAAAAGGGATATCTCTAAAGAACAGATAAATTCTCAGAGAAATTAGATACCATCTGCATTCCTTGGCAGGTTTGTGTGTTGTGCACTTGAGGAAGAAACATTTATTTAAAGTTCTGTGAGGTAAGCAGCCTGTTTTAGCCTGAAAAAAAAGAGGAGCAGAAAATAAACAATAACAAGCCAAGTCTGTCCAAGCTGTGGCTTGATGTTAATGAGTGAAATGTGCAGGAGCTGTGCTGGCAGCTCAGTCAGAGCAGGCAGCCCTGGGTCCTGCTGGGCACTGAAATGCTCCATTCACTCCCTGCTCAGGAGGCTGGGCTGCTTTGAAGTTCTCCTGTGATCTATGGAGAGATTGAGAATCAAAACTGCAGAGAAGGAAAGGAGCAAAAAGAGAAAAGAAGCAAAACCTGGGGAAAAAAACCCAGATTCAGAGGCTTCAGGTTTGGTTTTTCCCCCCAGGTTTTGCTTTACAATAATGTTGTAACAATAAATAATAAAATAAGAAAACCAATCTTTTGTTGTATGTTGGAAAAACCACAATTCTCAAAGAATTGCTGAAATCATTCTAGCTGCCCCCAAATGAAAATGCAGACATAGAAGCTAAATTTTGGGCTGCTGGTTTTCTGTGTGTGGTGGCCCTGGCTCTAGACAGATGTCAGGAGATGTTGTATTTAGAACATGGCTCCAGTGTCTCCTGTTACCCACAATTCTGAACAGCAAATCTTTTGTTCATTCTGGAGATGCTGCAGTGTCTTGTCTGAGCTAGTCTGATTGTCCAATTAAAAGGTGATTTCTTGCTGTTCAGTGTGCCTGTTGGTATAATTTTTAAATAAAAATTAGTCATTCACTGTGGCAATCTGTTGATTGGAATTTTAAAGCACTGGCAGTGTCATGACTGACTCTGAGATAAACTCCTCACTCATTCCTCTGTCAGAACTCACATTACCTCTGAGTTCTTTCCAAAGCACCAGGACATAATGCGTTGCCTTTACTGCAGGATACCTAACACAATAAATCAGGATCAACAGTTAATGAAAATGTACTTTAAGGTGCATAATAACTATATGAAAAAGCAAATAATAGGAGTATTTTTAGGTGTCTAAACTAATGATTGTAATTTCACTTTCTCTATGCTATCTCTTCTTCCTAGCCAGGGTAATGATCTGTCTTATCACTAAAGTGCCTCTACTAAATCTTTTGAAATGTCAAAAGAGAACTAATATTTACATCAGAATAATAACTACAATTACTTACTCACTTTTCAATTCATTTGCAGTCAATTATTCTGTAGTACTAAGAGAAATAGAGCCTTACTGTAATACTGGAATGAGTTTAATTAATCCTTTTTCACATAGAGCAGACTGATAAATGAAATTCAGCCCGTAATTTAAGAGCTTGGGGAACCAGGGTGTTATTAAAGGTGCTTTGAGTGATTGACAGTTTAATTTATTACAAAGAGCAGTAGTCTGTCTTAACTTGGAGTTCATTCCAGTTTTGCAATTAATGATTTCAGCTGGGGAGAAGATCATCATTCTACAAAGACTTTCCAAATAATTTTTTTATAGACTTGTTGGCATCACCTATCAATTACCACACACTTTCTAACCCTTTATTTTTAGTAAAATGACTGATAAAGGATGCAATGTGTAATACCAGAAGTGGTGCCAAAAAGTTTATAGGAGCTGGAGAATATGATATATTTGTCTAGGAGAGTTTTCCTCTAGTTGGTATCATATTTTCATCAGGAAGGAGAAAGGGTAATTGGATTTAAATGTCAAGATGTTCCTTGTGAAGGCTTGAAGTCACACATCTATTTTCTGAGCTACAGTTTTTAGTTGTGATTATGAAAACTGCTCCCACTTGTCACTGCAGATGACAGCAAAGAATTCTCTAGGAGTGAGTTAAATGCTGAACCGTAACCTGAATCCTTGACAAAAGCAACAGAACCCCACTGCAACAGAAAAAAGAGCAATTATTCCACTGGCTTGGGTAGATTGTAGGTGAAATAGTGATTTTACTAAGAAATAACCCAGATAAAGCTCAGAAAGATTAATCCAAAAGCAGATTTCTGATTCAGGAAAATACAGATTCAGATGCTGGAGGTGTGAAGACAGAGCCACCCAGAGAAGGAAAAGACTGGCAGGGTTTTCTCCTATCCCCTGGGTTTTTCCAGGTATTTAGAAACAAATAGAATGAAAGATTCCTAGGACTTCAGTTGTTTCCCCAGACTGGCAGTTGTGGGTATGTTTAAAATAATACCAAAATGGAGCTTTAATAATGACATAGAAATATGCAGATAGCTCCTCATCCAAGCCCCTTGGCAGCAGCTCTGTCCCAAGGATTTCAGCCTTGCTCTGCTGCTCAGAAGGTGCTGGCCTCTCCTGACACCTGCTGGTCTCAAAAATGGCTTAAATTGCAGAGTTAATCTAAGTGTAATTTGGTAAAATTGGGTGAGAAAGAACCATCATCTTCCTCCATTGTGTTGAGAAAGGGCTGCATCTCTTTTCTAGGATCTCTCTGGATTAGAGGAGAGGTAAAGGCCATCCTCTGTGAGTGTTTGTGCTCTGCCTGTGTGTGATTACAGATGTCAAAATACTGCTTGCACAGAAGAATTTCAGTTCTGCATCTGTGTGTGCTATTTGTTATGGCAATGCTGGATATACTTATATAGACTTGGCTTAGAAGAAATAAGTTTTGAAGAACTGTTCTCAGCGTATTTGTTAATTTTATATTGTATTTATTATAGATATCTATATCTATATAAAAATAAATTATATTTTATATAATTTTTTATATATTTATATATTTTTATATTTAGATGTAAATTATATCGGTTTATATATAGAAATGATATATAGAAATAAATATATATATTTACATATTATAGATATATATTTTATATATATTATAAATATATTTTATATATATGTAAAAATATATTTTATATAATATATATTTTATATGATATATAAAATTTTTGTATTATATTTATATTTATAACTATATCTATATCTATATTTATAAATATATTTATATTTGTATTTATATGTATAAATATATTTATGTTTAAAAATAGATTTTTATTTTTATTTTTATTTTTATTTTTATTTTTATTTTTATTTGTTAATTTTTTAATGGGAGCTGAGCTGATCAGGGAGAGAATCGGGGGTCAGTGATTGCCTGTTGGGTCAGATCAGAGAACTCCCAAGGCAGAGGGAGGCAGGTTGCAATCAGAGCACTGGAGGGAAGCCAGGGGACCTGGTCCAAGGTGAGGGAGCAGTCAGATAAACCAAGGGAAGAGAAGTGCTGATGACCAGAATTCATTATGGCCATAGTTTGTATTTTCTACTTGGATTCTGATCTATTTCTACCTCTTCTGCTTTATCCTATAAATGAAGAGCATTTAGAAAGCTGGTAGTGGTGCTAGAGCTTGGAAGCCTTGTTCCAAACTGGCTGACGAGCAACCCAGGGTGTTTGTGACAGCTGCAGCTCCAGGAGGCCTTGGCATGGACCTGAGCTGTTGTCCTAGGGTGACCTTATGGTGCTTGTGTCCCAATTTGTGTGTTCTGTTTATGCTGGATTGTAGGAGTGTCGGGGGGTAGGACAGTGGGGATGGAAGGAGAGCAGAGATCTCTGCAGCCAGGTCATGGAATTTGGGGTTTATTGCAAAGGGTTTATTGCCAGGTCATGGAATTTGGGGTTTATTGCAAAGGGCCTGGGGGCAGGGCCCTGCTGGGAGCTGCCAAACACAGCTCAGAGCAGGGCTGAGAGAAGAGAGGGGAGAGAGGATGAGAGGTTGAGAGAGTAAGAGGGGAAGGGAGTAAAAAAGGTAAGAGAGAGTGAGGTTCTTGTTACAATACAATAAATCTTCTTCTGTGTTGAATATTCTAATTCTCACTAACCAATCTAGTACAAAATACAAATCCTATAGCATTTACATACAGCCTATAAGAATCACTACATTACCACACTGTGTTACATTTTAAACCCTAAAAACTCCTCTTTGGGCCCCTTCTGCCAAGCTGTAGGGTCTGCTCTGACCCTTGGGCCTGCCTGCAAGCAGAGGGTGTTGTTCCATCAAAAGGGGATCACCTTCAGCTGGCCACACCATTGTTTTCCAGTTGTTCAGTAACTGAGGTATCTCAAAGCTTGCTTTCATTTCAATCTCGCTTACAGTTTCCATATTCTCCAAATCTTTTGCCAAGCAATCATATTTATAAGGCTTTTCTGTTTCATCTTCCCCAACACTGGATATTATGTTCTGTGCCTTCAAGACTGGCTCTGAAGAGCGAATGTTTTGTTTTGTTTTGGTTTTGGTTTTGTTATCAGCCTGCTCCCCCTCAGCTGGCCGGACACACAGACGGGGCAGTACATGGTGCTGCTTTTGCTTTTTGCTTTGCTCTTGCTCTTGCTTCTGCTTTCCTCCTGCTTTTTGCTTCTGCTCATTAATTAGTTTAGCTAAGCAGTTTGAATTTTTCCCTGGACTGTTTCTCCTTTCCCTTTTTTGGACCTACTCAAACCTGCTCTGGGCTGGGACCTGGGAACACCGAGAGTTTGCACCTTGTGGCCTAGCGGGGCCCACTCTGGGCAGCAGCTGCCCCAGCACTGGAGGGACTGATAACAGAGCCACCACCCCAGAGAGACTTTCTGAATTTGTCATCTTTGTCAGAGCGGTGACAGAGTGGTGTCACCTGGTATTGTTCATTTTGTGTGCTGGGGTTGCTGTGCCTGGTAAATAAACAGGTTCTTTCCACTTCTCTCCAAGGAATCCTTCCCGACCCAGCTGGGCACCGGGGCCGTGTGGGTTTGTTTTCTGGAGGGGCCCCCTTTGGAGGTTTTCTCCCAAATTTGCCCTAAACCAGGACAGCTGTTCACTGTCAGAAGAGCTGGGCTCAGAGTCCCCATTTGGGCTACAAACCTCAGCCATTGCTGAGACATTGGGGCTAAACTCCACGGCCAGTGAGGGGAGGCAGGGACAGCAGTGAGTGACACAGGAGCTGCTCAGGGTGAACAGAATCCCTGCCCTGCTGATCCCTGCTGGTGGCTTTAGCTGCTCTGGGCAGGGCAGTCATTCCCTCCCAGGCTCCCCCCTCTCCCTGGCTGGTCTGTGCATGGCTGTCCTGCCTCCTGCACCTCTCAGGAATGTGGGCTGGGGCAAGGGCTGGCCTGGAGGGCTCCTCATGGACAAGCAGAGAGCACAAGGAGAGCAAAGAGCTGATGTCCCACTGCTCTGCACCCACAGAGGGGCACTGACACGTGCCCCCTCCCTGCTCTGCTCTGCTCTGCTGGCATCACCAAGGCTGCTCTGTCACAAAGTCTAATTTGACAGCTACAAATTCCTAAATAACCTTGGGCTTCTGAGATACTTAATGAAAGCAATTCATAAGAGATACTGGAGTTGGGAGCAAGGCCCATCAAATAAGCTCCTGTAGTTGATACTATTTATGATAGTGCTGTCTCCTGCTTTTACTGTGCCTCCCAGTGCCAGTGTCCCTGGTAATGAGAGGCATTTGGCATCACTAAAATTCAGTGGGTGGACAGTAATAATCAGATGATAGATTGTGTGTGGCAGGGTAAGTATGTGGCTATAATTATTACCAAACACACAAGTGCAAATCCCAGTTCTTACAAACAGCTCTAAATGAGCTTTCTTATCTGTGCCTCATAAGCATGGCCTTCTTCAGACAATGGATAATGAGAAAACTAAATTTTAGTCATTTTTATCTATGAATTAAAAACTGCAATCCCTTTTTATACAGTTCCAGCAGTATATGTAGAGCATAGCAACTAAATTAAAAATTATGACTTTGAAAAATTTTACTGTCACTGCATGACATCACTTTGCATTCCCCTGTATGTCACTACCCACAGGGCTGCTACTTAAATGCTTTTTAAAAAATGCTTTTTAAAAAATATCTACCCTTGAATACCAAGATGAATTGTTGCTTGTCCAGTTAACTTTGAATTCATACTTGGATGGAAGCTTTGAGTTGTGGGTTGGTTTTTTTTTTGTTTGTTTGGTTTTTTTTTTATTTGTTTTTTTTTAATTTTGCTTTTTAAATCTATGGATGCCAAGGAAATTAAACTGCTCCTTTCCTTTCAATTTGGACTGACTTGGGTACCTCCAAAGCTCCTGTACAATGCCAGGTTGTTTTGCACCATATTTCACATTTCACTTAATCCAGTTCTTGAAGGTATTTTGAAAATTCCACCAGTTATAGGCAAATGAAGAAATTCCTGTTGTGCTGGAATCATCAATGGCCCTATGCAGACTGATACTGGGACAGGGAAGTGTGCCAGGGTAATGTTCTCTCTGTGATATTCCGTTAAAAGGAATATTAGGAGTTAAGCTTTTGAAGAACAAGCAGGCAGTTTAAATTGACTTAGAATGATTAAATGCTCATCCACTCATTAAAAGGGAGGAAATCCTGCAGATTCCTTTTCTCCACAGCATTTCTTTCCCCTGACAGAGCTCAGTATCTTGATGTGGCCGTGCAGGACAGAAAGGGGGACATGGATCAAATGTTGGCTGTCCCTGAGGGGAGCTCCTGCCTGCTCCAAAGGGAAATTCAGGGTCAGGAAAGCAGATGCACATTTAGAAGTAATTTGGGGTATATTAGTGACATGATCAGAGGACCTGAGGCTTTGCATGACCTGGACAAAGTACAGATTCCTGTCTTACACAATCCCTGCCCTCTCCTGCAGGTGTGGAGAGTGAGAGCCTGGAGCTCTTCCACAGTCACTGCTCCAGAGTGCCACAGCTGGGGGAGGCTGTGCTCTACCCACACCTACAGCCAGAGGCCCCCAGACTGTTCTTTCTCTTTTCCCCTTTCCTTTTCCCCTTTCCTTTCCCCCTTTCCTCTTCCCCTTTCCTTTTCCTCCTTTCCTTTCCTTTCCTTTCCTTTCCTTTCCTTTCCTTTCCTTTCCTTTCCTTTCCTTTCCTTTCCTTTCCTTTCCTTTCCTTTCCTTTCCTTTCCTTTCCTTTCCTTTCCTTTCCTTTCCTTTCCTTTCCCCCAGGGAGCCACTCCACGAGGTCACCCCTCTGACAGTGCCTTTATTTCCTCCCACTTTATAAAGGATCACATGGCAGGCCTTGAGGCAAGCTGAAATCCAGTGTGTATAAAGTTTTTCCAGGCTTAAAACGTTTAGGAAGAGCAGCTCTTGAGAGAAGGAGGTTACACCTGCACTCTGCCTGACAAATGTCTCACTAACCTGTGCCTGTAAAGGATGACAGGGTTTGCATAACCTCTGCTAGCTGCCTGCTCTGTTCTAATTGCCTTTTGATGTATGGAATTTATCCCAATCTAAGTCCTTTTCTGAAAATTAGGCCAATTTTGTCTTGTCGTCTCCCCAGCAGACACAGAAAATCATTCATCAAGCTCCCTCTCAGTAAGTGTTTTACATTAAGACAATTTATTTTCTGTCCTCTCCTGTTCTCTTTTCTACATTAAAAGGAAAAAAGCTGATTCTCTGGCTTTTCCTCCATTTTCCCCAAAGCTTTTAGTGCTTTTGGTAACTTCCTTGGAACTCCCTGTTTGGATCTGCAGCTCTGATGGGCTGTGCCTGGAAGCCCAAAAGAGAAATTTCTCTTCTCTCTCCAGATCTTCAGGGTGCCTGGCGGGTGATTGTCATCATCACATTTTCTGAAAAATCCCTTTGCCAGGATTTCTTCTCCTGGGAGGCTGAGAAGCCTCAGAGAAAAAGGAAAACGATATTATCTCATTTGCTTCTCCTGTGCTGCTTTGGAATGTGGTTGGAGATTGTTTACCCAACATGTGAATTGTTTTAATTAATGACCAATAACGGTCAAGCTGTGTCAGACTCTGGAGAAAATAATGAGATTCATTAGTATCTTGTTAAACCTTTTGTAAGTATCCTTTCTCTATGCTTTAGTATAGTTTTAGTATAGCATAATAAAAATATAATATAATATAATGTAATATAATGTAATATAATGTAATATAATGTAATATAATATAATATAATATAATATAATATAATATAATATAATATAATATAATATAATATAATAGCCTTCTAAGAACATGGACTCTGATTCATCATTCCTTCCTGCCACGGGGGACCCTGAAAATACCACAGGTGATTTCAACAAGAATCTTATGAGTGTCTTGTGTTTGATAAGATCCATGAGCACATGGTTCCCTTCTGGCCACTGCCCTGGAGCTGTGGGGCAGAAAGGAAGCTCCCCAAAAGTGCATTTTTGCTCAGGAGCA
Source organism: Agelaius phoeniceus (assembly GCF_051311805.1). Lineage (NCBI taxonomy): Eukaryota > Metazoa > Chordata > Aves > Passeriformes > Icteridae > Agelaius > Agelaius phoeniceus. Next base: position 3,569,824 of record NC_135276.1, read on the forward strand.
CTGAGGGAATGTTCTTGTTTTCTGTCTCAGCTTTTTCTGCTCCCAACACTCAGCGGGAAGCTCTGTGTCTTGTGTGCTGTGGAGATGTTCTACATCATCAATAAGTGATGAAGTTTGCACTACTTCAATGATTAAATTTCCAGCCATGATAGCAGCATCCTGCTCTTGCAGTTATTATTCCACTGAGTAGTTACATGTCAACAAATGCTGAAATAAATATTTGAAAGTTTATTTTTTCATAATTGTTGCGATCCCCATTTTGACTGACAGTCTTTTATTAACGCTGGGACTGAGTAAAAGCATTCAGTTTTTGCATTTTGGATATTAAACACCTTTAGTGATGATGGCTTGCTGTAATTCCCAATTTTCCACTATTCTTTGTGGCCTGACATAATTTGTAAATTATAGAGATAGAGATTTACTTGAAGAGAATAACTTTATGGAATGGGGCAGACTCTGTCCCACCAAATAAGATCTAAAATCCCACCAAATAAGATAGGAATTCACTATGGAATTGAGGTCACTTGGGATTGCTGGTTTCTAGACCAATGCTGGTGAGAACCAAAGCTCTTTCCAAACTAAAGGTAAAATTTGGATCCGTGCATAGCTGTAGGGATAATTGAAGTGTAATTATCAGAAATTTGAAATGTCCATATGACTGTGTTTTTGAAAGATGCTTATAAATGACAAATGCAAAAAAAAAAAAAAAAATAGAGAAGATTTTGAAGACCTTTGAGTTGAATCTTGAAAGTTAGAGGAAATGTTTTTTTCTGGCTTTGTCCCAATTCTATCAAATATTTTAAAAAAATCTCTAGCTTGCAGAGGATGTCCAGCTTTTAATGTCTCAAGAAATTAATTTAAATACAAACTTAATTGCTGAAGAAAAATATTACCAATTATGTAAATGAGAGGCAAATTAAATAGGACTTATTTTTTATGCAGGAAGGAAAATTACTCTGGTATTTTGCAATAATTTAATCTGTAAGAGCTGCTTTAAAGTAGCACAGGACTCAGTGAAGATGAAGGTGGCGCTGGATCCAGGCACGGATCTGAGCTGGCCAAGGTGCTGAGGAAGCTGCACCCTGCTCTCAGAGGAGGGATCCTGACCCTGCAGGCACCCCACTTCTTGCTCTGGTGATTTTTCTGTTTCCTCAAGCTCTATGCACACCTTAAAAACCAAACAGCAAAGGAAGTGTCTCACATCCAGAGGCTGAGTGAGAGGTAAAGCCCTTGGGTGGCAGAGCCCCACAGTTGGACATTTAGGCTGCAGGTACAGCTGCCTTTGGGCTGTTTCAGCTTTTTGTGCCTGGAGAATCCAGGGAATCCCGAGTTGGGTTTCTGCTGCTGCCAGATCCTTAAAATCAGCCTGGATTTTTGCAGAGCCTGCCCAGCCTCTGCCCACAGTCCTGTGCAGGGCTCTGCAGGTGCCCTTGTGCTTGTTTGGGAGCTCTGCAGGCTGAGCTCTGAGTGGGGACCAAACACAAAGAGAGTAAATCTCTCAATGAAAAGAATCCAACGTGGCATTCACATTTTCTGAAAAATCCCTTCACCCAGGGTTTTTCTCCTGGGAAGCTGAGAGGCCTCAGAGAAAAAGGAAACCAATTCTGATCTCATTTGCTTCTCCTGTGTTGTGCTCATGTGGAATGTGTTTGGAGATTGTTTACCCACAGGGGATTGTTCCATTGCATTCTGCTGGGAGTTATTTTCACTCTTTGGCCAATCAGGGCCAAGCTGTGTCAGGACTCTGGAAAGAGTCAGGAGTTTTCATTATTATCTTTTTAGCCTTCTGTAAGGATCCTTTCTGTATTCTTTAGTATAGTTTAGTATTCTTTAATATAATATAGTACAATAAAGTAATAAATTAGCCTTCTGAGAACATGGAGTCAGATTCATTGTTCCTCCCTTCATCGGGGATCCTGGCAAATACAATAATTCTACATTGAGATTTCAGTTCCCTGGATTTCATTTTGAGTTTTAGCATTGCTGTCTGAACAGTCACACTGAATCTGTGACTCAGTGCTCCTGCCCATTGCCCTCCCACCCCTCTGATTTATTTCCAATACCATCAGCCCAGATTCTCCAATTCACTTTATTATCATGGCAGTGTTCTTAACCAGTGTCAGCCAAGGAAGTGCATTTCTATTACTGGTTTCTCCTTCTGTAAGTTGCAAGATGGAAAACTTCCCCTTTGCTGATCATTTATGATAGGCAATATCCCTGGTAACACCTTGAGCAGAACAGGAATTTGGTTTGCAGGATGCAGCAAACCACAGCTTGTTTATTTATTGAGTTCATTTTAATCTCTGGATCTGTGATCATAAACTGCAATGCAGTTATCTTTTTATCTCTAAATTAAGGCAATTGTGTGGTTGGATTTATGGAGAGATTTAGTTAGGTGGAAATTTTTGGTTTTTTTGTTGGTCGTTTCTGAGAGGTAGAGAACTGTGGATAAAGAAATTAATACAATTTTTTTTCTGCATGTTGGGATGCCTGGTCTCTTATGGAGAAGCAGAATTCACAAGTCTGTGAGTGAGTTTGCTCACTGCAGAGAAGTAAGATAATAAAGGATAGAGGTTGAGGCTGAATATGTTTCTGAACAATTTTTTGGAAATATTATGATCTACATCCAGCTTCTTTTAGCAACAGTAAATTTACCACTGTGAAACAAAGGAATATTAAGATAATATAACACCAAGATTTTATGATCAGAGTTTGCATATACCCATTATGTACTGTGTTTTCAGCTCACTCTGCTGATACCTACTAGATATAAAGTAGAAGATAGATTTGGGTAAGGGAGGATATTTTTTATAAAGTTCTGTCTAATATCAGGAGGATTTGAAATATTTTTGCCTTTGCCTCACAGCAAAACTCCCCCTCAGGAAGTGAGCTGGCAGCTCCATGTGACCAGGTGTTCTCCTCTGTTGCCATTTTCAGCTGAGCTGCTGCCACTGCCTTTGGACAAACTCTGTGTCATGGCAATGGTGAATTGAAATTTATTTACTGCAGGAGTCCTTATTGAGTTTAAAAGCCTGCACCAGTTGCAGTGACTGAGATGAAGGGCAGTAACTTATAAAGCTTTTGTAATTGTACTCCAGTTGTGGTTTTTTACAATCTTCTTCCCAGGCAATATATTTAACAGCCTCTGGAATTTATGATGCATTCCAATAGTGTATCACAAAGTTTTAGAAAAGACTTATACTAAAGCCATCCTTTTTTTCAGCTGCTGTTATTTCTTTCTTACCAATGACTCTCTGCCATTTTGATTGCTGCAGTTTTATGTCTGACAGGGATGACTTGTACCCCCCAAGAACTTGTGGCTGGGAATGCATTGAGGTTCAAGATTCCTGTCATATATATATGCTAATGTTTTAATCAGATGAATTCTCCCCCCCCTCATTTTGCCTAATGAATGTTGATCTTTCTCTCTGCTCCCCATTTAGTAATATATTTAGATGAGAAGTACAAATCTTCTCAGCAAATTAATTGCTTATGTGTGTTTGCCATGTGATGTATCTCCCTTTCAGCATGAAGAAATGTTATGTTTAAACAGGAAAACAAATTCTCTAGGATCTCTCTTTCCCCATTTTTAATGCACAGATTTATTTCCTTCAGCATGGTTACCACAACATTCAGCCAATGTGTGCACCATGAAGGTTCAAAGCACACCATGTAGTAGATCAATTATTTGAAAGTATACTTTACTAAAGAACCTCATTTGATTTGGAGCCAAAGGAGTCAGTTTGCATTCTGTTCAAGTGTAGATACTCTGCCCTGCACCTTCCAGTTCTCTGACTGTTCACTAGGAAATGTGTTCTTGTGCTGAGGTGTGTCTGTCTGTTGGGTGTTGATCCTCCCCAGCCCAAACCTTCAGCGATGCAATAAAAGCCCTTCAGGAAGGGACAGAAACCCTCCATTGAAATGTCTCTGAGCATGGACTACAATCTAAAGCTCACTCTCTTCCACCCTGATTATGCTCCAACATTTTCTGGAAACTTTGCCAGCTGAATAAAACCACATGCTGAAAGTATTGATTCTCATCTTCGGGATGAAAATGACACCAGTACCCTACAAAGATCTGATGGAGCACCAACAGTAAATGTAGCTCTTTCTAGGGAGTATTTTTAAAAATCAGGGTAGTGTTTATCTGCAAGCCATGTATTGATTAAAGGCTAGGTTATCCCCAAGATTCTGCTTTAAGGCATTTGTTAAATGTGACACAGGCTGAAGGAGAATTTTCAGTGTGTACTCTACAGGTGCCTGCTGGGCTGAGTGTCCTGGCAAAAAGAACCAATGAGTGGAACAGAGCTTGAGCATCACTTATTAAACCAACTGTCAATGCTGTGCCCCTGGAGGAGAGGGGACAGGCTTGAGATGGATGTAATATTTGCAATAAACATTTTAACAGCATTATCTCTGTGCATGAATATTTTATATTTTGGATGTTTGATGGTGAGGGTATCAGTGTTAGGATTTACAGACTTGACCCTATTCTTGCCCCTGCAGAACCCCTGTAGATGCTAAAAGTAGTTGTGACCAGAAGTTCTGCAGTGAAATGCTTTGAAAATTATGCCAAAGAGGGAAATAGGTCAAAGAAAAATCAAGGCTCTGCATCTGGGGTTTTAAGAGTAAGGTGAAGCAGCTGTGAGCAAAAGCTCCTTCAAACAAAGACTGACACAATCCTGTAAAATTACCTTTACCTGGAGCAGTGATCAGTTAATCCAAGAAAACCTGTGATTCTGTAGAGTGGATTAATGAACTTCATGGAAAGAGCAAGGATGAAATTACAGATAATTAGTTTATTATAACTTTTATGTTTGTCATCTTGTTCAAGAAGGATGTTTTCTATTATTTCCAGCATAAGAGTTGGAATTAATCAACAGTTTTAAAAATAAGTGCATGGAGCAGTTTGGAAAGGAGGTAATGTATTTTATTTTTTTTAATAAGCTGAGTCTGTGAACCTGGAGAGAAGGTGGCAATGAACGGATGAACAGCCTGAGTGGAAGTCCTGGGGGTGTGAAGAAAGCAAAAAAGGTGAGATATCTACAGGAGATACTTTTAGAAGTGGCTAAATCACACCAAAGCACACAGAATCACAGAAGATGCTGAGTTGGGAGGGACCCAGCAAGATCATCCAGTGCAGCCCCTGAACCCTCCCAGACACCCCAACAATCCCTGGGGTGGGTGTTCCTGGAGCTCTGGCAGCCCTGGGGCTGTGCCCATTCCTTGGGAGCCTGGGCAGTGCCAGCACCTCTGGGGAAAGAATTTCTCCTGATATCCAACCTAACCCTGCCCTGGCCCAGCTCCAGCTGCTCCCTGGTCCTGTCCCTGGGCACAGAGCACAGGTTGGTACCTGCACCTGGGGAGGATGTCAAGAGCTCAGTGAGGTCTGGCCTCAGTCTCCTCCAGGCTGAACACACCAAGTTCACACTCAGCTGCTCCTCATAAAACCTTCCCCATCCTCATGGCCTCCTTTGGAGAACTTCATAAGAACTTAATGTCTAATAAATTAGTGCCTTTTTTATATTGTGGTGTCCAAAACTGCACAAAATACTCAAGTATTCATTAAATGAGTTACAAACTGGTACTTCTGCTTGAAAGGGTGGAGTTCAAGCTGTTTGATTCATATGGCATCATAGAGAGCTATTTGTTCTTTTACTCATCAAAAAGAACGTGCCAGGTAAAAAAGAAGGAAGAACAACAAAATATTTTGACTTTACCATTAATGTCTTATAACTACCCAAAAATCCTGATTTTTTTAATGTTGTCAGGAAAAAGCCTCTGGTTCAAGGGACCCTATAAGTAATACTGGTTTGACTGTGGGTGAGCTCACACCTGTGTGGTGCAAAGGCACCTCCTGTCCTGACAGCAGATATTTCTGATGGAGTGTCTGACTAGGCTGGCACTAACAGACAGGAGCTGTGTGAACATATTTCTTGCCAAGGCAGTTGTGGTTAGAGTAATGGAAATTTCAAATAAGGGATTAGAGATTCCGGAATAACTTTAAATTAGAAATGAAGCTGGCCAAATTAGTGGCAGCACTGTCAAGAGCTGCCATCTTCAAAATTATGAGCAGCAAAATGGTTTTGCAGATTTTAAAGACAAATAAGGAGTAAGATTATGTTTTTAATTCCATCTCCTGTAATTTTATGGTCAGTTAACAAGACTGCCAATCAGTTAAAAGAAAAGCAGGAGAGATAAGCAGCTACTTGCTGATAGTGTGATAGCTGCACATGTAGCTTCTCCTTTTTGAAGATAGACAGCAATCAATGCAAGGATTGTGGGGAACTAACTAAAGAGAAGGTTGCCACAGATCCTGTTAAAAGGGATGTTATCAGCAATTCCTAATGATGCTCTTCAGAGATCAGTCCTGGTTTAACCCTGCACATTCTGTATATTAATGGTGTGTGTGGAAGGAGCAGAGTGTGCTGGAGCATGTGCCTGGTGTGAGGTGCTGCAACACTGGAGGCTGCACAATCACATATAGAATTGATTGCACAACCTGGCTATTTCTGCACTTTTGGGGTCAAACAGGACCTTATGCTATGATTGGAAGTGTTTTGGGAGTGCTGGAAGAGCAGCAAGTGTGGTGGGCAGGGGATGCTGTACCAGCCACACAGCAGGGCTGGGCTGGATCAGCTGGGATGGCTCCCAAAAGGGGCTGGACACAAAAAGCAGTTTCAAAATGCAGCTGTGGAAAAGACTGTATTGCAGTCAGAAGTTTTCTTTGAGATTAGAAACCAAGGGCTGTGTTAGAGTCTTTGGATTCTGTGAGCAGCTATACATGAAGGGTTTGAAAGGAGACCAGATTGCAGTGTCTTTGCAGCAGGGTAAATGATATTAAATGATATTAAACCACATAAATATCATACTGTAGAACCACTGTTGATTATCTGCAGAGGTGGAAGATATGGTTTTCCCTTGGTGACTTTTTCTGCTGCTAAGTTAGTTTTTTAAGCCTTTTGAGCTCCAGACTCTGTGTTCTCTCAATCAGAGCAGCCATTAAAGGGTTTCCCATACCTTGATCAGGCTGCTGTGCCACACTCCTCTTTGTGGGTTTATAAATTTATAGGTTTGCTGAATTACCAATACATTTCCTTCTTGCTGAGTTGCTCCACCCTGAGTCAGTCCAGTTCCTTTTCCCCTAAAACTAACCCCTGCCAGTGGTATTTGTGTCATTCAGGCTCACGTGTGCCATGCCTGAGCTGTGGTGCTTCTTGCTTTTTTTTTTATCACCAGGGTATCAGAGCTGGAAAAAGTCTCATATATTACAGTAAGATATATATTTTTTTCTGTATATGTCTGTAGAAGACATATAATATTAATTTTCAAAGTTACTACATGAGGTTACTTTGTGTTAATTTGCCATTGAATTACCATGCTTTGGGCTAGGAGCATTAGGAATCACAGACTTCAGTATTAAATAAAAACCTATTCAGTCTACTTTGACATCAGCTCCCCATGCTGCACAATGTTCATTTATTTTTAAGCTACAATTTCGCCTGTATTTGTAACAGAGAACAATGCTGTGAATGCACAAAGGAATGTTGCAAGCAGGTAGGGATCAAAGTGGCTGCCTATCACACCTTCAGAAAAAAGGCAAAGCCTTGACTTGAAAGGTGCCAAAACTAAAAGGATAGAATTGGGCATTGTAGTCTGAAAAGGACCTGCATCTGTAACTTTTTCCTTTTCCTTTCAGGAGAGCCTGAAGTGGCTGAAAATTCTGGTAAATTAATTTTATTCTGTTATCTTAGGTAGTCTAGAAAGGTCATTATTCTGTTATCTGTGGTACTCTAGAGAGACTCTAAAAAGAAGCAGCATTTGTGTTTCCTTTGCATTTAGCTGAAAAAAACTGTCACAGAAAGAAGGTGGTCACATGGTTAGCAATGACCATATTACAAAATTTTCTGGAGCTAATTTTCCCATTATGTGAATATTTTTCTCTTCTCTTTATTATCCCCTCAGAAGTGATTAAATTTCTAATGAAATGACAATTAATACAGCATGTTTGCATTTACATTGGCAAAAATGTCACTGAAGCTGTGGGAAGCACTAATTAGGCTCCTGTGGTGGCAGCTTGTGCCAGTCTCTGCTGTTTTTCTGGAATGGCCCTGGAAGTGCTGCTGGCAGAGCTGTCTGTGCTCTGATCCACTCACTGAGAGGGACCTTGGCTCATTCTGTGCCAGGGATAATATGGACTCTGAACTCCTGTTTGCTGCAAGGAAAGGGCAGGAAAAACCCATCACTTTGCTCCTTTAAAACTTGTTTTGGAAAAAAAAAATGCTGCAAAGAACAGCCCAGAGTTTTGAGGATGATAGTTTAGGCAACCTTGCTGGTCTTTATTTTTTTGTGAATTCCAAGAGATGTTTGATGTTGTGAAATTTCATTAGCTGGGGTGATAAACCCTGCATTTCTATTCCTGGGCACCAAATGAGCAAAAGAAACCCAGTGTTACAGTCCAGGCTGGAGCTGCCTGGGCAGGCTTCCCTCGCTCAGGTGCAGTCTGCTAGCAAGTCTGAAAATCTCCAGCCTTGTTCAATGGCAATAAAACTTCTCAAAAATTGAATAATTAACAGGAAGGTCTCTGGATTGTTAATGTGAAACTTCAGAGAAAAGAAAAAAGTTATAAGTGAAAACAGAAAATTCTCTTCCAGCTTCATTTTCACCATGACACCTCCAATATTTAGGAAGGTGTGGACACACACACATTTCTTCAAGTAGAGGTCAGAGTGTTACAACACCTGCAGTACAAACTGCATCTTTGGTACCTGTGGGATGACTTCCAGAGCCTGCAGATCCCTGCAGCTGCTGAAAGGCTGATGAATATACAAGGTGAAAGGTGTGTGAAATAGTCAAAATAAACCAAAACACATTCGTGAATTTTATTTCTTTTCCTGAATGCTGATGAACCTGACAGTGTCTGTTGCACATTTTTTATGAATGTGTTCAAACAGACAGACTGAAAAATAAATGTGATGAAAGGAGATATATCACAGATGCCTTTCTGAAACCTCAGATCTGTGGTATTTGCTGGGTCCCCAGGAAAAAGGAGGAATTGATGAATCTGTCTCCATCTTCTTAGAAGGTATATTATATTATATTATATTATATTATATTATATTATATTATATTATATTATATTATATTATATTATATTATATTATATTATATTATATTATATTATATTATATTATATTATATTATATTATATGCTATACTAAAACCATACTAAAGAATAGAGAAAGGGTACAGACAGAAGGCTTAACAAGATACTAATGAAAATCCTGTGACTCTCTCCAGTGTCCTGACACAGCCTGAGTGTGATTGGTCATTAAGTCACAACAATTCACATGAAACCAATCAAACAATGACCAGTTGGTAAACAATGTCCAAAACCATATTCCAAAGCAGCAAAACACAGGAGAAGCAATCAGATAATTATTGTTTTCATTTTGCTCTGAGGCTTCTCATCTTCCCTGGAGAAAATCCTGGGCAAGGGGATTTTTCAGAGAATGTGACAGTGACACAGATCTGTGGAACAAACTAAAACCATGCAGTTGGTGTCTTGTGAGCTCAGCCTGGGCTCTTCCTGAGCAATGGGGATGCAGTGCCCCCAGCTCAGAACAACTTTCTGCTTTGCTGAGCACCCAGCCTGATTTAATGGCAGTGCCCACAGTGTGGTTCCTATTGCACCAAGAGCATTTCCTTCTATGCTATGGCTGGCAGGATGCAAAAAATAAGTGAAATTAGGAGTTCTTGTTTGGCAAGACTGTCTCTGGGAACCTTCAGTGTCAGCCAGCTTTGCTTGCCTGTGCCAGAAGGGAGTGGAGGTCTCTGGCGGCGCGTGCAGCGCGGCTGCTGCCTGGGGACAGCCCTCGAGTTTGCTTTGGTAAAAACCAACAAAAGGAATGGAGCCTTTCTAAAGAAATGTAAGAGGGGAAGCATCATTTTGTTTTGGATTTTGGAGCTCCAGTTGCTATCCAAAGTTGTGAACTATTTTTTCTAGGAATTGTGCATCCACCACCGCTGCCAGCTTTGGATGATGGGGTTTTTGTCAGCTCCACAAGTGCTCAAACGTGTTATGAACACCACAAGCCACAAGAAAACCTTCAAATGGTCAAATGCACCCTATTAGCCACCAGAGACTCCATACCCTACATTGGTTTTGCTGCCTGGGGAAATACTTATTATTTAATTTCTGTATGTTGGTTTCTTTGGTTTTTTTGTTGATTTGGTTTGTTTGGTTTGGTTTGTTGTTTGCTTTTTTAATTTTAAAGCATAGAATCTATTTTGAATGCAAACATCTAAAAATTTAGGATAAAAAACCTAATATCTGATATCCTAAATATTTAGGATAACAGTTCACAGATTTGTAAAGGGCTGAAATTCTTTCCAATCTTAATCAATGACCATAGTCTCTGGTTTTCTATATTCTGCACCATGAAGCTTGAAATAGGTGACACTGCTCTTTGTTACCTCCAGAAATATCATTTTATAGTGAGGAATTTTCAGGAGATCTCATCTCTTTGCTGCAGGCTTAGTACATGATATTCCTAATATTATTTTAAGATTAAATATAACTGATAAGAGATTTCCTTGTACAGGCTAGGAAAGGGAATTTGTCAGATACTTGTGGGAAGGGAGCTGCAGGGCTATGGCCAGCCAAGTTTTGGGTTAGAACCACTCTGTGCAGTTCTGGTTGTATCTCTGCTGTGCCTTTAATGGGCTTATCCCTGCTCACCTTCCCTTTTCCCAGCAGTTTGTGGCCAGCACAGGACTCTTCTCATTGGCAGCTGTGTGCCTGTTGTGCAGATTTATGTCTGCAGCCACAGCTGTGAAGGTTTTTATTGGTTGCTGTCAGAAAGACTCACACAGAATCCATCCTTGGATAGCCCCAGTAAGTGGGAACATTTCCTTAGCATAACAGTAATAAACTACTGTTTGAGGATTTATGGTGAACATAAGTTTGGAGTCAGTTTTCCATCAGAGCATGAAGCTATCAGGGCAGGAGGAGGTGCCAGCCCAGGATTTTGATGGCATCCAGGCAGGCACACAGCAGTCTGTCCCTCCAGTGGAGCAGTGCACAGTGACACTGCTGACTTATTCCAGATGTACATTGTGACCCCTGCTTGAAAGCAACAAAGGGAAAAAAGCTCTGTGCCAGTGAGAGCTGCTGAGAATGGCAGTGAGAGCTGCTGAGAATGGCAGTGCCAGCCTTGGGGCTGGCCCCAGGGTCCTGCCTGGCTCAGCCATTCCTCTGTGCTTGGTAGAGCAGCAGAGACTGCTGGGGGCAAGTTGTTATGTAGGGATTTAGGCCCACCACAAGAACATCTTGTGCCCTTCTCAACACCTGGGTAACTCAAAACACAGCATGGCTTAGGTAGCTGAGACCACATTAAATGGTTGAATGGGATTGAATGCAGATAACCAACAGGGAGGACAGACTGACAGAACTTCCAGATCTATTTCTACTTATTCCAGGTATTTCTTGTGCAACAAAGTCAACAGTGTTCCCTTTAATTAAGGTTCCTGCAATGACAATATGCAATAGAGCAGAGATGTTCCTCTAGTTCCAATTCTCCCTGCCACAGGCAGGGTCCAACCTGGCTTTAGCCATTTCCAGGGATGCAGCAGCCACAGCTTCTCTGCCAATCTGTGCTGGGCCTCACCAACCTCAGAGTAAATAATTTCCTTCATACATCTAATATAAATCTAATATAAATCTCCCTCTTTTAGTTTAAAAACATTCCCCTTGGTGCTATCACTATGTGCCCGTTTAAAAAGTCCCTCTCCCTCTTTTCATAACCCCCTGTTGTTGGAGCCTGGGAAATTCCTCTGGCTGCCCTGGAGGACCTGAGCCCCTGCCCAGGGGGCTCAGAGACCCTGGCACAGAGCCCAAGGTGCCCCTGTGCCTTTGATTGAGCCCTTGGAAAAAACAATCACCAACCTTGTATGAAGAATTACAAACCACAACAGTTTAAGTAGAATGAGAGTGAACTTATCACAGGGTGAAAAATAGATTTTGGGGGTTTTTAGAATGGGGATTCATGGGGAAAGATGGAGGAATCTGGGGGTGTCCAGCCTTTCTCCTTCTTGGCCTCCATCTTCTGCTGTGATGGTGGCACTCACAGATTGGTTTAGAGTAGAAGCTCAGTGTCTGACGTAGGTATTGGAAAGTAATTGTAAACATTGTACAGGTAGTTTTTAGTATAAAAAGATAACACTGCCCTGGGGGCAGAGTGCCTGGAACTGTCCTGTTGAGCAGACCTTGGTTGGACAGGAGATAGAATTTTATAGATAAGGAACAATGAACAACCTTGAGAGTGAGAAATGAAGAGCCCTGACTGCTTCTTCAAGAGCCGGGCTGGGGAAAGAGACTTTCTAACATTTCTGAGGGTCACTCTGAGCAGCCAGAGGTCCCAAGACCCTGTAAGTACTGGACAGTGGCAATGAGATCCCCCTGGAACCTTTTTTTCTGCAGGCTGGCCCAGCCCAGCTCTCCCAGCCTGGCTCCACAGCCCCAGTGACCTTGGTGGCTCCTCTGGACCTGTCCCACCCCTCCACATCTGGGCTGGGCTGGAGGCCAGGGCTGCACCCAGCTCTGCAGATGGGGCCTTGTGAGGGCAGGGGAGACTGGGGGAATCATTCAATCATTTCAGATGTTCACAAATGGAAACTGAAGAAAACCAAAGTTTTTCCTTCCCCAAAGTTCACAGCAGCAGAGAGGCTTTGCTCAGCTGGAATTCAAAGTGCCAGTGCCAGGCTAAGGGCTGTCAGGGCTCATTTGGGAAGTGCCCATGGTTGTGATTAGAGAGCAGAGTAGGCAGAAAATATGTTGTGGGGTTATTAGAAGGGACTTACTTTCAGTGTCAGCCCTTGAGTGTAAAGCCAAGTGACAGACTAAAAGCATTCAAAGCAGCTTGTGGTTAATTCCAGCTGCCAGTAACAGCTTCTTCATTACAGGGAAAAGGAGGGAAGGAAATACAAAGAAAGCCTCATTTAATACCCCTATGAATTTTCAAGTTCTCTGTCATATTTAATTGCATTTATCAGTTTCTGTTTATAAGCCTGTAATTCACTTAGTAAATGTAATTCCTGGGTTTTTTAGAAGCAGTAGGAATTTTGATGGAAGACTTAATTTAATATGTTTTGGCCCAATTTTAAAAAAGGCATTTTGCCCTTATGTTTTACAATAGCTGCACATGATTAAACCAGACATGCTGTGGTAAGAAGAGCTTTGTGCAAAGGGATGGCAGGAAACAGGGACTGGGGACAGAGGGTAAGACAGAGCTGCAAGAGGCACTTATCTGGCATTTATTTATTATCCTTGGCAATCTCTGAATTTATCTGAAATTCTCTCATCATGTCCAGTACGTGTGACTGAAAAAAGCTGGTGAGAATTGCAATTCTTTGTATTATTTCTCTGTTACTTTTGATGCCACAGAAGTTCAAAGCTTTGAATGGGTTCTGACTGTAGTTTGTCCTCCTTGGAAGTTCATGCAAAACATTGGCATTGTTTAACACAGAGACTGAAATTTGATGATTTGATGTGCTCCTGGCACCTCCTGGCATACTCTGAGATGAGTAAGAGCAGTTTTGCTTCAAGTGCCTGCAGACCAACAGGGCAGGGGGGCAGCTCCTGCCTGGGTTGTTACAGTTGTGCTGTCCTGGCCCAGTGGTCATTTCAGAATCACAGAATCATGAAGGTTCATAGCAAAAATGAGAATATTACTCTGTCACCTCTTCAGTTTTGGTTGTTCTCTTAGCAAGAGAGAGCTTTGAACTGAAACTTAGCAGTTTAATTGTGCCTCCGTTTCACAAAGAATTGTTCCTAATATTTTATTTTTAGCAAGAACATTTAAAGCAGTCATATGTCACACCTGAACCAGAGGTCTCAGAAGTTTTGAGTGTTACAGGTTTCTCCATTCAGACAGTTTTCACTTTGCTGTCTCTAAGAAAGGAGCTGCTTGAGGTGACTGCTGATTCTGGGACTAGGAAGAAAACTTGAAAGCGTTGCCTCTTGGGCAAACTGGACAGAACAAATCTGATTTACAGACTAGTGCTGGATTTCTGAAAGCACTTAAGGAGTTTAAGATCACAAGCACCATTGACTTGAAAGTCAATAAGATGTTTTTGAGAACCCAGTCAGTTATTTTGTAACATGGAAATTCTCCTGACTGCCCTCACCAAATGACATCCTCACCCTCAGCTGGATCTCCTTACTCAGAACCCTTGGAGGTCTTGCCTTCAGCATGGGGCACCAAGGTCTGTTCCAGCAGGTTTAAAACCTTGAAAGAAAATATCTATAGCAGAAAAGTTTCAGCGTGGGCATGGAGATTTGGAGGGAATCATATTGGTTATTTAAAGAGTGGAGTTGCATTGCTTCTTTGCCTCTGGATATTTCTGTGCTGTACTGCTCTCAAACCAACAGTTACCTAGGAGTTGTGGTGAATTTTATTGCTGTTTTTTGTGAGGGCTCATTTTGGCTCTCTTTAGGCAGCATTTTCAGTAGGCTTTCCAAATATTCAAGGAAGAAGGAAGAAGAAATATTACAGGATGTGAACCTTCCTTTGGATTCACAGCATAACAAAGCACAGCAACCACAGCAGAGTCATGGGCCATCTTTTGGTAGTGGAATTACATTTCTTTTCTAAGTAGAGACTTAGAGTCAGCACTAACAGAAACATATTCCTGGGTAACAAGAGTGCTGGAAGGCAAGCTGCCCTTGGAATCTTTTGCAGCAGATACCAGGTTTACAATCACATGATGCTGATGCAGTTTGTACTCATTTTAATGTTAGACCAAGTGGAGAAGGAGAAGATTCACTGTTCCAGGATGATACTTAGGTTTTTGTTGTATTTAATTCTTACTGGAGATGTAGCTGTAATAGCTGGTGTGTTTTCTCTCCCTGGGCTGCCTTTCCTTCCCTGCTATCATGCCTGAAAAATGCAGGAAGTGTCACAGCAAGACCATTGCATCTGTGCTGCTGTGCTTTGACAGCTTCTCCATTTCTGCCCACGAATTCTCATCTGTGCACTGTAAACACAGATATTTAAGTTTGCATTTTGCTCTTATTTCATAATATTATTTATTTATAGCATAAAATAAAAATTATTGTATCAGGTCTCTGTGGCATGCTTCCAGACTACCCAGTGGAATTTCAACTGAAGCAGTAGAAACTCAAGGAGGAGAGCATTTTCCTCCAAACCCATTACAGCCTTTCCAGAAGGGGCTAAAATTAAGGTTGGAAATGTGCTTCTTCTTTCTTCCCTTCCTAACAAGAAACCTGATTTTGTTCCCAGTCCAACAAACCCATCTAATCTTTGTAAGCCTACCAGCTCTCATTTTTCTTTTTCTAGTCCTATGGTATTTTCTGCTCTTTGCTGAAATGATTGTCCAGAGGAGGTAATGAGTTTTGTGGGAGCAGGAGGCAGGTCAGACATTCAGTAATGACAGCTCTGGAGCTGCAGAGGCCCACGGGGAGCTGTGGGGCTGCAGGGGCTGGGGAAATTGGTGTTCTCAGCACTGAGGGCTCTCTCAGCACAGCACAGAGCACATTTGCTGATGCTGGGAAGGTTAACAGCCCCATGGGGTGGGTGCTCTGCTCTGTGGCTCCCTGACACCAAATGGGGCAAGAGCCTGTGTGTTGGGGAAGATGAAACAGAAATGCTTTATAAATGTGATTGCTTGGCAAAAGATTTGGAGAATATGGAAACTATAAGTGAGATTGAAATGAAAGCAAGCTTTGAGATCCCTCAGTTACTGAACAACTGGAAAACAATGGTGTGGCCAGCTGAAGGTGATCCCCTTTTGATGGAGCAACACCCTCTGCTTGCAGACAGGCCCAAGGGTCAGAGCAGACCCTACAGCTTGGCAGAAGGGGCCCAAAGAGGAGTTTGTAGGGTTTAAAATGTAACACAGTGTGGTAATGTAATGATTCTTATAGGCTGTATGTAAATGCTATACGGTTTGTATCTTGTACTAGATTGGTTAGTGAGAATTAGAATATTCAACACAGAAGAAGATTTATTGTATTGCAATGGGAACCTCCCTCTCTTACCCTTTTACTCTCTTATGCTTTTACTCTCTTACTCTTTTATGCTCTTACCTTTTTTACTCCCTTATGCTCTTACTCTCTCACCCTCTCATCCTCTCTCCCCCTCTCCTCTCTCAGGCCTGCTCTGAGCTGTGTTTGGCAGCTCCCAGCAGGGCCCTGCCCCAGGCCCTTTGCAATAAACCCCAAGTTCCTGACCTGGCTCCAGAGATCTCTCGTGTCCGTCTGTCCTGACCCTCCCACCCCTGACACTCCTACACTTGTGTGTGTACATCTCTGTACCCTCAATGTTTGTGTGCACGTCCTTCAGCAGGGACACAGAGTGCAGATTTATCTCTGCAGCCACAGCTGTGAAGGTTTTTATTGGTTGCTGTCAGAAAGACTCACACAGAATCCATCCTTGGATAGCCCAGTAAGTGGGAACATTTCCTTAGCATAACAGTAATAAACTACTGTTTGAGGATTTATGGTGAACATAAGTTTGGAGTCAGTTTTCCATCAGAGCATGAAGCTATCAGGGCAGGAGGAGGTGCCAGCCCAGGATTTTGATGGCATCCAGGCAGGCACACAGCAGTCTGTCCCTCCAGTGGAGCAGTGCACAGTGACACTGCTGACTTATTCCAGATGTAAATTGTGACCCCTGCTTGAAAGCAACCAAGGGAAAAAAGCTCTGTGCCAGTGAGAGCTGCTGAGAATGGCAGTGAGAGCTGCTGAGAATGGCAGTGCCAGCCTTGGGGCTGGCCCCAGGGTCCTGCCTGGCTCAGCCATTCCTCTGTGCTTGGTACAGCAACAGAGACTGCTGGGGGCAAGTTGTTATGTAGGGATTTAGGCCCACCACAAGAACATCTTGTGCCCTTCTCAACACCTGGGTAACTCAAAACACAGCATGGCTTAGGTAGCTGAGAGCACATAAAATGGTTGAATGGGATTGCATGCAGATAACCAACAGGGAGGACAGACTGGCAGCTTTCAGGAGTCAGAACAGACTGTCCCACAGGGAGAGCTCCCAGCTGTGCTCAGTGACACCCTGCTTTGGCTCCCATAAATGTGCCCACATGGGGAGAACAGTTTGAGGCTGAAGACATTCGAGGCTGGTTTTGAATCAGGGCTTATTTGTGCCTTGTACATTGGAGGGTTTTTCCAGGAGCATCCTTTGAAAACATTTCCTCCTGTTCTGGCTGCAGTCACCCTGGGACACATTTCCAGACCAGTGAAGTCCTTGGAAGGTTTGTTTCAGCCCCTGTCCTTGTCCCCAGCACAGAGCTGCAATAAATACCTGCTATCACTCTCAGTGCAGAGCAGCTCAGCACTGAGCAGTGCCAGGGCCACCCCACCAAGGTGACAGCAAACAGCTGCTGGGGTGTGCTCCTTTTCCTGAGCACACTGCTCTTGTGTATGGTCTGTTATCACAAAATGGAAGTTTCTAGAAAGCATCCCAGGCAAAGAGTGAGCATTGTTATCACAAAATGGAAATTTCTAGAAAGCATCCCAGGCAAAGAGTGAGCATTGGTAACCCCAGGGCCTTTGTAGAGGTGATTCCCCCTCCCTGCAGAGCCCCTCAAAGGCTGAGCTGGGTTTTACAGGGCTGGGCTCTCAGCAAGGCTCTGCCAGTGCCAGAGGGGCTGAGCTGGGCTCAGCAGAGCCAGGGGGTGCTGCACATCTGGGCTGCATCTGCCCCACTGCAAACTGCACATCTGGGCTGCATCTGCCCCACTGCAGCAGAGCCATGTGCTGGGGAGATCTCAGGGCTGCTCCTGACCTAGCAGGGTGAACATCTCCATCTCCAGCCTTGGAGGTTCAAAGTCTTTGCTATTCACCACAAGTCCAGGTCAGCCTACTGGAGCCATAAATGAGCCTTAATTAGATGGCATAAAATTAGTACGTGAGAATTCTCTTAATTGGGACACCACAGTGGATCCCATTATCTCCCTTAAAGGAAAAGTAATTTATTCTGTAGAGCTTTGAATGCAGCATGTTCACACGTGGTAGAAAGAATTCATGGCATATAAGTCAAAAAAGGCAAAATAAAATATCAAATTTATAAAATATCCACTGCATTTAATTTTTTTTGTCTTGCCTTTTTACTCTTTTTGGGATCTCTTTTTTGATAAAAGATAAGAGATGAGTGTTTCATGCCTAAACCACACCTGGTAAAACACCACTTTGCTTCTCAATACTGACCAAATCCTGCCATTAAGCAGAATATTTGATATTGCTGTCATGCTCAAGTAGCAGCTCTTGTCAATTTATGTCATTAAACAGAATTGCTTTCCTTGAGGAAAACCCAATTAGGAGAACTCTGAGTAACAGTGACTAGTCTGCTGTGCTGCTGATGTACTGATCATGCAACTGATCCCTTTGATGGCTCTTCAAGGCCCTAAATCAGGCCAAAAACTTCTCTGAAAATAGCTCAATTTTCCATGTATGTGAGCACATGCAGAAAAGGAAACAACTAATTTTTTCATTTTGGATTTATACCTGTTTATTATGACTTTGGGTTCATATTCTATCTATCATTGGGTTCTATCTTTCTAGACTTGGAGTTTTATCTATCTATCATTCCTAAAATAGGAAGGACTAATATTCAAATATCTGTTATTAACATAGAGATTAATGACAGATGTGTAGAAACCTGATCTTTTACATGACAATTAATGTGACAATGATTTTTATATGAAGTTTGGCTCAAGGATTGGAAAGCCTAAAAGTTTAAGATCAGAGGTGATTATCTGTACTGTATTTCTGAGTAACAGAAAGGACCAGTTGCACACAACCTTATAACAACTTATTTACTTTCACCATGGAAACTGTCAGATTTTTCTACCTTCAAAAATTCTTTTATTTCAAATGTGATTTGATAGGAGAATGGAAGAGTTGATGATGGGTAGAAAATTGACCTTTTGTTCTGAATCTAAAACACATTTCCATCTTCTGCACAATTCTCATATTTTTTATTAGCAAAATCAACATTATCTCTCCCCAACAGAAAGGGTGAATGTGATTAAACACCCACTCACTTGGAACAAGCGGTATTGATTCATTTAATTTGGAACATCCAAAGCTGTCAGTGCCTTGCCATCTGCTGAGGGTACCTGCTGCAGTCTGCAATGCCCCCACAGCCACTGGACACACCAGAGAGAGCAGCTTCCCTCCTCCATATGGGAAAGCATTTGTGTGCTTTTCACCTGGACAGAATCTGGGCAATAAATTGCCTCAGGAGGTGTCAATTAATTGCTCCCCAAATCAAATTTGTAATGCCTCTGAGTTAATTTATCAATGCTACGGTAAAAAGAGTCATGGCATCCAAAACTGGCAGTGTGTGCCCAAATGAAATCCCATATGTGAGTGTTTCTGAGAGCTGGGCATCCAGCTGCCTTGCCATTGTTTCTCAGAATGTTTCTACATGATTTAAATGAATGCTAGGGGAGAGAAGTTTAATATTTTTTGTTTTGCAAACTAGGCACAGTCATTGTGGCAGGGATGGAGCTTTGATAGGGCAGAAGAGGCTCGAGCTGCTCCTCTCCCCCCCTCTGGCTGGTTTGAGGGGCAGGAGCTCCATGGCATAGGAAGGTGCTGAAATTTGCTTTCCTGGCTGCAGCTTTTATGCAGATAAATACAAAATATCAGTTCCCAGTTTTATCAGCCTGGCACCTTTCATGACCATTGTGAAAGCTTTTGAGATTTCTGTAGTCCAATATCTATCTTAATTTGCATTTTATTGAAATTAAACCAGCCTTTCCTAAAGAAATTGGTAAAATCAGTGCCAGTAATACAACAATTAGTTGAATGCTCATTGAAATAACCTGTGGAAGAAAGGTAAGAATTCTCTACTCTTAAATGGGAAATATACTGCCAGAGACTGTAAAAATTAAAGTAAACCATAAAATATAACCAACAAAATGATGTAAAGCTGGTTAGTGATTTCCATTCCATCTACAGCTTGGCATCAAATGCTGCAGACGTACAAATGCTGGCATAAAGCCCACAAAAGGTAGCAGAAGTATTTCCTCTGGCTCCAGTTTGCTTTGCAGTAGCAGCTGATTCTTCTGGGGTATCAAGTATACAATCACTTATTCTTTAAAATACCCAGGAGTTTTTCATCTTGCAGTGTTACAAATCTTGGCAGCTTTCAGATTTTTCTTTGTAAATATACCTCGTGCAGATTCAAGCATTTTTCAGATTAAATTTCAAAACTTGGCCTGTGTATGACCACGTAGCATCTTGGGAAAGAAGGAAAATTATTTTAGAAATAGTAGAGAAAGTGGATGTGGAATGCTTTCAAAATCAGCTCAGCTTCTCAGAGTGTAGGGAAAAGCCTCACATTTATGGCCCTTTAACCCCACTCCCCAATTCCTCTGCAGAAGTGTGTTGGCTGCATCTACATTTATCATACATAAATTGGCACTGTCAGCGTGGAAAATGCATTCCTGTTGGTTTTCACATCTCACTTTGATATTTTTGTCAAGGGTCAGGAGCTCTACTTCCACTGCTCTGGGCTGTGCAGCTGTGGGGAGAGCAGATGTTGGCATTGGGGTCTGCTTGAGCAGGGCTGGGCACAGTTCAGAGCATTCACAACTCTGGCACTGCTTTTCTACCACCCAAATCCTGCCCCAAGGCTCTGTTTCCATCTCCCTTGTGGCTCTCAGAGGTTTCCCACACTCTGCAGTGTCTGTGGCTGCAGGGTGGCTGTCTGGAGTGTCCTGCTGCACCCAGGTTTGGCATAATGCCCTGGGAAATATTTCACTTATGTTAAAACTTGAGCTCTAGTTCAGACACTTAATTGTTTGGAAGTTCTCTAGTGTAAAGAAAAACTAGTAATGTAGGGAAAAATACCTTTTCTTGTGGGAATTCACAAAATCAGAGGGTTTTGGGAAAGCTGCAAAAGGCAGGCCTCAGAGAGAGCAGAACTGTGATTGGAGCTGAGCAGCTGCCATGAGATTGGTCAGCAGAAAAATTATTTAAAAAGTAGAAAAACAAAGACAAACAGAACAATGGTTTGTGTATTAACACTTGTCTAGAATAACTCCCTAAACTACAGAAAGTTTATCTAGCAAGATATTAGGAAGTTCTAAGCTTAATAATGGAGCTCTGTGCGTTGTGTTTGAAGGCTCACAAGCAGGTATTGTATTTGAAATAAGCAAGCATTGTTTAACCAAAGGTACCTGTGCTTATAGTGGTTGGATGGAACTACTGTCAATGTGCTTTTGCTTTGTGGGATTGGGCAAAGAACTTATAAAGTGAGTTGTGACATTGAGTTCTTTGTCTGCTGCCTGGGATGTGAGCTGCTGGCATCTTCCCATTGCCATAACCATGTAATGGGGCTGATGCTGGAAAATCAAACAGCTCAAGGCAGTTCCCAGCAGTCCTGTCCCGTTGGTGATTTTTACAGAGGCCCCTGGCTGGCAATAAATGGTGCCTGGCTTTCCCCAGCTCTGAGCCCACTCCTTGGTGGAAGGAACAACAGATTTCACTCTCCTGTGGCCCAGCCACCCTGCACAGGATGAGGACAAACTCAGCTCCTGGGACACAAGGCTGGTTCTGCCCTGCTGGTTTAGGCTGGCAATTCTCAGGAGCTCTGTGTCTGTGCACAAAGCCTCGGCCCCTGCTGTCCCTGCTCTCCTCCTCCAGAGGAATGACACAGCCTGGAAGCATCATTTTGGACAAACACATAGGTTTTTGGAGTCTAAATCACATTTGACTTGGTAAATAGATCCCCCAAAGAAGGTTTTGGTCTCAGGTGCACCCTGTGTGCTTTGTCCCTCCTGGGACTGTTTTCTTTGGGGCATTGATTCCAGCTGAGGTTGGCTGGCAGGAAAATCAGGGCAAAGCAGGGCTGGCCATGGAGTTCTCTACCTGAGCTCCAGTTCTCTGCATTTTCTGAGGTTGTTCCCCCGTCTGTATTTCTGGAGCCGGGCAAACACCACTCAGGTGTTTGTTTGGGGCTGCAGTGCAGGGGAAGCCCAGGAACTTGCCCAGGGAGCCCCTCTGGGCTGTGCCCTGTGCTCACTCCTGGCAGCTGATGCTGCTCCGTTGACCTTCCCAGCACCCTCTCCTACCTTGGTCTCTCCTAAGTGCTTGCCAGACTGGTACAAATATCTCTCTTTCAGAGTGCTGTTTGTTTGCTTATAAAAGAAAAATAAATTGTAATTTTGATAACAGGTTATAAAATCATGCCTTAAATAGAAACGTTTATTCTTATCCTATCAGTAGAAGTGTCTGGCCAAGAGATTTGGAATCAGTCAAATGATTCATATTGTGGGTAAATTTTATCACTTCTAGAGCAGGGAAGGAAGTAATTTCCATTTCATTTTTAGCTCACTGTGAGCCAGTTTGCTTTGAGGTTGATCTATAGGCTAAATTGTGGGGAGTCATGCTGCAGACTGTTTTGATGGAGAAGTGTGTGTGGGGAGAGTTAAAATGCTTATCCAAATGTTTAAACTCCTTATTCTCTCATACCCTCAGTGCTGCATCTGACACATTTCTATTTAATCAGTTCTCAGTGTTTCTCCTGCACAATTTTTATTGCCTATCAAGTCATCAGAAAGGGTTTAAACATCACCTGATTATGGCTCTCCTTCCCAACATTTCTACAAAACAGGTGCCCAGATCATGGAATCACAGAAAGGCCTGAGAAGGGACCTAAAACTCATCCCATTGCACCCCTGCCATGGCAGGAACACCTTCCCCTGTCCCCAGTGTCCAGCCTGGCCTTGGGCACTGCCAGGGATGCAGGGGCAGCCCCAGCTGCTCTGGGCACCCTGTGCCAGGGCCTGCCCACCCTGCCAGGGAACAATTCCTCATTGCCAATGTGAGAAATGGTTACTCACTTTTCATAATTTAGAAAGGTTTATTAAACCTTACCAAAAACAGAACAGAAGACTGAATAGAGAAAAAGGTTCTGGCACTGGGAGCAGAGGATTTCCCCACCCTGTGCTCACCCACACAATGGAGATTTGGCCTTTTAACCCTTTAACCCCTCCCAAAGCTCTGTCCATGGACCCCTTCTTCACTGTCCAGTGGAGGAGATCTCTTCCCAAATCCTGACTGGAGCTCAGATGTCACCACAGTGACCAGCAGCCCTCCCAGATGTCCCTTGGTAGCCACGTGAGGGGGTACAACAGAACTACAAACCTATAAAACTTTTCTTAACCTATAAACATGGTGTTTGTCTGTTAATTGTGAGAGTCAATCATCACATTGCTCATCTATCACACCAAGATGGCACCCAGTCCTGCCCTCTGGCACTGGCAGCCATTCCCTGGCTCCTGTCCCTCCAGCCCTTGGCAATTGTCTCTCTCCATCTTTCCTGCAGCTCCTTCAGGCCCTGCAAGGCCACCCTGAGCTCAGCCAAAGCTTCTCCTGTGCAGGTGAGCAATGCCAGCTGTGCCAGCCTTTCCTCCCAGCAGAGCTGCTCCATCCCTCTGCCCATCCTGGAGCCTCCTCTGGGCTCTCTGAGCAGGCTGACAGATGTTCATGCAGATGTTTGTGCCCAGGCTGCAGTTTGGGCTGTGCTGCTGGGTGGGTGCTTTGCAGGGCAGGGCAGGCCTTTCACATCAAATCAAGCTATTCAGTGCTAAGGGTTAGCTTTGATTTTTATTACTCTTCTTTGAAAACCACTGTTTTCATTTTGGAAGTGGCTTGCATGCCAGGCCTGTACTTTGGTGTCTGAATTTCCCCCCAGGAGCAGTGGGATGCAGAATTCACCAAATGAACCTGACAGACACTGCTCATTTACAGGAACCTGCCCAGCACCCTCTCTCTGACCCCTGCTGCCTGAAATTGCTCCTTCCCTAACAAGGCCTTTTCAGAGACTTTTCATTCCAGTTACATGTGTTTGCTGACCATGTCCAGTTTTGTTTAAAATGCTCCAAATGTGCTGTTTGCAAGGCAACCACTTTGCTTATAGGTCTTAAGTTCAAGTGACAATATCAAGGTAGTAAGGCTTAATAACTGATCCTCTTTGGGGAAACAAAAAAAAAAAAGCACCAAAAATTAAAAACCTCATAGGATTCCATTCAGTTGGGGTTTTTTTCCTACCATTTAAAATTAATTACATTGCAAACCTCTTTTTTTGGGAGGAGGAAGAAAAAGACTTGGAAGAAAAAGAAAAACCTCATAGAATTCCATTCAGTTGGGTTTTTTTCCTACCATTTAAAATTAATTACATTGCAAACCTCATTTTTGGGAGGAGGAAGAAAAAGACTCAGATAGGGGAAAAATTAAAATATTCATCAAGGGCACAGAATTAATTACAAAAAAGTAATCAAAGTATATGCAAGATGAGAGCAGGATAAAATGACAATATACAGCTGAGGACAACCAGCTAGTTTTAAACAGTTTATACAAAATGATAAAGCTGTATGTGCATTACACACATTGTTTTATGTTTGTGCATCTGCACAAAGTTTTAACAAAAAAAGCCAGTTTTGTACACAAGTGTCCTGGTTGTAGCTCTGGTGTTGGGTCCGTCTGTCTGTCTGTGCCCCCACACGGGCAGGGCGGTTCTTGGGTGGACGCGATTCAAAGGACGAGTCTGGACTTTTCAGCTTTTCCATCTTCAGATTGTTTATTATTTCTTATCTACACAATTTTTCTGTCTGCCCAACAGAGGTCTGATCTGCAAGCAGTCACAGGCACTCTCTGACCACCCACGGGGCGGTCATGTCTTTTTATACTAAAGTCTACGTACACAATATTTACCTTTATTTCCCAATACTTTTCACCCATGTTGGCAAGTGCACCTTCACCATAAACCAATCCCCAAGTGCCAACATCACCACAGGAGATGGAGGACAAGAAGAAGAAAGAAGAAGGACGAGACACGCCCTGATCCCTCCATCTTGTCTCCATAACCCCCCTGTACCAAAAACCTTAAAGTTTATATTTCACCCTCTAAATGTGTCTCTTTTACACCTTTTACTCTAAAGTGATTCTCTTGTCCTCAAACTCCTGTTACTTCTGTGGATGGATCAAAATCAAGCATCCAAGCACTCTTGGCAACATTCCAGGATTTCCGAGACCCCCAAGGGTTCTCCTGGCATCTCTGGACATCAGGAACGATGTGCTGAGATCCCACACTCTGGTAGCACTCTGAGCTTCCTTGGGTGCAATCAAAGGCTGTGGGGCAGACCCCAGGGAGGGAATTTGCAGGTGGGTCAGACCTGGCAAAGCCTCTGGCAATCAGGTGCCTCTGGGGCAGGGCAGGAGAGACCCTGAGCAGTGCCAAGAGTAAAGCAGCAATCCCTTGGTTCTGTGGGAACCAAAGTGCAGCCCCACTGGGGTTTTCCTTTTCTGTGTGCTCCTGAGGGATGCAGTGTGTCAGTTCCCCTTGTCTCCCTGGGGTGTTCCCCTGGGAGGAAATGCAATGTGCTGCTGTTCAAATGCTTGCCTGGGTGCTGGGATAACAGAGATACCTCACCAACAAAGGAAGTTGAACCTTTTCATCAATTGCATGTAGAATTCAGAAATAGGAGAGAATAGCCATTTCAGAAATGGCTCTCACACCATGTAGCTGCCTCTTTATATGTCTAAATCATTACAGTGCAGGCTGTGCTGAGAATAAAAGCCTATTTGCATTTCATTTGTTTATTTTGTCAGTATTTCAGAACTAAATCCAGGAGCATTCTTTGATTTCAGCATGCTACCAAGTTCTCACACCACTGATAACAAATATTTTAAAAAACTAATTTAGAAAAATAATTATTAAAGCTATTGTCCTTTATTTGAATAAAGTAGCAAACTCTTTTGAATGTCATAAGCACAGACTGTAAGTGTTCCTCAAGTGCCAGACTCTAATGTTGATGTCCTTCTGACCAGCTCACCAAAGGCACTTGCTCAGTCCTTGTGGTTTTGCTGCCATTTCATTTATTGCAAGGGAATCAATATCCTGTCCAGTGTCATTTGGTAAAATACAAATGAGTATCACAAGATATGTATTTTAAACCATGGTAAACATGGTAAGCAATATGGAAGTCAAAAATATTCTCTGTGCCTCTGTTCCAAAATTTTACACTACTTATAATTCAGTACATGAACCTTTTAATACAGTGTCAACAAATTGCTTATGAGCCCCTTGAAAGCCAGTCCAGTTTAATAATATTAGATGACAAGAACTCTCATAAAAATTAACTTCAGTATCTTTCCTCATTAGTGAAGGCATGTCAGACATAAAGAATCCAGTAATTGCTCTGCAGGAATACTTTATATTTGTTTTTAATCAAGACATTTTAAAAATTAGTTCCTTTTGAAGGTTCACTGGTGGCAGCTATTGAATAGCTATTTAGGCCAGGTTTGTTATATTTCCTCCATTTAGTTGGGTAATTCACCAGACTGTGGAGATACTTCCCTGTGTTCAGGGATTTGCAATTTAAGTAATCTGTTTTTATTTGGGACATTTCAGCCTTACTGCAAGCTCTTTGATCATCTGGATTTTGTTAGTGATAGTTTTACCATAGCTGCTTTCATGTCTGAAAGAAAAGGTCTAAGAAAAAGACCCCACAGTCACTGATTTACCCCTTCCCTCCCCCAGGTGCACCCATGGAGGAAACCCCAATGCTGGTTTCCTTTAAAATGCCATCAATCATTAACTTACCATAACAACTACATTTAAAGAATTTTCTCTATCAGTAAACAGGGTTTTTAATTTCACAGGAGACTGAAACAAATATAGATGCCTAGTTTTGGAAATTTGCATGCTTTTGGGAGTTTGAGATTTTGTCCTGGGAGATGAATTTTCCTTGGTGGCTCCTAGTTACCTGAATTCTCTTTTAGCAACTCCTCTCCATCCTTTTCTTTTCTTTTGACACATTTTTGCAGCTTGCCATGTCCTGTCACTATGACACAAAAACATTATCTTGCCACCAAAACCCTTTCACTCAGGTAATATTGACATCAAATTTCCTTTTTTCTCTGAATTCTCTTTCTGTTCCCCTCTTGCTGTTGCCAGAGAGGCTCCAGGCTGAGGTGCCATGGGGAAGGACTCAAAGCTGCTGGGGGCAGTGGGGAGAAACAGGGTGAGAGAGAATGGAGAATCTCCACCCCACCCAATAAAAAACCTGCTTTTTGTACCATCCAGCTTCATCCTCCAGAGAAGTGAAAATCCTTTGTTGTTTTGGATAAGTTTAATTTTGGATAAAATTAAATTGAGTAAAAACTCAATTCTCTTTATGAAATATGTTTTTGGTGTTTTTGTGGTTTTTTTTCCCTGTTTGTTTGTGGGTTTTTGTGGTTTTTTGCTGGTTTTTGGTTTGTTGTTTTTCTTTTCTGTTTTATTTGTTTCTGGGTTTTGTTTTGTTCTGTTTTCCTGGAAAATGCAAATGCTTCCATCAGTTAAAAATGCAGCCCAACAGATCTTTCAGTCACTGCTGTCTCTGGTCCTTTGAGTGATTCACTGCTTCCTCTCTTCTCCTTGAATTATTGACTTAGTACCTAACATACATCCCTTTAAATGCAAATTTCTATAAACACAATTTGTATCTGTATAACGATGAAAAGAAATCTCACATTTTTAGGGTCTGCTCCATTTCATCTCTTTTCTTTCCAATCACTCCTGGTCCAGCCTTTATGACATAATTTATACCATCCTTTTACTTCTGAATTTTACTGAATTTTATATAATTTATAGCATGCTTTTACTTTTGCAGTTGTCCCAGCAGAGATAAGTATCACCCTGTAGGACCCAAGCAGGTCTGAATTTTCACAACCCCTTTCATATCTTTAATATTGACAGGGGTTGCCTTTCCAAAGTGAAACTGTGATTCAATTTCTAAAACAAAGTACCTCCTCTTTAAGCTGATTTAAGAGAAATGAGTCAATAAGAAAGGAATTAAATGAGTGGACTTTGCTTTGTGACTTTTGACTGACAGAGAAGGGGATTGTGGGGATTTAATGGAATATATTAATGCATTGTATTTTGTACCACAGTGAATTGTGTATCATACTCTTGAATGGATTTCTAAATGTAATACATTAGAAGGGAAGTCAGGTTGTTGATAAATAGGAGTGACATAATGTGGTAAAAATTAAAACTGCAGAGTGATGTATAGAAAGCTGAATACACACATCTAAGTGAATTTATAGACTTTTTTTGTTTTTCCTTCAGGAATAGGACAGCAATCTCTACCATTATCTCAAAAGATAGGTGAAGAGAAGATTGGGCTTTTGTCTTCCCACATAAATGACTGTCATTAATAGTATCCATGCCAAAATTCATCAGCTGCAGCTGTCCAGCCAGGTAGCAGAGGAGCAGTTCATTCTTTCTAACAACCACTCCTACACTTAGGGGACACATAAGACATTCTCTAGTTCCTTTTATACTATTTGCAAAAAAAATATTTATTTTTTGCTGATTTATAGGCACTGTTCTGAGGAAAAGGAGGGACCTGCTAAGTGTGCTGGATGATGTTTAACTCTTGACCACACTCATGCAGTTGCAAGTTCCCCCGTGATGGTTGTGGTTTGAAGCCTTGAGGACAATGTGTGGGAGACTCTGACACCACCACGTGTCACCCCCGTGCTGTGGGGCAATGCAGGGAGCTCAGAGCCTCAGTGCATTTACTGACAGTCATTACTCACTTCTAACTGTGTCAAACACTCACTCTCCTCTACCTAAAAACCAGAATTTGTCTCTTGAATTTGGCTCTGGCATATTATACAAACCAAGAGCCAAATAATGCACGGAGCCCAAAGGACTTGCCTGTTTTGTGGAAGTTGCTCAGCTCCAGAGACGAGAGGGAAATGTCAGAGTGAGTAAATGGATGCCTGTGTAACAGCCCTAATTGAAACAAAAATGGAGAACAATAGCAACCATTCCTTGGGTTTGAATATCTGTAGTGGTCTAAGGGCTGATTGTAATGTTCATAACATCCATGTGTGTGGCATTCACATTCTCTGGAAAATCCCTTCACCCAGGGTTTTCCTCCTGGGAAGCTGAGAAGCCTCAGAGAAAAGGAAACCAATTCTTATCTCATTTGCTTCTCCTGTGTTGTGCTCATGTGGAATGTGTTTGGAGATTGTTCACCCACAGGTGATTGTTCCATTGCATTCTGCTGGGAGTTGTTTTCACTCTTTGGCCAATCAGGGCCAAGCTGTGTCGGGACTCTGGAAAGAGTCAGGAGTTTTCATTATTATCTTTTTAGCATTCAGTAAGGATCCTTTCTGTATTCTTTAGTATAGTATAGTAGAGTTTTCTTTAATATAATGTAGTATTTTAAAGTAATAAATTAGCCTTCTGAGACCATGGAGTCAGATGCATCATTCCTCCCTTCATTGGGGCACCCTGCAAATCCAATCCATGTGTTTCTTGGGAAAAAGGCAAGGAATGCAGGAAGGAACAGCAGGAGAAAGGCTTTCAGTGGGATGTGCACCTCACCTGCTGCACTGGCATTTCTTTCATGCTCAGCAGTCCCACAGAGCTCCATGGAATCTGGAGAACTCCATTATGAAGCTGAAATCAGGGAATTAATAGATTGATCAAAGTATGTGTTGAAGCCTGGGAGATGTGAATCGCTGCAGAAAAAATTTGGGCTGGTTTCTTGAGTTCAGATGTATTGGACTCCACTATGACTCCAAGTATGGAAAATAATACTCAAAACCTAAATCTGAAATCAGGGTCCTGCAAGGCAGAAATTTTCCCAAAGTGTTGAGCCTTTAGGACATAACTGGAGCATTCAGACATGAGCAGCTTGGAAGATAGTTTGATTTTGAAGAACATAAATAAGGATTAAAGTACATAAATTTCCTGTCTCTAAAATGGGATTCTCAAGTGGTTTCATGAAGCTAAGAATATGTATAGGAAATCTCTTTTATCATAAGCATATTTCCCTTATGGCATGTTTCCTGTATGATCTCTAGAAGCAGTTCTATTTTTAGGTGTGTTATTTAAATGTCTTACTGATGGGACATCTAAGCATTGCTAAAAACCTCTCAAGTGCTTTAATAGGAATGATTTTGAAGCATTTGTCTGGCTTAGTTGCAGCTAGAAATAAGTGAAATAAGAAGCCATTAGGAAGCTAGTCACACTTCCTTAAAATTGATACTAAGCTGTTCATAACGCATTCTGAACAAAATAACATTTTTTATTTGTTCATTATAGATTGTGCCTTAAGGAGAATGGATTTTATTGCAGTAAACTAAAATAGTTATGCACAAAATAAATACATGATAAAACAAGGAGGCAGAAGAAGAATTTTAAAGACCTACACACTGTAGAGTGTGAAGCACTGTTCAAGTAATGAGACTGGCTTGATTGCTGTCCATGAGAAAATCTGAGTGGGAACCTGTAGTTACAAATGTCTTGGTGAGGTGGGGGACTCTCAGAGAAATGGAAGTACTGGATTACAAGAAAATGAATATTTGACATGCATTTTGTAGCCACCTTCCATAGTTGTCTTTCAATCCTCACCTCCCTAGTGCTTGTTATCAGCAGTAATGCAGGCACAGCTGCTGGGTGCTGACAAGCCCCTGAACACAAGGTGCATGTCTGTGGGGGCTGGATACACAAAACAAGACAGGCAGTGCCTTTTCCTGATGTCTCAGTGTCATTGCAGCAGCAATACGACTCCATTGTGCACTGCAAGGGCTATGAAGTTATTAAAACTGAAATTCAGAAATATCAGAGTGCCTCACTGAATTCTGCAGTGCTGCTGCCCTAAGAGCTCCTCAGTAATCTGAGGGTTCAGGTGCTCTTTTCTTCCTCTTGCCTGCTCAGCCTCCACAGCTTCCAGCCCTGCCTTTGTGCAAGAGGGCGACTGCACAGCCCACACAGGGCACATCCCTCTCTAATTAACCTTTAGTGACTCATGGCTCACTTTTGCATGGTCATAGGATTACAACACACCATTTTTTTAGAAAAGCATCCCAATAATTTTATATTTTAGCCAGCACAGGAATGTAAGGCTCTGCTGGCCAAATTAACTGTGCACTGTGGAACCCTGCTGGCAGTAGGGAAGGCTGTGCTGTTGGAGTGCTGCTCCTGAGGAGCTGGACAACACTTTAACTGATCCTCAAGGTGTTCCCAGAAAGTGAACAAGATGGTACAAACCATTTACAGAGCAAAGAACTTTATTGTTAGCTCATCCTCCCAGGTGGTAAAACACACTACAGTGCTGGCTCTGCACAAGAATCCCAATTACTGCCCTATTCCTTGCCAGGTAATGGAGGGACAAAATGCAAAGCCCCAGACTGCTGTTTCTTGCTTGTTTTCTCAGTCTCCAAAGGACTCTTACATTTAGACATCATTACAGTTGTGCACTAAAACTGAGGAACTCCTTCAAAGTTTATAATATGGACAGCTGCATTTTATTTAAGGCAATTCCAGAGTGGAAGGGTTTTCCTTAATTTCCTTTCCCAGGCTCAGAGGTTACACTTTAATAAAGCATTTACCAAGCATTGGGTTTCCTTTCAGATACAGCATCTGTTTAGACCCAGAGTAGGTGGTGACAGCCACTCACACCATGCTCACAGCACTCCATCATGTGGGACGTGGTGCAGCAGCCATCCTGCTGCTTCTCTGCTCCAATAAATGAGGAACCTGTGGGTAAATTGCAGTTTGTGGTGCATGATCACGGCCATTGTCACGGCTGCACCACAGTTGTCTTAGCAACAGCCACAGCCCACAAGCTGAAGAACAGCTCCTTAACTCACAGGCAGATAAAGGGACACTGATGCTTTGTCTCCACATGGAAAAATACATGCACATTGTAAAAAGTGTTCTTCTCCCAGTTAGAATTAATTTCTAGGGAAAGCTGGTGATAAATATACATTTTCTCTGGTACATGACCAGCCTGCATCCTCATGCATTATGGGACACTCCAACCAAGAGGACACATGCAAACCTGCAAAAGGCAAAATGCCCCTATGCTGCCTGACTGAACAAGAAATGTGCCCTGTACATATCAAAATGCCCTGTACATATCAAACCCATCTTGCCAGAGCCCTGCTGAAGTGCCCCAGAGAGGACTTGTCAGGACTGGCCTCATTCTCAGATGGCTGGTCCAAAGGGAAGATCCCCTAACTGTCCTGGCCTTGGATCAGAGCTGTGTGTATATAATGAGCTTTTAGAATCCATTCCCTGGGAGTGAGACTCACTGAAAAGAAATAATTGATATAGGCACCGAAAGTTGAATTATTCCATTGCTTTCCTAATGCATGTTTTTAAATCCATGGGTTGTGTAAGGCTGACAGAGGGAATTGGGCTTGGAGCTGTGTGCTGTGCCTGCTGCAGCTTTGTGACAAAGCAGTGTCTGTTTGTTGTGCTTTTATCCTCACTGAAAGGACAGTGATTACTCTATCATGACGGGATAATTTTCAAAGATTTTACTGGGGATTATTAGTTTTACTGCTCTAATAAACATATAATTAAACAATGCCTCTGTATTATTGGATCCTAGTCTGCTTTGTACACAATGGATTTACAGCATGTCAGTAAATATTGGAACTATGATGCAGTAATTAAGATTTACATAAACCTTCTCTGGGAGGAGAATGAGAGATATTTACTGGGAGACTGGGCTGAAGTGCTTGGAAAGTACCTGTTTTGTTCAATTATAGCAGTGTATAAAAGGTGTGGTTTTGTTCAAGATTTCAGCCTTAAATATAAGCATAGTCAGCACTTTGAGGGGATGGAAGCTCTTCTCCAAGTCGAGGCAGCACTCCCTGACATGAGCCAAGGCAAATGAACATCTAATCTTCAACCTAAGAGATAACCTTGAAGCAGGAGAACATATTTGGGAGCTCTTTTCCTCTGCTTGGCTGTTACTGCTCTACTCATTTTGACATGCCCTGTGTTGCCAAATGCTTTCCACCAAAGCACTGGACTCAACCCTGACATTTGATTAAAAACACAGCATCCTTCATTTGAAGTGGTGGGCTTTTTTTCCTGGGGAGTAAAAAGATCCAAAAGGATATTAAATTGTCAATCAAACAGATAGGAGTTTGGAAACCATGCTTTATGAAGTGGAGCAGACTTTAGGCTGCTCAGGGAAGCAGTGAGTTAAAAACCCAGGGAAAATGCTGTGGCAGGTGCTGGGTCCATCAGCACTGTCACTTTTTCAGCATCACCTCCTAAAGGCAATGGAGCAGCAATTCCCAAATGTCAGGGGTCAGGCAGGTGAGGCAGAAGGGTGGCTTGGCTGATCAGGAATCTCCTCTTGGAAATTCAGCAAAAGAGGAAGGTTTACACCCACTGGAAGCAAGTTCAGGTGCTGTGGGAAGAACACAGAGATGCTGCTCACCACCATAGGGAGAAAGTCTGTGCAGCCAAAGCTCAGTTGGACTTGAAGTTGCTAGAAATGTGGGGGACAGTAAAAAAGAGCTTTTTCAAATATCTTAATAACAAAAGGAAGTGCAGAAATAATAATGTCTTGTCCCCGGATGAGGATGGTAACCTCCCAAACAGGGACAGGGAGAAGGCAGAAGTGTTTATTGTGTTCTTGGCCTCTGTCTTCAACACAGATCAGAGACCAAGGGGGCTCAGTGCCCTGAGCTGGAGGACCATGACTGTGACAGTGATCAACTCCCAGCTGACCCTGAAATTGTGTGAGATCTGCTGCTCCATCTAAATCCCTGCAAATCTATGGGGCCTGAGGGGATTAATCCAAGAACCCTCAAAGAGCTGCTGATGTCATTGCTAAACCTTTCTTGATGATTTTTTGAGCAGTCTTGGGAATCTGGAGAGGTCCCAGCTGACTGGAAGCTGGTGAATGGTGTCCTGATTTTCAAGAAAGGCAAAAAGGAGGAACCCAGAGACTACAGGACTGTCAGTGTCACTTCAGGGCCTGCTAAAATCACTGAAAAATTATTCTGGGAGGTGTTGAGGGTCTGCCAGGACCACACAGTCAGAGCCTGTCAGACCTGATCTCCTGCAGCAGGGGACCCACCTGGCTGATCAAGGAAAGCCACTTGATGGAATCTTTTTGGACTTCAGCAAAGTTTTGATACCATCTCTGCCAGGATCCTTCTGGACAAAATGTCCAGGCCACAGCTGGACAAACACATCATGGGATGGGTGAGCAGCTGGCTCAGGGTTGGGCACAGAGGGTGACAGTGGCTGGGGTGACATCAGACTGGGGCCTGTCACCCCTGGGGCTCTGCAGGGCTGCACCCTCAGCCTGTGCCCAACACCCTCACTCATGGTCTGGAGCCAGGACCCAAAGGAGCCCTCAGGGGGTTTGCTGATGGCACTGAATGAGGGGGAGCTGTTGGCTCCTTGGAGGGCAGAGAGGCTGCAGAGCCCCAGGCAGTGGCACAGAAGGGCAACCCCAGCCCTGTGCAGTTTCCAGGCCATGGCACAGAAGGGCAATCCCAGCCCTGTGAAGTTCAGCTCAGGCCATGGCACAGAAGGGCAATCCCAGCCCTGTGCAGTTTCCAGGCCATGGCACAGAAGGGCAATCCCAGCCCTGTGCAGTTCGGCTCAATGGCACAGAAGGGCAATCCCAGCCCTGTGCAGTTCAGCTCAGGCCATGGCACAGAAGGGCAATCCCAGCCCTGTGCAGTTTCCAGGCCATGGCACAGAAGGGCAATCCCAGCCCTGTGCAGTTCAGCTCAGGCAGTGCTGGGCTCTGCCCTGGCTGTGTGGGGGCACTGGGAGCTGCAGAGCAGCTGCAGGAAGGGCCCTGGGGCTCCTGGCCAGTGGCCACTGGAGCTGAGCCAGCCGTGCCCTGGGGACAGCAGGGACATCCCTGTCCTGGGGCATCAGCCCCAGCACTGCCAGGCCAGGGGGGATTGTTCTGCTCTGCTCTGGGCTGGGGCAGCCTCAGCTTCAGTGCTGGGATTGGGGCACCAGAGCATGAGAAAGACATGAAGGCATTGGAGAGTGCCCAGAGGAGGCCATGAGGTGGGGAAGGCTCTGCAGGGGAAGCCTCAGTGAGGAGCAGCTGAGGGCACTTGGTGTGTTCAGCCTGGAGGAGACTGAGGCCAGACCCCACTGGGGTCTTCAACATCCTCACAATGGGGCAGCTCTGATCTCTTCACTCTCCTGTCCAGGACAGGACCTCAGGGAATGGCTGGAGCTGGGCCAGGGCAGGGTTAGGTTGGATATCAGGAAAAAATTCTTCCCCCAGAGGGTGCTGGGCTTGCCCAGGTTCCCCAGGGAATGGGCACAGCCCCAGGGCTGCCAGAGCTCCAGGAGTGCTTGGACACCAGGGATGCACAGGGGGGATTGTTGGGGGGTCTGTGCAGGGCCAGGAGCTGCACTGGATGGGTCCCTCCCAGCTCAGCATACTCTGTGGTTCTGTGAATGTTTTGTGAAACACAGACAATGCAGCTCTTGACAGACCTGGCATGTCCAGGCTGGTTTGTGTTAAGCACTAATCAGCCTGGCACAGCCAGTTCCCTCAGCTGAGGAAAAGGAAAACACCCACCTGGTGCACTGGGTATGAGCTTGTTGCAGTGTCATCTAGATTAGGTGAGTATTTCACATCATATCACATAAGCTTCTCTGGAGAAAGGTCAGAGGAATGGGTCCCAGCAACATAAAAAGGTGAAAACAACCTTTACCAGGGCATTGTTTATCCTGTGGCTGTCATGATTCTCCCTTTGGGGCTGAACTCCAAATTCTTTGCAGGGAGAAGGTTCAGAGGTACCACACTGATTCCCACGGGGAGAACCCCCCTGAGGCTGAAGGACACTGAGTAAGGTGGGAACAGGGCAGGGGGAAGAGTGAGATTTGTGTTTCCAGTCTCAGCACTGGCAGCAATGCAGTGTCTGTTCCAGAGAGCCACCCTCCCTGCTGTGTCACTGGGACACAGGACACATTTTATTTTAGAAACAAGGTGGCTTATGTGGAGAAAAAACTTCTACAAGTGTATAGGTCCATGTGTGTTTTCCTGCCTCTCATCCCTGTTGAACCCACTGGTCAGGACCAGGCAAAAGGAGCAGGAGGGATCCCAGCAGGAATCACCCTTGGAGCTGCATGGGGCTGGCAGCTGGGTGAGAAAACCCAGCAAACACCAGGACAAAACAACTCAAAAAATGTCCCAGCTGCTAGAAAAGCTTCAGCCTGACCAGCTCAGTGTTTCTGTCAATGAAACCCACAAATCTCCAGGAGACAGGGGTTTCATTAATGCTGGGGCTCACAGACTGCTCCTGCTACCCAAGGCCAGGCTGAACAGCCAGGGACAGAGAGGAAATTGTGTATTCAAGGAAATGATATTGCTTTAATTAAAATATTTTCTTTGGAGATTTTTGTTTTTAATAAGACATAAGCACCAGGGATCTTTGAATTTACCTTTGGAATCAAATGCTCTCCAGAAAGACAGCACTGCCTATATGCAAGGTCTTAACTATGTTTTTTCTGAGATCCCCTTAGTGCTGTTCATGGGAGTGAAATCTCAGCTATTTGTCAGGTTTTCCAGAATCAAGACTCTAAAAGTAGATTTTGAATTGATGGCTGCTAATTGCTGTGTACAGCTTAGTTATTTTCCTTTGATGACAGATATTTATGCTCTCCTTTCTGAGGTACCACCTCTCCCTGATAGTGGGTTCAGTACCAAACCTGTGAAACAGAAATTATTCTGGTAGGAGGAAAATGAGACTTAGAGTAAATATTAGGGAACATTGGACAGCACTTAGATTTATATAATTTTGATTTCTGGATTGTGCTGCAGAAGCATCTACTCAACTAGCTAGGCTTCTCCCTAAAGTAATTTGTGTTCCCTGTCAAACATTAACATCATAATTATAAGATAATTTAACCCTTATTTTTGTCAAATTAAGGTCCTTCAAAATTTTTATAGGTAGTGCTTTGCAAAATCCACAGAACAAATGATATAAGTATTATATCATTATGCTATTATGCTAAAAATGTTTATACTAATTATACCATAGATTCAGTCCTTGAAGTTTTGCCATAGTTCCTTCTGTAATACTGCTCTCCTGGGACTTGAATCATTTGGCACCTGATTACACTAATTACCATTGAACTTTAGAACCTTTAACACAGTGAAAATTCAAATATTTAACATGCACTGATATTTACAGGATGAAAAAGTGGAATTTACACAGAAATGTGATATCCAATTTCTTTCTATAATAATGCCAATAACTTAGAGTTAACCCTTATTAATATTTAGAGCAGCAGTAAATGTAAGCAGCTGTCACTGTAATGTTGTGATGATGATCAATAATACCTTGGCCCTGGGTGAATTTTTGTGCTCCTGTTCATTCTTTGTGTAACTTGACATGGGAGGGAAGGGAGCACTAATGAACAAGTTTATAAATATCTAAAATGCTTTACCTACTCCAGAGGCTGGAAAAGGGACATTAGTGTAATATCTAAATATAGGCAACAGTTTCCAACCCTTTCAGTATAGAGAATATATAGAATATATATTCAATATAGAGAACAAATAGATATATTTCAATATAGAGAAAAAAGTATACATGTCAATATAGAGATTATATAGAATCCTTTCAGTATAGAGAATTATATTCTACTTCTTAATTCCTAATAAGAATGAAAGGAATGCTTCTGATGCTTCATGGCATGAAAAACTATGAGCTTCATAATCAGTGTGGTGTTTTCAAGCACAGAGGCCATGTAGGAAACATGAGTTGTGTTTACACCAAACCATTTGATACTCAGCTGCCATCTCCAGTACAAATTTACTTTTTGAGCTTTGGATGGGAAGCATTATTTTGCTTTATGAGCCCCATTTAGGGGAGAGCACTCTGAGAGAGGCCAAAGCAGATCCTTGGTGTCAGGGGGAAAAACAGAGAGGAGTTTGGGTTCCTCGATCTGAAGCACAGAGAAAGACATTCCCAAGTGTCTGACCCATAACCAGGGATTTAGATAAAATTCTTCTGACCAATTTTAGTTATTTTGTCAACAAAATATTTTTTATTCATTTTTCTGAAAGGTCCAGATCTCTTAATTCTCCCTAGAAGCAATTTAAATGCTTTTGTCTATGATGAGCACATCTTTGGGTACCAGCTCTTTCTCCAGTACACATAAACACCAATTTTGGAGTTCTTTTTGAAGCTACTAAGTATGCTACTAGGGATGATATCTATCTTAATGATTTTCTTGTTTAATTATCTGGATTAGCTATTTGCAGGAGGCTTCACTGTTACAGTTTTTCCCAAACTTTACCTCTGTTTGTACTTGGCATTGTCCTTGCCTTATTAAATCACTGGAATGGCCCCAGATCTTTTCTGAATATTGCATGCCTCATTTCAGTGGGTCACCAATTGCTTACAAAACAGCCTCAGTAATTTGTGAAGGTCTGTTTGTCACATAAACCCAAACTTATCTTTTCACAGAATTGCTGCCATCAGCATTACTTCTAAGTAAAGCCATGAAAATGTGATTTTTTTCCCCTCATAAAAAAATATTTGGTATTTATACTAGGATCACTTTTTCAAAGACATACTATTGTATTTGCAGGGATGGGGATGCCCCAGTGAAGGCAGGAATGATGCACCTGACTCCATGGTCTCAGAAGGCTAATTTATTACTTTATTATACTATATTATATTAAGGAATACTATACTAAAATATACTAAAGAGTACAGAAAGGATGCAGACAGAATGCTAAAAAGATAATAATGAAAACTCCTGACTCTTTCCAGAGTCCTGACACAGCTTGGCCCTGATTGGCCAAAGAGTGAAAACAACTCCCAGCAGAATGCAATGGAACAATCACCTGTGGGTGAACAATCTCCAAACACATTCCACATGAGCACAACACAGGAGAAGCAAATGAGATCAGAATTGGTTTCCTTTTCTCTGAGGCTTCTCAGCTTCCCAGGAGAAAAACCCTGGGCAAAGGGATTTTTTTAGAGAATGTGAATGCCACAACCTCTTTGAAGCTAATTCAGGTATTTGCATAGGTAATAGCTGACCCATTCTAATGACCCAAGTGTTTCAGATGACTGCTTCATTGGAAAATTTGCCAAACCCTGGAAATACAGAGGGAGGGCTCCTCAATCTGTGCCCACTCCTGTCCTGCAGCCCCTTTTACTCTGGTTATGGGAGTGGTGCTTGGCCAGCCCAAAGTGGCCTGACTGCAGTGCCCACCCTGCCTGCTGGAGTGGGGACAGTCACCCTCACATCCCTCCAAACAAAGACCAGGGCTCTTCTCTGCCTCACAGAGGTGAGGAGGTGCCTTGCAGGTTGCCAGGAACTTGGTCACTGAGCTGCAGTTGTGAGGGTCAGATAGGAACAGAACTTTTACAGCAGGAATTAGAGAAAAATTTTTCTGGTGGGAATATGACCTAAATGTGTCCTGGTTACTGATGCCTTCTGTCTCCCTGAGCAAGCAGTGCTGGCAATCCCAATTTAATCACAAGGTGCCATCAGTCCTTAGCTCAAAACTCAAGAACCTGAGAGAGAACTGCTACAGCACCTGAGCACAGGAGGAGAAGGCTGGAGAACACCCCAGACTGTGAGTGCAGCCCAACCAGACCTCACATGGACAAAAGTCCTTTCTGTGGGCATGAGCTGAACAAGTACATAAATATTTCAACATCCCAAACACTTGTAAGTAATTGCTAATATGGCATGGATGCTGCAGATGTAGTGCTGCTTCTGGAATAAATCTTCAAGAGAAAAGGAACAGAAAACTGATGGGATTTAATGAGTGAGCTGTGCCAGGCAGACTGGACTTTGTCTGCTGTGCACACACAGCCCTAGCCCAACCACTTCTTCACCAAAAATGTTCATAAATGTGCTCTTCCCACACTCCAAATAATAGTATGCATTCACATAATGACTGAGGAAATCAGGCATTAAAAGTCCTTCAGCTGCCAAGGGCGGTTTTGTTTGTTTTATTAAAAAAATCGATTTCTTCAGAAATATTTGTGCTGTTCCACTGGGAAAAAAAAATAAAAATTGAGCAGCCAATCAAACAAGTGTCCTGCAGCAGCCTGAGCAGAGGTGAGGCTTTGGGTGAGCCAGGGCACCACGAGGTGCTGGCACTCTCACCAGAGGTAGCACCACCATGCCTTGTACTCCTGCTTGATTTGGAATTTTTGCAGGACTTCTGTTTTTAGCACTAATGATAAGGAGCAAAATGCTAAATCACAGGCATTTTGAAATGTATACAAGGTTCAAATTCAGCATTTAAGCATGGAAACTCTGCATTACTGACTTCCTGCTGTCTCCTGAAAAAACTGGAGCATCTGCCTATAGTTACTCATGTATTTGATGCTCTGTCACTTTGCTCTCCTTTGGCTTCCCCAAGCTAGATTAATTGGATGGCTCTGAAGCATTTGGGGAGTATTTTGGCTTTTGAAAATGTTCTCCTTTTCAGGCTGCTTTCCAACCTTTTCTCCCCTGCTTAATGACCCATTCCAAAAAAATTACCAATGAATTTCTTAGACTAGATTTACATAAGATCATTCGAGTATTCCAACTCCTTCACTTTAAAATATTCATGGCAGTCTCACATTGTTGGCTTCACAAAACCAATTTCAGGCAAACCTCCCATCAGCTTCACTGAAGGACAGCAGGGTAGAGCTATAATTGTCAAAAACTTGCAAGCTTCAGCTTCAGTGGCTGTTCTTCACATTAAACACCAATTCTGACAGTGCTCCCCTGCACATTCTGCTCACTCTGTGGAGTTGGGGAGGGACAGGTTACTGTCCCTCCACTCCCCCCACTGGCATTTTACTCTCCCCCATTTTTGAGAAAAAATTACAAGACCTTGGTGACTTAAATCAACCTATGAAGGCTTTTCTATGTATCACCTGTGTGTAAAACTTCACTCAATTCACAGCTTGAAAAGCAAAGCATTGGATTAAAAATTCTGTTCAAATTTGTGCCTTACTGGTCTATTTTACCACTTGCTTTGTGCAATTTTAGAATGAAAAGTGATGCTGTCCTGTGAAAGGGTGACTTGATTTGTCCACAGAGACAGTATTCCTATTCCTCTATTCCTGGCTTCATGAACAACCCAAGATGCAAGGAAAAGTCTCCAGAGAACAGCATGATGTAAAATGTCCCACCATCTTAAAAATTTATTGCTGAAGAAACTGTGCTTGCATATATTTTTAAAATGGAAATCAATAATTTAAGGCTGTTTAAAATATATGAATGTAACTTTAATTAATCTGGTTTTTGTGTACATTGCTTGGCAAATAAAATATGTCTCAAGGGACTCTGTTTTGTTAACAATACTCACTTCCCCTTTCTTTTTTTACTACTCCAGAAGGAATTTTTGAAGAGCTTTCCATAACATTTCCATAAAGCTGAGCCTTGCCTCCATCCTGTGCATCTCAAAGCTCTGCTGGCTGTGCCAGAGCAGGGGGGACCTGCCTGGGATGTGGCAGTGCAGGGAGGGCACCCAGCCCTGCAGGGCTGTCCCCAGGGTGTCCCTCTGCAGGTAAGGCACAAACTGGTGGCACCTGGCATGGGCAGTGACCAGAAGGGTCTCCTCAAGCTGTGCTTGGTGAGTAACTGGCTGCAAAATGGGCAGGTCTGGAAATGATGCAAATACCTGTGTTTGTGGCTTTTCTAGGGAAGGGTGCTGTGTACCCTGCCCTAGGTGGTTGACAAAATGCATTTTAATGTGTTTGGGAATGAATGATACCTTGAGAAGAGATTGGTCAGCCTTCTCAACATCCTGTCTGGCTTTTAAGGGTGTGAATATCAGGGCTGAACTTGCCTTACAAGGTTAATTGAGTGTAGGTGCTGCTCTCAAACTCATCTGCAAGAGTTTCCTTTCTGCAGAAAGAATTAAAGACCATTTGAGCCAGAGTGTGTGGCTGACAGGGATGTGCAAATTCAGGCTGAACCTTCTCTTGTGTTTAGTTTGGTACCAGGACAGGATCTTAGGTCATCTGCATTCCAGGTGAATGCCACAGCTGGGAGGCCAGAGAGCTTTCTGGCTGTCTCTCCTCCTAAAGTTGTCATTTGGGGTTGAATCAAACCCCTGGGTTTGCCAGTGTTTGTGGTGAGTGGAAGCAGCAGCTGACCTACTCTAGTTCTATCTCCTGTGGGAACTAAAATCAGGACAAAACTTGGCTGAAAACTTAAAACTCATCTAAGGTGTAAAAGCTGAGAATTGATTTGTCTTCACAGAAACCATGGGGAGGCTCAGTGTGACCCCTTTGCCTCATGAGGCCTCGTGGATTTCAGCATGTTTAACTTCAGCATGTTTAACTTCAGCATGTTTAACTTCAGCATGCCACCAGGGCTGTGTGTGTGCAGGGCTGGGAGCACTGGGGGGGACAGGGACAGGGCTGGGCTGGCAGGACAGGGATGACAGGACAGGGATGGAATGGCAGGACAGGACAGGGCTGGGCAGGGCTGGCAGGACAGGACAGGACAGGGGAGGGATGGAAGGAGAGGGATGGAAGGACAGGGATGGACAGGGCAGGGATGGAATGGCAGGACAGGACAGGGATGGAATGGCAGGACAGGACAGGGCTGGGCAGGGCTGGCAGGACAGGGCAGGGCAGGGATGGAAGGACAGGGATGGACAGGGCAGGGATGGAAGGGCAGGACAGGACAGGGCTGGGCAGGGCTGGCAGGACAGGACAGGACAGGGATGGAAGGACAAGGATGGAAGGGAAGGACAGGACAGGGCAGGGCACGGATGGAAGGACAGGGATGGAAGGGCAGGACAGGACAGGGCTGGGCTGGGCAGGGCTGGCAGGACAGGACAGGACAGGGCAGGGATGGAAGGAGAGGGATGGAAGGACAGGGATGGACAGGGCAGGGATGGAAGGACAGGGATGGAAGGGAAGGACAGGACAGGGCAGGGATGGCAGGACAGGGATGGAAGGACGGGACAGGACAGGGCAGGGATGGCAGGACAGGGATGGAAGGGAAGGACAGGACAGGGCAGGGATGGACAGGGCAGGGATGGAAGGACAGGGATGGAAGGGAAGGACAGGACAGGGCAGGGATGGCAGGACAGGGATGGAAGGACAGGGATGGAAGGACAGGACAGGACAGGACAGGGCAGGGCAGGTAGGACAGAACAGAGCAGGACAGGACTGGCAGGACAGGGCAGGGATGGAAGGGCAGGACAGGGCAGGGATGGCAGGACAAGGATGGAAGGACAGGACAGGATAGGACAGGAATGGAAGGACAGGACAAGGCAGAGCAGGACAGGACATGGCTGGCAGAGCTGGCAGGACAGGGATGGAAGGACAGGACAGAGATGGAAGAACAGGACAGGGATGGAAGGACAGGACAGAGATGGTAGGGAAGGGCTGGCAGGGCTGGCAGGACAAGGATGGAAGGACAGGACAGGGATGGAAGAACAGGACAGGGATGGAAGGACAGGACAGGGATGGAAGGACAGGACAGGGATGGAAGGACAGGATGGGGATGGAAGAACAGGACAGGGATGGAAGGACAGGACAGGGAAGGGCTGGCAGGGCTGACAGGACAGGGATGGAAGGACAGGACAGGGATGGCAGGGAAGGGCTGGCAGGGCTGGCAGGACAAGGATGGAAGGACAGGACAGGGATGGAAGAACAGGACAGGGATGGAAGGACAGGACAGGGATGGAAGGACAGGATGGGGATGGAAGAACAGGACAGGGATGGAAGGACAGGACAGGGAAGGGCTGGCAGGGCTGACAGGACAGGGATGGAAGGACAGGACAGGGATGGAAGGACAGGACAGGGATGGAAGGACAGGATGGGGATGGAAGAACAGGACAGGGATGGAAGGACAGGACAGGGAAGGGCTGTCAGGGCTGTCAGGACAGGGATGGAAGGACAGGACAGGGAAGGGCTGGCAGGGCTGACAGGACAGGGAGTGTGGGAGCCCCAGTGCCAAGGGCAGCAGGGGCTGCAGCAGTCAAGGACAGAGCCCAGTTTTGTTCCTCTCCCTGGAAATCTTGAGCACAATCCTATCTGTGCTTTCTCTAAAGAACTCACTTTTTTTTTTTTCTGTGTGAATGGAGAGCAGCAGGATGAAAATACTGTTTTATGCTTTTGATAAATTGCTCTGTTTCTCCTCTCCTTGGATTAAGCAGTGCAGTGAATTCAGCTCTCTCACAGACTGCCCCATACTGAGAGGTATCTGTTCCATTTTATCCTAGCAATTCAAAGGCAGGGGTATTTTCATATACCCTTAAATCTAATTTTCCATCTGCCTGGTATTTGGGCTCACCCCTACCCTTGTTTTAAGGGTATCATTCAAGAACCTCCACATTTTGCACATTGCAACTTTTTTTGGAAACCAGGCAGCAAGAGTTAGGGGAGGAAAATGCTGGAGTCACAGGCACCACCAAGGATTCAAAGTCCTAAATTTAATGGATTGACAGTGACAATGTTTCTGCTCCATAGTTAATTAAAGGTAGCATTAGGGCCTTAGAAACTAATTCTAATAATTTTTGAACTACTCCTATTTAGCTGCATATTTTTGATAGTATCTGCTGAATAAGGCTATTAGATGAGCTGAGTGCAAGTGTCACTATAAATCAC
Organism: Agelaius phoeniceus; assembly: GCF_051311805.1. Classification (NCBI taxonomy): domain Eukaryota; kingdom Metazoa; phylum Chordata; class Aves; order Passeriformes; family Icteridae; genus Agelaius; species Agelaius phoeniceus. The sequence continues at coordinate 3,614,258 of NC_135276.1, forward strand.
AGTAGAAGTGGTATTTTTGATGCTATCTGCATAAAACCTGGTATTAAGGTGAAAGCAAAAATAAGCTTATCTATAGACTACTAGGTAGGAAATTATTAACTGTCAGTCATGTGTCCCAGGGTGATGCTGGCACCCCATCTTCTGTTCCAGTTTGCACAAAGCCTGACTTGTTATTGATTTATTTAGCATTTGGATATTAGCACACACATGTGTCTGAAAGGAGTGCTTCAGAAGGTAAACACAGAGCACAGAGATTTTTGTAGATGACACAGGGCAGGCAAATGGTCCTGGCTAACAGAGCAAGCCTGACTGACATTGCATATCTGGCATCAAACCACATGGTAGGACTGCTGGGTTTTTGTTATGAATAAATAAATAATCTCCTTTCAGAAGCAATATTTTCGAGCATCAAGCCAGAAGGAACGTTTTGTTATAAAGCTGGTTAACTTGTACAATGTGTCCTGCATTCTGAAAAATACACAAGCAATTCTTTGTATCAAACTGGGTTTGACAGGTGGAGCATGTCAAATATTTGGCATTATTTAGTGGTTTACTCATTTTAATATTAGAAGTTACAACTATTTAGAGAACTTAAACAATGAGCAACTAGGAGACAAACATCCATCTGTGAGCACAGTTGAAAAAACAAAATGATGCATTTATGATATTATTTAATAAAAATTAATCCTAAGCCAAGTGTGACAAACAATTGCCAACATCCCATCCTCCCATGTAGCACTGACTTGTAAACTATAATCACATCTGTTGTATTAGTATTTGTAATAACTATGCTTGTGATAAATGATCACATCAATTTTTAATAGCTTTCCTAATGTTCACAAGAACAATTGCATAATGAGGTTACCTTCTCTTTTCCACACAAATTTATTGTGTGGAAATGTTGCATGCAGCACATGGCCAAGAGCTCCTGGCAGAACAACTTTCTAAACAGCTGCTCACAGAAAAATTCCCCAAGTGCAGGAGGTGGGGAATATGAGCAAGGTGCATCCAGCCTGCTTCCAGGCAGGAGCTTCATTAGAGAATTTGTACTACAACCCATTTCACTTTGTCTAAAACAAAGAGAATCAAATCAGAAAAAAATCAGATCAGAATAACAAAAAAAGTAATGACTCCTGATCTTCTGGATACTCAAAGCTCCCTTCTTGCACTGTCAGAAACTTTTTGCACTGTATGTTCTCTCTATACCATGAATGCTTCCATTTTTAAAGTGAAATCATACCTCAAATATATCACAGGACCAAAAATCATACCTGAAATAAACCACAGGACCAAAGATCATACCTGAAATAAACCACAGGACCAAAAACCATACCTGAAATAAACCACAGGAGCAAAAATCATACCTGAAATAAACCACAGGACCAAAGTCCATACCTGAAATAAATTATAGGACCAGAAATCATACCTGAAATACATCACAGGACAAAAAAATCATACCTGAAATAAACTACAGGATCAAAAATCATACCTCAAATATATCACAGGACCAAAAATCATACCTGAAATAAATGACAGGACCAAAGATCATACCTGAAATAAACCACAGGACCAAAGATCATACCTGAAATAAACCACAGGACCAGAAATCATACTTGAAATATATCACAGGACCAAAATCCATACCTGAAATAAATTATAGGACCAGAAATCATACCTGAAATACATCACAGGACAAAAAAATCATACCTGAAATAAACTACAGGATCAAAAATCATACCTAAAATATATCACAGGACCAAAAATTATACCTGAAATAAACCACAGGTCCAGTTTTCAGGAAAGTCTCTGAATTTGTTGTGTCTTTCATGTATCTTTAATGACAGAAGGAAGGGAGTCTCTCCTATGAAGTGAGGTCCCACCTGCCCTGAGCACAGAGGTTGGGATTGCACAGGATACACTGGAATGCCAGGATGGCTTTAGAAACTGTGCTTGTCACCATGTGTGACCTTCATGAGCATTTTACTCCCAAATAATGCAGGATTCTCTTACTCTGGGTGTTTGATTTTCTGTAACACACAACATTTGCAATCACATTTCCTAAGTATTTCAAACTTGATTCTTTCTGCTCCACTTTAGCCTTACCAGAGATGCTGGTGAGGTGCAGAAAGGCCCTTTTGGAGCTGTCCAGCAGCCAGGCTGGGGCTCAGGTGGGCCCATCCTTCCCCAGCAGCACTCCCTGCCTGAGGGTCCTGGTGCACAGCAAACGAGCAGGGACAGCTGGGTGCTCTCTGTGGGCAGGTCCTGACCCCTGTTGGACCAGTTCACATCTGGTTATTCATACTGGTCCAGAAGAGATTACAATCTGCTGCTTGGTCTACTCTGTGCAGTGCCAGAAGCTGCATTACCCAATAATTTGGGTCCTGCTATTTTTGTCACGGGGAATCTGTACAAATGAGGTGGTTTTAGTTTGGCAATTCACTCCTGTGTTATTTAGGGGCTGCAGTAATGCTATGACAAAGTACAGGGACAAAGATCAACAGCAGATGCTTGAACCCTGCAGTGAACCCACTTCCTATAATCCTGGAAATATTGTGCTTCTTTATGGTGCTCCATTCAGAAAGCCAGTCAAACCAGCACTGGGGCTGGAAAAGAAATGCTCAGGTAGGAAGAAAAGGAATCCTGGGTTTCCTGGGCTTCCAAAAATGCTGGGAAACAGTCAATGTTAAATTTTTCTGGTGTAGGTCAAACATAATAACTAAACACAATATAAAATATTATATATATTACATGGATTCTTCACAACTGTTAAGGCAGGATTGACTTAAAAGCTGCACAGTAGCAAGAAGGATTTCTTGAATGGGCAAAGGAGGAAATTCAGGATGGCAAGGGGCAGTTCTTGCCTGTTGGCTGCCTGGGGAGGGGCCAGGCTGGCACTGCCACCCATCCCTGACCAGGACCCTGCCCAAGGCTGAGTGTGGCACCTGAGCAAATGAAGGGGCCCATAATTTATCCACCTGCTGATTAAATCCATTCAGCTCCAATGACTTAAGGGACAAAAGACCCCTTGCTCTTTCTCCAGTCTGATTTGTGGATGTGTGTGTGCACATACAAATTACAGACACACACGTGGCTTTCACACTCATGGCTGAATCTGTTGCAGGAAATTGTGTAGCCTGCTGGTAAGTCTGTTTATCATCAGTTTCCCTGAGGCCCCACTCCTCTCTTGAGGACTTATTTTTACTTTCCAAACCACTGAACTGCTCTGACTAACCAAGCTCATTCAAATTAATCTGACAGATGTGAAAATTTCTTGCTTTTTGCAGCCCCAAACCCAGCTCAGTAGTGCCAGAGCAGTTTATTTATACATTTATACATTATTTATACATTTAAAATGCTCTGAAAAAGCTGGTATCCTAGGGCAGGGCAAGCTGGCACACCTGATGTCCTTGGGGTGTCCCTTTGGAATCCCTACACTGAGCCCAGTAAAAAACCTGGCTCTGGCCAGGCTGGCTCTGCCCCCCCAGCTCCAGACTGGCACATGGATGGCCAGGACAGGAATATTCTTTGTAGATGAATGCATCAGCAAGCAGCCTGGGCTGCCAGTTTGGGGGCTCAATAGAGTAATTTCTAATTTCTGGCCCTGCTCCTCTGCCTGTCAGGGGAGTGCAGGGATATTCCAGGGCTGGGGCTACTTTACAGATGGAGTGGCCAAGTGGCAAAGGATCAGATGCACTGATGGGGAATATTGGAGGCTTAAAAAAATAGAGACTATTGCTCTGGAAGAGTTAGAAAGGAGAAGAAGACACATAGAAAATATCAGAAGGGGGAGGCAATGGCCTGATATCCATAGGGTGAAATCTGTAGGGGTTTACATGCTCCTGTCAAGCCTGTCCCTGTGGAGGAGGGCAATATTCTGTTGCTAACAGCCAAGGAAGTCCCTGCTTACTCCCCTGTCTTCAGTTCAGTACTGCCAAACCCCTCAGAATTAAATTCTGTAGCATTCCCTATCAAGCTGCCCCTCACTGGCCCTGTGCCAGCTGGCAGCAGCTCTGCTTTCCTTGGGAAGGATGGGAAATGATTGATCAGCACTGGAAGCTTTGCCTGCACTTCAGGATTGTTCCATCTTTGGGAGTGCAGTCCTGCTAATTGAGCTGCCTCATGCTTGTTTGTACACGAATTCACAGGGCCTAAACAAAATACTGAATATTTCTGCCTTTTGGCATCCTCCACAGATGGCCTGAGGGAGTTTGTGATGCACAATGCAGAGAAAGCATGCTATCAGCTCTCTCATCAGGTATCTGGTGAAGGTTTTGTATAACTGACTATTCTGATAGCTTCTGAGTTTTCCTGTGTCCTAAGTTTGGACTGACTCTCAGGTCTTTGACTTAGAGATGCAAAGAATTTGTCTTCAGTGAGAGCAGAGGATCACATGTGAGTACCCTTCAACAAGGAGATCAAAAGGCAAATCTCTGTCCCCAGCACTGTCCCTTTGCTAGGAACAATCTCTGTCACCAACACTGTCCCTTTGCTAGGAACCACCTCTGTCCCCAGCACTGTCCCTTTACTAGGAACAATCTCTGTCCCCAGCACTGTCCCTTTGCTAGGAACAATCTCTGTCGCCAGCACTGTCCTTTACTAGGAACCACCTCTGTCACCAACACTGTCCCTTTACTAGGAGCCACCTCTGTCCCCAGCACTGTCCCTTTACTAGGAACAATCTCTGTCACCAACACTGTCCCTTTACTAGGAGCCATCTCTGTCCCCAGCACTGTCCTTTACTAGGAACCACCTCTGTCACCAACACTGTCCCTTTACTAGGAACCACCTCTGTCCCCAGCACTGTCCTTTACTAGGAACCACCTCTGTCACCAACACTGTCCCTTTACTAGGAACCACCTCTGTCACCAACACTGTCCCTTTGCTAGGAACCATCTCTGTCCCCAGCACTGTCCCTTTACTAGGAGCAATCTCTGTCCCCAGCACTGTCCCTTTACTAGGAGCAATCTCTGTCCCCAGCACTGTCCCTTTACTAGGAACCATCTCTGTCCCCAGCACTGTCCTTTACTAGGAACCATCTCTGTCCCCAGCATTGTCCCTTTACTAGGAACCACCTCTGTCACCAACACTGTCCCTTTACTAGGAGCAATCTCTGTCCCCAGCACTGTCCCTTTACTAGGAACCACCTCTGTCACCAACACTGCCCCTTTACTGCCACTTGCTCAGCAGAACATGCTCCTGATTGCAGCAATTTCAAAAGAAACAAAAAAATTGCCTCTTCCCCTTCCCCAGCTGTTTTTTAAAAATCTGCTGTACTGTTTAGTTTGTGGGGAAAACAAAAAGAGAGTTAAAAAAGCAGCCCAAGTAGACATTCTGAGCATGGAGAGTTGTAAAGAATAGCTCTCAATTTAGCAGCTGAACTACAAGATCTGAGAAGGCAGTGCTGGGGACTGCAGTGACATGGTGCTCATCTTCACTTATTCCTCAGCTTCAGAGAAGCTGCAAAATAATTTGGTTATCATGAACAACCAGTTAATGATGGAGATTTTCTGTCTTTCTTTATCCCCATGGTTCAATAAAATACTGTATAATCTGAAAGTAGTTTAAAAAAAGGCTTAACAAAACCTCAGGAACACAAGATGGCTTTGTGCTGGCAGTACAGAACTGGATTTGTGGGGTTCTTGACACTTTTTCTTGACAAATCCCACAGGTTTTCTGTACAAAGTGACCAGATGACAGAGTTTCCTTCCTTCATTGGTAATGTGGGGACACTCACAACATGTTTGGGGCTTAATTAGTATTTGTAAGTCACTTTGAGCCTCTCAGATTGGAAGTGTTGTTAGCACCTAGTGCTGATATTAATTATTAAAACAGAATTGGGCTCTGTGGATGTCTCACAGCTGGCACCTACAAACCCAGGGATTTTGAGAAGTTGTTCCCTACAATAAATTTTGCTTGACATAACAGAAAGTTTTAAAGTTGATTGTTTGACAAGGATGGGCTTTGGAGAAATATTCATGGACTAAGAACAGATTTTTCACTCGGTGGATTTACAGAAAACTTCCAAAAGTTTCTAGAGATTTGGGATATCACTGAGTAACTGAGTCTGTTACACAAGAAATCCCTGAGTACACTCCAAAACCATCCTGATGTGAGAGAATTTCTGTCTGTGCTGCTGCAGCACTGCCTGGGCTGATCTACTGTGAGAGGCATTTCTGTAACCACCATGGAGAGGAGTCTGTGAGCCCAATGGTCCTTTGAAGCCAAATAAAATTAAATACATAATGCATTTTTAAAAGCCTGCTCAATTTTTTTTGGTGGGTTTTTTGTTTTGTTTTGTTTTTGGGTTTTTTTTGGGGGGGGTATGGCATTTCATTTTTTCTGTTTTTGAAACTGTGGGGAAACCTAAAAGCTGGAATGTGCTTCTTGTAATAGGATTTGTATTGGTGCTACATTAGGAGAAGAATGCCACAGTGAAGGTGTATTTTAAAATCAAGGTTTCATTTGGATGTACAAAATATATTTCAGTGTTTGTTTTGATATGGCTCATGAGTTTTAATGCAACTGTTAAAAATCAGTCTTTTACAAGCTTGTTTTTTGTTTCTTGCTGCATATTGCACAAAACAAGAGAGAACTGATGGGTTTCAGTGCATACCTTGTGCTTTGGGTTCTCCTGGTACAAGCTGGGGAGAAATATTATTTCACATACACTGCAAATGATTGTTTGGGTGTTTTCAGCTCTTTGCATAGGAGGGCAAATGTTCTTATTTCAAACTCATTGAAAAAGAACACTTTTAACAATCTTTTTCCCCGTAATTTGTGATCTGTTGACAAAGGTCCTGCCAAGCAGAGGGCAGGAGGGAATGGATCTGTGCTTTGCAGCCCCTCCAGGGGAGCTGGGGCTCAGCTTTGTGGCCAGGACCCACATTTTGCACCCTTAGCACAGCAAGGATAATGAATAAATACTTTGTAGTGAGGTATGAAATGTTCCCAGGTGCTGCTCAAAGCCTGCAGTTTGCCTGGTTAGGAATATTTTGCTGCTCAGTTTTGTGGCACTAGTACTGATGGACAGAAATTCAAACATTATTATGCAAGCAACTGTTATGCAGATTTCTCCCCCCTTTTATTTTCAAATTTTTTAAACTGCCCCCTGAGCAACTTCCTGACACCAGAGCCTTCTAACATCTCTAAATGTTGCTGACTGAAAAAACAAACAACACTGTCACATTTGGAAAGTCAAAGCAGAAAAGTGTCTCATTTGTAGAGCGATTCATTTCGATTTTCATCTTGCTGCTGTCACTGAGGATACATGAACAGCAGCAGTTGGTATTGTCAGGAGACCTAAGCAGACCTGTTTCCTTGGCTGACTTGACAGCTGTTCCATGAAAGAGATTCATGCTCACAAAATCAGAAAAGTATGAAGACCACATTTTCTTCTTAACCCTTTCTTGCCTCGCTGTACCTGTGCAACACTTGAATAAAAATTCAAAGGGAAGGATCAGGTTGCTGTGGAAAATAGCAGAGAGACTTGGTTTAGCAAGCTGCCACATGTGTGTGATGTAGCACTCCCTGAAGCAGTATCTTTGACATTGTTTGGGTCTGCACAGCTGTCTGGGGAAATTAAACACAGGCTCTGATTCCCCTGTTACCACAAGCAGCACCTAGTGGGAAAGAACTTTACATTATTCTTCTGAATAATCCATTTCTCAGGCAACCTGGATCCTTTCTTCCTCTAGATCAGCAAATATGCAAATATTTAAATGTTTTTGAAAGTGTACTTTCTTTAAGTTTTCTGCTTCCTATATTACTTTTATCAGGTATTATTGCCACATGTTTGGGTCTTCTAAAGAGTAAGGATTTCTTACAATAGTGGGCTTAACTTGGCTGTTCTGAGGCAGAGTTCCTAAAGCAGCACCTGTGTGATGTTCAGCCCTGGATACCAGTGGGATTTATGCACAGCAGAGTTTGTCTCACAGCCCTGTGGATGAGAGGAGCTTTAATTTCCAGTGGTTCAGTGGCAGGGTGCTGCTGGCCCTGCACTCACACACTCTGGGGATGGTTTCCTGCAGCTCCTGCTGCAGAGCTCTGCACCTTCATCTCACCATACCAGGAGGAGTTGTGGCTCTGAATTGCTACAGACAACGGGAAATAAAAGACTGTGGAAATGAATCTCTGTGAGAAAGTCAAGCTTGATATAAAGCTGAGCTCCATCATAAATAGAAATGCCTTGGCAATTACACGAGGAGGATGCCAGATTTCAGCAGTGTTTAGTTAGGGCTGGGGAGTTTGGCTCAGACTACACCAAAAAAAAATTTAAAACAACTGAAATGCATGAATGAAACTTGGGCTGCTTCTTCCAGGTAAGCCCTGCTGTGGTCATGAGTATGATTTGTTCCAAGTCTTTTGAAAGGTGCTGTGGGCAGGCACAGCTGTGGTCAGGTAACTGGTTTGGTCTGCAATCACTTCTCTGTGCTCAGGATGAGCAATTGAAATAAATCACCCATTTACCTGGGACCAGGATCTTGGATTGCCTCTATATAAGTCTAACCTAATTGTTTCCATCATTATAGATTATATAGGTATATATATTTATATATATATATATATATATATATATATATATATATATATATATATATATATATATATAAATATATATAATATATAGATATATAGATATATAGATTATATATATAAATATATAATACCTATATATAATTATAGATATAATTATATAATTATATATAATTATATAATCTATATGTAATTATAATTATATAATCTAGATATAATATAGATTATCTCTATAGATTATATAGCTATATAAATTATATAGATATATAGATCTATATATTATATAGATATATAGATTTCACTCTCTTAGGGGGGAAACTTAGAAGAGCTTCTTGAGATGATACACAGAGGTTTTATTGGCTCTTTTGGGTTTTCCTGCCCTGGGGCATGTGCTAACTGTGGCATTTGCCTCCACAATTGGAAATGAAAACAGCCTCAGTGTAGTTTTTCTACCAGCATGGCCAGGAGCACAGGCTCTGCAGTGCAGAATCCAAACACAGGAAAGCACAGGGGCACTTTATTCACACTAAAAGCCACGGGCAGAGCTGCCCTTGCTGGCAAATACTGTTTCCATTAGGATGTGTTTACAGAAGCAGCCTATTAAATATGAATTCAGCACCTCTCTGGCCCGTGCAGATGCTTGCATGGAGGCACAGGTGACACTTGTGAGAAATAATGCTCAGCAGCCAGGAACCTTTTGCTGATGAGCCCCTGAAGCCATGTCAAACACAGCCCTGCTTTTCACAGGACATCTTCTGTGCCTTGTACAGCTGCTCCCAAAACCACTCCAACACAAGATCCAATTTCTCTGGGTGGCTGCTGCTGTACTCAGCAATGCTGTGCTGCTGCTTTCCAGGAGAGGAGAAAGAAATGACAAAGAGCCCTCTCACAGGGGGCTGTGGCACTTCTTACCTGCCCACACCAACCAAAGTGATGTTTGTGATTATCTGGGCTGCAGCCAGGAGTGTTTTTACTGTAGACATAAGCAGGAGTCCTATGAGTAGTTGCTTCTCATTACCAGCCTCATCCTGTAAAGTGCTGCTGAGCACCTGAGACCTTTTGTTTATTGGCTTGTTTAGGACATGCAGTGAATTTAAGCAGTGAATGCACATGTTCAGATGTAGTGTTGTGTTATCTAATTATCTGCCATGTAGGACCTAACAAGGTTGAAATATGAGTGACACAGAAAGAAAACTGCAGGTTGTTTTAGAAATCTCTTTTCAAAGTAAGCCTCAGCTCAGGTTTTCAGATCTGCTGCTGCTTACAGAAGCCATTCACCTGACTTTTTTAAAGCATGTAAGCAAAACTAATTAATTACTTCAAGCTCAGCATGCAAGGAAGTGCTTTGCTAGATACAGACCTGTAGTCAACCTATTATCAGCTTTAATTACCAAATGCTGTGATTTTTTATCTAGGTTTAAGCACTCATCCCAGTTTTTTCAGCCCAAAGGCTCCTGGGGCAGTTTATGTGTTGATACCTTCATGACCAAGTGTCCAGAACAAGTTTTTCATTACCTGGGAATTTCAGTGGAGGGAGGGGACAGTCTGGCTGTATTGTATCACAGCACATTCTGCATTTTCTGGGCTGTGCTATCTTTCTGCCACCCAAACACAGTCTGACAATTGTTTCTAAGTGTGCAGTGCCAAGAGCCCCCAGCCCACCCCTCAGGTGTGTGCACAGAAATTGGTGCAGCCCCTGCTTTGCATGTTGGGCACAATGAGGGCCTTGATTGTCTTCCTGAGACTGTAATGTTCATTAGCAATGGGGTCTGGATGTTTTAAGCAATTCTGCCTCCTCCACCTCCTTTTTAATTAATAAATTATAAGTTAATTAATGATGTGATTTTTCCCATTTCCTCCTAAAAGCAATCCTGCTGAGATTTTAACATGTGGTTACAGTGAAGTCTAGGTGTTTTAAACAAAGCCACCCCTTCCAACTCCTCACTTTATAATTAATAAATGATGAACCAATTAATTACCCTTTTCATATCCTACCTGTCATATGCCTCTTATATTCTGAAAGATAGTTTGGTACTGAGCATCTGAATTTTTATAATCTATTATGGAATGACTGTAGAATTACTCTTAAAAATAGTTTAAATCTGTGTCTCTTTTCTGGAGAATATGGTTTGCTCAAGAAGAACTATCACAGTATTTGATTTACATAGTAAGAATTAAGATTTTAAATTCCTGTTATTCCAGTTTTGTAGCATTTGTTGTATCATATAATGACTACAGACACTCTATTTTTTTTCTGCAAAATAAATTATTTTTAAAAGTTCAGACATCATATACCACATGAGGGAGTGAACATGATTCTGTATCTATAAGCAAGGGACTGAAGAAAGAAAAATAAAACCCCTCTGGAATTGGCTCAAAAAAATGCAAAAGCTGACTAAGCAGTCATTACTTGTGTACCAGAGTACAGAAATACTTCATTAGTGTTTCTGTGCTCTATTTACCCAACCTCCACTGTACAGAACAATCCCTGCAGCAAATAACAACTGCAGGATCCCCCACTTTGGCTTCCCTGTAGGGAATAAAGCTGTTTTGTGAAATACAGGAATTTCTTGTTTTCTGCCCCTCAGTAGTGTTCAGGCACAGGCAGCTCAAGCCCTGCCCAGCCCCTGCTCAGGGGTGATGCAAATCTGCTGGGGGTGAGGCAGAGGAGCCCTGCAGGGAGGATTTCCCCTCCTGCTACTCCAGCCTGGCTGCCAGGGTGAGAATCCCAGCCCTGCTGCTCCCACTGCTTGCTCAGGAGGGGGTGTTTGGCCTCAGGGGCTGTGGGGATGGAGCAGGACGGGGGGAAGGGGAGGAGGTGCTGCTGTGTCCCTGTCCTGGCTGCAGGAACAAGCAAGGAGAGGCTGCAGGGCACAGGTGCTGCTCCAGCTCAGGATTTGCTCTTCCTGGGGAGTTTCCTCTTCTCAGTGGTGGCAGCTGCAGAACAGCATTGGGCAGAAATCACAGGTGAAGCAAAGTCATGAGAGAGCTCTGCACCCTTCTTTTGTTTCAGTTTTGAAGGTGAATGTGAGTTGCATGTGACGGTGTTCACAGGGGTCTGAGGATGAGAGAAGAGACCAGGATCTGACTCCATGTTTCAGAAGGCTGATTTATTATTTTATTATATATATTATAATAAAATTATACTAAAAGAATAGAAGAAAGGATTTCATCAGAAGGCTGGCTAAGAATAGAAAAAGAAGGAATGATAACAAAGGCTTGTGACTGACAGAGACAGTCTGAGCCAGCTGACTGAGATTGGCCATTAATTAGAAACAACCACATGAGCCCAATCCCAGATGCACCTGTTGCATTCCACAGCAGCAGATAACCATTGGTTACATTTTGTCCCTGAGGCCTCTCAGCTTCTCAGGAGGGAAAATTCTAAGGAAAGGATTTTTTCAAAAAATATCATGGCTACAGTTGCATTCTTCTCTTTTTTTTTTCTTTTACAGAGACCATCACAAGTGTAATGTAGTTACATGGGGAGGGAAAGCAAAACCAAGCCATAATTTCAGAAAGGCTGGCTCCTGAAGGTGAAGCCTGTGAGACTCAGAGCTCCTCCACTGACATTGCTATTTCCCTTGTTTTCTGCCTGGTAAGTTCAAAATCTGTTACATTAATCATTGCTGAAGATTTCAACAACCCATATTCTCACTCTCTGTATTGGAAGGGAGGAAATGAAATTAATAAATCCCTTAATAACTATATGCACTATATTAATTTGCCAAAATGCAAAAAGATCTCCTCTGAAGGAGTAGAGAAATTGAGATATTAATATGTTGTACATATAGCTAACACATCACAGATCTTGTTGAGCCTTTATGTCACCAAAAAAACCAGCAAAAGTTTCAGTTGGGGACCATAGATCTTTTCAGCATATGAAACTTGACATAAGTCCATGTTGTCTTGTATATCAAGAGTTCTATTATCATTATGGTGCAAGGATTCCGTATCACCAGAGATTCATACTGCCTCAGTGTTTTCTGTAGGCAGCTCCTCTGGACACTGACTGTTCCTGGTCCTTGCAGCAGCCATCTGGCTCCACATCCTACCAATCCACTCTTTTATACTGCTGTTCTTATTGGCTACAGGTGTGGCCTGTTAAGATAAGGCCTGCTCCTAATCTTTATTAATTGGTTCAGCCCCAACTCTTTGGGGGATAAGATTACATTCTATACCACCTTCATACTGTATCCCCTTACAATTCCCCCTTTTTCTTTTAATTAAAGAGTTGCAGCATTACCAGAAGGACATATTAAAATAAATTAACATTATGACATATTTATACATTTCATTTACAACTAAGAGTTATACTGGTGTTCAAACAGCACATTATAGTATAGATATATATAGTTCTAAATGTCAGTTCAGTTTTATAGTTTACAAACTGCTTATCTTCATATTTAACAAATACTAATAGCTGTAATTGATATATTTCATCAATAATTTAGTATTCAAATCCTGTTTCCCCAAATCCACGGGGTTATATGGTAAAATCTTGTTTCCCTGAATCCATGGGGTTATGTGGTCAAATCCTGTTTCCCTGAGCCCACGGGGTTATGTGGTTTAGTCCCGAATCCACGGGTCATCCTGAATCCACAAGGCAATATGGTTTAGTCCCAAATCACGTCAGGGTCACCATTTGTTCTCTTCTATAGCAAGAGTTCTATTATTATGGTGCAAGGATTCCATATCACCAGAGATTCATACTGCCTCAATGTTTCCTGTAGGCAGCCCCTCTAAGCACAGGCTCTTCCTGGTCCTTGCACTTGTCATCTGACTCCACAGCCCACCAATCCACTCTTTTATACCACTTGTTCTTATTGGCTACAGGTGTGGCCTGTTAAGATCAGACCTGTTCCTAATTTTTATTAATTGGTTCAGTTGCAACTCTTTGGGGGATAAGATTCCATTCTACACCACCTTCATACTGTATCCCCCTACAAGTCCATTTCCAAATTGCTATTCTAATATTTCAGCTCCTGTAGAAAATTTGTGCATTTTCAAAAAGAAGGACAAAGCAATAGAATTTATTACCCACCTGGTTTATGAACTGTGATTCTTGCCTGTAAAGCCAGAATATTGATATTTAATTAAGTTTGATTGTTATAAATTTCTCGATCATTAAAATGCTAAAAATAGAAATGCCTACTGAAAAATACAATATGCTGCAGTCACTCAAAATAAATGGATCCCAAAATGCTGTGTTTTGTTATAGTGAGCCTCAGTTCTAGGTGTTTATCAGCTGAAACACAAGCTGCTGTTAAAACTTGCAGGATAAGAGGCTAATAAGCAGTGAGCAGGTGGGAAAAGGCACCCTGTGTCTGGTGATTCCATGAGTTAGAGTGGTAGTTCAGAGATGACTTTAATCACAGAGGAGGCTGCAGCTTGCTGGGAGCTGCATGACAGCAGCACACTACAGGCCTGAGCAGTCTGCTGCAGTCTGGGCCTTCACACAAGGACAGTTGGCTGCTAAAAATAACTTAGGAGATAAACTAAAATATTAATATGCTGTGGGATGCCATGATTCCGTGCACACTGAGCAGCACTGCCATGCAAATGATCGATTTCCAGGAGGAGAAGAGAGAATTAATTCTCATATTGCCACATTGAAATGGCTTAAATATGCACCAAAGCTATTTCCAGTGACCAGACAATTGCATCCTGTATGGCTTTCTGAATGTGAGCTGACAGCCTGCTACAGCAAAGTGCACTGCAATCATTTTTGGGCTTGAGCCAGGCATATCAATTGAATCATGGCTCCTCCATAGCAGCTCAGTGAAAGAAATGCAGAATGAGCATGTCATTTCATATTGAACAGAAGGCTAAGGGTTTAATGACTGCTCAGCCACCTCAGGCAAGATTTCCATCAACACAGTTAGCCACTGCTGATTCCAAAGCAGCCATGAAGTAAACACTGAAGATGTAGGAACTTACTGTGTGTCCCTTGGCCCATGTGAAGGCTGGCAGCATGCCTACAATGTGATGTTTATTAAATACAGCAGAAAGCCTTTCTTTGAGGCCACACGGGACATTTATGAAAATTAGGGTCTTTAGTGGTTGAATTTTAGGCTTTTAGAAGGTCTCCTTATGCTACTGATAGACCTTCTGCATTACTGGTGCATCTTCTATCTGAAGTTTTAAGGCAGTGTGACATTGCTGTCATGTGATAAAAAGGGTGAAGGAATTCTTCCCTGGCCCCTGAGCACAGAGACGGGAAAAAGTTGAGCCTGTTTAGAGCTTCAGATTGCATTTGTACAAGGATTTAACTGCTGAGACAGAACCAGGGAAACAAATCAGTCAATGCTATAATCTGGGTTGAGTTTTGTGCAAACCCAGGGCACTGGGAATATTTCTGTGTCTGCTCTGGAGTGCCCTGACCCCCAGGGCAGCACTGACTCTGACCCTCACTCATGGAGAAAGTTTCCCAGGCTTCAAGATAGACTGGAATCCACAAAAGTCTGCAATAGATTATAGAGAGCAGTGTAGGTGAATCACTTGGTGAGAAATTGAGGTTTTGGGATTTTTAGTATGCTGTGGATGGAAGCAAGATGGAGGGCACAGGATGTTGTCCTGGGTTTCTTCTTCATGCTTCTTCATGGGTTTGGGTGGCATTTTGTAATTGGGCAGAAAAGTCCCCATTGTGGGCTCTGTGGGATCAGTTATTGGGTTAAAAGGGAAAATAATGCAGGTATCAGCTCTTAATTGGACAGTTTAGTCTTAAAAGCCCTTGTAACAAGAGATTGTTGGCCATTTTGTGCCTGCTAATGAAAAGCTGCCCAACTTACAGCAGTGAGACTGTTTTACTGATAAGAAATAATGAACACCTGAGTCTGAACATGAACTACCTCAAGTGCCTTCAATCCAGACCCAGAGAAACCCACAACTGGTACCCCCACAGTGTTTGGGATTGCTCAGAGTGAGAGGGCAGCAAGGACTGCAGTGGAAAAGCTGTGACACCCCTGGGGCTGAAGGGACCAGCTCAAGAGAGCTCAGCAGCTGGGCCAGGTGTTCCTTTTAGGCACAGAGGTGTTAATTTAGAGCAAGGACAGTTAAAACCCACCAAGGGGATTATTTTTAACCTTTTATATCTATGTGTGGGGAGAGAGATGCAGGTATATATTTAGCTGACAAATAAGCTATTTTTGAGTTAATTTCCTGTATGGTAGAAAGGATTCCTCTTCTAAACAGATTTATGCTTTCTTTAACAAAGTACAGGCAGTACAACCACTTAGCATGAGCAGCTCTACTGGTTAATTAACTTTTTCAGGGTGTGTGCAATGCTGTCTGCAAAACAATACTTGGTGTAGATGACATAATTAGCCAGAGAAATCCAGCAGGTAACCAGCTCTCCTTAGCTTCCCACAAGGATTTCTCTGAAGGAATTACAGTAACTGAAGATCTGATCCTATTATCTGTAATGTGTCAGGTAAGTTTTAAATGAAATCTTCCCATGTATGTTGTGACAGGAATGCCTGCTCCACTGAACAGCAGGCAGAAGCTGTTCCTGTGTAAAGCACTACCTGGAAAAGGCAGCTGGCTTAGAGGGTTTGCCACTGAGGGAGGGGGGAGATGAGCTTGTATGAGAGAAGGAGTAGTTGCAGTGCTGTGTGCCTCAGCAGCTGGGCAGGGATCTTGAATTTCTTAAAGAACATCCTGTGTTTCTCAGGAAAAGTTAGATAATTTCTGTTAGAGATGAGCATCAGCTTCAGACCAGAGTTGGTGCTGCTGTGTTTCTGTTGTCTTATATATTACAGCAGTTCTCTTATCATTATAGCACAAGGATTCCACATCCCCAGAGATTCACACCTCTTTGATGTTTCTCTTGGGCATCTCCTCTAACCACTGAGTGTTCTTGGCCCTTGCAGCAGCCATCTGACTCCAGATCCCACCAATCCACTCTTTTATACCCCTGTTCTGATTGGTTACAGGTGTGGCCTGTTAAGATCAGGCCTGCCCCTAATCTTTAGTAATTGGTTCAGCTGCAACTCGTTGGGGGATAAGATTACATTCTACATTACCTTCATTTACCCGTACTGTGTCCCCCTACATGTTTCCACACAGGGGGCTGGGGGCTTCCAGACTCTCCTTTTTCTGTGTATTTTGCTGATTTCTGTGGATTAATCAGGTGCGTACTATGTGCACCTGTATTTCCAACTCTGAACTAGAGGCAAATTCCATCTTTCAATTGATCTACCCAGCAACATTCAAGTGGCATTCAGCAGCAGCATAAACATTTTGAATCTGATCCAATTCAGATAATGTTTTCTTTATATTTTGCCATTTGATAGTGGAACAAATATGATTATTCACTGTCTTTTTCACCAATAGCTTTTTCTGTAAAGCTTGAAGATAGCAAAATCCTGAAATACATTTCTCTTGGATCATTTAACAACTGCAGGCTTGATCCTGTAAGCTGTAGGTAGTGCAAATGCACAGCTAAGCCACTGGTAGGATTAAGGAGGATGCTGTATTTATCTCAAAGAGCAGTAGGAGAAAGTTGACATTAAAGTCTGCTGTGCCACTGCAGCAGTATCAGACGATATTTCTGCCTGTGTGAGCCACCAGGAGCTGCTGGGCTGCATTTCCCCATGGCTGCTCCATCACCAGAGCACTCCCTCCCTCCTGACACCCCGGGCTCCCTCCTGCCCTCTGAGCCCAGTCCTGGTGTTGTGCATCAGCAGGGGAATCCCAAATCTTTAAGGACTGCTCCAGTGTTGGGAAGGATTAAAGTTTGACAAGAAAGTCTCACAGATATGTGTGCTTAGCAAAAAGATTTTTGAATGTAGAATCTGAAGAAGGAATAGAAATTAAAGCAAGTTTTGATATAGAAGAAAAGAATTGCTGAGCCAGTCTCACTGGATAACCAAGGAGGAAAAGGGTGTGTTAGTTAGAAGGGGTTTTTATGACTTAGAGCAAAGGATAAACCCACCCCAAACAAGATGTTTTTACCAAGCAGAAAGAGAGCACAGGCAAACAAGGCAGCAAATGTGGCAAGTAGAAAAAAGGTCTCAGAATTTTCCACTGCAAGAAAACTGAAAAACAACTTCTGGCTTTAACTGTAATGTACTGACTTTTAGTGATTGGAGAACATGAATATGGTAATTATAGTAGTTATGATGGGCTATAGATAATAGTTAAGGTATAGATTGGTTCTACTGTATGAAGATGTTCAGCAAAGAAAAGTCTATAATGCAATGGAACCAAAAGAAAAGTATAGAATGCATTGTAACCAAAAGAAAAGTATAGAATGCATTGTAACCAAAAGAAAAGTCTATAATGCATTGTAACCAAAACCAAAGGGTGTCCAGGGCTGCCTGCAGCTGGAGCTGACAGCTGTGGGCACAGCTCTGTCACCCACCACCCTGGGCTGCTGTAACCTCTTGAATGGAATAAACTGCATTTTGGAGAGCCCCTGGAGTCCTGCATTCCTCATTCAGGCTCTTCCAGTCCAGCCTGAGCATCCTCCTGCTCCCTCCCCAGTGGGAGCCAATCTGCCAGCCCTGCCTGGTGCTTCTCTCTGAGCTCCAGCTGGGGGCAAACTGTGCCCCATGGTGGGCTCAAGCTGCCCTTGGGGAAAGGTGGAAATAATATTAACAAAAAAACACTTGGTGTCATAATTTAAACACGATTTCAAAAATTTGTTCAAATGCATGAGGTTTTTTCTAAATCCCTTTCTCCTGCAATCAGGCACATTTGTGAGTAGTTGTCATTTTGTGTTTAATGAAATAAGTGTTCTGCCCTCATCTTAACAGAAAAATATTAAACATGACTGCAAAAAAATCCCTAAACCTCTGCTATGTTAAAATTAACCAAATAAATAAAAATTAATTTTAAAAAGCTTGAAAATGGATATGGCAAGTTTAATTAGCCTTCAAAATACTGATGTTCTTTATATCTTCAGCCAGCATTTTTAAATGAAAGCACTGAATTAAAATCAGCTTTAGAAGTGTAGAAGCTGAAAAATACCGTAATACCACAGAGAGAGAGAAATAACTTCTGCAATGAGGGAAGAAGGGAGGAGTGTGGGTGTTGTTTCTTTGTGTAGGTTCTCACAATCCTTAGCCTGTTTACACAGAGAAGCTTTTCTGTCATTATATCCCTCCACAGTGTATTAAGTATAAAGCAAACATTCCCACTGTGTCACTGGTTTTCACAGGAGCAGGCACAGGATCAAGGTTTAGCACGTGTGACTACGTTTGCAAAATCTGTGCTTCAGGCAAAGTCTTTCCAAAAAGGTCCCTGTAATGTGGTGTTAGATAATCACAGATGTGCTGTGGATAAAGCACTTTAGAAGGTATGGAAATGGATTTGAAACCACATGAAATGCACTTCAGAGAGTCCCCAAAGTCAAGTCCTTGTTGAACAAGAAGAGGCAGGAGGCTGCAGGGCAGCTCCTGTGGGCTGAGGCTTTGGGGTGATGTTGGAATTCTCATCTGGTGCCTGTGGAGCAGAGCTGGGCCAGGCAGGTAGTGGGGACCTTCCAGCCCCAGGTGCTTTTGGCCAAAGGTTAAGAAAAGAATGTATGACAGCCACAGAGCATGTGTCAGAAATGTCAGTGCTGCTCTGCAAAGGAAAGTGAGAGCTGCTGAAAACAGAAGGGACTCTCAGCCATCACTGCAACATCGTTTGCAGGCACACTTCATCTGGGCATCTCCCATTAAAGCCCAGTGCCAGGGGGTTGAAGATTGCAAGGCAAGATGTTTTCCATTACCACCTGAATGGCAGCTGGTTTTTGTCAAGTGGGCAGTTTGCCTTATCTCTCTCTCTGAGTGACCACAATCACTCTTCCTTAGGGAAGAGACACCTGCTGATAACAGCTATTGAATGTCCCTGCATGGCTGATAAGAACTATAACAGCCCATTGGGAGATGTGAGCCCAGAGGGAGGAGCCAAGTATTCCTACCTGGATAGAATCTGGAGATTCTGGAACACCAGCCAAGCATTCCTGCCTGGATATAATCTGGAGATTCTGGAACACCAGCACGGCTCCTGCACTGGATTCCCCAGAGGAACAGCAGCTGCCTCTCCTTCCCCTGGATCTTCAGAGGCAGAATCCATCCTTCTCTACAGGATCCCTGCTCCAGCAGAACCACCCCTGACACTGCAGGAGGGCTGAGCCACAATTCCAATGGTTCTGCTGCCAACAGCCTGACCCACAGGGTGTCAGGCTGGGTTCTGACTCTGGCAGTGCTGTTCTAGTGTACTGCATTGTTTATTTTATCCTTTTATTTTTATTTTCCCTATTAAAGAACTATTATTCCTGCTCCCATATTTTTGCCTGAGAGCCCCTTAATTTAAAATTTATAGCAATTCGGAGGGGTGGGGAGGGTTTACATTCTCCATTTCAGGGGAGGCTCCTGCCTTCCTTAGCAGACTCCTGTCTTTCCAAGCCAAGACACAGGGCTTGCTGGAGTCACCTGCTCAGCCCATGGGCCATCTGGAGATGAGCAAACCTGCAGTGGGACAGGGGATGCTGTGTGCTGATGCCTGCTCAGAGCCACTGGCAGAGGCAGGGGCTACACCACGTCCTGATGTTCAGCAGGGTGGCTCCACTGAGGGCACACATTCCATGTATTTCCTACAATGTGCCTTTCTCTTTGGATTTTGGGGTTTTTGCAGCTACACAGATATGAAAGCTTTTCCAAAGCTTTAATAAGCTTGGGAAAAAAAATCCTGAACAATATCATAGAATAGTTATTATATTATTATATTATCAATCCAAAAACGTCATCATGGAATATTAAAGGATTGAGAATGCCATGTAGGGACAGTCCAGGCTTCATAAATGTAGGGAAGGGCTCTTCAATCCTTTATATTTATGTATGCTTTCTACTGACTTTGTTAAATCCAGGGAAGTAGCAAAAATGTCCATTCCTTCAATAAAAGCTGTAAGAAATGTCTGATGATTGCAGGCTGTTCTATTCATTTATAAATAAATATATAGTCATTATGAGAACCTTAGTTACATTAACGTCCCTCTATACTTCCTAGCTATTTACATGACCTTTCCCAGAGTATAAATTATAATGGAAAAGCATAAATGAAAACCAGACTCCATGAGGATAAGCAAAATTGATAGCTGTATTAACTGATTAATTTGTGTTACACTTGAGCACTGCCTTTATCTTTTTCCTTTCATTTTGAAGACCACACTCAAAAGCCAGAGAATATTTTGTGCAGCCTGGGTGGGATTTCCTTGCTTGCCCCTCCTCCAAAGCCATGTCTCCCTCTTGAGAAAATAACTTCATCTACATATGAATTTCATGGACATTCAGAAGCAGCACTTATGTTACAAACTATAATGTAGGGAATGACTGAAACACACTGCTCTGCTCTGCTCTATCACACGTGGTTCCAGAGAAGAAGTGGCAATAATATTAAAAATCAGTTTTGATTGAAACAAAACAGCTGTACATTGACTGATCTAAATTCAAGCTTTGAAAAGCTGATAAAGCCAAGGTTTATAGGTTGAGTCACTTTCTGGAAAGTGGCCTCACATGTTTACATTGAATGTAATAATATAAGTTTAAGTAAATATTCTGTTACAATAATATGACAAAAAGATTGGGCTTTGTAAGTTGATGGTTGGACTTGGTGAACTTAGAGGTCTTTCCCAACCTTAATGATGCTATGAAAAAGAGAATTATATAGGATAAGTAGCATTAAAGCAACTGGAAGCATATTTTCATGCTTTTACATGCTTTGCAAAGCAGGTGTACAGTGTGATACGTTCTGTCTCAGATGCCATTTTCATTCTTCGATGCTTTTTCTATATTAGATTATTAACATTGAGTGATCTGGGAGGCATAAAGGAACATTCTGCTCCCTTTCAGAATGAAAAGCCAATGCACATCGTTCCAAAGGTCTGTGTGCCATTTTCACACACAAAGTTCACTCAATAAAAATGATTTTAATTAAAATGCCATTTTCCTGGCTTGCTGTGTGCTGTTACTCAGAGAACTCTGAGTTGCCCAGCTGGGGCTGCTGCTGCCCTTTGGGAGCTTCTTGGAACAGCCCCCATTGCTCCATCCCAGAGCACCTGAGAAAAGTCATCCAGAAATGGGCTCTGTAAGCAGGGGAAGCAGCTTAGCCCCAGTCTGTTATAGGAGCCTCCTCCAGCCAGGTCTCATAAGATTTTGGAGGTCTATAACACAGCCAAGATAGCTCAGCTACCTTTGGAGGCATAAAATCAGCAGGATGGCTTCTGTGGCAGTGCTGGAAACAAAAAGGTTTAATAAAAGGCAAAATATCAATCAGAGAAAAACCAAGCTGGGTGCCAGAGGCTCTTGCTCCTGGTAAAACACCTCACAAAAAGCAATTAGTTTCTTTGTTCTCTTCTTTTTCTAGTAAATTGCCTAGGTGGGATTTTAGGGCTCCTGAACAATTGGGTATCCTTAAATTTGAGGTGAAGTCCCCAAGGTCCTTTGAGGTGGCATTTTTACCTAATCGAAGAGAGAAACTTCTGGGCTTCTTTCCTTTTTGAGGGGACAAAGGAGAGTTTTGTCACTCTGTCAACAAGGGGCACACTCCTATACCAGCCCATAAATGTCAGCCTATCCCAGAGTTTCATCCTCCTCACCCCCAGCCCATGGATGCCAGTTTTGGGAAGGATGAAAGTTTGACAAGAAAGTCTCACAGATATGTGTGCTTAGCAAAAAGATTTTTGAATGTAGAGTCTGAAGAAGGAATAGAGATGGAAGCAAGTTTTGATATAGAAGAAAAGAATTGCTGAGCCAGTCTTACTGAATAACCAGGAGGCAAAGGGTGTGTTAGTTAGAAGGGGCTTTTATGGCTTAGAGCAAAGGATAAATCCACCCCAAACAAGATGTTTTTACCAAGCAGAAAGAGAGCACAGGCAAACAAGGCAGCAAAGCTGCAAGTAGAAAAAAGGTCTCAGAATTTTCCACTGCAAGAAAACTGAAAAACAACTTCTGGCTTAAACTGTAATGTACTGACTTTTAGTGATTGGAGAACAGTAACATGAATATGGTAATTATAGTAGTTATGATAGGCTATAGATAAAAGATAAGGTATAGATTGGTTCTGCTGTATGAAGATGCTAAGCAAAGAAAAGTCTATAATGCATTGTAACCAAAAGAAAAGTATAGAATGCATTGTGACCAAAAGAAAAGTATAGAATGCATTGTAACCAAAAGAACAGTATATAATGCAATGGAACCAAAACCAAAGGGTGTCCAGGGCTGCCTGCAGCTGGAGCTGACAGCTGTAGGCACAGGCTCTGTCACCCACCACCCTGGGCTGCTGTAACCTCTTGAATGGAATAAACTGCATTTTGGGGAGCCCCTGGAGTCCTGCATTCCTCATTTAGGCTCTTCCAGTCCAGCCTTTCCCAGTTTGCATCCTGCCCTCTCTGTGTGCCAGGCTCGCTGTGTCCCGGCCATGCCCTCCCTCAAACAGAGGGGCAGTGCTGCCATGGGGCACACAATGACATTCTGCACATTCAAAGTGGCTTTGTGCATATACAAAAGTCTGCTCAGAGCACAGGCAGCAGTAAAAAATGCAAGTTATAAGATAGTTCCTGTTCATAAATGTGATTTTGAATTTTAAAAAGAAGATTCTGTAAAAATGGTTCCTGTGTGCAAAGTCTGCCAGTGTTGGCTGCAGGGTCCAGCCAGCCTCCAGCCCACCTCCCCTGGAAACCAGAGGGGAGCTTCACATTCCCTGAACATGATTCCTTCCCCCAGGGTTGTTCTCCTGGGAAGCTGAAAGGCAGCTGTCAGAACCCAGGACATTCCTCTGGCTGCCCTGCAGGACTCAAGACCCTGACGGGGCTCAGGGACCTTGGCATGGAGTCACAGACACCTGTGCCTTTGATTTTAACCCATGGAAACAATTCCCAACCTTGTGTGAAGAGTTACAAGCCACAAGAGTTTGAGTAGAATGATAGTGAATTTGTGACAGGGTCAAAATGTAGAATTTTGGGGTTTTAGAATGGGGGTTCTGATGGAGGAATCTGGGTGTGTTCTGTCTTTCTCCTTCTTCTTCTTGGCCTCCATCTTCTGCTGTGATGGTGGCACTTTTGGATTGGTTTAAAGTAGAGACAGACTGTCTAACATAGGTGATAAGTATTGGAAAATTATTGTAAATAAAGTACAGATAGTTCATAGTTTAAAAACCCAACACCACCCCAAGGGCAGTCACTGCCTCACCACAACCTGCTGGACAGATCCCAGCAAGTCAGAAAAAGAATGGAATAGATAAGGGAAAATAGACAACCTTTGCAAGCAGAACTGACACATCCTGACTTCTTCTTTGGTCTCGGGGCTGGGAAAAAGAGACTTTCCAACACCTCTGGGGTCATCTCAACACCAGAGACCTCATCAGGCAGCGAGAGAGGCCTCAGAGAAAAGGAAAACAATTCTGATCTCATTTGCTTCTCCTGTGTTGTGCCCATGTGGAATGTGTCTGGAGATTGTTTACCCACAGGTGATGGTTCCATTGCATTCTGCTGGGAGCTGTTTTCACTCTTTGGCCAATCAGGGCCAAGCTGTGCCAGGACTCTGGAAAGAGTTGGGAGTTTTCATTATTATCTTTTTAGCATTCAGCAAGTATCCTTTCTGTATTCTTTAGTATAGTATAGTATAGTATTCTTTAATATAATATAGTATACTAAAGTAATAAATTAGCCTTCTGAGACCATGGAGTCCTCCTCATCATTCCTTCTGTCAGTGGCCCTGCATTTACAATAGGAGCATTTACAGTGGGCACAGTGCAGCTCATCCCTACAGACACATGGCTAAAGGCTCTGAATTTACAACCAGCCTGACCAAAGTTGGATTACTAAATCCATAATCCTTCATCTGAATAAGTGCTCTCATTTAAAAAAGTGCAGTGTTCAGTGGAGATTGTTCAGGAGGGGAAGTGCTCCAGAGAAAAGTGTAATTATATGTAAAACTGCTGTATTTGAATGTAGAAAAACATCATATTGAATTTTTTTCTTTCTGAGCTTTGTTGAGAAAAAAAAGCAACAAAACTTTAGAGGGACAAAATCTGGTGTTTGGTTGAAAGCCAGTGGTGACCTTAGAAACAAAATGCTTTTGTTTAAAAAATTCCTTAACCCATTCTGTTGACCAGTTTGGATAATAAAATTCTTTATTTAAAGGATCAAGAATAAGTTTAGAGAACAGAAATGGATACTTTAGTGTGTGCCTTAGGATCTTGGGTAGCATAGCAGACACTTCTGAAATAGTTACCCCCCACTCTTCTGCTAATCACAGCCACAGTGGCTTAAGCCTCCATATTTATACAAAATAATTAAAATGTACATCTTCACAGAGAACTGTTGCATAGTTATAATATTAATTTAACAAATGTAATCCCTATGAATGAGGCTTATCATTGAAACAGCAATAGGACTTTTGGGGTGTTGCTAAGCAGAATTGTAATTACAGGGTTTGGTTACAAACTGCCCTTGTGAGGAGAGGCAATGGCTCATGAAAATGCATCAACCATTCATGCCCTGCATACTCCCCCAGTCCCTGTAGGGTACCAACTTCTTCCTCCAAAGATTCATCTCAATTTCCACAGAAGGAGAAAAGATTGTAAAATCAATACAATCATTATGGTTGCAGCTAATCTATTTTACAGAAATCCTTGTAAGCAATGTGCATTATTAACACAATGAGATAGGTCTGGGCTCATGGGCTGTGCTGCCAGTTTCCCAGACACCAAGAGCAGCACAGAACCCCTCTGGTCTGACAGTGTCTGACAAGTGTTTACATGTTAACATTCATTAGCAGATTCGGTCAAGCAATTCACGCTTGATTAATTGATTATCCCATGGTGACAGTTCATTTTTGAAATGTCTGCCAACCTGGGAAGGAGCAGGACAGCCAGACCAATGACAAAAGACATTGATGGACAAACACTGGGCTTGCTGAACAGCTGCTGCAGTGGCAGACCAGCATCTTCAGAGTTTAATCAATGCCTCAAAGACATGGCAATGCTATAAAGACTGTTTATTTCATTTCTGTGCATTTATGAATTGTTAATGCAATCAATACATATTAGCTTCATTTGTTGTTTGGTTCAAATTAATATGAATTTTCCAAGTTGAGTTGCCTTAATACTAGGTTTTATACAGTGAAATGTATGAGTCCTTGCAGTTTTATGAGGTTTTATTGATGCCTAGAAAACCAAGCATAATTTCTGATTTTGTTTATTCCAGCATTACAGAATTAGTAAGAGTAGACATTGCTGGGCTCATTGAATAAATTAATTTCCTTGGCAATGTGTGCATTTTGAATTTTCTTGAATTAAGTCAGAAAAATTGGATGTGTCAGCACAAGCCAGTAAATAGCAACTGCACTGCAAGAGGATTTCAAGCTGGAGCAGTGCAAGGCAGAAGCTCTAAACCAGAGTAAATTACCCACAGAGAGTACATGTGTTGGAACAGATCATCCCTTGCTTAAATGGTACTATAGTCCATTGAATTACCTAATAGATAAATTTGGGCCAGTATTAATCTGCAGCAGATGTTTGACTAATGAATGGTTTGAAAGAGCTTGAGTGCATTGTGATACAATGACCTGTTATTGCAGTGTGCTGCTTTCAGAGCTTGCTTTTGTCTTACTAATGCAGTAGAAACAAAAATGCAGAAGTCATAGTGTGAGT
Organism: Agelaius phoeniceus; assembly: GCF_051311805.1. Lineage (NCBI taxonomy): Eukaryota > Metazoa > Chordata > Aves > Passeriformes > Icteridae > Agelaius > Agelaius phoeniceus. The sequence goes on from NC_135276.1 coordinate 3,640,430, forward strand.
TTTCAGAACAATCACTTGGTTTTGGAGTATAAAGAACGAAGAATCCCAAATCATTAAATTATTGCAGCTTACAATAAAGTCAGAACCAGACTGCTGTGTGACCCAGCCTTGGGCAGGTAATGTTTTGAGCTTTAATGAGACAAACATTCAGAGAGCTGCTCTTGTCACATCACCCACCTCTACTCCTCTCCCTCCTCAGCTCCTTCCTCCTTGCACATTCTGGACACAGGGTGACAGGGCAGGACGTGCTGAGGCACCAAAGGTGGTTCTGTGGTGCTCTGGATCTCTTGTCACTGGGAAGCTGCTGTAGCTCACCTCAGACAGCCCTGCCTAAAGATCTGAATTTGTCTTCTAAAAGCCAGGAGGAGTTATCACTGAATTCAGCTGCAATTTCCACAACCACTGCTGTTGTCTTGTGAATGCCAAGATTCCTTGAACTGATCCTGAAGCTTGATGATTTCAGAACCAGGCTGTAGGAAAGAGTCTCCTCTATGCATCTCACTTTTTGCATCACTGTGTCACACATTTCTGGGTGAACCCCTCCATTTTTGGTCTTTGTCTCTCATGAAGTTCTAACCATGGACTGCTCTGGGTGTGACAGGGATGCCACAAACAAATTCAGGTAAAGAACAGGGACAGCCATCACACCCCGTGTCTTCTGAATTAAGCCATTGTCTGGGGGTCACAGAAAGAGAATTTTATGACGAGAAGTTAAAAGAATGTTCTCTTTTGCCAACATAAAAGGAGTTCTGTAAGAAATATGAGTGCTCCTGGGTTAGGGCATAACCTGTGTGTTAGTAATGAGAACACTGAGGAACCTTTACCTGAGAGCAGTTTATTCCAGAACAGACAACCTTGCCTTTTCTCCTAAACCATTACACACTGCTGGGTGCTAGACAGGATATTTTAATGGATAGAAGGGCTGCTGATCTGAGCCACCATGGCAATTCCTCTGCTCCTAATAACAGAGCTGCTGTCATTTCAGTGACAATTAGCAGGCAAATCCTATTACAGGAATAAGATCACCTAATCCCCAACTCTGGTACATGCTATTCACTGTGATAGTGTTTTAATTAGAAGACTTGTACAGGCTACTATACTTTGTGCAAAAAATCCAGAGAATTCAGAAATTGTGTTAGATGACTTCACTCAAAAATGACAAGTTAGACATCTGCTATTTCCAAATTATCACCAAAGGGGTATCGGGGACAGCCAAAGGTGATACAGATTCATCAGAAGGCATGAAAAGGCTCTTTATTATTAGAAATCCACAGTTCTTACAGAAACAATGGTGGACCTGCAACCTGATTGGCCTTTAGGAATCTTCTCTCACACCATTGGTGACCTATGAATAGCACACACTGGAGAACCATATCTATAAACTATGGTTACAGAAAGAGAGATAATTGTTTGAATTCTTTCCTCTAAGTTTCCCACAGCTTCTAAAATCCTGGGAGAACTATGTCTCTCTCTGTTCAGGGGATATGTAATTACTACACAAATGATTACTCCACCCTTCTTAATTGGCATAACTACTTCTCAGTGCTGCTCAGAGTGGTGACACTAGGAGACCCAGCAAGGTCTGAGGTGTCACCAGCAATTTTCCTCTTTGCTGCATTTTTAACTTGTTTGCAAAGGTAGAAAGCAAGAAAAAGATACTTGGAGAGAGCCCACCATGTAGATTCTCCACTTGGAGTTTGTGTCCTTTAGAACTGTTCAGTGGGTGCAGCAAAGAGAGAGAATCCTCACAGGAGTGAAGGCAGGAGCAGCTGGCTGCACATGAGCCCTGGAACAGCAAACTCTGCTCCAAGAGCCTTCTCCTGGCACTGCAGGAATGTGGAACAGGGGCAGTTCCTCAGCCCTGAGGAGATCCAGGATTTATTTAACAACAGGCACTGGCTCAGGGCTTCTTGTTCCCTTGGGATTTTCTTTCTCACAGGAGGAGGGTAAACTCCACCAGATAGGAAATCTAGCCAAAATAAGGTGAGTTCAGAGGCACCTGTGCTTTCTGTTTACTTGAGGAATAGAACACTCCCATGAAGGGGGGTATCAGAAGAATCTCTTCCACTCTTGCACAAGCTGTCTTTGGATGTGCAGCTCCATAATGAACCTTGTGCTTTGCCCCCTGTACTCTGAGAGATCTTCTCTAGGGGACTTTCTACTCTTCATTAGCTCAGGTTTGGCAAAGTATTTAGCACCAGTATAAATCTGCTAACATAGAGTTACCAGTAAGTGATGGATTGAGATATTTTCTTTGAGAAAACACCATCCTGCAGTCTACATACAGACCTTGGGCTGTGAGCAGAACTCAGCCCCAAAAGCTGGGCCACCACTTTAAGTCAGAGTCATGTTACTCAGGACTCTCCATATCAATGCATTTAAAAATCTGTTCATTATAATTTCTGTTTCACAGAGCCACAGTAAGTGCAGTGGCTTTCTGTTCCCATGATATTCATGCTATTCCTGGCCTTTTATTGTACTTAATATTTCCCAGGATCAACTTAACTGTGAATTGGAGGCTGAGACTGCTGAAGGTGTGCTATCTTGGACTGATGCTCTTTCCAGTTAGCACAATTAAGTATCAGTTACAGCAATGAAACAAAGCAAGGAACAATCTTTAAAAAGAATATTGTTACCATTTCTCACCAAAGTCTATTTATTATTTTTAGCAACCTACATGACTCATTTACCTTATTCTTCCCCAAAACTCAGAATAGACTCACTGAGTAGCTCTTTCAATTACAAGTGTCAGTATTATGATTCTTTGTCATGCTTTGTATTTTGTTATCCCGAGACTCTAAATCTGTTCCTTTTCTCTTCCATGTTATCTTGAACATCTTTATAACAAAAGTGCTGCAAAAGCTATTGGAGAAAGATCAGTCTGTCTGACAACATCATTCTTTGCAGCGTGGTAGATTTTGAAAAGAGGCCACCAGCTCTGCAAGATGAAGTAGCATTCTCTTTAACAAAGGAGGATAAGCATCAGAGGCATCTGGGGAAAACCTCTGATTCAAAGTGCTGCACTGTGAATATGAATTCTAACCAGCAATAAGAAAAAGGCAGAGTATCATGCTCAGTAAGCTAAGTTCAACTCTATTGAAGCAGGGGCTGCAGGAGCTGATAAATTCTTGGGACACACTGGAAGGTGAGTTGGGATCTCCAACAGTCTTTGAATCAGGTTTTCTAAAGCTATTTTTAAAGTACATTTTAAAGGACCTCCACCTGCTTTAGGAGCCATAATCATTGAGCAAATTACCTAATTTAGCAAATTTATGTGTATGAGTAGCTGAAGCAATCCAAGGGAGATCCCTGTGCCCAGTGCACCAGAGGTTTGACAGCAGAGGTGCCCCTGGAGCCTGCTGAGGCTGACCCCTGGGGCTTCAGGGCCTTCCCTCTCTAACTCTCCCACAGAAATGCCTGCAGGATTTCTGGTGCTGTCCCCTTCCAGTCTCACTCCCTTCCACAGGGGCTTGCACTGTTGTCTGGGCAGAGGGACAGGGACTGAATGGAAGCACAGCTTGAAGGGTGAGGTTGTATCAGCTGTAGCCACATGCATCACCTCTGCATCACTTTTTGGGGAAAATGAATTTTAAACCAGACTAACCATTCTGGAGCTTTGGTTATTTCCCCAGATGCATCTTTCTGCTATGTCAGATGCAGAAAGAAATGTCAGAAGAGATCTGAAATATGTTTGCAGGAGGGTTAAAATGTGGGTGCTGTGAGCAGTTGGAGTGTATTTAATCCATCTGTACACAGCACTGCTCACTGCTGCAGCCATGGATGAGCAGCACCGGGAACCACAGCGAGGGGAAGAGAGCTCTGCACCCTCAAAGGCTCATCCTCAAAAGTTCTTTGAGCAGTGACAAAGCAAATATGGCTTCTGAAGAGATCTAGGGCTGGGATTTGCCCTGTAACCTTGAGTGGGGCTGCAAAAAGGGCCATTAAGCACAGGCACATTTACTGCTGAGCATCCTGCACTGGCCCAGTGAGGAAATGCAACTTTCCAGCTGGGTGGTTATTTGTAACTGGTGTGGAGCACTCCTAGTATGCTTTGTCTCAATCTCCTTTTGGAGAGATTATTTCTGGTTTATAGCTCAAGGCAAATGCATGGCTTTAGATGCATTTCTGGCTACTGTACCCTTTGAACTGGAGCTTCAATATCCATTAAGTCTGTGAGCTCCTAAAATTATTGTGTGGACATACAGACCTCCTCCTGTTGAGGTTTGTTAGGTGTAAGCTTACTTTTTTTCTTTGTTTGGCTCCTTTAGTTAGCATAAAAGCAATCCATGGACTCAAAAATGTGGTGTGGAATGGTTCCTACATATTTTGCATACCCTGACCTGGCCACCCCTCCTTAGAGCCTCCAAGCCATGGGGGTCTGGCTTCAGCTCCTCCTCATGACTGGAAACAGTGAAATTATCAGGGAAACAACCTGTGGATTGCCCCATTCTGTGCCTAAAATCCTGCCTGGCCACCTGCACCTGAGCTCCCATTTCCATTTTCCAGGTGCCCCCAGCTCAGACACAGCTGTGGAGAAGATGGACACACAACCCAAATGCAGCTGTGCATTCAAGGAGTCTTAGTTCTGGGAAATTCCTGACAAAGAAGAGTTAGGCTTGGCAAATAAAAGAAATAGAGACAGATTCATGCAACTAGGCTATAAAAACAGTCATTACATGCAACAGGTCTAATAAATGCTTTGTTTAGGGACAAAGTCACAGGCAGAAAGCAGAATTGCCTTTGCCCAAGGTGAGCCTCTAACACCATGCACCTTCTTCATGGACAAGGACATGGCAAATACTTTTCTTCTATCAAGACCAGAGTTCTGTGCTTGCTTCTACTTCCTCTAAATGACTACAAGAAGATGGTTTGCCTTGCTAATTGCAGCTGCTGCTGTAGCAAATAGGGTTTCTCTTGGAATATGAATAATTAGCCCTTCATTTGAATGTTTTAACAGCATTGGTGGTTGGTTGCTAAAAGGACAGAAACACAGAAACATTTAATAAACGAATATTAAAATATTCAGAATTTTTGAAATGCTGCCTCAGCAGTTCTTTGTGAAACATCTTTCATTTTAATCACATGATTATGTGTTAGTGGTGGTGTGGAAGCTGTGATGAAGGTGGCTGAATGATGTAAAAATGCCAAAAAATCCACACACCCTTCTGAAGTCAGTAGGAGCCAGCATTTGACACCCTAATTTGAGGAATTTGAAATCTAATTAAGATTAAATTGCAACAAATATAAACAAAGAGCAAGGGACACAAGGATGCCCTCCCTGTTTCAGGTAGGGACAGGCTGCAAGCAGCAGGTGTGGATGAGGGAGAGGAAGGATGGCAGGGACATGGGGGGCAGAGATGGGGCAGCTCAGTCCTGCTCACAGGGGATGATTTAAAGTCTGAGCTTCTTTCCCTTCACAAAAATACAGATAACTTAAAAATGCAGCAAGGCTGGTGCTGCAGAAATCTCTTCCCAAAGGCCCCAGTAAAGGGGGCAGGGGTGCTGAGCTGGCAGCTGTGTGAGCTGGGAGTGCTGTGCTGATCTGCTCAGGATCATTTAGGGCAAGAAGGAACTCCTCCACCCCTGGAAGGGACTCTGGTGATGGCACATCCAAGACTGGTGTGAAGGGTAAATCAAGTACATTTCAGCCTTTGAAGCTGAAGGGGAAAACCAGGAAAATTCCCTTGTCTGTACTGTAGCTTTCTGATTTCTAATCTGTGATTTTATGGAGGAAAGAAATAGTGGGACTGAATTTCCTTTAGGAACAGTGTCCTTGGCTTATTAATTCACTTCATGTATTGTCCAATTTGGGGGGAAGGGCTGCATTTGTGTGTGGGTGATATTATTGTAGGAAATGTCTTACTTAATTATTATCTACTGAAACATCACCTAGGAGATACTCTTTCTCTGACATGCAGCTTGATACTTCATGCAGAAAGAGGTAACTCTTCCACAGTTCATTAAATTATGTTGTGGTGAACTTATCTCCACTGGGTCGCAATTAAGAATTGAAGCCACTGCCTTTAGAGGAAAAGGCAGAGAATAATCAGAATATACTGAATATATAATTTGATCTCTGGAAAAAAGCAGGAGGAAAAACATGGTGTGCAAACGTGTAGACATTAAGAATGTATTATGTTCCAAAGATATGTATATGGAGCTATCATATAATTATATCATTATTGTTGCTTGGAAATATTTAGTGCTTCCAAAATTCCAGGTGTTTGTTCTAAGTTTGTTCACTGCTGTAAGATAACTTTAGTAAATGTACATTTTCATACTTCCCTTGTCTTCATTGTAGCACCCCAGGAACTTCAGTTACACAGATTCTGGACCCATTTGCGTATTGACATACCTTATAAAACTTCAATAAATTTCATGTTATATTATCACTTAATTACAAATTTTCATTTTAATAATATTTTTTCCTTTAAAAATATTAAATATTTAGCAGAACTAGTCTCTCTGTATGTTTTCCAACAAAAACCCCACAAAGCTCCTTTCATTAGATAATTTCAAATGTGAAGAAGTTGTCTCAGCTGATGTTTCTCAGACCTCTTTGCCCACCATTCTTCTGCTGCACACATATTTTTTTTCCCCTGTTCCTCTTCCTCTCTAGGAGAGATCATATGCCTTTTATTCTTAACACTGTTGTTATAATGGTTTGGTAAGGTCTGTTCATTTTGTTTTTCTCCTACAAAATACAAATCATGCCAAGAAGCTTTCTGCAGGTATTGGTGGCATACACCACTGGAGCAGGCAGGGATGTGGTTTGACATGCAGCACTGAAAACCCACATCACCAGGGCAGAGGTGTCAATAACACCTGACTTGGTACATTCTTGAGCAACTTAATTCCCTTCAGCAGTGGGAGAATGAGCAGCTCACAAATGCAGAATAATGGGAATTTTAATTGTGTAGTGATTTAAGGATGCCTCCTGTTTACAAGGAAAGAGCATCTCTTGAGCTGAATGAAGGGGAGGGGCAGGTTTCAATTTAACAGCTCACAGAAAAACAGAGGATCCATCTGCAATCAGTATTGGCTGCTCACAGTGTCCAGGTGAACTCTGTGGCTGAGGTGCTGATGTTCACCTTGAGCATGTGAATGGTATCCCAGCCCTGTCTAAGTTCTCCACACAGTCTTTAGTGTAGCCATGATATTGTCTGAAAAATCCTTTCCTTAGGATTTTTTCTCCTGAGAAGCTGAGAGGCCTCAGGAACAAAATGTAACCAATGATTATCTGCTGCTGTGGAATGCAACAGGTGCATCTGGGATCGGGCTCATGTGGTTGTTTGTAATTAATGGCCAATCACAGCCCAGCTGTCCAGACTGTCTCTGTCAGTCACAAGCCTTTGTTATAATTCCTTTTCTATTCTTAGCCAGCCTTCTGATGAAATCCTTTCTTCTATTATTTTAGTATAGTTTTAATATAATATATATCATAAAATAATAAATCAGCCTTGTGAAACATGGAGTGAGGTTCTCATCTCTCCCCTCATTCTCAGGCCCCTGTGAACACCACCACACTTTAGGGCGAGTTTTAAACAATTACAGTGAACTACACTAAAGTCTCAATGAGTAGAGAATTGCTTTGCTATGGCATAAAATTCCTGGTGCCTGCCTGCAGGTGGGTCTATTTACTTTTGTGACCATTTGAATACACACCTTCTCACTTGTTTACAGTGGAATAGTGAGCAGAGTTTGTTTTCCTGTCTGAGATAAGCATCATCATGTTTTCCTGAGCAGCTGCACACACAATTAGGAGGGCCCAATTAAAGCTCCTTGCATTCACACAGAGCAGCAGTGATTGCTGTCTGTAATCTCTCCCGTGGTCTGATTTAGGGGTATTAACTTGTGCAAGACTTCATTAACAAATGAAGACAAGTCAAACAAGTCAAGAAAAAAAAATACAACAAGCTGGAAACTGCTCTGTAGGCCCTTGGTCCTTGTGCTCTACCTACAGCTTGAGAAAAGGAGATATCACTCATCAAGTGACTGGTTTCCTCTGTTTAGGTTTGTGCTTTCTGTCCTCCTGGCCACAATAAGGATTTGTGTGTGTCCTCTGCTTCCATACCAGCCACTCTGCCTGCAATGGGTGCAGGCCGTCCAAATACTCCTGGAAATTCAAGCTTGAAGTAATTCTAAAGCCAATATCCCTTGTTTATCCCAAACATCATCTGCACCATCATTACAGGAAGCTCAGCACTGCCAAGTGGAAGGAGAAAGGTAAATGAATTAGAATACAAAAGGAATAAGGCAGTGGAGCACCCTTGAAGGAAGGGGAACTTCATTCACACCCTGCTTTTTTTCCCTCCTGAGGCTGTTCAGTCCCAGTTGCTCCACCAAGGGACCTGATGTCCCTGCCTTCCCCCAGGCCCTGTGCACACACATCCTGGGGTTTTGCTTTCCTCATTTAGGGACCCCCAAGTCTGTACACACAGATTTCTTGGCTAATGTGCCACAAGGAGCAAAACATCAGACATACAGTCCCTGTCAAGAGTGGTGTGAGAAAATGTGTGGTTTCCAACCAAGCCCAGGAACAGAAGACCCAAAAGACTCAATTTCTGTAGATATGGATGGTGATTGTAAAGAAAAGAGGGAAAGAGCATCTCTCAATTGCCCTGATGTGCAGAAGTGGCAGCACTGGAAGGGCCTGGCAGGAGCATTTTGACCCTTAATCACCACACAGATCTTCTGAAGTGGCTGAGAACAAAAAGTGACAAAGATGAGACTGAATTTCACAAGATGCAGAATACTCTGACCCTTGGGCAGCAGAGCCCTTGAGGCACTGAAGCAGAATGAGGAGCTGAGGCTCTCAGTTGATAGGGAAGTGCTTTTATTGCACTATTGCTGTGAGATAGTGTCTCACAGGAAAGGGCCTATACAGAATAAAATTAAAATCAGTCAACCAGCTTGTGTATCTCAAGTGGTGACAGATCTCAATCCAGTCATTTATTTTCAAAAATAGATAGATTATTGGTTTGGAGAAAATGATGAAGATGTCCCCAAGAAGTTTGGTTTACTTTGGTTTTGGTTACTTTGGTTTTTTGCTCTCTTGACTGGTGCTAAAGCAGTAAACTGGCAGTTTTGATGCTGATTCACAAAGAAAGCCATAATAAGGAAGAAAGCCACCTTTAATTTCAAGCTCCACTAGAATCATGAAAGGAAAATTAATGTTTACTAAATGAAAAAGGATGATATTGCTGGAGAGAGGAAGTTTTGGTTAAGCTTTTAAGGGAATATTAATAACTTTCAGAAATGGAAACACATAAAACATGTTTAAAATGGCATAAACTGCAGAAAATCCAGGAAGTATTTTATACTGACTTAAGCTCCTCAATATGTTACTACATTTTAAAAATCATGCAAATTGAATGATAGCTGACATATGGGAGGAGGCTTTCTAGTACAGACACACTTTCTATGGAAAATTAAATACAGCCTTATATTTAGAATAAATGTTTTGTGGTGAAACTAAAGTCTGCTGATCAACTTCTGCACATTTTTGTAATGCTTCTGAAAATGTCCAGGGGAATCTTAGATGCATCCAGGCTCATTTCCTGGGAATACACTTTCAGGAATCTGCCATTCTGAGAGTCCTCTGACAGGGTGCAGCTGAGTTTTGTCCATGATATGCTGCCAAGCACCATAAATGATTGCAGCTCAGAGATGACAGGTTGCTTTTTTTTTTTTTTGCCAGACACAACAACAAAGTGTCAACCTCTGACAGTTTTTAAAACAGAGCTTTAAAGGAAATATCAAACCTTTTATTATTATTTTTTTTAACCAGTCAGAGAATAAATGCTCCCAGAAAGAGGGAGGATAGGGAAATTTGTGGGAGTGAAAGGTGCCCTGTGGGAGTGAGTCAGCACTGCATGACTCTGGTTTTATGCTGATAAATACATTTGGGATTAGTGGCATGGTCTTTATGCCATCAAATAAAAGGGCAGGGGATCTGGTTCAGCCATCTGCTGTGGGTGTGCAGCACTGCAGTGGGACTGTCACTGCTGCTGGTAATGCACTGGATTTGGTGATAATGTCATAGTTAATAGGGTTTGGTGTTTTGTCGTGGTATCTAAAAGTCCTTAGGTACCTTGAATCCTCTGCAGAGAATTCCCTTTGTAAGAGGAAATGGAAACACTGAGTGGGTGAATTACCTGATATAACACAATACAGCACAATCTATGAGCAGCAGGGCAAGACAGGAACAAATCACAGCAGCTTTGGATCCCAGTTCCACAGCCTTAACACCTCAGTGCTGTGACTCCTGTGAAAATCTTGCTGATGGTTGACAGAAAATATTGGTCAAATAAATGCTGGTCTGCCATGCTATGGCATAAGAGCTGTAATTGCTTTACTAGGCTAAAGCTCAAGAATGTTAACAGAAACTAAAAAAAAAGAAAAGGAAAAAAGAAAAAAAGGGGGGAAAAGTGGTGCCTTCTCAATACCATGTAATAAATAAATGCTGCATTTTTTATAAGACTGCCAAGAATATGGCATAGTCAGGAAAGCAGGGTGAAGGTTGTAGGAGATAACCTCTGTATAGTACACTGGTGATAAAACAGCTTATTTGTTATTGCTTTCTACACTAACCTACATTTCTTCTGACCAGATTTGCACTGGCAGGGTGGTGTGGGGCTTCCTCTGAAACCATCTGGGCAGTGTTTGATCCCTTATAGCAGCAGGCTCACCAAGTCATTGCTAGCACTTTGCAATGTGAAGAACAACCAGGTTCACATTCACAGTCAAACCAGAAGCGTTTCAAGCAGCAGAAAAGGGAATATCATACTCATAACACCCTACTAAGTGCCTTGCCTTGGCAGACAAGGAAACAGATACTTCTCTTTTCATCCCAATCACTGCAGACATTGTGAACCAGCCTGCAGGAAGTTCTTTCTTTGGGGAAGTTCAGTTTAAGAGGACTCAGAGTGTGTGACTACAGAAGGTTCAACCTCTCTTGAGTTGGCAGAACTGCCCTCACACACATAACAGCTGCTTCTTCTGCCTCAAAAGAGCACCAGCAAGCCACCTCACCTCTGCTGCAGTCACCAGATCCTTTGCTCATTGTTTCTGCTAATACTGGCAGGTGAGAAGCAGATTAAATGGCTTCTAGCTTCTAAGAGCAGTAAGATGCAAACGGCAGGAAAATTACTTCCAAAATTATACAATGCTTGCTTGTTTTTAACTGTTTTTATAGAAATTTTCCAACATTCTGGCTAACAAATGGTGCATGGGACAGCGTTATGGAAATGTACAGTGAGCATGGAGATGTGCATGGGAGTGCAGTTTGTGAGTAACAAGGTGTGTGTGCTCTGAAAGGGTAAATTTCAGTCCAGCTGGAGTTCTGGTGTTTGCTCTCAGGCTGCTGCAATATTTGCTGTGGCTCCCCTGTGCCAGCCCTTCCTCCCTCTCCTCCCCATCACACCCTCAGTAAAGCAGAAGATAAAGAGGATGATAGAATAATGTTAGAAAGTGGTCAATGAGGTAAGATGGCAATCACTGGAAAATCTCAGTCAGATGAGTTTCAGGCTTGGTTATATTCATATTTGACTTTCAAATTCTGATACAGTCAGAGAGCCAAGCCATTCTGTGTTTTCACCCTTTAGGAGCTTTTACAATATGGATCCTTTGAGATGTATTTTCCACCTTTTTTCAGCTCCCAGATAAGCATATATATCCATCTTAAAAGTTCTAACTGAAAACTCTTACAGCTTGGTGAATTCAGTAATCATATGGCAAAAATGCAATAATATTTTTTCCCCCACAGACTTATGTAGAAGATTACTAATACTTTCTCTATTCTTTATGTGGCAAGATCTCCTATTAGAAAAGTCTATGCCATTTTAACATGACTGACTGCAGTCCATAGAGCACACAGTGCAAGTGCAGTGTCCAGTAAATAGTACAGCTATTTACTGTGTCCCATGAGGAAGCAGAGATCCTTCCTGGTGCTCAGGCCCTCACCCATCACCACAGTCCTGTCTCCAGCCCATGGACTGCCTGCTCTGTGCCTCAGGGGTTTCTGTGGTGTTTGCAATCCAGCAGAGATCTCTCAGGATATGCTGTGCCCTTCAATGTCACTGTCACATTTTCTGAAAAATCCTCTTTGCCCAGGATTCTTCTCCTGGGAAGCTGAGAAGCCTCAGAGAAAAATGTAAACAATAATTCTCTGATTTGCTTCTCCCTGGTTTGCTGCTCTGGAATGTGGCTGGAGATTGTTTACCAACAGGTGAATGTTTGATTGGTTCCATGTGAATTGGTTTTAATTAATGACCAATCACCATCAGCTGTGTTGGACTCTGAGGAATCAGTGACAGGTTTTTATTATTCATTCTTGTTAAACTTTCTGTCTGTTTCCTTCTCTTTAGTATAGTTTTAGTATAGCATAATATATAATATAATATAATATAATATAATATAATATAATATAATATAATATAATATAATATAATATAATATAATATAATATAATATAATATAATATAATATAATATAACTATTTTATTACTATATTATATTATATTATTTTTATTATTTATTATATATATATATTATGTATATATATACATATATACAGAGAACATAGAATAAAAAGGCAAAACCCAAACCAGCATCAGTTCCAGGACTAACACAGTGGTGAAGTAGCTAAATATTTGGTTAAAGTTTTTTCAAATGTTTAATATCTTGTCACAGACAGGGGATTTATGCATTAGCATTAGGATGGCGATATATGTATTAATTTTTTCTTGTGCACCATGTGCAAATGTGCTTGACTTAGAACAAATCCTTTAGTATGTCTGTTTAAGAATAATGGCATGATTATTGCAGAAGGCAAGTTTTATATCATGAAATCCTAGAGCTGTGGAATGGTTTGGGGTGGAAGGGAACCTTGAGGATCATTCATTTCCAGCTCCACTGCCCTGGGTTTGGGACACCTTTCACTAGTTCAGGCTGTTCAAAGCCATTCTTGCCTTGGTATGAAGCATCCACAGATTCTCTGAGCAACCTGTGCCAGTGCCTCACAGGGAAGAATCTCCTCCTTACATATGATCCAAGTAATATCTTTCAGTTTGAAGCCATTCCTTGTCTTTTTGTCCCAAGCCCTTGTCCAAGTCCCACTCCAGCTCTCTTGGAGCTGCTTTAGGCCCTGGAAGGGGCTCTGAGCTCTCCCTGGAGCCTTCTCTTCTCCAGGTGAGCACCCCCACCTCTCCCAGCCTGGCTCCAGAGGGGCTCCAGCCCTTGGAGCCTCCTCTGGACTCTCTCCAGCAGCTCCAGGTCCTTCCTGTGCTGGGGACGCAGAGCTCTGCAGGTGGGGTCTCACCCGAGCGGGGCAGAGGGGCAGAATGTGACACGCTGCCCACACTGCTGTCCAGCCCAGGACAGGGCTGCCTTTCTGGGCTGCCAGTGCAGGTCAGGTTGAGCTTCTCAGCCACCAAGAGCCCCAAGTCCTTCTCCTGCTCTCAATGCACTCTCTGCCCAGCCTGTGTTTGTGCACCAATGCATGTGCAGGGAGCAAATATAATTATACATGGAGAATTACTGCAGTGACATTGTGTTCCTCTATGGGGTATGACCATCACTCACACCACCTCTCAGTTTTTATCCTGAGTTCCCTCACTGAGAGCACTCTTCATACACACCAAGGAAACAACTGTCCCAAGGGAAGTTATTGTCTCTTTAATGACCACAGGAATATCTACTGTATTTAACACATTGCTCTGGGAAATCTGTTCTGCCCACCCCAAATGGTTTTCTGTCTTAAGCATATCTGCTCAGAGTGATGTGTGTTATAGAAATAAACTACACAGACAGCATGTTTGTCAATCAGCAGAAAAGGCCCTACACCCTCTATCCTGGGCACATGTACTTCGTAAGCATTGGTTTCCAACAGATAAATGTAATCAAGGTTTATATGCTCACAGAAGCCAACAGGATGGGATTTTTTCACTTGGAAGATCAGAAGAAAATTGTAACTAATGTTGTGGAAAATTACTTTGATATTGCTTTTTCAGTACAGCATCACAATTAGGTAGCAATGTGAAGCACAGGGAAAGAATAAATGAATAGTAACAAATCAACACAAACAGCTACTGTCAGGAGTACTTTGCTCAGTGAAAGTAATGTAAGCATTACTTAAAGTTTTATGACTGTGGATTTTATACTGGTTTAAGTATTACATCAAGGTCTCACTGTCATGCTTGCTAGGACTTAAACAATCAAGAACAATTTCTGAAACAGACAGATAAAACTGAAGTACCAAAGTATTTTTATTAATCTCGTTTCATAAGTTGTTCTATCCTAAATTAAAGATGACTGAACAGACTAACAATGAAAAATGTCCTTTTGGACAATGCAAAGGTTCCTATGCTGCTTTTTGGTGGGAAATGAGTGTTACCAACTTCTCTCCAGCCCTGCTGATTCCAGCATCTGGCAAATGTGTTTTACTACACAGGAAATACAAAAGCAAAGGCTAATCCAGTAAAGCTTTTCCATGCAGAATCTGTTGTCCTAAGTAGCTTAATGATTCGTGCATTTGTTCAATTCTCTCGAGAGAGCAATCAGGCAAGCAAATTATAGAAATATCCCATCTCCATTAGAACCAGGCCCCTTTATGGAGAAGCACTCTGAGCACAGCCAGGGAAGGATCCTCCTCAGCATGCCAAAAATGTCACCTAGGATTGACAGAATTTCACAGCAGACTGTCCAGGAAGGAAATATGCCAGCCTGTATTTTTAAATGGAATTAATGGATAGTTTTACCTGTGTGCTTTAAGTCACCTAATGTGTTTCAGTGATAACTGGTATCATTTTCAAAAGCAGTGAATATGAGGAGTTTCTCAGTCCACTGGGAGTTGAAAGCACTTAACACACATGAAAATCAGCCAAAGAGAAATAAAAGTAATTGTATTGAGCACCATTTACTCAAGGGTGCAGTCTGGCTCCTATTAACATAAATAGTAATTGAATGTGAGAATTGAGGAATTGATTACACACCTTTGGCAGTAACAGCGTGGTTGGCATGTTTGTGTTTTAGGGATCCACAGCAATCGAGCACATTACACAGTGAGTTTCCCTGCCAGGGGCAGGAGCTCTGTTCAAACTTGCTTTTATTTAAATATGCTTGGGTGTCCCCTTCTCCAGTTCCACTGCTCTCAAAAATCACTTCCCAGAGCACTACAATCAGCAGTGTTCAAGAGGTTTATGGCAGAGAACCGGTCAAGATGAGGGACAGACAACAAAAAAAAATAGAAAATTAAACTCTTTTTGAGACCACACTAGAAAATCTTCTCTTTCAGGAGCAAAAAATTAACTTTTCAATGTAAAGTTACTCATTCTTAGATGCATGAGAGTATTACCTGCATTTGCTGTCCATACATCTTTCCCCCTTGCCTAAACTCCTGGCCAGTTTCAGTCAAATATGGCCAGTACCTCTGTTTTTAATCTATAAACTCTTTTGCATCTAAGCATGCAAAAATAAATTGCAAAAGCACTGAAGGAACTAGTTAATTCCCTGCTTTGCACTACACTGCAGATTCATTACTTCTATAGTTTCAGCTGAGTGGCTGCTTTCAAAATTGGTGTTTGTGCAGTTGGACTAAATAAACAACATATTAAAGTACAGATTGTTTAGTGACATGGAAACAAGCACTTAACAAAGCTAGACACAGAAATTAGCAATTAATGTAATTATTTAAGGGTTCCCTGTGTTACAGTTCAGCTTATTTAAAAATGTTAGCAATGATTTTAAATAGACACAGTTGTGTTTGCTGTACAATGAAGATGTCAAATGAATAAAGGTTTTATGAGGCATTTGTTTAGTCAGGGGACAATTTCAGAGCAAACACAGGGGCCAAACCCCAGGACACAGGGGCATTATCCTGGATGAGAGTAACTGCACTGGCATTTGTCTAGGCTCTAAAGCAGCCTTCATTACAGCCACAGTCAAAGAGAAAAGGACTGCAAGTAAGAGATCTTGGGTCCTTTCCTACTTTTATGCTTCCCTTTTAAAGGAAACTACTATTTCAGCCCACAATTTTCTAGTTCTCCCATCTCTGTGGCCTTTGTGGCTCTCCACAGCTTCAAGTTAGTAGTGCAGGAAGAGGACATGCATATGAATAATAGTTATGAAAGGTTTAATTGAAGTTAAGCAAATTAAGTGAATGCATCCTAAAGTATTTCAAGTTTCTGGTGTGACTCATTCATACATCTCTTATTTTGCATCTCATGACACACTGAATACCATATGCAAGTAAAGGTAAATTCAGAGGTGTGCATCTCCAGGAACAGAAGTTCTGATGAAATCTCTCATTTTTCACATTTATTGTGATATAGTTGGTAGCAAAAGTTGGTCTCAGCTTTAGCAGAAACTTAACTCCACCCAGCTGGACCCTATGCACATTTGACAAAAGTCCTGTATAATCAATTAATTGGCTCTTGGAACTGTTTTTTTCAGCATTTTTTTAAAAAAAAGAAATTGATAATTACTTTCAAGGTAGCCTTCATTAAGCATGACACACCTTTTTTGAGGTATCCTCTGTGAAATATGTAAAACACATTGAGAATATAAGTACAAAATATTGACCATGAAAGGGCAGGTGATTCAAATAGAAACAGGAATGCTAACCTGGTGTCTGCTGATGAACTATTTCTTCTGGATCCTGCAGGTGAATGAAGACCACGAGCCCAACTGCTCCAAACAGCAAGATGAAGGAGAACATACATGTCAGCCTCATAATTACTGTTCTCAGATCAATCCAGCTCTGGCCCAGGAAAAGAACTGCATGTGATCTCCAGGGCACTCTGCACTCATAGTCTTCGTCCTCTCATCTGGAATTCTGGTGTAATATATCTACAAGAAGTAAAAAAACCAAACCAAACTTAGCAGAGAGTGCATTTATTTTCCCAATGCAGATCAGTAGATTTAAGTTCTCATTTAGACCAAATAACTGATTTCTCTAGTATTTCTTTTGTACAGTTAATTGCAGTCATCCAGTCTATTTCTGTCCCATCAGTTGTCTTTAATTTTTGATCCTTTTTTGTTTAACATGTAGAAAAGGTGATGTAGTATACCATTAAAAATTGCATTTTGGGGAAAAACGGTCACGCCACAACTTCAATTTTCAGAGAAATCCCTCTCAATTGTTTGCTTAGAATATGTCACTTTTTATTTTTATTTCTCACTGATTAAACAATATGAAAACCATAAAGGGAGACAATGTGTGGGGAACAATCATGAAAGCTGCACCTCTGTGCCTAACACAGAACTGGCAGCTGCTGCTTCACCTCTGAGGAGAAACAGCCCCACTCAAACCAGCCACCACAGGTCACCCACTGAGGCAGCTCTGTGCTGTGCCAGTCCTGCATTGGCAGTAACACAAGAATTCAGTAATACAAGAATTCAGTAACACTGCATTAGAGCACAGGCAGTGGAACTGGTTCCCAAAATGTAATCAGATTTCTCAGTAGCACATTACTGAACACAAGGGCTCAGCTGGAGGTCAGCACCAGGCTGCAGGGGTAGCAATCACTTTGCTTGCTCAATATTTTTACTGCAAATGTGACCTGCTCTAAAGGAAAGTTTCTGAAGCTGGTCTTTGTTTACAAAGGGGATTTTAAATACAGAAGGACTGTATAACATCAGTTTGCAGGAAGGATGGGTTGTGGAGAGGTGATGATGCAAAGTAGTTATGTCAGGAAAAGTCTTTAAAGATTTGTTCTTACTGTGCCTGGAATATTTGGTTTTGGGGCAACTTGTATGCTTTTCATGGTTTCCTTAGCAAGCTTTTAATTTTCTGTAGTGTACTGCCATTCTAAAGTTCTAAAAGGCATCAATGAAGAACATGAGCTGTGAAAGTTGAAGTCATTCTGTGACTCTGACTGATAAGGTTATTAACATTACTTAGTGGCAACTATATTTATTCAGTGTGTAAAGCAGCCAGAGCTCCAGGCCAGGAACACTGGGGGATGCTTGGATCTTAAATGAATGCAGAGCCCTGCATTCTCTCTCTGCATAAGCAAATTCAGTTTTATTCTCTGTTCAAATTATGGCAGACAGTAATTGTGTATTCTTTTTTTCACCTTAAACTTTTCTCACACCTTTACAAGCAAAACTAAAAGAAAATATTGCTAAGTTTTTCAGCACTAGCAAAGCCAGGTTGTGCAGGTCCATCTGTGCCTTTTGTGAATCTGGTATGGATGGACATTTGCATTTACTACCTGCATTTACCTTTAAATGCCAACTGCTCTAAAGCACCAGGGGAGTCAGATTAGCCTTCAAAGTAACTGTGCTCCAGTTCCAGCCACTGCTGGTATGAGCACACAGGGAGCACATCCCACCCTCTCTGGTTCCCTGCAGGGTTTGTTTGGCTGCACAGGCAGGGGTTTGGATGAATGGACACTTCCAACCAAACCCAATGGTGGCAAGGCCAGAACAACACCAAACTCCCACCATCACTTGGTAAATCTGTCCAGTCAGAGCTTTCTAAGAATTGCATTTGCTTTCCTGACATACAGGATTTCCTTTCTGTCACCAATTCATACTCCCTGCACGCCCATGGGGAGGAGGAAGCTCCAACAGGCACAAGGCAGGTGCCCTGCCCAAGGGTTTTCAGGAGGGCCACGATGATGGGATGATGATGATGATGATGATGATGATGATGATGATGATGAGAGCAGGAGGGACTCCCATCCTGGCAGCCCTGGCTGCTGCCCCTCCCTGTGGGAATGCCCCCAGCTGGAGGGACACAGAGCTGGTGAGAAATGCAGAATCTCTGAGAGGGAGTGGCTGCAAAACATCCACCCCCAAATAACAAGGGGTTTATATTTGCTTAGTGTTGAATTCTAAGATCTTTTTTTAACGAATTATACCCTTGAGCAAGTACAGGTTTCTAAAACAATTATTATAATTAGCTTAAAATGTGAAACCATTTTCCCTGGATTTCATTTGTTGAAATGTTTTTGTTTGAAGTAGAGGCAGTATCAAGAAAGGAGATCCCTAGCCAGGTTTTAATTAGTGCAAGAAATGCTACAATAGCAATTTTTAACAGTTAGTGTTTACCTTATTCCACATCCTGTAGAATATCTGTGACCAGGAATACAAAACCTTTTAGGTTAGACATTACAGCCTCCTCAGGACACCTCAAGATACAACAGTAACACAGCTAGGTGAAAGCATTTATTTGAAAGAATAAAAGGCCACTTTTATTCTTTAGTTTTAGTTTCGTTTAAACACTTTAGTTTTGCATAACTAAAGAAAAACTGCTGCTTGTTGCCTGTAGCCATTGCATGTTTCTGCAAGCAGCAAGCACAGGAGTCTGAGAAAGAAAAGGAGAGATCCTCTTTCCTCTCAAGAAAATGACTACATCCCAACAACACACAAACATCAGAGATCTTTAAATGATGGGTCTAAGCTTTCCCCCTCCCTGTTCTCCTGTAATTATTTTTCCAATCAGTTGACTTTAATGAGCATGTCCTCTGTGAGCCAAGCTGGTGAATGGCTGGGGCTGGTTTAGGGATGCTGAGCATGTGCTTCCCAAGCCCTCCCAGGCTGCTCCTTGAGCTCCAGGAGCAGAGGAACTCTGGAAGCAGCTAGCAACGACTGATAAATGTGAACAAAGTATCCTCATTAAGGAAACATTTGAAAATACCCTTTACACTCCAATCACATCATTTTAAAGATGGATGAGGGACAAAGCCTACAAAAAGCCTAAGTGCAGCTTGACCTGCCAGTTTCATCAGGCAGTACTTCCTCAGGCATGTGATGGATGCTGTATGGGGGAGCTCTGGACTGACCCACCCAATGTCCCAGCATCTGGGGGGCAGAGTTTGGATCAATCCATACCCTTCAACTTCACTTTGCAGTCTCATTTTTTAACTATGCTCCTCACAATGGACAAAAACATACTTTTATAATTCTTAGCATTATCCAGAGTGCAAGCAGATAAGGTTGCAAGCAGCTTCCAATCTGAACTCCATTTTGAGCTGCCCTGAACCTATTAAACAGATGGAAAATGATTCATTAGAACATGCAATAATGAATTGAAACATCTAACTTCTAATTTATTCTTCCTTATTACATTCCTATGATGGATAAATCTCCTAGGTACCAATATCTATTTTCCTAAGCTTTCCCATTACCATGGTATGTGACTGCCCTGCACTTGAAAGCAGCACAAGTATGAGTGTGCACAGATAGCAATTAGCACTCAGCACTTTCCAGTTCAAAGACATTTATCAATCACCACAGCTCTCCCATGAATTGTGAGCTGAGGAAGCATTAATATCAGATAGGAGAATGGGTGTTGGATCATTAATGCAAGACTGGTAAGGAAAAAGATGTACAGTTTTAGGTTAAAAAAAAATCCAAATATGTTTCTGGAAAATACTTAAATATTATAGCAAAATTTCCAGGCAGCAAATATTTTCTTTACAAACACAGAAGCAGAACTAATTTCTCCCTGCTCCCAAGGAGTATGGGAAGACCCTGCAAAGATTTATTTAAATCTTCTGACAAAAGTGGCTCTGAAAGTAGTGCTATGTAGGTCTGCTTTTGGCAATCTCTGCCTGGAGGCCTAATGACCACACACTTTCTCTGTGAGCAGTTTGCTGCTCCAGCACTGCATCAGTCCAAGAAAGAAAACACCTGTGCTGTTTGATCCCTGGTCTGAGGTGGGTCAGGCAGGCTGCACTCAGGGTGTCTGACAGCTCAGGGCTGGTTGTTCATCCAGGAGTGCTGCAGACATGATATGCTCTGCCTTGTCTGCTGTAACAGCACTGATGAGATACAATCTAAGGGCATGCTGTAATCCTTGGGCAGAAACTCAGGAGCCAGCCTTTGGTCCATCTAGAACTGGATCTTTCCCTAACCACGCTGGGGCATCAAAGGAAAGTAAAATAAAACCCTGCAGAGCAAAGTGGCAGGATAAGCTGTCCCATTTTCCCCAGGAAAAGGCTTGTTATCTTCAGCTGAGGTCAGTATGAGTGTAGGAAACCTAAGACTTAGAAAAACATGGGATCAGGGTAAGCAGCTCTCACAGCACTGCCAGAGCTGCTTACCAAGAGCTTGGCCATTTGCAGGGAGCAGGAGGGACAGAGGGTCCAAGGCTCCTACAGCCCCTCCTTGCCCTCTCTGCCTGCTCATGCAGCCACCCTGCAGAGCCCAAGCTGCCTGGCCCTCTTTGAAATTGGTGCTGCTGTGCTGTCCCTCCACTGCAGAGCTGCTGGTGACCAGCCCAGCGAAATCAGCCTGAGGATGAAAGGCACTGTGGCAAGATGACAGCAAAAAAGGGTTTTTTCCTCTGTGGAACCAGGGGAAGGGAAGGATCAAGGTGTGCCAGAGGCTGTAAAGATTCAGGGCACCTTTATCCTCTCCCTTCCTGAGGCTTCACTGCAAGGTGCCAAGGCAGCTGCCAGTGAATCCAGGAACACAGACTAATTCCAGCCTCAGCATTGTATATTGTTGTATGTGCATCAGCAAGTCAACAAAACACCCAAATCCTTTGCAAATCACTAAAGAATTTATTGCTAAATTGGACAATCACAAACCACCTGTGAATGAATGTAAATGCCTAGCTCACACAGACATGGCAAACTTCATTTCTCACACTGTGTGAGGTTTAGCTGCTCTTCCTGCAGCTGGGAGCAGGCTGGTGCCTCAGAGCTGAGCTGTTTATTCAAGGCAAGCAGCAGGATGCAGGTGTCTTTTGGAAGCAGGGATTCAGGAATCAGCACCTTGTGTGCTGTTGGATGATCAGGTGCTGAGCAGCAGAGATCAGCTTGGGCCCTCCTGCAGCTCTGCTTGTGCCATTCCTGGAGGCAAACTGGGGCATCCCTCTGGTGCTGTGGAGCTCTGGGGAGGTGCCACTGGCCAGGTTCTGTGTACAGAGAAATGTGGCACTGCAAGGCACAGCCTCAGTGCTGTCCTACTCTAGATGGCCTGTCCCAGCCAAAGCACCACTGCTGGGATTGCCAGTTCAGAGAGAGATACTTTTTAATGCAGAAATGGTTTTCTAAGTCAAGATTTGCCTGACAGCAATAAAAACTACATGTTAAATTTCAGCACTCCTGACCTGGAGAAGTTTCACTGGGAGATGTTGGCAGTTGGGAGATGTGAGGGTTTTTTTCTTCTCTTGGGTTTTGTTTTGGGTGCCCTGAAAAGGGATCATAATGAAGCACTCACTTTCTGCATTACTAAGATAATTTTACTTGTGTAATGTAGTTAGATGTTGGAATTCAGGACATTCCTCTGGCTGTCCTGGACTGCCAACACCCCTGCCAGGGGCTCAGAGACCCTGGCACAGAGCCCAAGATGCCCCTGTGGGTTTGATTATGACCCATAGAGCAAACTACCAACCTTAGATGAAGATCTGCAAGCCACAACAGTTTAGTGAATTTATCACAGGGTGAAAAATAGATTTTTGGGGTTTTTAGAATGGGGGTTCAGGGGGCAAGATGGAGGAATCTGGGCATGTCCGGCCTTTCTCCTTCTTCTTCTTGGCCTCCATCTTCTGCTGTGCTGGTGGCACTTTTGGATTGGTTCAGAGTAGAAACTCAGTGTCTAACACAGGTGATGGGTATTGGGAAGTAATTGTAAATACTGATATTGTACACGTAGTTTTTAGTATAAAAAGATAACCCTGCCCTGGGGGCAGGCAGAGTGCCTCTGACTGTCCTGTTGAGCAGACCTTGGTTGGACAGGAGATAGAATTTTATAGATAAGGAACAATAAACAACCTTGAGAGCGAGAAATGAAGAGCCCTGACTGCTTCTTCAACCACCAAGCTAAGAAAAGAGACTTTCTAACGTATCTGGGGGTCACTCTGAGCAGCTGGAGATCCCAAGAGTTAGAGACTGGAATAGTGATACTGGGCAAATAGCTGAATTAAGAAAAAGGGAATATAGGAAAAATTTTACTATTATTACTGAGGTGATCTCTTCTAGATCCATTAGCTGCTTCTCGGAGGTGTGTGAACACAGCTACTTCTCACTCTGCAGCTGAGCCAAGCATGTGTTTCCTGCTTCAAGGCACTTACAGAGACAAAAGGCTTCAAAGATTGAGGGACTCAAGTGGCCAGTCTGTTTTACCCCTGACCCCTAGATCAGGCTTATCATAACATTTATAGAAGCAAAGATTGGATTTATAAACATTATTCATATTCACCAGCAAAATGAACTTTTAATAGGAGTTTTACAAAAGTAGAGATGGAGATGCTAAAAGTCATCTGTCAGCATTTCTTGGAAATAGGAAATGCAAATGACTCCTAAGTATTATACCCCAAATCCTCTAGCTTCTTTAGCATAGAGAAAAGTAGGAAACTACTAATCCTGTGGCTGCTTCCATTCATTAAATGTTCCTCTTTGGGTGCTGTATTTTCTATCACTATATTCAGGCTCATGTATCAATAGAACAAAAACTTTGATTTTTCCCGAGGATTGGGAAGGACAAATTTGTTTCCAGGTGATATTTGAAATCAGAACATTTTGTCTGGCTTATATCAACTTCATATATAATTATGTTCTTTGTGTAATAATAGAAATGATGCATTTTGGAGAAAGGTGAAATACTAACTTTAAAGTTGAAACTGTTCAAAATATCCTGCTCCTGAAACATCCCCAAAACCCTCTTCTGAAAAGATCTGGATTCAAATTTTCCCTTCCTGTGGGGAAAGGAATTAAACCTAGTTTGATGAAATCAATGGAGGAGCTGAGGGTTTATCCAGCTCTGAAATCCTTTTAAATTAGGAATGAAATACTTGAGTGGAGAGGGGTGGCTCAGCCTGGTGTCCTCAGGACCATGATGGTGGCTCCAGTGGGTATCTCCTGAGCACTGCACAGTTCAGCAGCTGGAATTCAGGAAGGGCATGCCCTGTGTGACTTTGTGCTACTTTACACTCTCCATTTCCCCAAGAGGAGAATCCTGCAGAGGCAGGAACTGGCACTGGACCTGTGGGAGCCCAGCACACCCCTCTGGCTGTCCAGGACACCCAGGACCCCTGCCAGGGGCTCAGAGACCCTGGCACAGAGCCCAGAACACCTGTGGGTTTGATTATGACCCGTGGAGCAAATTACCAACCTTAGATGAAGATCTGCAAGCCACAACAGTTTAGGTAGAATGATAGTGAAGTTATCACAGGGTGGAAAAGTCGATTTTAGGGTTTTTGGTTTGGGGATTCAGGAGGCAAGATGGAGGGAACTGGGCGTGTCCAGCCTTTCTCCTCCTTCTTCTTCTTCTTGGCCTCCATCTTCTGCTGTGCTGGTGGCACTCACAGATTGGTTTAGAGTAGAAGCTCACTGTCTAACACAGGTGATGGGTATTGGGAAGGAATTGTAACCATTGTACAGGTAGTTTTTAGTATAAAGACATAACCCTGCCCTGGGGGCAGGCAGAGTGCCTGGAACTGTCCTGCTGGATGGGCCTGGCAGGGCAGGAGAAAGAATTTTATAGATAAGGAACAATGAACAACCTTGAGACTGAGAAATGAAGAGCCCTGACTGCTTCTTTGAGCACTGGGGCTGGGAAAAGAGACTTTGAACAATCTCGGGGTCACAGCACCCCAGAAAGACCTCAAGATGGACCTACTGAGCTTGGGACCAGCCCGAGGAGCTGCCACCTCTCCCCTGCTGCCCAAGCAGCCTCTCCTGCATCCCAGTGATCCTGGCTGCACATGCTGAGTGACCACCTCTGCTGCCTGCCACCAGGGCACTCAGCAGTGTGGCAGCAAATTAGGCAGAACTTATTGCCTATTAACAGCTCTGTTCTCCAGTCACTGGTGTCATTACATGTCTTGGCTTTCAGCATCTCTTCCAATTATGCAAAATGGGGAATTCTGGACAGGATGAGATTCCTGAAAATTACTGGAGCCTCTTTTGCTCATCTATACATCATTTACCCAAAAGAGTGTGGAAAGGAGGGTGAGAGGCTTTCTCTTTCTCTGGTGGAAACTTGTTTTGTCAGGTATTTGTGGGTCCAGTTCTACACTCTCACATACACCAGTGTTGTCCTTTGAATCCACACAGTGCTAGAAGGGATATTAAAGCCATATAATGTGCCAAAGCCTGAATTTCAGCATAATTGCAGAAGGCTGTGGTATTGTTTGATGTGGCTGAAGTCAAGAGTGGTAATGTATGACCCCTTTTTCCCATTCCAAAAGCCCTGGCAAATCTGCTAAAGCTGCTCCTTTCACTTCCATCACACATTGCAATAGGAAGGGGGCACTTCTGGTTTCCACTTTCATCTACAATTTAAGACCAAAAGGGACAGCACTCAGTAAACAACCAAAATAATCCTTTCAAAGTCAAGAAGATTTCTTTCCTATCTTTCTGGGTGCAAATTGTAGCAGGCTTCATGTGTCACTAATCTCCTCAGTACTGCAGCAGGGCCTCAGCAAGTCAACACACACCTCTCCAAGATCCTCGAGGGTTTATAATTCTATTCCTAAACTAAAACATAATCTCAAATGCAGTTTCCCCTTGAAATGAAAAAAGTTTTTTACTGTGTTTCAAATTACCATCTCCAGGAAGTGCACAGTGACAGTGTAAACAGTGAGTGTCAATAATGCACTTGTCCAGCTTTTATCACACTGGAGGGGAAGGCACACAATTTGCACAGCAACCCAGCCTTTGCAGGCAGTGCCTGGCAGCAGGATTTACAGGCATGTTATCCACATCCAATATTACATATAGAAAGAAATATGCTGTGTGGAGAACACTGAACTCTTGTAAAATACAGCAGAAAAGTTCTGGTTATTCAGCTGCCCACTTGGTTCTCATTACAGCCCAGCTTGAAATGCCTCCCTTCCTTCCACTTGCCTCAATCTCTCTTCTATTTAAAGTTACTCTCACATCCTCAAAGGTTTTTTTAGATTATTACACTGTCATACAACAGTTATATGATATTATACTACTTCTTCAGTTGTCTTGCTTTGTTTATCTTTTCCATAGGTTTCCTGGGTATTTCAAATGAAAATGTTTTCTCTCAGAAGTTCAATATTCCTGGAATAAGCTGGATTTCCAAGGGTACCAAACAAGTGATTACCCCAGATATCCTTCCTCCTTTTATGTCAGTGTCCAGCAAATGTAAATTTGAATTTTTCCTTTATAAATTAATTTTTCTTTGCAGTTTTAGGTGTGTTATGATAAGGAGGAAAAGATGACAAAACTTAAAGATTTTATGAGCAGCTGATACATATGTATATATGTGTATGTGTGTATAAAAAGTTAATATGTTCCTTTCTACTGGGTAAAAGTTTTATTCCCATGTCACACCTCTTGATATCACAGGATTTTAAATAGCTTTTATAGCAATAATTTTGAGTGGTTTTATGTAAATATATGTGTGGGGCTCTCTTCCTCAACATTATGGCTTAACTTTACCATATATAATATGTGGGTCATGTAATACAGTGCAGAGGTTTGTGATTCCTCTGTGGTATTTCCTTTTTCTAAAGGACAAAAGTATCTGAAGCAGAGAATTTATGTCTGGGAGTCATAAGTAAGCAAAGGAAAAAAAGAAAGGGAAAACTGAAATGGTCCCTGTAACCTAGAAAATAAAAACCTTTGTCACCAGTGAGGGTGGTTTTAATTGTGGAAACAAAATACACCAAAATTTCTGCAAAAGCAGAAGGAAAACAAGCTCCTGACTCAGACTGTGTGGGTTTGTGGTGATGTTCTTCTAGAGGAAGAACAAAATAGGTCTCCTAACCTTCAAATGGCACATGTTTGTGGAGAGGGTTCCTCTATCGACTCTAGCACCTTCTGTAATGGTGCACACTTGACTGTTCTCAGCTAATACTGACTCTTAATCCTTCTAGCCATCGTGAGTAATTTGTTTCTTATTGAAATTTGCCTTCTCCCTAATTAAGGATCTGTTTATTCAAGGTGCCTTTTCACTTAGACTATGCCTGTATGCCAGAGCTGAGATATTTTCTCTTGTTCTTGATTTGGCCAGTTAAAACAAAGCAGTCAGTTGAGAAGGCATATTCTACATCTAGATCTACTTGGGAAAACTGGTTTTGTCTTTAAAATGCCTTTTATATTTTGATTCCAAATGAAACTTTTACCCTAGAATAAAGCAAACTGAAACAAATATTTGCATTTTATTTTGAAGTGCAATTTCTAAACAAGAGGAAATAGAATTTTTATTTTTATTCAGTCATTGTGTTACTGCAGCATACAAAGGGAAGCTGCACTGAGTGCTGAAAGGGGACCTGCCTGGGTGTGCAGAGGCACAGCTGTGACATGCCACCATCTAAGGTGTGTATGAGGGAAGGGAAGGTTCTGGAAACTTTTCCATCCCTTTTAGGAGTGAAATGGTTCTGTGCTGGTGGGAGGAATGTGCAGCATGTGGAGGCTGGCAGGGCTGCAGAGGGGCAGAGTTGTACCATGTGTGGTAGTGAGTGCACAGCAGTGTGAGGGAAGGTGCACTGGTGATAAACTGGAGCACTGCTTACACAGGGCACTGAACATTTGCTCTACCCTCACACCCCCTCATTTCCAAAAGTTTTGCCTTTTGCCAAAGCCCTTTGGCAGGTTTGGCAGGAAGGTTTGGCAGGAAGGTTGCACTGGTGAGAAACTGGAACACTGCTTACACAGGGCAGGGAACATTTGCTCTACCCTTACACTGTCACTATAGGACACAAAACAAAACAACATGGACACTCCAAGGTAAAAAGAAGGGAAGTTTACTTTCTGACTCTATAGATTCTGAAAAGTGATAGTGGATTGGAGGATGACATTGTTACCTCTCTAATGACACTGGACAAACCAACAGTCCATCAAATTTCTCTTCCTCCAGAAAAGAATGTAAAGAAATACATATTTACATAAAACTCTGTGAGAAAGTTCATTACAAGAATGTAAACATCAGAAGGCCTAGAAGACCTTAGAACAGGGTGACATTACACCCCTTCATTTCCAAAAGCTTTGCCTTTTGCCAAAGTCAGCTTTGGGAAAGAGGGGTGGAATCCCACCTGCAGCTTCAGCACAGCCATGTTTTGAACAACAGGAGGGCACAGAGCAGGGGGAGAGGGAGCAGCTGTGCTCAGAAATGGGGCTGATTCCTCAGGAGGTGCCTGCAGCAGGTGTAAGCCTGGCTGGGTGAGAAAGGAGCTGCAAGTTGTCTGTGGGTCCTGTTTACACAGGGCAGCAGACACCAGTGTGATGGTCACTGTACAGGAACTTGGACTCCTACATGTGATACACTTCCAGTTTGTCCTTTTCTGCCAGCTACTCTGCACCAGAATTCCAGACACTCCATACTTAGGGAAGCCAGAGGAAACACATGGATATCAGGGCAACCACTCAGCCTTTTAAACAGAATGCAATTTTTGATATTGAGCTGTAATGAGAATCCTGAATAGGCATGAAATCTCTTTAAAATCAGCTCTGTAATGCTGGTACAGTGGGAGAATATTACTATTTGATTTGCTGTTATTCAGTTATTTTTAAGCCCATTTTGTGTGATTTGTAATAAGAACAGATAAGGCAAGTAGCTGCTAGGCATACCCGTGTGCTGTGAATATCAGAGATCACTAAATGTCACCAGCAAACTTCCTGTTGTTCCACTGATGCTTGTAGGAATGGACATGCCCTATTGACTCCACACAGGGTTTGTAACTCCATCTTTTTTAGGTTCTGCATTCACTGAGGAAAAGGTAGACACAGCCTAAAAACTTCAGTCCTTTCCTCCCTCTTTTTGCTGCAGTGTGGCCAGGCAGAATGGTGCCTGCTCCAGGAAATGGAGCAACTCTCCAAGTATTTGTGGCACAGAGGACTCCTTCTGGGGAGGGAAAACAGCCATCCTGGCATGGCTCTCCCCAGCACCTCTGCTCTGGCTGTACTGCTGAGACACCAGCACGCTGGGAGCTGGGCCCAGACTCTGAAGCAGGGAATCTAAAACAAATCAGGGATCTTCTCCTGTGTGGTGTGGGCAGCCCTGTGCCACACAGGACTGTAAGAGCTGAAATGAGGGATGTGGGACCCCAGGGGCTCTCCAAAATGCAGTTTATTCCATCCAAGAGGTTACAGCAGTCAAGGGTGGTGGGTGACAGAGCTGTGCCCACAGCTGTCAGCTCCAGCTGCAGGCAGGCCTGGAGACCCTTTGGGTTTGGTTCCATTGCATTATATACTGTTCTTTTGGTTCCATTGCATTATAGACCTTTCTTTTGGTTACAATGCATCATAGACTTTTCTTTTGGTCACAATGCATTCTATACTTTTCTTTTGGTTACAATGCATTATAGACTTTTCTTTGCTGAGCATCTTCATACAGTAGAACCAATCTATACCTGAACTATTATCTATAGCCCATCATAACTACTGTAATTACCATATTCATGTTACTGTTCTCCAATCACTCAAAGTTAGTACATTACAGTTTAAGCCAGAAGTTGTTTTTCAGTTTTCTTGCAGTGGAAAATTCTGAGACCTTTTTTCTACTTGCCACATTTGCTGCCTTGTTTGCCTGTGCTCTCTTTCTGCTTGGTAAAAACATCTTCTTGTTTGGGGTGGGTTTATCCTTTGCTCTAAGCCATAAAACCCCTTCTAACTCACACACCCTTTGCCTCCTTGGTTATCCAGTGAGACTGGCTCAGCAATTCTTTTCTTCTATATCAAAACTTGCTTCCATCTCTATTCCTTCTTCAGATTCTACATTTAAAAATCTTTCTGCTAAGCACACATATCTGTGAGACTTTCTTGTCAACCTTTCATCCTTCCCAACACAGGGTTATTCACCCCTTCCCTGTGCCATCTCTCCTGTGGGCTGACACTGACCAAGTTCTGGCTGAGGGCTCAGATAACATCACTGCAAACTCAAATTATCTGCATTTGGTACAGAAATCGAGGCATTTACACGCAAAAGAATGGAACTAGATGATCTTTAAGGTCCCCTCCAAACCATTCTATGATGCTATGGCTGAAGATCAAAGACAGTGTTATTAGTTTACTGTAATCACTCACATTTAATGGCTCTGTAAAAGGTACCAATAGTATTGGGGTTTGACTGTAGACAGTGTTTTGTGCCTAATTCTTCTGTGCAATTTCCACTGGGAGCCGTCCCACATAAATATTTTTATTAAGCTATCCAAATTTAAAATCAAGACCTTAAAAATAAAATAGTTACTGACCTTTCAGCTCATTTATAATTAAAATCTGTTCTAATGTTGTTCACATAAATAATAGATAGCTGTTTTCACAGATCAATGGCTTCTCTTGCTTTATAAGAAACATTTTGAAGTAAAATTACTGTGCCTTTAAGTTTAATAGGAAAATTTGATGTGTTAGCAACTATGGGCTGATCTCTGTACATTTTTCAACTGTAAATTTCACTTTAAAATACAAACAATTATTAATATTGATTTGGACTAAAATAATATTGAATTTCAATACATTTTTGGCTCTTTTATGAATTACCCTGCACAGTCAGTGTGATTATGATGAAAGAGTATTTGCACGCTCAATTTCTTTTCAGCAAGAAACCTTGAAGAGTGCTAGTTGTGTTCAGGCTGCTAATGATAAACACATGCATTCAAGGAAAATCAGACTACCTTAAAAATCTCAACTGAAGCATAATAAATTAATATTTCATCCTATATATGCAGTTCTTATATCAAGCTAGCTGAACTTCCATTATTAACAAATACTGAGCATTTGGTTAGAATGCAGCTCACTGCCTGAGCTCTGTTTTGGTTGTGCATTGCATGCAATTACAAAATGATGTCAATCCATCACTGCAATTTCCTGCAACTAAGCAAAGAGATGAATATATTCATGTCCTAGGATGCTGTAAAACACCAATATATTTAAGTGCCATTAAACCCATGTTTCTGTGCTGTGGTTGGAATAAACATTTCATAGCCCCGGTGATAGAGGGATGTGAGCTTTTCTTCTGATCTCAGCTCTAATTTCAAGGCTGGGTTGTTAATTGCTTACTCAGCTACCCCAGCACCTCACAGAGGCTCAGCTCTGGGTCAGCCCTTCCCCATGGCCATGGTGACCACAGGGTCACCCAGGCACCGTGTCCTTGTCACACCCACAGCAGTGGTGGCAGGGGGGTCTCTGAGAGCCTGCCATGCGTGGGCAGAGTCCTCTCAAAACCAGAAACTCTGCTCCCCAGGGAGAGCAGGTGTATTGAACTAGGACAAAATGTCAAAGTGACATTTTTGTAGAAATGGATTTTCAGAGAAATTTAATTTCTTGGGCCCTGAAGTAGTGTTTTCATTGTGGGTGGCTGCTGTCACCTGGAGAGCAGTGCAGCAAGCCTGGGAACTGGCAGAGCTTCACCAGGAATGTGGAGGGCTCTAATCCTCCCCACTTTGTGCTGCTCCTCTCCCTGTGCAGCTGGCACAGGCCAGGAGGACAGAGAGCTGGGACTGTTCACCTCCAGCAGCCTGCCTGGGAAGCAGCTGTTAAACTCACTTTTTGCTCAAAGTGGAACTGGGGAGTGTGTAGCAGGCAGCAGCTGGGCCAGCCTTTGTTTTGATTCTCCCAGGGAAAAATGTATTTTTAAAATTTTTCTTTTTCCACATAGAAAACATTGGTTGTGCGAAAAGGGCATTTTCTTGCTGAAAAACCTTCTGCTGGAGAATTCCCCAACCAGCTCTTTTTCTGGAACTTACTCCCACAGACTGAAAATAACCCAAACTTGGTACCTTTCCAGTCATGTTACAAAAGCTAATGTTTTGCTAGAGTCCCTGGAGATAACAGAGTTGTGCTACTTATATTAAGAAAGGGGTAGTAGCAGCTAGCAAGTGCCTGCAGGACTGGTTTGAATGCTGCTGGCCCTTAATTCAATCACAGGTAATGAAAGATTAATAATAAGGCACTTAACCTTAAATAGTGTTGCAATTACTTTGATTATGGAATAAAAACCAGAAAGCATTTATGACATTTACTATTTTTAAACCTCATTATTTTGGAGAGTGTCATTCAAGAATTTTGAACACTCGAAATCAGTAAAACTGAAATGCCACTGATTTTTCTTTACCTGACTCAGGTGCTCTCTAGTGTGATTTCTCCCTTCTATGGGTAGAGCAGTAGGTAGGTGACAGAAAGTGCCCTTGAGTTCCTTCATTTGAGAGGTAATATTGTTTCACCATTTTATGCTCAGATGCCCACAAAAGTGTAGTCACCTCTCTGTTATTTTATATTGTGTTTTATATAGTTTTGTGGTTTTGATTAAAGCAAGTCAATTTTCTTGGCCAAAATTGCTTTTTAATAAAATGATATCTTTTTCAAAATGTATTTTTAGATCATAATTTTGTGATGTAAGGGATGCTTTCCTCCACAAAGATAAATTCTGTGTCCTATATTGCCAAGACTAATATTGTCAATATGACTATAATTTCATAATACATACATGTTGCATGGTAAATATATTGATACAAAACACTCTCAAGGGCACAAAAATGTATTGATACAAGACCCTGTAAAGGGCTCCAGCCTCCAGGAAAAAACTTGGAGCTGTATCATGTTGCCACACTTACTGCACACCATAAAACCTCTCAGCAGAGAGAAGTCTGGTTTTTAGGAAAGAAGAGCATCCTTCCTTAAATCTCCCTTAGTTTGATGCAGATCCTGCCCAGCCACTCCACACCTTTTAGCCAGACTAAGTTAGGATACACAGCAGATTTTGTGTCTTTTAATGTCAGCAAGAAGGGCCGACAGAGTCAATTCTGCCCTGCCTGCCAGCGTGGCTGGGTTACAGAGGAGCGAGCGTGTGGGCTCTGCTCACCCAGAGGGAGGGGCTGCTGCAACAACACAGCTCAGCTTTACTGGGGGGCACTCCCCAAGGAATCCTCCCACTGGCCTGGCTTTGCTCAACTTCACTGGAAGCAACTTCTGTCTCCTTAGACCTTCCTTTCAGACCAATGCCTCTACTCATCCTGGCAAGATGAAAACATCCAGAGCCTGAAATCCTGAAATCTTTACCTTTTCTGTTCTGCTGCCTCATCATGACACTTCATGGTTGCGTGACTCCAACAGAGGAAAAACAGTGTAGGATTTGAGGAAAATACACATTTTTAAAGTCAAGTCAGGCTGCACATTATTTCTACCCCACTTGCAATTAGCAGTGTGTGGGCTGATCACTCACACTAACAGTGATTAGAACAAAAACTTCACTGTGCTGCTCTGGGTGTCACATCTTGCTGTAAAAGTTTAATTTAACAAAGTGCAGAAGCCAGCAGAGGAACTCCTGTGGTTCCAGATAGCAATGTTGCAGCTCTGCAGCCCTCTTCAGGGCTAACAGTGACTAGAGTTTATGTACATGCACCACAGGGAAAAAGACAGCTTTGCCCAAATACTGCCTTGCTGTGTGTGCCTGAGAGTGCCTGGACCAGTGTCAGGTCCCCAGAATACTCAGGTGGAACAGGGATGTTAAGTGCACTATTTTAGATTTTATTCTGGTTTTTCCCAGCTTCCAGTCCCTTACTTTTTCTCCCAAATTATTTCTTGATTCAAATTTTATTGATTGTTCCTACAGGTGAATTTTGCACCCTTTTAAAGTAGCATCATGACTTTATTATTGCTAAATGTTGACTGCAAAACAAACAGGACCTGACACCTCTTCAAACCCTTAGTTCTGGTTTAAACACACTTCCAGCACACACTGTGTGGCAAGAGCACTTTAGAGCCTCTTTCTCACATAACTAAACTGTAACTACAAAATCATAATTGTGTGTAAAATATTGGAGATCAGTAAAACAAAGTGAATTGAGAGCACTGAGACTAACTGTGCATCTTATGGCTAATGGTTGTGATGCATTTGTGTTTTAAGGACCTGTTCCAACATAAAAAGAGCTATTTTGGTTTGAACCATTAGTGCTACTTTCTTTGTCACCTCCATTTATCTTTTATCCATCTTGCCTCATCTTTTTTTTTCTATTCTGTATATTGAGCAACTGTTCAGGTGTTTAATGTCAAAGCCATTAAAGGGATAACCCAGGGGACATAGGAGACAATGCAAACAGCAAGTGTAGGTAGTGAGCAGCAGCTGTGTGGTGGAGGAATTCTCAGACTGAATTCTCTCATTCTTCTGAGTGTATATATGGACTATTTCTAAACTGTTCTGAAAATAATCCAAAAAACCAGCCCTATTGCCATAGACTTATTTATCTGTAGAGCTATGCAGGCCCTCAAACAAACATTAGTAATCTATTGCTCAGGAAAATAAGTAACACCCCAAACTGAAGACCTATCTGATGTGTTGAAATGGTTGAGTGTGGGATCTCAGCACATCGTTCCCGATGTCCAGAGATGCCAGGAGAACCCTTGGGGGTCTCGAAAACCCTGGAATGTTGCCAAGAGTGCTTGGTGGCTTGATTTTGATCCATCCACAGAAGTAACAAGAGTCTGAGGACAAGAGAATCACTTTAGAGTACAAGGTGTAAAAGAGACACATTTAGAGGGTGAGATATAGACTTTAAGGTTTTTGGTACAGGGGGGTTATGGAGACAAGATGGAGAGATCGGGGCGTGTCTTGTCCTTCTTCTTTCTTCTTCTTGTCCTCCATCTCCTGTGATGATGTTGGCACTTAGAGATTGGTTTCTAGTGAAGGTGCACTTGCCAACATGGGCGAAAAGTATTGGGAAATAAAGGTAAATATTGTATACGTAGGTTTTAGTATAAAAAGACATGACCGCCCCGTGGGTGGTCAGAGAGTGCCTGTGACTGCCTGCAGATCAGACCTCTGTTGGGCAGACAGAAAAATTTTTGTAGATAAGAAATAATAAACAACCTGAAGACCGAAAGCTGAAGAGTCCAGACTCGTCCTTTGCATCGCGCCCACCAAAGAACCACTCTACCCGTGTCGGGGCAGAGACAGACAGCCGGACCCGACATTTGGCGTCCCTGGGTGGGCACCCCGTGGGCACCGGCACCGGTGGGCACCCGGCGGCGACCCGGGGGCAGCTCGGCAGCGACCGGCGATCCAGCAGCATCCAACAGCCTTCGCTGAGCCACGGTGAGCTCTGCTGTGCACCTCTTGCACAGGGGCAGCCTTGAAGCACCGAGTGGGCAGCTCCCGAGTTGGACTCATTCCCAGGAGAGCCTGATAACTCCTTGGGAAAACAGCCAGAAAGCAGCCAGGAGACTCTGAAAACGCAGCAGCCACAGAAAACATCGCACTCCACCTCAGCCGAAGAAAGTTCGTAGCAGAACAGCCCGGATCGGAATCGGAAAGGCGCCTCCGGATCCATCTCCTGTGACCTGCAGGCCAGAGACCAGGAGCCTCCGGACTGCTCTGACGACAGGAATTCGGTGAGAAGGTCAAGAACTAAGAACATGGGGGGTACACTTTCCCAGGAACAAATAGAAATTCTGTCCGACCTACAGGGCGTGGCAGACACACACACTAAGGGGATCCCAAAGAAAAAGCTTAGAGAATTATTGCTATGGGTGCGGTGTAATTACCCGTACTCCGAAACAAGGCTGTTATTTGAAGTAGGCTTTTGGCAAGAAGTTAACAGACACCTATATTTTCTAGCCATCAATGAGGATAAAACAGCCTTAAAGTTGCTGTCCTCAGCAAGAATTATGTTAGAGGCGACCTCAACTCAATTTAGGGGGTCAGCCAGGCAACAAGTTGTTGCAGGTCCCAGAGGGGCGGAGGGAGCAGAGCAAGGTTCCAAGCAGAAATTGGCTCTGATCTCAATTAGCCCGGGGGAAAAGGTGCCCGAGAAAAGGGTACAAGGGAAAATGTCATTGCCCTCAGTCCCACCATCCCGAAAACCCAAGGGAACCCTAAAGTACCCTGAAACTACAGAGAATACAGGGATTTCAGACTCCGACTCAGACACTGATGATACCATTCCTCTTCCTGATGAAATAAAGTTTTCTCCCAGCGACATCGAGGAGACAGGCCACCCTTCCGGAGTGTACTGTCCCGATTCGCAGGAATCAGAGGGGGAGGAGGTGGAAAACGTGGCGGAGTCGGGGAGGGGGGTTCAAAGGGAACAAGCGGGGAGGGGGGATGCGCTCTCTCGCGGCAGGCGCGGCGGCGCGGAAGCGGCGGCGGCCGGCGGGGGGGGCGGGGAGGCAATGGGAGACACGGGTTTCCATACGGCTCTTGTGAGCGCAACGCCGAAAGCGACAGTCGCCTCTGGAGCGGTGCCAAAGACGCGCGGGTCGAGCAAGGCTCAGGGAGTGGCCGGGGAGACCTCTCAAACCAGCGCGGGAGCGTCAGACACGGGCGGCAAGGACGGAGCAGCTGCAGAGCTCCGGAGAGCTGCTGTGAAGGGACGCAGGAGACGCGCGGTGGTGACGTCAGACCCGGAAGTCTGGACCCGGAGATGGGCTCGAATCGCTGCGAGAAAGGGGACACCCGCAGGGAGGGGGCTGCGCATTTCAGCGGGGGGTGTGGATACAGCGTCAGAGGAGGAGGAGAGAGGGGCAGGAACAGACGATAGGGAGGAGACTTCGGAGGTGGAGCGGGACGGAGACAGTGACGTCAGTACAGGGGAGGCAGAGGGCGTCCCTGAAGGCACGCATGCACGGGAAGTGCCGGCGGAGCGAGGTCGGGGGCGGGTCCGATCCTCTGTGACGTCTGGGGCGAAAAGGAGGAGCCACGCTCGGGGTTCGACATCCCGGGGCTCCATCCCCTCTCTGAGCCCGATGCCTCTAGCCTCAATCCCTATGGTTCAAACCCCTTCCACTCAAAAGAAACGCTCAAGTACTCAACCCTCAATGCCAGCTCAGTCAGCCAGCCAAAACAAAATGTTTGGGAAACGTTAGCCCAGGCAGCAAATTTAGAAAGTATCTGCCTGACACATTCGAAACCAGGGAAACCATTCACGGCATGCATGGTTGGGTTGCCAGTGGGCGAATGGCCAATTCCAGGACATCCTCCAATGGAGATTTCACAGGTCATCAAAGATCCTGTGAATGAATGGTGTGCGTGGACACATCTTTTACCTGTAGCTTCTACTGAACCACAGGAATTGGAGATTTTTGGGTCCACAACAATGGAGCTATGCATGAAATTTGAAAATTCGAATGTGTCAAGGACAAACAATAGCATTGATGTCACACCAAATCATGAATATTATAGAAACGCATCAGCTTGGTGTAATCACACTGTGACGACAGCCAAAGGATCAATCCAGGTCCCAGTGCAATTGCCACGTGGGTTGTTTTTAATTTGTGGGGACAGAATTTGGCACGGCATTCCTGCAAATGCCAAGGGAGGTCCATGCAGCATTGGGAGGATTTCAATGTTGTCACCAGATTTAAAAGTGTTGAGAGAACAAAAACACAAAGAGAAAAGGTCCTTGCAACATTACAGTGCAGACTGTGATGATGAAGTGTACACCTGGGACAAGGCAAGGAGAATTGCAGCAGCAATTTTCTCACCTCAGACAGCATCGGGGGTGGCCTTGACACAACTGGACCACATGGGTTGTTGGTTGAGCAAGCATGCTCAATCAGTTTCTCTCGCTTTGAGTGACATGTTGAAAGATGTAAGCAGTGTGAGAGAGGCAACTCTTCAAAATAGGGCAGCAATCGATTATCTATTGCTCGCTCATGGACATGGATGTGAAGAGTTTGAGGGGATGTGCTGCATGAATCTCTCAGATCATTCGAGATCAATTCATGAAAGCATTCAAAATATAAAAGACAGTATAAAGAAATTGGGCGAAATCACTGGGTCATGGATTGATGATGTGGCGGGATTTTTTGATCTTTCTCCCTTATGGAGAGGGTTTTTAAAAATGGGATTTTATATTTTAATGATACTCTTAGTCCTCATGCTCATCGTCCCATGCATCTTTATGTGTGTGAGACGTGTCATGAGTCAAGTTGCCAAAGAAGTCTTCTTGGTGCAAACAGAAGGGGGAGATGTGGGATCTCAGCACATCGTTCCCGATGTCCAGAGATGCCAGGAGAACCCTTGGGGGTCTCGAAAACCCTGGAATGTTGCCAAGAGTGCTTGGTGGCTTGATTTTGATCCATCCACAGAAGTAACAAGAGTCTGAGGACAAGAGAATCACTTTAGAGTACAAGGTGTAAAAGAGACACATTTAGAGGGTGAGATATAGACTTTAAGGTTTTTGGTACAGGGGGGTTATGGAGACAAGATGGAGAGATCGGGGCGTGTCTTGTCCTTCTTCTTTCTTCTTCTTGTCCTCCATCTCCTGTGATGATGTTGGCACTTAGAGATTGGTTTCTAGTGAAGGTGCACTTGCCAACATGGGCGAAAAGTATTGGGAAATAAAGGTAAATATTGTATACGTAGGTTTTAGTATAAAAAGACATGACCGCCCCGTGGGTGGTCAGAGAGTGCCTGTGACTGCCTGCAGATCAGACCTCTGTTGGGCAGACAGAAAAATTTTTGTAGATAAGAAATAATAAACAACCTGAAGACCGAAAGCTGAAGAGTCCAGACTCGTCCTTTGCATCGCGCCCACCAAAGAACCACTCTACCCGTGTCGGGGCAGAGACAGACAGCCGGACCCGACAGTTGAGCCATGCCAAAAGCATCACCTGACCCTCCTTCCTGCAGCTCTTCCCAATTTAGCTGCAGGAAAACATGAGGTTGGGCAAACAGATCCCTTACTGCTAAATGTGGCTTGTATTACACACTTGCATGAGTGGTCACTACTGACTGAACCAGTCACTCCCAATGATCAACGCTGTCTCTTCCCCTCACACTTTAAACAAGTGCTGAAGCCAAACAACCTTATCAGAGAATACACAAGCTTACAGAGGAGATGCTGAAGCAGAGGGTAGCACAGAGTGCAGCTGGAGCATGGTCCTCTCTGAACTGGGTGCTTGCTGTTTGGCTGAGGTGCCTGGGAATAACTGGAGGCTGCAGCTCGCAGAATGAGAAGAAAAGGACTAGCAACTGTTTTCTTGTGCCTTTGTGCCTCTTGTGCCTGTGGATTTGCTGCCCTTCCAAATGTTATGACTAATGCATAAAGCATTGCTCCTCTCTAGACACTCAACTTTTCACTTGCTCAAGACTTAAAACAAGCCATGAATCTGTGTGCTGCTGCAGGTCTCCAGGCGTGTAACCTTTACTGGATATGCCACGCTGGCATTCGCTGTCTCGCCTGCGCTGTTTATCAGCCTCGCTCGCTTGCTGGAGTATTGCAGCCTTGCAATCTCTGAGAACCTTCTGGGTTTACTCTTTGCCATCCTCCCTCATAACTACAAATTAAATGGGAAAAGGATCTCTTGGAGAAACAGTCCAAAAGAGCCTAGGCAATATTTTGTGCTGAATTTCTCTCCTTGGACCTTTATATATCATTGGTGTATCTTGCAAGACACCTCAGGGGTTTTGAAACTAATTTTCCATCATCATTAGTGAGAAACCTACCCTCAGCTTCTTTTCATTAATGTCTAACAGAAGACTGAGAAGAAGTTCTGAATGTGTACACTCTTTTTAACTTGATGATGCCATATGCAAATAATTATACAAGGCACAGAAGCAATGGTTAAGAACTTCCTCATTAAACTAAGCAATTATCTGCCAGAAGAGAGACATCTGAACCCTCTCACTCCACACACGTGATAAGATCTCCACATCTTGCAGCTGTTTAATTTTTCCCCAAGAGGAGAAAAAAATCAGATGTAATTACCATCAAGGGTGAGGACAACATGGTGGGTGCATAGATGGTGACATTCAGTTTGTATCCATCAGTGAGGTGGCTGTGACTTTGCACGTGATCTGTCTGGTATTGCATGCAAGGGCACAGATCTATGAAAATGCAGTGGAAACATTAATTGAGTTCCAGCTATGTCATGTACTACTGTGCAAAAGAAATGACTCCTGAAACTCTAGGGCTATGATTTGCTGTTTGGTGGTGCTTCAACTCAAGAACCACCACCAATAATACTTGGAGCCATCTCATCCTGTGTGCTGCATGACATTGGCATAGTGTCTTTGAGCTGTCTTCTCACTATATTTGGGGTAGTGAAGTGAGCTGAGGAAATGGATTCAACAAAGGAACAGTGCATCAAAACAGAATGGCACTGAAAGAAAGTCATATTCATGGAGATACATGTATTTTCAAAGCACTAAACCAGATTAAATGCCTTCATGTTCTGTTCTTACAGTACAGTTTATCTATTTCATCACCTGCACCTTTCCTGTCACTGTAATAGCTGAGATTTTTCACAATCTGTCGTTGTGAAAACAATGCTGTTGCTGCCTTTTACAGAGCAAACTGAAGAACTTGCCTACAGAAATGGGAAATTTGTGGACAAAATGAAGATGAGTTTGGACTTTCCACAGTTCAGGTTAGTTTTCCAGCTGCTGAATCATCCTCCTTTTCCTTAGGTACAGGAGAATAGTGAAAAAAGTAGAATGTTTATTTTTGTATAAGCAAATTTGAATATGCAAATTGGAAAATGGGAATAGATTTTTTTTAAACTTACGACCAGAAGGTGTTTAAATCTGCCAAGAACTTCAGTCAAGCAACTGTTTTGTGCTAGTTGGGGATGTAGGTTAGTGGTTTCAGCAAATACACAGATAATTAACTGAAACTCCTTTTGTTCTAGCCAACAACATAAAAGCAATGAGAGAAAGGAAACAAATCACAGGGGAGTTCTGTGGCATCTTGCAAGGTTTCCAGTGCAATATAATAGAATCACACTGATGAGCTTTTCCAGTGCTAATGAGGGGATGCCAGACTGACAACACCAAAATCTGATGGTTTTGCTGAAAAGGAACAATATGAGAAGGAGCAGCAAAAATTCCCTTTTCCAGGAACCAGTGCAGAGTTGTGAAGGGAAGGCCACAGACACTGAGTCCCTCCTCCCCTTTGAGCAGGGGCATGGCCTGAAGCACTGGGAGCCTGAGGTAGCCAAGGCAGAGGCTTCTCAGGGGTCACCAAGGCTGGGACACAGAAAAGCAGTTTGTCTGTAGGAAAGGGAATTTAAGCTGGGTAACTGCAATATCTAGCACTGTATTAGCATTACATATTATCTGCAATATATGACACATAATAATTATATATTACACGCAATAGATAGCAAGAATATCATGGACATCCCTCTGGAATGTCCCTGCAGGTGTAAATGTGTAGAGAAAGGGTCTCTGGTCAGTGAGCACTGTGAGACCAACTTGCAAACTCCTCTCTTCCTCACTCCCTCCAAAAGTTGGTAATGGATTACTAAAACACAGTATTAATTTAGTGCAATACTGAAACTGGTGGTCAGCAAGATGTGAATTAATGAGGAATCTCCCAGAAAGTAAGAAGTATCTTAACCCAGCTTCTCCAGAGAGCACATTGAATCATATCAGGTTATCAGTAAAATTATCATTGTCCTTATTGTAATGGCAAAGCCAAAAGACATTCATTTAACAAGAGGTTTTATAACAGAAGAAGCAGTGGCCAGTCTGTGAGGTACCCAGCAACCCTTTTAGGTGATCCTGAGAGGTGTTTTATGTTTTATGTTTAGGAAGGTTAGCATGGCAGGGTAGACCTGGTGCTGAAACTTCTGGAGGTGGAGGTAAGGTGTGTTTAACAGGCAGCAGCAAAAATACAAAACCACCTCTGGCAAAGGAACTTGCTGAGTTATCTTGCTGCAGCCTTGTTTGCCAAAGAAGTTGTCTGTAAAGCCTGCCATCATTAAAATTCTTCACGGTGATAACAGCACTTTCCCCAGAACACTTTGTTGAAGCTTGCAAATGGAATTATCTGCTATGACTGCTCTTTTGAGCAGTGTAAATCTTCAACAACAATCCTAAATAAACCTGTGATATACAGTGCATGGAACACCTATTTTTATAAATATCTCTGCAGAGGAATGCTAGGGATAGGAAGAATAAATTACAAGCAAGAAAATGGCAATTTAAAACATGCTCTAACCCCGTTTGCTCCTTGGCACTGCTCTACATTCACTTAGCTCCAGCCCCTGGAAAGGCAAAAGTCACAGATTTTATTTACATAACTCAGAGCTTCTAAATAAGAAACAATAAAGAAGTGAAGCTTTGCAGGAAAAACCCACATAAAGTATGAACAAGAAATACTACTTTAGCCTCTGTGGCCAGAAAGATACCGGTGTTGGGAGTAATGTGCCATTTTAACAGAGATACAAACATCATGACCCAAGTGCAGGCTCCTCACTGGGGAAATCATCTCTCTTTTCAGGAGAGGGACACCAAATGACTCTCTGGTGTCTTGTTAAGAGCCAGTGCTCAGCACCTCACCATGCACAGGACAGCTGCCTTTCTGCTTTAGGCTCTGACTGCTCCTCAGGGATCTGAACTTCCCTGAATTTGGGTGTAATCCTAGGCATGAAGTACTTCTTAATCTAATCCTAAACCACTACTGTATATAAATGTCCAGAGCTGAAATCACTGCCTGGAAAGCAAAGAAAATGTTTAGCAATGGCTCTTTAAGCACTCT
This sequence comes from Agelaius phoeniceus, assembly GCF_051311805.1. Lineage (NCBI taxonomy): Eukaryota > Metazoa > Chordata > Aves > Passeriformes > Icteridae > Agelaius > Agelaius phoeniceus. The sequence continues at coordinate 3,682,776 of NC_135276.1, forward strand.
CTGTCTTATACTTTACAGCCTGGCCTCAGCTCAGTGAAATGTGGGCTGTTTAGAAAGGACCAGCAAGTTTTGCCATGTCCATACCTGTAACTCAAAGACTCTGCTTCATCTTGCAGCATGTACAGGAACTGGAAATTAGTGTTTCTCTTCCATTTCACCCCAGCCAGCTCTTCTCATTCTAATACTGCTCATTCTGGTGAGTTCTAGGATGAACCAATTTGGGCAGGCAAAAGAACCTATAAGGTTGCCCGGGGATAATGATGGTCCAGGTGTCTTCTTATAGAGCAGGTGACAAAAATAATAGATCTTATCCAGGAGGAAAAGTTGCATTGTGCTGTCTAAAGGAGATTCATAACTCTAACTCAGTAGAGAGGCTGTGATACTGTTACACTGAGTTAGCCAGTACAACTTTCTGTGCCCTGCTATTGTACCTTCAAATTAGTGCACAGCAGGTACGATCAATCCAGTCATGTGCCATAGAGCTCGTATCATTTTCTACCTGTCTGGGAGATGACTTTTGTCACCCTGGTTATATTTAACTCCTACGCAGCTCTGTGCCTGCTAGATGTGCTGCTGGCAAGGGAAAACACACATATCTTTAGGCATTGGCCATGCTGAAGGATGATTGGGATGAAATATAGAATTCTTTTTCAGGATCTCCTTCTACTTGCAGCAAATAAGCAGCACCTACGGACGTTTTAATTTTTCACACTATACTGCTGTACTGTGTGGCCCAGGCTTTGTAACTACTGTCAACTCAGATGTCAGTTGGTATTTATTACACCAGAACCAGAGCAAGGAATTCCTAAAGACCTTAAGGAAAGCATATTTAGTTTCTCATGCTCAAGAGAAATTCTGGAATAATTCCAAGTGAGGAAAGAAGACAGAGTAAAAATTTTTAACTTTCAGTGAGCCATATCTGCACATACACATTTCCTGTGCTAGAAGGACATTTGAAGCAGATGGGATGTGACCAACCCCAAACTCCCAGAGATGTAGCAGAGCTCTGACTCTCTTCTGCAATTCAGGGCTATAGCAATAATACTTGTATTGTGTGCTCAGTTAAATTGCCCTTCCCAGAGGCAGTGCTCTGGCCCGCTCCGATGGCACCAGCAAAATGCCGCCTGAGAGAGAGCAGGTGAAACGCACTCGGGTCCACTGCTTCCCTCCTAGCAGCTGGTGGGCATTGCTGTTACCCAGAGCGTTCAGAGTCCTTGCGAGGGGTGGGGTGAGCTTATCCCTTGTGTTTGCTGCAGCTCCTTTCGAGCCATGGTGGGCCCGCTGCCGAGCCCTCGGGCCGGGCAGGGCGCGGCCGGGGCTGCTGAGGGCGTGAGGGAGCGCCGGGCCCGGGAGCACCCGAGGCTGCGGGAGGCGTGAGGGAGCGCCGGGCCCCGGGAGCACCCAGGGCTGCTGAGGGCGTGAGGGAGCGGCCAGGGCTGCTGAGGGCGTGAGGGAGCGCCGGGCTCTGGGAGCACCCAGGGCTGCTGAGGGCGTGAGGGAGCGGCCAGGGCTGCTGAGGGCGTGAGGGAGCGCCGGGCTCTGGGAGCACCCAGGGCTGCTGAGGGCGTGAGGGAGAGCCGGGCCCGGGAGCACCCAGGGCTGCTGAGGGCGTGAGGGAGCGCCGGGCCCGGGAGCACCCAGGGCCGCGGGGGGCGTGAGGGAGCGCCGGGCTCCGGGAGCACCCAGGGCTGCTGAGGGCGTGAGGGAGCGCCGGGCACAGAGAGCGGCCAGGGCTGCTGAGGGCGTGAGGGAGCGCCGGGCCCGGGGAGCGCCCGGGGCTGCGGCCCGCCTTGTCGGCTGCACGGGCAGCTGCACACTGTGGTAACAGTAAAAGCACGGAGGTGGAAGGCTGAGATTGCAAAAAAGGAAAGTGAACCCCAGGTAGGGGAATAGTGCCCGGACAGTAAAGCTAGTGAGGGAACAAACCAAGACTAGGGCGATGCCCAAAGTAGGAGACTCCGGTGGTAGGAAGACAAGGGGAAGGAAAGCTGTGGATATTGTATCCCGACCGTGTCCCCCCAGATCAATCCCATTCCAGCTCCTTTTCTCTCTCTGGTGTGTGGAGTGCGATAGGGCAGGCTCAGCTCCCTGCCGGTGCGTGCTGAGGGCTCTGCACTGCCAGGCCATGGGCAGCCAGCACCTCCAGGGCTGGCCCTTCCTGCCATGGAGGATTGTGGCGGTACCAGTTGTGGGTTTCTCTGGTCTGGATTGAAGGCACTTGAGGTAATTCATGTTCAGACTCAGGTGTTCATTATTTCTTATCAGTAAAACAGTCTCACTGCTGTGAGTTTGGCAGCTTTTCATTAGAAGGCACAAAATGGCCAACAATCTCTTGTTCCAAGGGCTTTTAAGACTAAACTATCCAATTAAGAGCTGACACCTGGATTATTTTCCCTTTTAACCCAATAACTGATCCCAAAGAGCCACAATGGGGACTTTTCTGCCCAATTACAAAATGCCACCCAAACCAATGGAGAAGGAGGAAGAAGAAGCATAAAGAAGAAACCCAGGACAACATCCTGTGCCCTCCATCTTGCTTCCATCCACAACATACTGAAAATCCCAAATCCTCAATTTCTCACCAAGTGATTCACCTACACTACTCTCTACAATCTATTGCACACTTTTGTGGATTCCAGTCTATCTTGAAGTCTGGGAAACTTTCTCCATGAGTGAGGGTCAGAGTCAGTGCTGCCCTGGGGGTCAGGGCACCCCAGAGCAGACACAGAAATATTCCCAGTGCCCTGGGTTTGCACAGAGGATCAGCTCTGCTAACTGCCAGTCACGTTCTTGAAACATTTTTTAGTCTTTTGGACTGAAATGTGCAACACTGTATAATTCTCTGCTAGAAGGACTTATCCAAGCAGGAGTCAATAACACAGCCCCAACACAATTGCCTCTTGTGTGGGAGGCTCTTGAATCCTTCCCAGTGTTTATAAAGTGTGTGTAAATTAATGAATGTATTTGTTACTAATAATCAGCCAAACATATTAAAAACTTTGAACTAAATACTTGAAAGAGTACTAAGCCTACCACCAGAATGAAGTCTAAGGGTTCTCAGCAGCAAAGTGCAGTAGAAAATTGTGGCTGAAAGAACAGATGTTTAAAATGAATGCTTTCAGTGTGCTGAACTAAAATATAATTTAAACACATACAGAAGACATATAGACTGGCTTTCAGCAACACAACCCCCTGAAACACCTCTACAAGTAACCTTGTTTTGGATCAGCAAGGCTTATTCTATTTATTAAATCAATAAGTGTAAAGCCCATAGACCATTTTAGTTACCAACCTTTTCCAAATGTATATCCCAAGCATTTCTAATGACAACCAACTGATTTTCATTATTTTGACCTCCTTCTTCTTTGACCGGATCAATAATGTCTGATGTAATAATTCATCAAATTATACTGGGAAACTTATTGATTCTTCTTGTACACATTAGCTGGAAGAAAAATATGTCAGTCTCTCACTTTAGCCTAAATGGCTTCCAAGATTTAAATTAAACTGCATTTGGTATTTGTATGAAGGATATTAGCAGTGTATGTAAAACAAATCACTGAAGCTGAAATGGATGTTTTACTTGCCCCAGTTCCCCTGACACTTTTATGGCACCCATCACTGCAGTGTGTTTTTCATACCCTAATTGCTTTGTGAGATCTCTGCTCTGCCTCTGCCTCCCGCCCCGTGCCCTGGTGCAGCATTCAGCAATGCTGTCTGACACTCCTCCTCCTCCTCCTGCCTCTTGGGGAGGCTCAACTCGAGGCCAGCTGGAGATTTTATTTAGTTGAGAGATGTAGTAGAGAAGTAGAAATCTTTCATGTAAATCCTGGGTGTTCACAAAAAGGATCAAAAGCTTTTGTGTATAGGATGGTATGGGGCAGGATTAATATTTAGCCATGCCACGTTTTTGGGTGTTTAGGGGTTTATTAGTGAAAGTAATATTGAAAGAAGACAGTGAAGAAAAGTGTATGTTACAATATGCTGTATTTTCTAACAGTACTGAGCCCGTGAACTATCAATGGCAATTCCCTTACAAAAATCAAACTTGTGGAAATCTAGCCAATTTTATTTCTTAATACATCTGTACTGATCATTTTGGAGGGGGGGCAGGATGTGAAGATAAAAATACTAAAACAATGTGCTGAGTCATTAAGCAGAGTGAAGCATCCCTTCCCCCTGCAGCTGTAATCTGTCACTGTATCACTTACCTGCTGCATGTGTTGGAATAGCCAACCGTAGTTTCTTTTTCACCTTTTGTTTCAGATGAAGAGACTTAAAAATTGCAAATGTTTCTCCCCTTAGATGCAAGAGCATAAATCACGAGTAATACTGAGCTCTCTGCCTCATATTGATTCTTTGTGAACTAAGCCAGATGGGTTCAGATATGAGCATGATCTAATATTCCCCTTAGCTTGATTTATAGATTTCTTTGTGCATTACCTGACCATAAATGAGTCTTGCATTATTTCTTGTGTGCCTGTCAAATTAAAGAAAAATACTCTCATTGACCTTTCAACCTGGGAGAAAAAAAATGAGTCAGAGACATTTTACTGCATGTATTACAGGGATCTTGGTGCTTACATGCCAATTAAGAGTGTGTGATTATGAAAGAGGTCTGGCAATTTGTGTTGTGTGTAATGATTTCATTTTCCTGTAAAGCACGGAGTGGATGTACTGACAGTAGCATAAGCTACATTGCAAATAACCCTAGAAGAGAGAAGAAGAGGAGAACAATTTGGCACAATTCATTCCTTAATTTACAGAAACAAGCCCTGATTGCAAGAACTGAAATGTTTTTCTGGAAGAAAATAATGTTCTTTAAAATGTGGGCCCAGCAAGCGGAATTGCTGAGCCTCTGCCACAGCTGTGTTAATGCCAAAGAAGGGAACAGGCATCGGCGGCTGCTGACCCCAGAGACCTCTTCTGGGAGCAAAATGAGCTTGATATGTATGAAAAATAATGAGCAGTGTACCAGGAGCTTATCATTAGGACACAACCTTGGGCTCTGCACTTGCAACCAGCTTGAATGGGAGACACTGAGCTTTGTCTGAGCCGAGGGCTCCTGCTTAACCTGCAGGGACTGACCTCAGTGACCCCTCACCTCCTCCCACCGTTCTCAAGCATCTTTCTACAGCCTAAGAAGCCTATTATCTCCTCTGTATTTATTTGCAAATAATGTTCAAATCTAGGAAAACTAGGCCTTAAAAAAAGAAAATATTTCCATCTTTGCCATTCTTCAGTTTTTTGACCAGATGAAGTATGGTAAACATCCTCTGAAACTGCTCAGCAGACCAAATCCCTGTCATGTTCCTATTCAGGTTCTATCTCTATTCTGTATCAGGAGATGACATTTTCAGTAAGAATAAAATTTTAGTTTCTGCCTTCTAAGAAATAGAACTTTTTAAATAAGTCTTTCTTTGCTATGTGAGCATGCCACAAAACCTGGCTGGTAGCCCTGGCTCTGGAATCAGGCAGACCTGTTTGTGTTCTCAGCTCTCTTTTCCAGATACCTCACCCTCATGCATCTGTGTCACCAGAAAAATCCTTTTTGCCCCCCTATTTTTCTCCAGCTCAGATATGTTTAGACTAACCAACCTGCTCCTACAAATGAAAATAGAGATTCAGGAATATTAATGTTCCTTTCCAAACCCTTGTTAAGGTCATTGAAACATGAACTACCCCATTTCCTAGACTCCGGTCTTTATTTTATTCTTACGTGGCTCTGCTGTGGCAAGAAAGCTTTTCTTAACACATCCAATTGGCCAAACAATGAAGTGTTTTACATCTGCCCAGGGATGCAGCTGAGCAGTGTATCTGTTCTGAGGGCCAGTATATTCATGAGAGAAGGTCATAAGTATAGATTTTCTTTGGTTTGGATACTTTATTTTAATTCCCGTGGCTGATCACATTTGTTTATTTTTATTACCCTAAGCTTGCAGTCCCTGAGAATGGGATCTGTGGTGCTAAAGAGACTTTTATTATATATGAGACTTCAAGTGATAGTCTTTGCCCTGAGGAGCTCACAATAAAAATAAGCAGGCAGATAGAGAGATAAAAGACATGATTCAGCATCAGATGTAATTTGCTGTATGAAGCTGATCCAATTGTATTTGAAGGATTTATTTTACACATGAAGAAACTTAGGCACAATGAAATTAAATGACTGGCAGAAAATACCACACAAGTCCATGGCAAAGTAAGGACTAAACTCTGATTGCCCCATAGCTCCCAGGACAGCCCTTCTCTTTGAAGCAGAGGAAACTATTGAAGTTTTGAATATTTGAACTATTGAATATTTACACAACTACACATACTGTACACCCCAGTTTGTAGAATTGTTATTGGTCTGCACAGTTCTCCCACCCAGTAGGTTTTTTGTGGGTTTTTTTTATTTTTTAATCCCTCTGCTGTGCATAAGGCTTGCACCATCTCTTCTTTGTGAGCTGTTCTAATTCAGAGGTACTCTTGATGTCTAGCACAAATGGTGCTTCAAAGAGATGTATACTGCATAAAAACACAGAAAATACACCTACATTTCCTATTCTGGTCAGTATATTTATATGAAAAGTATTGTGGTGATAGATCAAAATGCAGTGATTGCTATTCCCCTTCACATGGTGATTTATAATTGTGGATTTACATCTGACTAAGACTGTTCAGACTGTCTGGCTTGCATGGTAATAACAGCAGGCTCTGCTCAATATCCTTTTAGTATGGCAAAGCATATTTTAAACAATTCCATGAACACACGAAAGGAAAGTTAAAAACCTCTTACAAAATATAAAAATAATAAAGGACAATCAGTGAAATCCTAAATCATAATGACAACTTTATCCAGTGTCAGCTACAGACACTCACTGACTACTATGTTTTAAGAGAAGCATTTCTATATTTGGTAAGCAAAACAAACAACACACAACCAAACAACAAACAAGCAAAACAAAAAAAATGAAAAAGGGAAAAGAGGCAGGGGAAGAATATTCAATAATTTCTTAATAGAATTTAGGGGCTAACAGCAGAAGAAAACTATTGACCCTGTGATACTACAGAGTTTTATTTTACAGAAAAAAATAGGATGCTGTAGGCTCAAAACATCCTGTTCCCCTAATAACATTTCTCAGTCTGGGAAGTATAAACATCCACGAGTCACCTTCATGTCTATATACTCTAAACAATTATCTTTGGTTCCCTTTGTTGAACCCACTAAAGGGTTTTTTTCTTCAGTTGCCTGGAAAAACAAATGTACAAGGCTGAGGGCTGGTACCTCACTGTTGTTATGAGCTGGACTACAGCATTCTCATTTAAAATGTAAAAAAACAGACTGGCCTGTGAGACCTTTACTGTATAATGAATAGGATCTTAAAAACAGACTGCTTCATGGAGGAGTTTTCTGCTGGCATCAAGCCTGCAAGTTTCCCCCTGTTCTGAGGTTGGTCATGGACAGGCTGTGAATGTGGTTCAGGCTTCTAGGGAAGGGAAAAGCTGTAATCATGCATTTCCCCAGAACTCTCCTCCCTACTTCAGTATTCCTAGAATTTCCTTAGAACACAAGTCCTAGGAATTTGTTCTAGAATGAAATATGTCCCAGAAAGGCTGAAAACAAAGAAAGGCAAAATTGGCCTTAAGTTCCTACTGATATTCAAGGCCTGAGCCATCCACACCAAGAATCCTATATATCCTACTGATATTCAAGACCTGAGCCATCCACACCAAGAATCCTATATATCCTACTGATATTCAAGACCTGAGCCATCCACACCAAGAATCCTTGCCATCTGTGAAAGCCTTCAGGTGGAATATGCTGTGCTCTCCAGGTTGTCCCTGCACAGCAGCAAAATATCCTTTTTTTGCTGGACACACACTGCCCTTATGAGGAGATAACCTGAGCTGAGCTTTTTTGGAAGTATCCATCACTGCAGTTCAAGCAATAAATCCTTCTCCTTGTCCAGCAGTTTATTCCATAGTAGAAACATAGATAGTGACAGGGAAAATCACTTGGATCATCCAGTTTATCCCTTGCTGGGATAAAGATGGCCTCTTGCATTCATTGTCTTTGCAGACAATACCTCATCCAAAATTATCACCTGACCTAAAGTCTGACAGAGAAATGGAATATGACTAAGACAATCCCTGCTTGGGTGCCTGGTTTATTGCTTGTGTAGCAGCAGAGAATGAGTACAGCTTACAAGATAAGAAAGGGGGAAGAACTGTAAACCTTCCTCCTTCCCAAGGATACCATTTCAGGGGAGATGCTGAGGGAAGGGGAAAACAGAGCATTAAGTGTCTGTGAGCAGAACTGTCCTGAGGGGGCACTAATCTGTGAGAATTGCTGGAAATCACTAGAAAAGAGTAAGAGGAGTGGTGGTACCTAGGAGGGTCCCAAAGGACTCCCCTTTCCCTAATCCAGGGGATTCTCTGAGAAAGGACAGGGAGGCCTTCCCCATCCCTTCCCCCATAGCACTCCCTCTAAAGGGAACAAGTCACAAAAACATTGATGTCTTGTCTTTTAAAAATGATAAATGGGCATTATAAGAGGATGATGCCTCTCAAGGCCCTGTACAGCAGCTGGAAGCCACAGTTGCTCCTTAGGACCAGACCCACTAAAACAGGATTTTGTATTGTCCCTGTTTTTTAGGGCCTCATGCATGCTCTTATACCACACGTTACAATTTCATTTCCAGAAGGTGTTTGCTTTTATAACATTCAAGGTGACTCTAGGACAAGACCTAGAGCAGGGAGAGGGAAAAGCAAGGCTTTGCCACACTGTGCCTGATGCAAGGTCCAGCCTGTGGGAGTCTCATCCTGTCTGCCACTAGGCATTGCTGTGAACTGTTCCCATCCTCCTTGGTGTCCTTGAGAGGACACTTTATCAGCCAGGCAGCCCTCTGTTCTCCATGAATCCCTTGGAGCATGGATGCCAGCTCCCTTCTCAGCTCATCTGGCTTCTTACTCCTATATTTGAGTCTCAGCTCTAGATCTTGAATTTATACCTTCCTCTTGCACCCTTTTACCCCTTTGCCTCACGTCTGTTGCCTCACCAGGGCCCCTGGACAGCCCAGATCCCTCTTTTCTTGCCTGGGCTGCTGTCTGCCTGATTTTATTTAGAGCATTTTGCAGTCAGTGTGGGGGCTGGGGAGGGATATGCTGAGAGCAATGTCAGAGACAGGAGGTCAGGAGAGGCAGAATGGATTGGTGTCTCACCATGGACTGTGTGAGAGGCTCCTCAGCCTGTCCCTGCCCTCTGTCACCCTGCTTTGTCCTCCTGCTCCTTCAGCGAAGAGCACAGCCTGTTCCCTGGGCTGTGGTCAGGGCTCCTGCTGAGGGCCCAGACAGGATAAACCATTCCTGTCGTGTGCTGAAGGATGGCAAAGACCTTTGTGTTCCTATTGCATCAACAGCGGGGTTGGGATGCTCAATCTTTTAAACAATCAACTAACAAAAGGTGATATTTTGGCCCAAACAGGGTGGAGAAGGAGATGAGAGGCTCTGGTTCTTGGGGACAGACAGGAAATACAGCTTTCCAAATCAGTTTATTTTGCTTATGATTCACCACAGGATTTTACCTTCCCTTTCAGACTGTTGTCAGCACACATGTCAGCACACAAAAGACATGGTATTTTGGTACACTGTGGTATTTAGAGCAGCCACAAAATATTAGAATCCAAATCATATCCACCTATCATGTGATTATATGGCAAGCTTGCATAGCAGGAGATCCTCTGTGCCATGCTCAGCCCTTGACAGAGCTCTCACAAGCAATGTAAGTGATGAGCTCCTATTTAGGAACTGACAATCCACACAAATTTGTGTGGATCAATGACTATTAAAAAGAAAATGTCATTAAAGAGGACAGTTTGGTGCAGTATCATCCAGGAACTGTCAGTGTCTCTGCCGGGAAAATTAAAATAATCTTACAACACATATTTCAAATATTTTGAATTGAATAATTAACTAAAAGACAGATACAACAGCCACTTTCCAAAGTGCATTTCAGTACCCATTAAAAACACTGATCCTCTAAAAGGCAATTACTTCATTGTAATTTTTGCTGAGGCTTGCTGGGATCTTTCATTTATGAAGTGTTTTATGAACTATTTGTTGGGTTTTGATTTTTTTTTGGTTAATGAGGGTAGCAGCTAATTAAACATGAGAAACTTTATTCTGAACTTTAAAAAAAATCCAAATGTTTTGTTTTGACACTTACAAGAAAATAAGAATTTTTGTATTGTAAATAAGTTTTCATTTTGAAGATTTCTGTTTCAGTGATAAAAATGGAACACTCAAGGTGTCTTTTGGACAACTGAAGCAATTCGTCCCCTTACTGATTTTGGTTCAACTACTGAAAAGAAAAATTATTCAGAGGCCAATTTTGGTTCAACTACTGAAAAGAAAAATTATTCAGAGGCCAATTCTTCTGGCAGGAAGGGGCTCTGCAGATGATACTTTTAACTTGTTATTGTCCTGTGAAGCTGTCATGGCTCTGCTGACACAGAGTGAGCTGAGGTGCCAGTGAAATCAGCAGTACTGCTACAAATAAATATTTATAGAGTACAAAGATAGGAGATATTTTAGAAAGTTTGTCCTGTTCTTTACATCAGCAGTCCTCGTGTGCATTGATATTAATAGTTATTGGAGGGTTTTTTTTCAATAAGTCAATGTAGAACTGTGGATTAGTTATTTTAAAAACAGTGTTATTACAGGTATTCTTTCTCTCATGATTTTTCAGAACTGAGAGCCTACTTGCAAACCCATTACAAGCCCAGGACAAGAAGAGCCAGTGGTTTCACAGAATCAAGGAGTAAGCAAACCAAGGGACTGGTCACAAGTGCTGGGGGAGCCCAAGGCAGAGGCTGGGAAAGCAGTGCTGCTTGCTGGGTTTTGTGTTTGATGAGGGACACCACCAGTGCCAGGGAATGGCACATGTGCAGAAATCCAATCCATCCAAAGCAGGTCCCCAGAGCCCCATGTGCTCCAGTGCAGGAGGCTGGTTCCATCCTTCAGATCTTTGGCATTGTTAGAAATCTTAATATGACCTCGTTTTACAAATTTAGGTTCAAATTTCTCCCTTCTTCTCAACCTCCCTGTTGCTCTGGGGAGCTGCAATTCTTTCACCATACAAAGATCTCACTCCTTTTCCATGATGGGATATAACCTTTTCCTGATTTGTTATTATGGAAAGCAGCAAGGTAAGAGAGGCAGTGCTGGGTGGTGGAAGCTGGTGCTGGCTGAGCCCTGGGGTCTGCTGGGGAGAGCTCAGGGCAGGGTGGGCTGGGACTGGCAGCTCCTGTGGGATGCTGAGCAGAGACAAGGGCAGGTTCATCAGTGCAGCCAAATCACAGTACCCAGGCTGGATCAAAATCATCTGGATGGAGCATTTCTGCTTTCACCAAACTGAATTTCCTTCCCAAGAATTTTGTATTTCGTGACAAGGTTTAAAACTGAGATTTTTTTTTTTTAATCTTAAAACCCCAAACTTAGAACTTCCCATAGGACACAAATTCATATTTTGGTGATAAATCACAGGAAATTATTACTGGAGAAACTGAATGTCTGGGGAAAGGTAGCTGATAATACTTTCCAAAATAGCAGAGACCCTTACACATGGCACAGGGATAATCCTGAGGACAGTCCTGCCTCTGTTACCTGTGCAGAAACTGCACTGAATTCCCACAAAGATTGAACTTAGAAGCCTTTATAACCAGTTGCCTTCTTTAGTCTTACTGCTTTCTGTTGGTACCTTGGCAGCAAAATGGAGAATTATTTCATATATTTTCATTTGCAAAATTAAATTTGGAGAGGAGAGAGATAATTTCATAAAGTAAACCAACATAAACAAAAATAGCCCTTCTGGGTAAGAAAATACAGCTAACTGTGGAAAGTGCATGTAAGTCAGTACAAATAACAGCCATCTAAAAGCATGATGCTCTGTATTTTTGGCAACCAAACTTCAAAAGAAGATGAAAACAAAGGAGGACAATGGCATGTAGATTAGAGAACATAACGTGTGGTGAGGCTGAGAAAGCCAAATTCAGAGTCCAATGAAAGAGATGGCTCAGGGTGAACATGACCACAGTCTAATATCAAAGGAACAACAGAAATGAAGGAAGTTATTCACAGTCTCAGAAAATTGTAGGCCAGGGAGCAATGGCCTGAAGCTAAGAAAGAAAAAGTTTAGGTGAGATATTAGAGGGGAAAAGAAGCCCTGAGAAAAGAATGTAACAGGGCAGTTGAACAGCCAAACAGGGAATGTCCCAGGGTGGCATAACTGCCAGGCTTGTGCAGCCAGGGAGATGATGGCTATGGCTGGGAAAAGCAGAGGGGCTTTGGTCACACACATAGGAGCCAGCTCAGATGGAATGAGTATTTCTTGGTCTCACAGGCTCTGCTCCAGGTAATGGCACCCAGTGATACATGGAATTACAGGGCAGAGCTGCTTCTGTGAATGAGCCCACTGCTTCCTCTGATGCTCTCTCACATATCTCCTTTATCCATCATGCACCCACCCTTCCCATCCAAACGTGGATGAATTCCACACAGTCCCCTCTTACTGAGATCAGCTTTCTGTCCTGCTGACAAGAGGTGTCAGGAGAACTGCTGGGAGAAGAAGCAGTTGTTACTAAGGCAAGGCAAGGCCAGCCAAGAGAGCTGCTGATATGATGGATTATAGAAGGAAGTCTCAAAGTCACTTAAGGATGAGGAGCTGGAGGTGTGCATGAATAATGCCAATGATCATATAAAAAACTCTGCAACACTGAAAAGCTGGAAGAAACCACTGCCTCTGCTCAGAGCACTGCAAAAGCCAACACTGACTGGGTTCCACTGAGAAAATGAGGAGATCCTCAGGGCTGAGCAGAACTTTGCAAAGGGAAGACATTTCCTGGAGGAAATTATGAGCTCTGGTGGTGGATCCCCTCTGCACAAGCTCTCCCCACTACTTCAGTGCCCTAGAAATGCATGGGAATGGGGTCAGCTGGGTTGGAGACAGGCTGATATTAATTCTCTAACATGTGAGAGGAAGGTATCTCTAATACACACCTCACATTCACAGTGTGCTAATAATAAACAATAGCAGTTTATAGTCCAGAAGACACCCTGGAGATGGGATTTGGTTGCTCAGAGAGCGTGGGAGGAAGCAGGAAGGCTGTTGCTACCCACGGGCATGGGGCTCCTGTGGCGAAATGATGAACCATTATCACAGAGCTCACTGTTGGCTGGCTTCTAGTCAAACTCCTGGGCACACAGCAACCAGCACCCAGGGTGGTTTACAGCACAATTAGAGCTACTGCCAGAACAAATACTCAGTGTGGAGCACAGAAACCTTTAGCACAGAAACCTGCCATAAATGCTGCCAGTTGTCCTTTCCCATCAAAGGTCTCTGCACACACAGCACCACTGCCCTGGGGCCTCCCCACACTCCTCATCACTGCCCACAGGTGTAACCACTGCACTGGAGTTGGGCCACAAGTGAAGAAAAAAGCCAAACATATTTCTGCTGACGTTCCCCAGTGAAGTGCCACCATTTCTAGACTGGTCCAGGGAGCTGATGAATGTTTTGCCAGTGGTGTCTTGGTGATGAGCACATAGCAAAGGGAGTTTCTTGGGTTTGCTGGTTTATTGTTTACAAAAAACTACTTAACATAATTATTCTCTGATGTCTTCACATCAGGTAATAGGAAAAAGCACTTCAAAAGAGATACAGCTGGGATACAACTGGGTTACAGTGAAGGTTCATTTATGGTAAGTGCCAATCATAAATAATGTCAGATGCAATATTTTGAAGACCAAATGAAAAAATGAAGAGTTGTTTTTCTTACGTTTCAAAGCCACACCCATATCACTTGTTTTGCAGAAAATCCATAGCAATTGGTGAAATAAAAAGTCTAAGAGACTTCTCTCATGATTTTAAAATTTAAAAAAATAATTTTAAAAAGCATTATTTTAAAAGCCATCCTTTTTTATTTTAAAATTATTCCCCATCCCAAGGAATCCAAATAGGTAAGTACAAACAAATACTTTCAGAAGATGTGTCCTTGAAAAATCTGGAAAGCATAAAGAAACAAAAGAGCTGCATGGGTCTGCTGTACCTTCCTCTAAATTGCTTTACCTCACTAACTCTGCTAAAACAATTGCAGCTATGTCCATGAGCTCAAACACTGGTATTTCTGAATAGCTCTTTAACTGAAGGGAACTGCAGTCATTCTGAAGACATATCTCTTTTACAATCTATAATGAATGTAATCTTCAAGGCAATAATTTCTCTCAATTACACAATTTTTCTGTTAAAAGTGGCATGTGTTACAATCTGGGTTGTCAGTTCCTCTGGCCATGGACACACACATTTCTCAGAAAAGCCTCTTAGGCACCCCCTGTATGCTATCAATAAGATCAGTATTTATGTTAAAACTTTTTTTAAATTTAATTGCATGTTAACATAATCTTCCAAGTTATTTTTTCAATATAAATACATAGGGCACAACAGCTGTTTGGAGATCTCAAATTAGAGCTGTTTTGTGGCTGTCTCTGCAGAAAATGCCTTTGGCTAATATAATTTAAACCTCTTCTGTGAATGAATTTCATGCTTTGAAGCTACCTAATAATTTCTGTCATTTAAGAACACCATTCCATGATTTGCTCCTAATAGTAAAAAAGAGGCAATGAACACTCCCCTGTGCTGCTGCTCCCACCTGCCCTTGTGCTCCTGGGTGTCCCAGGAGCTGCCCTGTGCTGCTGGGAAGGGCTGAGGGCTCTGGGGTGGTGCTTTAGCAAAATGTGGGAGAACTTCCCAAGGTCACAGCCAGAACTCCGAAGGAGAACTATAAATTACAAAGTGCTGGACTGCAGCCAAGCCCATGGGAAGCTGCATTTAGCATATCATTCTCTGAGCAGCAGGATGAAACCTTAACTCCCTTTCAGAGAGCATTTGAATGGAATTTGTTATAAGAACTCTGTGATTGAAATATCACTGACTGACTTTCCACCACAACTCAGAAATGGGCTGCAATCGTGGGGGGATCCTCTTCCAACCAGCTCCAAATGATGATGAGGATGATAGAGCCCTATCAAATATTTATGAAAACCAGATGAATTTCTGTGCTAGCAACACATGCTGCTACTATAACAGAGACCTCAGATAATCTCCTGACATTATCCTGAGCTGAGGTTTCTCCCAGTGTAAACTAAAGGTAGAATAACAAGCTGATTCTAGTATTTTGAACTAAAAGTGCTGCACCAGAGGTTAATAATGTATCAGAAGAACAGGCAGGTGGGATGATTTGTTATTTATATGTACTATGTGCTGGCTGGTATCAGTGCAGTAGCCCTCCTGTGTAAGGTACAGAATAGAAGAGCTTTATGTGAGCTGTAGACTCACATGTGTTAGGAGCATACACAACATCTAAAGCTGTGGGGAGACACTGAGACCTGCAGGAGTGGCAGCATACACAAAACAATATGGGCAGTGCTATTCCAAAGCATTAAACAATTACAGTGTTTATGAGAAAAGGATTAATTAATTAATTCAAGGATTCAAAAGTAGATTTTTCATGTTGAAAAAAAAAAAAAAGAAATTGTTCATGTAAATTTTCTGTCATAAAATCTCTGCACCTTGCTGTCACACCAATAACTCCAAGACTGGTATTTAAAGATGTGAGATAATACTACTGCCAGTCTCAGTGGGAACGTGGCCTTTTGAAAGGGAATCCCCTCCCCCTAGTCTGCAAAGGAATACTGGCATTAAGTGCTGAAACAGCTGCCATCCTTTGTTTTGGCACTGAGTTAGGTGATAGAAAGCAGGGAAGAGATGCTGGAGAGTTTGGGGAGCACTGTGTGAAGGCAGACAGTTCAGTAATTTATTGGACAGCAGCTTCCTTGGGTGGATCCCACAGCCATAACTAACAGGCAGATGTGAATTACTTTGCTAGTAAGTTATAAGTGACTCTTTAAAACATTGTCACAGGGCTTTGGTATTATTGGGAAAAAAAAACTAACAATGGAATCTGAATAATGGTTGAGAAGAAAAGCCAGAAAAGTAATAAATTAGCTTCTGTAGTTGGAGAGGGAGGTTTTTAGATGTGAGTGTGATAAAGTCTGCTTTTGGGAAAGATGGAAAAAAGCATCTAAGTGTTTGTATATCTTAGAGATGCAGGGAAGGAACTTTCCATAGAACTGGTGGAGTGGAAATCTGTGTAGGATGGAATAAGTTCTGGACTGAGGCATGGAAGGATGAAATAATAGCTGGTCATGCTCTGCCTTGCCCCCAGTGCTGTGGTAACCCCCAGATGAAGGGGTTTTCACCACTGCAGATTAGGAGGGGATTCTCTCTTGTCTCTTTTCTCTTCTCTCTTCTCTCAGAGGCAGATACATTTCTGCTCCAAGAAAGGGGCTGCATTCTGTCTGCTCGCCCTTCTCTGAGCCTTTGGCATCTGCTCAGATGGAGAAAATAACTCCTCTTCTGAACTGCAGCACAAAGGGGAGATTCATGGCATCATCCTGTCTGTGTGCCTGCAGACTCACATGCTTTACTGACCAGGATGTCACTTGTACAATTTCTTTCTTTATTTCCTAGATCTTTTCACAAATGGATTTTGTGATTCCTGAGAAATGAGGAGTCTAAAGGTCCACAAAAAAACCCAATCTGTCTGCTTTTTGCCAATGAAAGAGAAACTTAGCTTTTAGCTCTTTTTATGCACTAGTATAACTTCTGATGTACTCTTTAGATTTTTGAACTTATTTTACTAATGCAGCTCATACTGATTTATATGCTCTAAGCAGATCAAGCAGCTCATGCAAAAAAAACCTGTTAAAGTATATTAAATAATAATTTATGTAACATCTTCCATTAAAGAACTTAAAAGCAACACAAAAATTAATTGATCTTCTTTGAGCTAAGTAGTATCCCCATTTCAGACATAAAAATGAAGGCATATTAAATCCCATATTCAAACATAGGTGCCTGTCATCTTAATATACATGTGTCATCTAATATACATGTGACTGCTAACTACTGCTGTGATTCTCCCAACCCTGAAGAGGATTGGGTCTGTATTTGAGGACCACAGTGGAGAAAGGAGAAACCATCTCTCTCCAACTGTTTCTGTGCAGGCATTAAAGGAACACAGATTTAAAGACCAGGATCTCTTGCAGCTTTGGCTAAATTAGCAACTGTTATAAATAAAGCAACTTTTATTTAGCTCCTAGCTTTAGGTGAATGTCAGATGACAGGCACTCAGGTTCAAAAAGCACTCAGAAAGTTCCTGCAGCTGATCCAGCCACCTCTCCCAAGGTGAGTAATTAGCGCTCTCTCCAGGATGGCCATTGACTTAACATTTCCTGACTTCCTCCTGCTTGGTTGCTGTGTGAATGAATGGTGGTCGGCAGATCAGGCCCTTAACGTGCCCCTGCTTCTCTGTGGCAGCACTGCAGGCAGCATCGGGCCCCGCTGCCTCCTGTCTTCATCCCAAGCACTGTCACCAGCCCCCTCTCCCAGGACTCTGATTTGCACTTTCAAGAGAGGGAGGCTTCATTCTGATGAGGACTCAAAGACCATTTATGGGTTCTCTGATGCACATTTCAAATTAAGTATTTTAAGGGTGGTGAAATAATTGCCAGGTTTGCATATTTAATGGACCTTGAGATAGAAGCATTCCCCAAAAATGCCTACCTAATACTGGTTTGACAGTGAATTGGCACAGTGCTAAGCTCCAATACATCAAATTAGCATTGATTTGCAAAACGTAACTGAAAGATCTCTTAAAGCCTGCCAGGTTCCAAAATCAGTGTAGAAGAGGGTCTCTCACCCTGACTGCCTTCTTAAAAGTCTTTTCTAGTTCCTTACCAAGGCTCCAAGGACATTCCTATCAAATGCTTTAGAAATGATAATTCTTTTCAAACTTTGTTCAAGAGGGATCAATCCCTGTTGGGGTCTTTCTTCACGGTACAACTGGAAATCCTCTCGTGCTGGGTGAGGAGCAGAACTGTGGCTGTGCAGTGGAGTTGTGTCTGTGCAGTGGAGCTGTGGCCGGGCAGTGGAGCTGTGGCTGTGCAGTGGAGCTGTGGCTGTGCAGTGGAGCTGTGGCCGGGCAGTGGAGCTGTGGCTGGGCAGTGGAGCTGTGGCTGGGCAGTGGAGGTGGGCTGGGCAGTGGAGCTGTGGCTGTGCAGTGGAGCTGTGGCTGTGCAGTGGAGGTGGGCTGGGCAGTGGAGCTGTGGCTGTGCAGTGGAGTTGTGTCTGGGCAGTGGAGCTGTGGCCGGGAAGTGGAGCTGTAGCTGGGCAGTGGAGCTGTGGCCGGGCAGTGGAGGTGGGCTGGGCAGTGGAGCTGTGGCCGGGCAGTGGAGGTGGGCTGGGCAGTGGAGCTGTGGCCGGGCAGTGGGGGTGGGCTGTGCAGTGGAGCTGTGGCTGTGCAGTGGAGCTGTGGCCGGGCAGTGGAGCTGTGGCTGGGCAGTGGAGCTGTGGCCAGGCAGTGGAGGTGGGCTGGGCAGTGGAGCTGTGGCTGGGCAGTGGAGCTGTGACTGTGCAGTGGAGCTGTGGCCGGGCAGTGGAGGTGGGCTGGGCAGTGGAGCTGTGGCTGTGCAGTGGAGCTGTGGCCGGGCAGTGGAGCTGTGGCTGGGCAGTGGAGCTGTGGCTGTGCAGTGGAGGTGGGCCGGGCAGTGGAGCTGTGGCCGGGCAGTGGAGCTGTGGCTGGGCAGTGGAGCTGTGACTGTGCAGTGGAGCTGTGGCCGGGCAGTGGAGGTGGGCTGGGCAGTGGAGCTGTGGCCGGGCAGTGGAGCTGTGGCTGTGCAGTGGAGCTGTGGCCGGGCAGTGGAGTGGAGGTGCAGCTGGACTCTGCACAGAGGGTGAGTGTTGGATAATCTGCGCTGCAGGTGCTCTGCTACCCCCGCGGATGGCTCATAAGTTCCAGGTGGGATCTGAAGGAACTGGCACTGCCCCATTACGTTCTTCTGTGGCTTCATTCCTGGCAACTTCAGCAGCTTCCCCTCTCCCTGCTCAGCATTAACACAGCTGTGCTCAGCGGACCCGACGGTGCTGGAGCAGCCTCCATCAGCAGCGGGAAGCTGCCAGGCTCCGCTCCCCGAAGGGCTCCCGGCCCCGCGGCTCCGCCTGCCAGCTCGGGCTGTGTTAACCCCCCGGGCACGGCACTGCCCCAGCCTGGCCGCAGCCTGCCACCGCCAACACTTTCAATTAGGAATTCTCCAGGGTGGCCTTGTCCTGCTTGGTATTAGCTCAGTTTGCTTCCATTTTGCTCTATGGATTTTCAATAGCTATGATAGAACAGTGTACATAGAAACAAAAGTATTGAGATATAATGGTGACATTTTTCTCCAGAATTTTTATCTTCATCTGACCAGGGATACAAGTGGTAGGGTAACATTCCAGTATCTGTTAACAGACACTACCTTGAAAGTGGGCTGTCACAGCTATTAAAATATTTTATCAGCAAAAGTCATGCAACACCACCTGTGACAGAGGCTTGTGACACTGGTTTTGATCCCCTGAAAGAATAGAAAATGTGAATAGACTGTTTAATGGTTGTTTTCTATTAGGGATGCATACTGTGGTTACTATGAGGTGGCTCATGCCAGCACCTAGTGGCTCTGAAAATGGCACTGTCAGACCTGGAAGGTCCTCCCAGCATGGCAGGGAGTGTGCTGCAACAGTGTCCCCCCGTCCTCAGCCGTTCTCCCTCTCTGCTCTTCACCATGGGGTCATGCTGTGAAGATGAGCTCCTGCTGCTCCTGCTGCCACAGCTCCAAGGTCTCAGTGGTGGCAGCGGGAGCAGAGTCTGTGCCTGCACAACATCTCCCAGCTGCCATGGCTGCACCTCACAGAAACAGGAAACTCCAGCAAACCTCTGTGGGATCTTGTCTGTGATTGTCCCCACCAGCTCCCACTCAGCTTCAAAAGCTGGAGGCTGAGGGGCTGCTCCTGTGGCTTAGCTGAAGCCAGAGACAAATGTTGGCTGCTGTATGATGACTAAGTCTCACATGCTTATTGCTCCTATCAGTTAGAGCTCTTAATCACTTTGTGCTGTTTCATCCTATAACGTGAATTCACTTCAAGCTGTGAAATTCACCGTTTTTGCCATGACTAATTTGTGAAATCTGCCACCTTTCTTTGTGGTTCACGTTGTGCCCTAGTTAGGCATCATCTGTCTGATTGGGGAAGCCTGTGATTTGCTTCTTGCAGTTGAGCCAATACAATCTCATTCCCTCCTTTCTTGTCTCTGCACTCAGCTGCAATTTCACTGTCACCCGTGCCCTTGGATGCACTGAGGCTGGCGTGGTGTGGAGGCCACCTCTGCTGGGCTGGCATGGGAGTCCTGGCTCTCCCCCTCCTCAGAGCACGTGCACAGGGCTCAGCCTATGCTGGGGCCACCTCTGCTGGGCTGGCACAGGAGTCCTGGCTCTCCCCCTCCTCAGAACACGTGCATAGGGCTCAGCCTGGGCTTTAACCCTGGCCTTTGCTTGAAGCTACCTAGGTCTGTTATGTTTACCATCTTCCTAGATTTCTCCCAGCCTGGTTGCTGCAATATTTTGGAAATCATTTCCCACCTGCCTTGCCAGTGCCTTGTTTCACGATACATTCATCTGTTACTCTTTACATTGAATGTTGCTGGCATTACTAAATGCTATAAATATACCCAGTATTCCATAAAAACACACAAGCAGATGACTGGTCTTGCCTACAAGAAATACTATGAATTTTTCATTTTTTCACATGCTCTGAGCAAAATTCAGAGGGTGCTTGAGGAACATCTCATAACTGAATCAGGTCCTAAATTCCTATTTTCTCGCTAATTAGTTATTTCCTAAAAATATTTTCCTGCACTCTTAGTGTCTTAATTGTTCCTTGAAGATGTTGCCAGCTCATCCATCCTTTTTCACACCCTCTTATAAGCCCAGTGAAACATTATTTTAGTATTTCTGTCGCTGAAATACAGTGATAAATGGTCTTCTTTTACAATCAGTGGGAACAGAATAATTGATGTGTGGGAGAGCTTATTGACTTGCTCTTGCCAAAATGGAGTCCTGCCATGAAGTTCAGAAGGATCACAGGATGCCCTGGATACTCCTTGTGCTCCTCTTTTCTTGGTGGCAAAGCTGATGGGTTTGGGCTGCACATCTTCACAAGCTAATGCTGGAAAAGCAAAGGAAACCTTCTCTCCTAGCTCTTATTTTAACTTTCTTTTCCATCTTTCTTCCTATATTCTTTTTTTACCAATTTCACTCAAAGTTAATCACCTCCCTGCCTTAAAAACAGTCGTGTGAGTAAGATCAATAGCATGATTCCTCTTAACAGATAAATAAATGGACAAATCTCTGAGAGTCCCTGGCTGTAATTAACCCTTTATCACAATCCCAGAAGAGGAGGTTAAGGAACAGCCCAAGTGCATGTTCAGGACTTTGTCCAGCTATCAGAAAACCTAATGGGCCTGATCCTGCTTCTGCCCACAGAGCTGCTAACATTTCCCTGAATGACCCTGAGAGCAGGATTGTGGCTGGTGCTCAGCATCCCATGCCCTTCTGTGTGTTTGCTGCATCCAGCACAGCAATCCTGCAGCCCTGCTGGCCCAAGCCACTCACTTACCCCCACTGCAGCCTAATCAGATGGCAATAAAAGCTTTTACTGTGCCATCCTGTTTGTGCTCAGCAGAAACATAAAAAGCATATTAGAAAATTGATTTTTGGCATTAATTGTGAGCAAAGAACATTATACTGAGTAGAGACAGGGTGGTGTTTTTTTCAGGCAGAAAAATTCTATTTTAGTCTTTTAAAAGCGACTGTGGAAGATGCTGAGCTAAGCCCCATGGACACTCTTTTCAAATACCATAAGGCAAAGAGTAGTTACTGAATCTCCTCAGTCTTATTAGCTTACATAAACATAAAAATTTGAATAATGTTTAAAAAGCTAAATTCTCCAGATAATCCATAATCAGTAAATGTTCATTACTGAGATGTAGCAAATATGCATGAGATTTCCCCGGTGGTATTTTGATTGCACGATCTAAAAGGAGTAGAAAAGCCTCCTCCATGTGGGGCTGGGCAAAAACTTCTATAGGCTCCTGAGGCCATTTGGCCACAGTGTGGACCTTCCTGGTCCCTTCAGGAAGGAGCAGGAGGAAATCAGAATTCACTGTCTTTGTTACAGCTCTGGTGATTTATAAATAAATCATCCCCACAGGATGATTGATGTCTCCATATAAATAATTAAGTCTTGACCTTATGTTATGACACCTGCTAAATTTTTTGGCACTTGAAACCGGTGCTCAGGAGAGATCCTTGACTGTGGATAAATGCCTTGACTGTGGATAAATGAAGGTGGGACTGCATTCAAGGGGGAGGGGGAGACAGGTTTTTGTTTACCCTCATTTTGTTCTGTTTGATTCCATCAGCTAATTGATGATGATTATTAATCTCTGTTGCCATCTACTCTATGGATTTAATTCTTGCCTGTGATTGCTGTTGGAAAGTTAGCTCCATTAGAAGCAGACTTTGATTGGATTTCCAGTAGCCAGAGTTTCCCAGATGTCCCCCAAATCATTGTGGTACCTAGTCCAGGCACCTTACAATTGTTTTTGGTTGCAATTTACTTTGTTTGGTGGCAGAGCTCCAGGAGCCTGGGTGACACTGTTGTTATGCTCAACCAGGCTAGGTAGCAGGTGTCAGCAAAAGTTTAATTTGGAAGCTCATGAATTCAAAAGAAGAGCTTAACAGTTATCCCCAACACAGAGAGCTGCTGTGGCCTGAGCCTGGAAAAGAGAAAATCCCAGGGACATGAAAGGAATTGATGAGACACCAGGCATCTGACAAAATGAAATCTTCTTGGGATAAACTGAGGATAGCTTTCTTGTCAAATAGGGAGCATCATTGATAAACAAAACAGATTTAGCAGCAGCATTTCCAATTCTCATTTCTGAGACCGTTCAGGTTTACTATTCACCCTCTCTCCCTGGTACTGTAGATACAGCCTATTCTCTTAATAGCTGCAACTTTTAAATCTTGCAATAAAATACAACAATTTCCTATGTAGGTGTCTAACATTAAAAAAAAGAGCATCTTTGGGTTTTTTAAAACATGTTAATCTACATGCAACATAAGTCAGCTACAGACAGAAAGCAATATTATAACATAACCACAATAAGGGGTTTTCCTAATCCCTGAAAAATCTAAAACTAATGACACATCTACGAGCAGCTATCACATCATTCCTGACTCCTTCCAGCAGCACCCGGGAATCCCAGAGCTCAGCAGGGTGCTGTCCGGTTGCCATCACCAGCACCCTGGGGCGAACATACTTGTACAAATCATTCTTGCCGTGGTTTGAACACACCCGTTCTGGAGGCTGAGGTGTGAAGGGGCATTGCACGGTCCGAGCTGCCCGTGTGGCCGAGCAGGGGCAGGGCTGAACAGCACTCCTGCGGGAGAGCAGCGCCCAAAGAAAGCCCCTGTTCTCTAAAGATAGCTCCAGAAATTAAAAAGTGCCTCCGAGTCCCGTCATACCGCTCCTGCTCGCACAGACTGAACTCCGCGTGAACCGGGTTTCCAGTCTAGGGAGATGCCTGCATTTATCAACTAGTTTGCTTTGGACCCGTTGTTTTCCTTACAGAAATCCATGCCGGAGCCGTACCCGTGAGCATTCAGCCCGTCGGAGCCGGCGGCTCCATCCTCCCTGGGGACGGGTCCCGGTGCCGGTGCCGGTGCCCGTGCCCGAGCGGGGCTGGGCCGGCCCCGCCCGGCAGCGAAGGGAGCGGAGCGGGCTGGGGCGGAGGGGACGCGCCGCAGCCCGGGGCGACCCGCACCGCGCCCGGCTGCCCCTGCACCCGCAATTCCCGGCACCGGCAATTACGGCTGTAATTTCACCGGGAATCACAGCGCCGCGAACCGGGAGAGCAGCCCTGAGGTCAGGGGGTCGCACCGCCGGGATGAGGAGGGGACACGGCACGAGGGGCCCCGCCGCAAGTTTGGTCACTTTCCCGAAGTGGTGCGGGGAAAAGTTGGGGAGCGGCCGGGGGATGCGGGGATGCGGGTGGCGAAGCGCGTCCGGGGCCCGGGGACGGGGGGGGGGTTGGGGTCTCGCCACTGACCTGCGCCGCGGCCGCGCCGCTCCCGCGCTCGCTCAGCGCATCCTCCGCGCCGCTCCCGCCGCCGCCCTGCGCGCCGCAGCCGCGGCTCCGCGCCCGCGATGCTCGGCGGGGAGGAGAGAGTGAAGCGGGACAGCCCGCCCGAGACGGGAGGCCGCCGCCCCCCTCCCCGCCTCCCGCCTCCCGCCCGCCGCCGGCCCCGGCCCCGCCGGCGGCCGCGCCCCGCGCCCAGCGCGCACCTCCGGCAGCAGGTGCGGCGGCCTCCGGCGGGGAGCGCTCCGCTCCCGCCGCGCCCCGGCGCATCTCCCCTCGCCGCCGCCGCGCGGGCGGGGCCGCCGCCTTTCCAGGGGTGCTCTCGCCTCAAGTTTGCCACGTTCTGGCGGCGCCGGGCGCTCCCCGCCGCTCCGCCGGATCGTGCATTGTCTGCAGGGCAGTTCCAGCGGAGCGGGGCGCTGCGGGCCGAGCCCGTGACCGCCCTGCGCGCTCCCGGCTCCCGCATGCCGAGCCCGCGCGGCTCCCGGCCGAATATTGCACCCCCCGAGGGGCTCGTTGCGGAAAGGGAGGGAAGAAAGGTCCCGGGCAGGGTGCGGGGGAAGCCTGTGCGCTCCTGCTGCCCGGTTCGTCTGGGAGGAAAGGAGAAGGGAGGCTCCTCCGTATCCTCTGTGTGGATACAAGCATCCTGCCGGGCGTCTCCTCCGGGCTGCAATTTGCACAATATATATATATGTATTTTGAGACTGGTTGGGAAGATGGGTGGCCCATACTCGCTCCCAAATGACGGTTGTGAACACACACCTCAAGGGCAGACACAGAAGTAATCGAAGAGAATTGAAGTGATGGTGTCCTCGAAGAACAAACTGGAGCAGACACACTGTAGCCAGGGCATGGTGGGCACCAAGGTGCCTTATCTTGAGCCTGCATATGGACTGTGGAGTAACAGCACAGAAGGGGCCTCTTGCACTCTCTGCTGGCTATTTTCCACCCTAAAATACAGAGAGGCTTTTCCCACATAACTGTGCAGCAGAATAAAGAGTCTCATGAGAGCAGAACCGGGGCATGGCTGTAATCCCCAAGAATGGCCTCGGTGCCATGCCTGGCTATTGCTGGTGTAATGAAGTGGCCATTTAATTGGACTGAATAATGCCCCCAGAGCCTGCCATCAAGGGGTACACTCCTCACTTTGGATTGTGGGTCCCAGGAGCTCCCCTGCTGCCAGGGAGCCGTGGAGCTGAGCTTTGGCAGCCTGGGGGCAGTGGGAGCTTGCCAAAAAGCAGCACCAGAGATGCTGCCCTGAGTGCCCACCACCCACCTCCACCTGACACTGTGCAGTGTGAAATGTGTGTCAAGATGGATCCTATCTATAGCCCTCAGAATAATTTCAGGTGTGTCTTTATAAATAAACTATGACATTTATCCTGTGACTAGATTAGCAGAAATATATTACACTTAGTCTGCTCCTTAGCAATCAATTGTTCTAAGTAGGTGTTATTTATCAAAGCATTGATTAGGGACCCAAGTCTGTAGTCCTTAAGCAAGCCAGCTCATTGCTGATAGGATGGAATATTTCCATGAGAGTTTTGAGATCAGACTTTGTGTAATTCCATTGTCACAGGAAAAGAAGGTGCACGTGACAGCTTTCCAGGGGAAGAGGCATTCATGCCACTTGGAGTTCAAAGGAAGAATAACATGTGAAAACTGCAGTCATTGCTGTACCTGAGCCCCTTCTGTCCTGCTCTCTGTGGTGCAGGGTGCATAAGCTGTCACAGCAATACAATAAGTCTCTAACTGGGTAAAGTGAGTTGCATACTGTACATGTAAAACACTGCTCGGTGTCTGTTGCTATGGCAGGTGACCAGGGAGAAAACCTCCTCCAAGGGCCATCCCCTGGCATGAGGAACCTTCCCTGCCACATCTGGGTGGGAGCCTTTGAGAGCAGGGCGAGCAGACTGTGCCTCTCTATTCTTTATTCAGGTTGTGTTATGAAAAATGCTTGAAATGGATGACCTTGAAAACAAAGCCCAAACAAGAGTCCTGGCACTGGGTCCATTGACAGCGAGTTCTCTGCCCTGCTGCCTGCAGGACTCACAATTATGTTTTTCTCCAATTTTGGCTCCATTACTTACAAAAAATTCCTGATTATTTGAAAAATAAGGTATCTTAAACCACTGATTTCTGGGGGTTATTTCTGTGTTTAGAGGATTGATTTTTATTTTTTCCCTCTCAGTCTCCAATGGAACAGAAGGCAATGTGAATCCCTTTTGTTTACTTCTTTGTTTCTGCTCCTGACTGCTTATTAGCAGATATGTGTGTGGCTCTGCTGTGGTCTGAGGCTGGTTAGTGACTATTACAAAGTTAGGAGGAAGAGCAACAGTCACAAAGCCTTGGTTTTGAGAGGGTGGAATGAAAAGGAAACAAAAAAAGGAAATATTTATCTAGGAAAAGAATATACTTGGTAAATGCTTATGCTAGAACAATAAAATATTTTTATTCTGTTATTTCTAGGAAATGAGATTTCCAATTATTTTGATATTAAAACATGTTAAAGCAAAGGCTATATTTATTGAAGTGTTTATTATCTGTTTTATTAGTTGCACAGACTCAGACACTCAGGGTGCAAAGAAACACCCCAGCATATAATCTAGTATTGTGATCTAGTGATGCTGTGCTTATAATCAGGATTTCTGATTATCATGCATTGCACACAGTCACTTAGAGCCCTATATAGAATCTAGTTTCTTTTAAGACTGGAAGGAATTGTTTACCTTTGCTTAGTCATCAGCAAATGCAACTTATATTTTCAAAATGTTTGCTATGGAAAGATGGAGAACATTTGGGGGTGAGTGGAATTAATTGTAAAATTGTTTCTGGTGCCTGGGTACATGTAAAATGTTTCTGGTGGAAAAGACTGGAAATTATTTATCTTGATGATTTGGAGCCTGATATTTATAGCAATACTGTTTGAATGCTTTAGGAAAAAGATCATTTCTCCCATGCTGCCAATTATTTGGGGAAAAAAGGTCATTTTTTTTTAATACTATATATAGGAAAGCTTATGTGATACTGAGTCTTTATTCATCTCTCAGAAAATAGCACAGAGAAAAATGAAGAGAACATATGGTGTCTTCTATCAGTCAGTCATCATTACTGCTTCTTCACACTATGTCATCACCCCACAAATAGCAAATGAGTGTGAATTTCTCCCTGCTGAAAGAGAAAAGAAAAAACTGGTTAGTACAGCCAAGTAAAAAAAATAATATTACAATAGCATCAACTGGAACATTATATAAAATATTAATGACAATGAGAATGCAGAGGGAAAACCCTCTAAACTGTCAAACAATAGTATCAAACCTGAAAACGTTGAGCTGGAGCAGAACTCATGAATTTCTCTTGATTTGATAACCAAGCTTGAAATATTGATGGGACACAGTCTCTCTTGCCCATTCTTTATGAATGATTCTGTGCTACTTGAGGTGCTCAAACAGACAGAACTCAAATAAGAACAGAGAGGAATGTAATGTAATAGTTTGTCTCTGGGGCATCCATAAAATCTTGAATTTCCTTTTTAAGCAGACATCTAGGAAAAATATAATTTTATTTAATTCCCTGATGTTCCTATTACACTTTAGTATAAAGGTTGCAATTGAAATGCTTATCTGCAAAGCCTCTCTGCCATTCTTGGTCTCTTGCAAAGAAATGTATGACAAAGCAGCCTTGGAAATAGCTGCCACAGGAACTTCACAAACCCCAACTCTGGAAACATCTGTCCCAGCTTTGGAAGGGATATTTCAAAACCATCCTTCTTGAGAAGCAGCAAAAGCAGTTGGGGTTTATGGGGAAAAAAATGTATATATATATATTTGTGTGTGTGTCTGTGTGTAGTGCAACAAAGCAGCAAATGAAGAGCCTCATTGGAATGTCTAAAGCAGATCTGGGCCTTGCTGTCTCCCAGATCTCTAATCCCTCATTTCCTTCCCTCCAACAGCAGCTCACAACAGGATGCTAAAGCACCTGGAATTGAGCCCCACATGTAAACTACATGGCAGCAACCTCATTTGCAGGCTCCACCGACTGGCACCCACTGAAATAAATGTGTATGAGCTGCTTGGTAAAGCCCTGCTTCAAACATCTGCCCATGTAGGCTCTTGGGCTAGAATTAAGTTTCTCCCATGGCCAGTTCCAGGATCTGATTGTGTTACTGATGCTGCTTTAGGGTTCCCAGACCTGACTGGGGGAACAGAGCTTTTCTCTGAAGGCCATTTTCTTAAAATTGCTTACACACAACAAGCCAGTGGGGGTGAGCTGGGCAGGCTGGGGTTTGGGACAGTGCCAGGGAGGAAGAGGGGAAAGCACAGAGTAATGCTAGGGATAGAAGAAAGTAAAGTAATAATGAATTTTTTGGGACCAAAATTAACCAAAATTAAGAAAAAAAAATTCCATGCACTCTGCCTCTGGAGCAATGCTTCTGCATAGGTAGTATCTGGCAAGGTTTTTATGGAGAGGCAGTGTCTTTTTCAGACCAAGAAATATCCATGGGACAAATTGTAGGGTACACAAACCATTCTTTAGGAACAAAATAAAAATCTCTGGAAAGATTATAGAAACCTCAAAAGACAGAACTGGAAGAGATGTAGTAGATCATATGGTTCCTTGTTGGTAGAAGCAGTAATAAATTGCCCCCTGGAGATAGAGAACATCAGTTATTTCATAAAATATAGCCAAAGGGCCCAGGAGGAACAATATGGTTTAGACAGGAAAGCCTGAGAAACATTTGATTTAGTCTTAAGTGAGAGCAGCCAGAGCTGGCAGACTCAAATTCCAAAAATGGCATTCAGAACTCTTTGGAAACTCCATCAATAACTTGGAGTAACTGGGAGCTGGAGTGCTCCTTACTGGCTAGGTGTGGGGTTCTTTCCACATGCAAAGATGTGTGTTGAAATGTTCCCCAGAACAACATATCAGGCTGCAGGGGTTTGGAATATTTTGCTGCTCCAGTTTTTTGTCCATCCTGAAAAAATGGTTGTTAAGATGGAGTAATTGCTGATGGCTCTTCCAAACCAAACCTGAAGGTAATGCTGTTCTCTAAGGACTAACTTGTTGCAGGTGATACAATGTGCAGTTCTAACTTTGGGTCTTCAGGGGATCCATTCAAATCTTATCCATGCTGGCATCTGGGGCTTGGGGCTCTTTTGGATTGCCTTCATTGTCCTGGATGGATTTGCTTTGTCATTTCTGAGACAGTAAAGCTCAGGGACAGAATTTGCATGTGCCTTGTATGCAGCTCCTTGTTGTCTGTGTTTGGGCAAGAAATGAAACCATGATCTATCAATATAGTGATGGACTTTGCTGTGCAGCTGTTGTGATGGTGCTGAACATGTTTTTCCAAGTGGATGTGTGGAATAAACCACACTGGAAAGATGAACTGGAGAAAAATATGCTCAGTGTTGGCCAGTAAAAGTGATCCTAGTGGGATCATTCCATCACTGAAGGAATGTGTCACAGCTCTTTCATAGGTGGCATAAACAAGTTCCTTTTTAGGCTGCTGGGAACAGGGGCAGATCTCCTGACACTTGCATTCATTCTTCTCAATTTTATGTGTTTTGTAAGTTGGTGGTGTGAGTCAGCAGAGAGGGAGCACTGTGCAGGCATTAAGCCTGCTCCTGAACCACTGTTCTGAGGACCAACCAAAGCAAAATAACTACAAAGTCAGGCTTTTCCCACCTCATGTTAGGCCTGGCTCCTGCTCCCTTATCAAGCACCTTCTCCCTGTTCAGCATCTCTTGCCTCCTGCTTCTCTATCCCTGGAGTGCTCCTCTGCCTCATCTGTCCCACCCACCTGCTGCCAAAACAAACCTGGCTTTGACCAGGCCTTCCTGCCACCTCTTCTTTCCTTTCCTGCCTCTGTCTTTCCCCTCTCATGTTCCTGTTAACACTTCAACTCTTTTTTAGCATATAACATGAAGAATTGATTTTGTGTGTGGTTCATGCAGAGGGAGCTGAGCCTGTGAATGAAGCTGATGTTTCTTTTTCCTCATTCTCCAGTTTTTCATCTGTCATGCTGTTTTCAATAAACAATTAAAATAAGTACAAGTATTGTGATCAACTGGGGTTTCACCTGGTCTGCTTGCTTGAATCCCCCCCTGTGAAATGGGAATGCCATACTCTGGAGCTGCTCTGTGATCCATGGTTTCATTACATGGCACCACTCCTTGCTTCTCCTGCTCTCTCACTGTTTGAAATACTGAGAGGAGCAAACCAGGGCCAAAGGGGAAGCCATAGATTTAGGCCTGGCTTTGCATGACCTCATCTGCTGGGTTTTGTTTGCAAACCC
Organism: Agelaius phoeniceus; assembly: GCF_051311805.1. Classification (NCBI taxonomy): domain Eukaryota; kingdom Metazoa; phylum Chordata; class Aves; order Passeriformes; family Icteridae; genus Agelaius; species Agelaius phoeniceus. Next base: position 3,713,184 of record NC_135276.1, read on the forward strand.
ACGGGTGCTTGAGATTCAGGTCATTCCTCTGAGTCCCCCTGCAGTGGTAGGCGTGTGTGAATGCATCAGAGAGGAGACATAAATGACTCACACTATGATCCATCTTCATTTCAAACACTCCTCAGCAGAAGTGAGAGGCTGGCTTTTCCCTTGCAAAACCATGTTGATTTCATTTTTATTTTGCCAAGCTGGGTGTGGTTTGGGAAGAGGCACTTTGTATCTTATTATCTATCTATCTATCTATCTATCTATCTATCTATCTATCTATCTATCTATCTCTATTATCTATATCTGCTATCTATCTATCTATCTATCTATTATCTATAATCTATCTATCTATCATCTATCTATCTGCTATCTATCTATCTATCTATCATCTATCTATATCTATCTATCTCTATCTATCTATCTATCTGCTATCTATTATCTATCTATCTATTTATCTATCTATCTATCTATTATCTATAATCTATCTGTATTATCTACCTATTATCTATAATCTATTTGCTATCTATCCATCTATCTATCTATCTATCTATTATCTATCTATTATCTATCTATCTATCTATCTATTATCTATAATCTATCTGCTATCTATCTATTATCTATTATCTATCTATCTATCTATCTATCTATCTATCTATCTATCTATCTATCTATTATCTATAATCTATCTGCTATCTATCTATTATCTATCTATTTATCTATCTATCTATCTATCTATCTATCTATCTATTATCTATAATCTATCTGTATTATCTACCTATTATCTATAATCTATTTGCTATCTATCTATCTATCTATCTATCTATCTATTATCTATAATCTATCTATCTATCTATCTATCTATCTATCTATCTATCTATCTATCTATCTAATTTATCTATCTATCTATCTCCCAGAGGGTAAGAGCAGCACAGACCTGTGATTTTCAGTTTGGCCAGCTTCTCAGAGGAAAGCAGATCAGTTCAGAGGAAAAAAAAAAAGTAAACTACCTTTGTCCTGTAGATTTCCCCCTGTTGTTTTCATTTCTGAGCAGGCATTGTCATCTTGTCTCATTAGAGGTAACACAAGCTGAAGGTTAAGAAGGAAAAAATCCAGCTATTGACATATGTGATGCAAACCAGCTCTTATTTCCTTTGTAAGTCAGGAATTGTGGGAAACTGTAGCAGATGTCTTGTCAACTGGGGAATCTGCTGTTGTCCTTTAAAAGGCAGCTGCTGCCTAGGTGAGCTGGTTTTCCTTAGAGCTGTGATGCTTCCAGAGTCAGGCTTTCAGTCTTCTCTGAATTGTGAATCACTAAAGCACCTGCAAGGTCACTTCCTGGAATACCTTTGGATTTTCATCACTTTGGGCCATCTGGACTAGATGAGCAAGGTGATGTCAGTGAACTCCTTTGTGAGCAACTATCTGTATGGCAAAGGGAAGAATGTTGTGAACAGGGGAGGCAAAAATCTCAGGGCAGACTCGGGATTTCAGGTTTATTTTGAACCAAGCAATGTAACCTTTCAAATTCATAAAGCATTGTCAGCTCTTGTAATCCTTTATTAGTCTGCTTGGGTTTGATTTCTGTTTGTATTTTTGCTATCTAGGGAAAAACAGATTTTGGCATCCTTTAGTCTGAACGTTGTCAACTGTCATTGTAGGAATAAAGCAAGTTAGAATTCCTTATGTAAGCAAGATTTAATTGACTGGGCACTTAGGGAGAAGAAAAAAGGAGCAAAAAGAAAAAGGATGAGCTGTAGCTTGATTCAGGTACCCTGTCCCTTCTGGAAAGAAAGGAAAAGAGAACATAAGCTGCTACATTTGTGTGATTGCACTAAAATAGCAGCTTGTGTTTACATTTTAACTTTCCATTACAAGGCTGCTGGCTGTGTAGCTAGAAGCACAGATTTGGGATGTGATGAGTACCTGTTTGGTGGCTCTGTTACAGTGCCCCAAACAGCCAACACACAAATATTGTCCTTTTGATATCATTGCCAGCCTCTGAGGCCAACACTTATGACACTGGGGATTTCACAGTGTCCTTGCAAGTGCCATAAAATGAGAATATGCAGAAAAAAAGAACACAAATAATGTTTGCTCTGTCTCTCTCAAACTGATTTTCCTTGTACAGTTAAAGTGGTCAGTGACTCTTTGTGCTACTGTTAATTCAACACTGCAGTGAAATTCTCCCTTGTGTCATCCAGGGCCAGGCTCTGCCCCCAGGTCCATTTTGAGGGGTTTCTTGGTATGTCAAGTGTTTCATGAGACTCCAAGTGTGAGAAAACAGAAAGCAATATTTTATAGCATGTCAGACCTGAAGCACCAGTTGCAATGTAAATAATTCACTCACATTGATCCCTAATGTAGGTGATTCCCTGGATGGCTTCCCCAAATCCTGACAGCAGAACCACATCCCTGTGCTGGAGGGGCCAATGGCCTTTCCTTTGTAATAATTCTTATTCTAGTTATAAAGCTGTTCTCAGGGTTGAAGAAAATACCCTCCTTCCCCTCCCCTGTCCCCAGGCTTTTGGAGAGATTGAGTAAAGACCTGACTTTTGGCTGTCACTTTGCAAATCAAGCTGTTTTCCAATCTCCACACAGTTATTTGCTCTTCTGTCCCTTGAAAAGCATTGCTGGAGATCCCTGATGTGAATTCAGTGATGACATGTGAACACTTTCTCATTAAGCAAGCCAATCTGCACTGGAACCTCGCTGCTCCTGCAGCTCTCAGAATGCAGTAAACTTTTTGTTTAATCCCACAGCACCCTTGAAGATAATTTCATTACAGACTATAATATCTCCTAATGGAAAGTAGGTAATAGACGTAGCAAGGACTAGCAAACAGGAGATTTTGTGCCAAAAGAGAATTCAATTTTAATTAATCTTTTCAGAATAATTCAATTGAGTCTTCAGGAGGAACCTCTTTCTGCTTTTCCCTACAGTTCCCTATACTGATTCTGTGTATTTTAAACCTGTAAGTCCAAAAGTATAGCTAAATAAAAAGCAAAAGATACATATTAGACCACAACCTGGGAAATTTGCTTGTATACAAGGATTGGATCTTTTCCTTTTATCAGGACTCGTGTGTTTTGGTGAGAACTTTATGGTTTTCCCATGTCTCATTCTCCCTCCTCCCCCCACAGTGCCTGCACAGGTGTATGTGTATCCACGTCCATCTGTGTAAATATTCTGTTGTTTTTCATATTTTTTTCTGACTCTTAATTTAAATATGAGCATTTCTTTGTCACTTCCTCTGCATCCCTTTAGCAGTGCAAAAAAGAGCCCTGTGTCAGCAGGACAGGTGCAGTATTTGTGTGTTTAGCCTCTGCCTGTATCTACAACCCCTAGAGCCAGAAGTCATAATTCACACATGAGTGTCAGCCAGTTTAGAAATTATTCTCTTCAAAATGGAAAGAAAATACATAGAATGTATAAACATGTAGCCCTTCTAGCTAGTTCTCTCCTGGCCTCTGAACAACTAATTTCTCAGTTTTGATTTTCATTTTGTTTAAGGCTGAAAAAAAGGATTTCTTGCCACCCCTCTGATTCTTGATACGCCATTGGCCATGAAGGGAACACATCATCCAGATGTGCTCTGCCCCCATCCAGCTGGGGAGGGCCTGTCCCAACAGGATGTGGTTAGAAGGTAACTTGGGATTCACTTGCTATAAGTGTAAAAAAGTACAAAATCACTTCATCCCAGAGCAGTACTTATTTCCTGACCCCCATTTTATGCAGAAGTATCTGAGGGTTTACCACAAAATGTTGGCCAAGAGTGTGCAGGGAGGCCCCACATCACAGTTCTGAGCACAGAGCCAATGCAGAACGTGCTCCCTCTCCTTCTCTGATTTCTGCTGTAGCCTGTAATAGATATGAAATAAATTAATGTACCCATTTTAATTTTAGGCAAGGGAGAGTGACATATTTTGCTTATCTGGCAGTGCAGGGTGTCCATATCATCTCTGGCAGAGTGGGGAACATGCCAGCAAACAGAGACTGCTCTGCAGAGTGGGGGCTGATGGAAGGTGTGCACTGCAGTTATTGAAGTGGGAGCAGCTGAGTGCTGCAAACCAGGCTTTAAATGCCCAATTTATTTCTCATTTAATTCTCCCCTTAGCTTTATTTAAAATTGTTTTGATAATGGGAGGCATTTGGCCCTGGGAATTTAGCACGGGGAGATGAGAACACTAAGAGTTTGATTTGCTGTTTCTGTAAGTATATCTGGAGTTGCTGTAGTTGGACAGTGCAGCTTGAATTCAGATGCACTGCTTCCCCTCAGCACAGTGGGTAATACATCTAGCCAGAAAGTGTCACTAGAATGGGGTAGGGAGAAAAAGGAGAAGCAAAGAATTGAAGGGAAGAGGGTAAAAAGAAAAATGGATCAATAAAAAATGAGGAAAAATAGAAAAGGGGATAAGAGTGGTAAACACAAATGAAGGGATAGGGGATATGTTAGAAGAAGAATAGGAAAATGTGAAGTGGCTTGAGGATGCTGGGAAATCTCATCCTTTCAAAAAGTGAGACTCCAGGAACCAGAGTAAGGCTCGATGTTCAAGCATTCCCTCCCAGGCTGAGCAATGGCAGGAGAGAGAAGAAAAGCCCAAAAGGAAACTGAGGAGAAGAAAGGGAGGGTGTGTTTGACAGTGGAGGCTGCTGGTAACAAGAAGGGAGGTGGTGCTGCTTTCTCCTGGGCTGCAGAGGTGCTGATTGTCCTGCTGGGGGTTGTGAGGGGTACAGATGCACAGCTGGACCCACCATGAGAACTCCCTGTTTTCCAAGAAACACATCGGAACAACTTGACTTTATTGTACTTGACCTGCTGTAGAAACTGGCTTTTCATTAAGAAAAAAGGTGAATCTGAGGTAATAGCCTAATTTATAAAAGAAAGTATCTTTTCCTCAGCATTTTAACAAAGGAGTCAAACAGAAGCAGAGAGGGCTGCAGGAGGAAGCCCCATGTGTCCACTGAGCCAGCAAATCGTTTGACCCAGCAGCTATTAGTGCTTATTTTGGGGCACTTTGGAAATGGCTGTTTCAAGGCACAAGCCTGCAGAAGCAGGGGCTGCCCAGGCTCCCAGCAATGGCTGGCTGGGCTGGTTTTGCATGGGAGGTATTTATGGAAGTGATGCAAAGCTTCTAGCTGCTGCAAAAGCTGTATATGCTTCTGTGAAAAACACATGTTAAAGATGAAAGAAACCCAGGAACTTTTTTTACTATTCATGAAGGGAAACACAAGAGAACTGTTTCTTGTAGAGAAGTCTCCATAACATTAACAAGAGAGACTTCTCTCCCTAAGTGAACCAAAGAAAGACTATTCTATATGTAGTAAACTGACTAAAATTTTAAATTTTATTTCTTTACATTGTCATTGAGAAAAAAAATGTTGTAAAGGGAAGAGAAGTATTCTAGAAGTTTTGTTCTGATTCCTATTACTCTTTCTTTAGTTACTGTTAAGTTACTGTTTAGTTACTGTTACTTTCTTTAGTTACTGTTTTTCTTTATACCCTTTTAAAGTTTGAAGCCTGCTTTACCTTTCTCCTAGTCCTATCTGACAGCAAAAAATAGGTAAGTACATCCTAGTGAGTGCACTGGTGATTAGCCAGCACTGAACCCACCACACTTATTAGAGCACAAGCTGAGAAATCTCAAATCAACCAACCAAAACTGTGGGAATCCTTAAATTCAGAAGGTTTTGGGAAAGCTGCAAAAGACAGGCCTTAGAGACAGCAGAACTGTGATTGGAGCTGAGCAGTAGCCATGAGATTGGTCAGCAGAAAAGTTATATGAGAAGTAGAAAAGTGAGGACAAGTAGAACAATTTTGTTTTGTGTATTAACATTTGGCTAGAATAACTCCCTAAGCTGCAGAAAAATATATCTAGTGAGATATTGGGAAGTTCTAAGCTTAATAATGGAGCTCTGTGCATTGTGTTTGAAGGCTTACAAGCAGGTATTGTATTTGAAATAAGCCAGCATTGTTTAACCAAAGGTGCCTGTGCTTATAGTGGTTGGATAGAACTACTGTCAATGTGCTTTTGCTTTGTGGGATTGGTCACAAAACTTACAAAGTTGTAACATTAAGTTCTTGGTCTGCTGCCTGATATGTGAGCTGCTGGCATCTTCCCATTGTCATAACCATGGAATGGGAGTGATGCTGGAAAATAAAACAGGTCAAGGCAGTTTCAAACAGTCCCATCCCATTTGTGATTTGTACACAGCCCCCAGCCAGCAGCACAAAGCCCCTACCCTGGCACTGAGCCACAGAGTCCCTGCTGGAGCTGTGCCAGCAGGGTCCCCCCATGGGCAGTGTCCCCTGCACAGTCCCTGCCCAGCAGCACACCTGGCTCCTTGCAGGTGTGGCAGCACCAGTGAGGGGCTCCTGGCATGGGCCTGAGCACTGCACTGTTGGCAGAGGCTGAAATTGGGTTTGTCAAGGCCTTGGACTCACCTGCCCAGGGCTCCTGTGGGCCCAGGTGTCCTGGTTTGAAAAGGAAGGGAGTTTTTTGGGAGGCTGTGGTCAAACCAATCGGTGCTCAGATGTAAATACCTGACAAAGCTGCTGTCAAACCATGACACCAGGGAAGCTATAGTAAAATGCAGGGTGCCCCCAACATGGTGAAATGATTGCATCTGACTCCATTGATTCAGAAGGCTGAACAATTGCTTTATTAAAACTATATTACATTATACTATACTATATTAAAGAGATAAATACTGTACTATACAAAGATACATACTAAAGAAAAACCCATGACTGTCTGAGACAGCCAGGACACTGCTTTGATCCAATGCCAAGGAAACCAAACAATCCTCAGCAGAATCCAATTGCCAAACCCCTTCAGGTTAACAATCTCCATAACCCATTCCACATGTGCAAAAACAACAGGAGCAGCAAGTAGAGATAAGAATTGTTTTCTCCTTCTCTGAGGTTCCTCACTGCAATTCCCAGGCAATATCCATGGGAAGCTGTGCCTGGAACCAGGCTGCCCTGTGTGTGCTCGTGGGGTGTGGGCACAGCAGCCCCTCCCTGTCTGTCCTGGTAGGCACAGGGAGCACAGCCAATGACTGCACTGAGGATGAGGAGGATGGGGAGTGCTGTACAGCAAACACCTGGGGTTGTCTCTTTTGACCACACAAAGAGCTGCATCTCTTGGAAACAAGACAGATCAACAAAGGTGAGGATTCTGTGTTCAGTTGCTTTAATTCCTGTGGGGATACTTGGATTGAGGAAAACTCAGTAAAAATAGAAAAACTTGGAACGATCCCTGAATGATTCTCCAGAAATGTGCTTAGGAAATTAGATAAATTATAGGGAACCCAAAGGAAGACCACAGCAGTGTTCAGATCACTCCATGACAGGCTGCAAATAGGAGCCATCTTTTTCTTAAATCAAAGTGATGGAGAAATATTAGGAAAATCTGTATATATTTGATGCCATTGTATGGTATGGCTAGCATCTCATCTGTTACCTTTTAAGAGCAATGTTTACTTACAGCTTCCTATTTACTGCCATCCTTTTCTATTTGAGCATGTGTAATTTAAAATCATTTGGACAACTAGCAGAGTGAAACAAACTGACTGAAGCACACAAGGTTATTTCCTTAGAATTTGGGCTTTAATGGCATGCAGGAAGGTGCTTGCTTTATTTCCCTCAGGCAGTCTTTGATTTTGCATGGTTCCTTTGAGTCCAGTTTCATATGAAATTGTCTTGGGAAGGTCAAAGGAATGCCAGTTCCTGGGAGGAGAGGGACAAGTCCCCTTCTGTGTGCCCCAGGGACAGGGGGGTGGCACCAGCACTGCATGTGGCCCTGTGTGGGAGGGAACATTTGTGAAGGTGCTGTGTGTACTGAGCAGGGATAAAATGAAGAACCATGTCAGTCCTGTCATTTTTGCAGAATAAAGAGGCTTCCCCTTCCCCTCCACCCCCATCTCACAAGCATTTGGCTTAAAATGTGCTCTGACTCAGTAGCCAGGTGGCTGGTAGGAAGTACAGAGCTCACATCTCTGCCAGGGAGGGAGGCTGCTGCTCAAAGCCCTTTCTGGGAGTGCACAGAGCCTGGTGCAGGGCTGGCATTTGATGCTCTGGGATCCTCCCTCTGCCTGCCACAGACTTTGCCTGCTGTGCCATGCCTGTTTGAAAAACCTCTGGGTTGTTTTCTTATGTTTCTTGTTGGAGTGTGAACCACCAGCCTCATGCCTTGGCTTCCTGCTGAAGCTGTTAAACCAAATTCCTGACTTGTGCAAAATGCCCTTTTCTCTCCATCTGATGCAGGGCTTAGCAACACACAGCTGTCCCAGGTGACTTTCTGAGAGGATGAGCAATCTCCTAATCCACTTTCCATCAGCATCCTGCTCTGCAGCTGTGTTGGTCATGGAGCTGAAAGGCATCTGAATGTCACTGCTAAGGTGATGTGTTCAGGTGCAATCTTCCGTACAGCCTTTGGCAAATGCACTGGCAGGATCTAAGGTCTAAAGCTCTGCTAAACAGGACATAGCAAAGATAAACAGTCTTAAATAAACTGCTCTAACTCAAATTTTGTGGATGGGCTCATCCTCATCCTTACTTCAGGATTAGGTTTTTCCTTGCTCTCTTTATTCCCTTGTTTTTCAGCTGGCTTTGCTTTGGGTTTTCAGGAACATTATTTCTGTTTAGAAGGTATGAAATAAGCAATTAAAACCCTTAGTCTGTAATTTGCCATGTCTTGGCAAAGCTTGCCAGTGTCCCCACTGAGGGCATTGCTGGCTCTCCAGTGCAGATGCAGCTGGCAGAGACAGGGCTCTTGGGTGGCAACATAAAGCTGGTAATGCTGGTGAGCTTAAAACTGTGATTTAACTCTTCTGAAAGTTGAATTTACTCTTCAGACTTCTCTGAACCTGGACCTCCCTGAAGGTGCCCCAGTAGCCCCAAGGGTGCCATTGCCCCATGGGGCTGGAAGTTCCCCAGGGTCATTGGATCATTTCATCCCACAGCTCTGGGTGTGTGTTCCCCAAAGGCCCCAACCCCACAGGGAGCTGGAGGAGCTGTGCAGCACAGGCACTGTGTAACTGCAATAAGTTACACAAAAGTAGCAAACAGGAAGAGAGAATTTATTTTTGTTAGGTTTTATTTTTTGAAAGGCTTCAGAATAACAGAAGTTATTTTTCTCAAGCTGTCAAGGAAAAAATATTGTGTTGAAGCAGAGACTGAGCTTAAGGCAACTTGGGTGGAGCAGGAGCATTCAACAGCTCCTTCCCCATGTGCAAGCACCTACTCAGGCTCTTGGCTCTGCCTGCCCTGTGCTCCAGGCAGGTTTTGTGCAGGAGCTGGGTGTGCCCAAGCAGAAGAGGACTGGGGCAGCTGCACATCAGGAGCTGTTGGGAAGGGAGGAGGGATCTGGACAAGCACTGCTCCATCACCTGGCAGTCTGTGGTACCTGGGAGCAGAATGTGAATATTTCTCCTTTCATGCCTCTGCTCAAGGAGCAGCAGGGAGGCACCAAAAGCTGTGAACTCACTACTGAGCAGAGTGTTCTGCACTTCTGCAGCAGCCAACAAACAGAGTAAGGTTCAGCTGAGGCTGGGCCTCCAGGGATTAGTTCCACTGTGGGAACAGAGGAACCCAAAAGTTCTGTCATTATAGCAAAAGGAAAGAAAGTGATGTGAGCACAGATGCTTGCATGATTTTGTATTTTGGAAAGTACAAAGGATCTGTAAACCTGCCAAGGAAAAGGGTTAGGCTGGGTTTTGCATCTTTCTTTTATGCAAGCAGGCAGCGTGCATGTAAGCCTGCTTGGAAGCACACTTCAGATGGAAATGGCATCACTACTACTTGGCAGTGGCTGATCTGGTCCCTGTAACACACTGCAGCCAGAGCCAGGCAGTGCTTCATGGCTGGATGGCAAACACAGCCTGATTGGGTGTGAGAGGGATGGGGAGAGCAGGCACTGAGCTGGGGCTGTGTCCTGGGGCTCCCTGAGGGCAGCTCTGCCCCAAGCACAGGCCTGGCTTCAGTCAGATGCTGTTGTCTGACATGTGAAACATCTGAGTCGAGTACAGTGCTAACAAGTGGCATGTTAACAGCCCATTTGGAATCTCCAGGGAAAACAGAGCCTTTGGAGCTGGTACAGCATGGGGTGGGGGAGCACAGGGACGTGCTGGAATGTGGCTCCAGCTCTTGATAACAATGTGGTTTGCTGGAACCTGAGGGGTTTATTAAAAGCTGCTCTGTTTCACATTTTGTCTACCCATATCTATATTTTGCTAAAAAAGTGACATGTGAAATGGAGATTTGGATACTTCAAAACTACCTAATCTCCAAAGCATTGAATGAGATGTGAATGCCTGAATTTCATCACTCTTGAGGATACCTCCCTGAACACAGACACTGGAGAAAGTTAAACACAAAGAGGAAATAATTTCTTACTTCAACTGCTGCCAAATGATGGATACTTGACAATGCATGGATCTAAATAGACATCAATATTTTTCCAGCCATGTTTTATAGCTGTTATTCTTGAGACTGATCACAGTCTGTGGGACAGGTATGCCAAAACTCCTTGGTAAAAAACATAAAAACTTTGGAGTTTGAAATAATTCTATGAGTGTCTGCCATTTCCTGTCCATTCCCCCACCTTGGCCTGTGTGGTGGTGTTTGCAGGGGTCTGAGGATGAGGGGAGAGACGAGGATCTGACTCCATGTTTCACAAGGCTGGTTTGTAATTTTATATTATATTATGTTATAATATATATATTATATTAAACCTATACTAAAAGAATAGAAAAAAGGATTTCATCAGAAGGCTGGCTAAGAATAGAAAAAGAAGGAATAACAAAGGCTTGTGACTGACAGAGAGTCTGAGCCAGCTGACTGTGATTGGCCATTAATTAGAAACAACCACATGAGCCAATCCCAGATGCACCTGTTGCATTCCACAGCAGCAGATAACCATTGGTTACATTTTGTTCCTGAGGCCTCCCAGCTTCTCAGGAGGAAAAATCCTAAGGAAAGGATTTTTCATAAAAGATGTCTGTGACAGGCCTGGCCAGCCAGAGGGGAGCAGCATCTTGGATGGCAAAGGAAGAAGCACCTTCCTTGGTGCTGGGAGACTGAGTCTTAGTGCTCTGCTTTGGAACAGGGGAATGAAGAGCTTGGTGAGGAAGGACAAACACACCAGGATGGTCAGAGCACCCAGCAACCCCCAGAAATGGCCTGCCCAGGGGAAGGAGCTGCAGTGTGTCAGCAGGGATGCCAGGCCATGTCCTGCTCTGAGTGGGACCTAGCAAGAAGTCAGCAGATCCTCCAGATTGGCATCAGCAAAATCACAGATGGAATTGTATTTTCTGAAATTTTTGAAGGAGAGTGCAGCTCTGCCAGCAGAGTGAATGCAGTCAGATCCAGCACAGCAGCAGTGGGGCTGGGACACCATTTTATTCTTTTTCAGTTTTTAATAATTCTGGGCTTTAGCACTCCCACTTATTATTGCAGTGGCTGACAGGGGACCTACAGTAAAATCCAGTTTTATTGAAATTGAAAAGGTCAGTTTTGTTGAGCATTTCCATGGTGAAAACAGGGAGTTAAATGTATTCAAACTACTTAAGCTACTCAGCTCCATGGCTGGACTGACCAACTGGAAGATTTTCCCTGCAAGCTATTGTAATAGTATCTCATTGCACAGCTTTTGTGTGTGGGGTGGGATTGAGGTTTTTGTCAGAAAAATAAAAATTGCTGGCCAAATTCTTCAGCCTTTGCAGTGCTGTTCGTGGCCAGACTGCTGCCAGGAATCTTGTGACAGGCTCTGAAGGCAATGGGAAGGCAGCTTTTCAATATTTCCATTTCTGTCTCACCTGGGACTTCTGCTGACTGCCCCTTTAAAGGGTGTTTTGTGCAAACATTCCTTCATTTGTCTCTGGCAAGTGTCACCTGTGACTCTGCTGTTCCCCTGATGTCAGTGAGGTCTTTGCTCAGTGTGGGTTAGTCCATAACAGGATACATTTTATTAGGGCCCAGATTGATTTTGGTTAATTGTTCAGGGGAGTGTGATCTCTCTGTCATTCCCTGAACACTGGATGGCATTCACAGGAGATGCAGGCCCCCTTCTCTGAGGTGCTGCTACACCTTGAAACCTTCCTTTTCCTATCTGCAAACTTGCAGGAATCCCTGCCCAGCAAGGGCACACTGGAGCTGAAGAGGCTTCTCTCTGTGCAGTAACTCCTTGGAGGGAGCAGTACCAAATTTCTTGTTCAGTCATTGTAACTAAATGCCCAGTCCTGCTCTATGAATTGTCAAATAATTCATCATTCTCATATACTTTCTTTATTTCTTCTTCCTTCTGCTTGTTACTTAGGTGCCATGGCATAAAAATGGAACTCTTCCTTTTTAAAAAGTTGATCTGCTCCTACCCCTCACTGCTAATTAGTTCTTTCTTCCCACAATTTTCATAATGCTCTCTCAGCAGCCAGGTATGGTGGCACCTCCTCCAGGGTTCCTTCCCTTTTGTGGTGTAGGCTGTCACTGTGTAACTCCTTCAATGATCATGTGGAAGGGAGTCCTGTCACCTCCCTTGGCTGTTTTTCAGACATCACCAGACACGTGAATTATCAAAAAGGTGCAGGGCATTATCAGAATTGCATGTGAATTACCAGAATTGCACAGGGAAGGGAGTGCTCTCCTTCACAGCCAGGCTACAGCCCCTGCCCCAGGGGGATTCTATCAAAGCCCCGAGTGCCTTGTGCTGGATTCCAGCTCAGAGACTGTCTGACAGCACAGAGGAGGGGCTGGCAGGGCCTGGCAGGCTGGTGGCATTGGTGGCTGTCCCACAGGCAGCAGTGGGGCAGTGTGACACTGCTGCCCCCCCAGTCCCACTGCCCCTCTCCCTGGATGAAGGGCAGGGAGAACATGTCAGTGAGAGACTCCCTGCAAAGACCAGATTGAAATGATTTTATTTTATAACTTTTTGCATGGATATTTGTACCTTGAGTCAATCCCTGAACAGGTGAGGCACTGCTTGGCTGAGCTCTGGGGCCCTGCCCATGCTTGTGGCTTTTGGATGGTGCCAGACTGGCCCGTGCAGTTTGCACAGGCAGCAGAGCCTTGAGGAACAATTGTGATGTTAATGGGAGACCTGTCTCTGTTTTATACCCTTGGATCCAAGCCCTTCACCCCCTCCTACCCCTGACTCTTTATCTCAGCTTCTCCTTCTGCTCTGGTGCTGCTCACCCCTGTGCCAATCAAGCAGCTTTTCCCTTGGTGCAGCAAGAGGCTGGGAATAGCTGAATCTTGTATTTTACTTGCAAGACACAACTGTATGTAAATTGAGGGAATTAGTTTTGGTTGGGTTTTTTCTTTCTTTTTTTTTTTTTCCTTTCTTTCTTATTTTTCTTTCTTTCTGCCCACAGTAGACTGCAATATCTATACCATGGTAATCCTTGTATAATATCCTCAGAGTTTTTATGGCTCCCAGTTCTCCTGTACCCTCATCCCTGCCAGTTTCTCAGCATGCAGCAGTGTGTAGCTGCTGGGAGGCTGGGCAGAGCTCCTGCTCTCCCCTCCATCCCCACACTCCACCACAGCTTCTGCTTCAGGCACAGCCCTCTCTCAGTAGGTTTTCCCCATGTTTAAAATCCTGGCCTAATGGTTTTTAGCCATTCCAGCTGATTTCAGAGGGGTTCTTCAGCCTATACATGTAAGAGATGTTTCATTTTGCATTCAGTGTAACATTAAGTTGAAGAATGAAGACCTGGAGAACCAGCAGATTGCAAACTTTGCTTACTTCCACTCTGGTTTGCACACACATGCACGTTCTTGCTTACTTACAAGGGTTTGGCTGTTTATTTCTCAGGCCAGGCAATTGAAGTTTTTGTTTTTGAACACAGATGAGCACCCACAAGCTGGTGTGCATGACTGTTCTCCATTTCCCAGGGATGGAAGTTTAAATGCAGTCAGCAAAGCTGGAAGAGGCCAAACTTCCTTAACAACAGTTTCTCAGTGAGTATGGAGAAAAAGAAGGAAAGAAAGAAGGAAAGAGCTCAGAAATTAATATTACAAATCATTGTTTAGTTTGCAGCTGGCCTGGGGCATCTCCTTTCACATGGGATCTGTGCATGCTCACAGAAAGATGGCACAGCCCAGTACAGGGAGGGAAGGAGAGGAATGTCCCCATTGTGAGGGCAGAGATGAGAGGAACAGGGACACTGAGGAAGTCAAGATGAAGCAAGGAATCTCTGGCAGAGCTGGAGCTCACTGCAGAGTCCCAGCATACCAGTGCCTTATCTGGAGGATGATTTTTCCCCTTTTTAGTCGTGAATATGATCTTTCAAATAAGATTTTATGTTTGTTTGCATTTAATAGCTCATCCTTCAGGAAGGATTCAATCCTGCTTGGTACTACATCAGTTTGGGCTGATTGAGATCTGTTGGGAGCTAAGGATGCTCCTCTTTTCCTAAACCAAGCCCTTCCAGAAGCTGATGCTATTGACAGATTACCATTTATAGCTCTTTATTGCTTACTGTAGGTTTATTGCAAACTCCTTTCCTGCTTAGTTTTCTTTCCCTCTCTCAGAGCAAACATAATGTACAGCCTATGTAAATATAAAGCATTAAGCAATTACTGGGTTATTTCAGATGCAGCACTAATAATATATCATTTCTGGAAAGCACAGAAGCACAGATTCCCATGTTCAGTACTCACTGAAAGGGAGCTCAGCCATTACTGCTGCATCCCTGAGCTATTACTCACCCACCCCAGGAAACAAAGGGGAATCCCAGAGGTTAATGTGGTTACTAAAGCAATTTGAGGAAGATGAGCTTGAATCTGCTTACACAGTGCACAGAAGATATTTAAAGAGCAGACTTCCATCTCCTGCATGTCTGCTGTGCTTGTGCAGGGAGTGCCAGGCTGCTGCTGGAATGAGGAGCAGCCCCTCTGAGGATCTGCTGTGTCTGAGATCCCCCAGGCACATTGCCTGGCACCAGCTTTGAGAGGCTGCATGTGGGTTCTTGCTGAAAATGAAGGATCCTGAGTGTGCATGGCTGTTGTTTGCTTCTGTCCTGTCAGCCCTGGGACACAGCCTGGGGTGGCCTGGTCAGTGCCAGGGGATGGGGGCAGCTGCCACTGAGCCCCCAGGCTGTGCCCTCTGCAGTGCACACCTTGCTTGGAGGCTGTTCAATTTTTTAGCAGGTACCAAAGGCACATTGGTCAGGCAGGCTCAGCAAAGTTTGTGCTGCCTGTGTTGTGCCTGTTCAGTGGGTAAACAGCAGAATGGATCTCCAGAGCTGTCAATCCTCCACCTCCACTGGCACTGCAGTGCCTAGAAAAGATGTTTTTAGAGAAAGGTGCAGATGCACTGTGCTTCCTTGGAATACACAGTTGGAAAAAAGCTAGAATGTGCCTAAAGCCTGTCTTCTTTTCTGTAGTCTTCTTTTCTCCACCTAAAAAAATCCACCTTCTGAACTTGTAAAGTTCATTTGGTAGAACAGTGAAATGAATGCATGGTGGCTCCCTGCTGGCTCAGGACACCCCCTCACCTCTGAGCTCTGCAGATCCCCGTGCCCTGGGCTGTTATTTCTGCTTCACTGGGTTTTGTTGTGAATGGGAGTGGGGCTGTTTCCAGCTCCTGCTGAGCCCCCAGCCCCTGCTCTGGAGCCTGGCCCTGGCACAGAGGGGCTGCCCAGCCCTGCCCGTGCCAGCCTCACATGGCAGTGTTGGTTTCTCCTTTAGCACTGAAAAATGAGCTTTTACTGATGGATTTTTGGCTGGCCTTTCCCAGGCATTTGGCTCACAGCTGAGCTAGCTGTCATGGCAGTAATGGGGCTGCCTGTGATCCTGATAAGGGGTTACTTTGCTGAGGATTATCTTGCCCTTTCCTTTTGCACTTGGGATATGAAGAATGTGCTTGTGTTTTCTTAAAATATCTGATCCATAATTCCAGTTTGGAAACCATGGTGTATGGGTGTGCTTAGCTATGGAGGTGTGGTAATACAGAGAGACAAATCACAGTAGTGGGCTGAGCTTTTTATCTTTGAGTCTTGTTAAATTTGGAGCACTATAGGGCAGATCTTTGGTGCAGTGTCCAGATTTAATTTGTATTTGTGTAGGAATAAGCAGTGCTCACTTATCTCTGCAGCATTTGCCAATTACATAAACAATGTTTATAATTATGATTCATTTATTTAGATTTTCTCTTGTGGGATTTCCACAAGCACAGAGAATTAGAGAGAATTAAAATAATGTGGCTAGATTACTAGCAAGGCATTATTTCAGGCTTGCTCTGGCTGTATATCATTCCCATTTGATTCAGTGTGTGAGTGCAATGGCCACAGTGTAATTCTTTATGGACATCATAAAAAATCTCCCAAGCTGAGCATTAATTGACAGCCTGTCTGGATGACCTGATTATAACCTGCAGCAGGACCAAGGCAGGTTTTGTTTGGGAAAATAACTCAACCTGGGGCACTATGAGCAATTCCCCACTAGTTATCTTGTAATGTGCTTGTCTTGGGAACATACAGAAATTTCCAGTGCTGGGCTTGTGCTTTTGTTAAGTTCAGAATTTCAGTGCATTGAAGCAGAAGTGATCAATAGTTTTACACATCTTTCTCTCTTTTTGATGTACAGGATATGCTGAGCAGGGCTGAAAGGCACAGCTGCTATTCATTCCTTTGGGAAACACTGGCCTGCTTTAGTGAAATGATTTTTGTTTGGAAGAAAATTTTTGATTTCTTGTAGAAGCCTTAGAAGATGCAAAAATAAATATTTTTAGTTCAGAACTGGACAAAATTAAAATGTTTTCAACATTTCCTTAAAAAGCTGGCTGCTTCAGTAGGAAATCCCCCCACATTCTGCCATTCCCTGTTCTGTGGTCTGTTCCTTGAACATCCTTCACAAAAATCCCCCAACACATTCATAAAAGAAAATTAGAAGGAAAGCCTTGATATTTACAAAGGGAATTTTTATCAGCTCCCAGTTTCCAGAAGAAAATCTCATTCCTGCAGAAGCAGGAAGCCAGCCATATCTCCTGTAATGAATTTCAGCCATGAGATCAGTGTGTGATGGATTGGCCAAGGCTGTGCAGGAGTGGGTGCTGATAGTGCTGGGAGCAGGGCAGATGGGCAGATAGCCTTTCCCAGGTGCTGCAGAGGAAATGACAAACCCCCATGATTTACTAGCCCTAAATAACTGGCCACAGTCCAGAGCTCCCCTCTGCACTTGGCCAAAGCTCCCAGTGAGTTCCAGAATTGCAGGGGGTTACCTGAGAATGGTAGCACTGAGCCAGGACACCACTACTGGGCATCCAGCCCTGCTGGTTTGGAACTAGGGCTGGAGAGGAGACACCTTCCCAATTTGCTGCTCTTCCAAGGGTGGCAGAACCACTGGGCTGCCCCCATTGGGGGCCACTAAATTGTTCATTTTTCTGCAGACAGCACACATGGGAAAATGGGAGGCTGGGAGAGTTCCTGGAAAGAAAAGTCCCAACTATGTGCCCACATCTTCTGGTCTGATTTCTGCAGGGGTTAGGCAGGAAAGGAGCCTGCTTTGTCCATGCTGGCAGTCAGACACTTTTCAGGGAACATTTTAATGAAATAGATGAAGTCTCTGTTTTGGAGGAAAGTTGATTCATTGACATTTTCTGACAGAACATGTTCTGTCAGAAAATCCCTACCTATTCTGAATTAGAGGGCTGGTTCTGGCCTCTGTGCTTCAGGCTTATGTTTGGATATCAGATAGTGAATTTTTACCAGTGTGAGCAATTTCCTAAAAATCACTTTAGTATTCTGGCAGTTTGTAAGATGGGGAAAAAAATTTAAAAAATGCTTAGGGGCAAATTTTCTGTGTGGTGTACAGGGAATTTTAACACATAATAACTGCAGCTAGGTGGGTAGCTCACTAGGCTGGAAATTTACTTCTTCATACCTTGAGATTATAAATCAGGGTGTTTCTTTGTGTCAGCCTTGGGGATTTTGCCTTTTTTAGATCTCAACTTTGTAACTAAGTGGAAGCAGATGAAGTTTGTAATGCACAGAGAAGGGAAATTTGCACTGCTCCTTAAATCAAACAGGGCTGAACAGCTCAGGAAGGCTTCTGTGGGTCAGCAATGCTACCCCTCCCTAAAAATCCCATGGAAATCAAATGAAATGGTTGTGCTGGGAGCTGAATGCATTTCAAGTGGGAATTTGACCTATGTAATGAAGATAGTGGGGCATAATTATGGCACTTCATAACTGACATTGATAGATTTGCATGATACCCTGACTTTCAAGGCATCTGCAACATTCCTTCCCAGTGACCTTAAGAAACTTTCCAATGATTTGGGAGGAGAAGGAAGGTAAGCCTTGGGCACAGTGCTTCAGGTAGGGCACTGCTGGGATTTGCTGTTGACCATCTGCTGGTGCCTCCTGTTTAACAGGACACTGGGCTCTGAACTGCACCGTGCACCAGGAAATGATTTTAGAGAGCACCTCTAAAACAGCTTTTTCCCTTTAGAAAGTTTTGATTCTCTGAGGAAAGATCAAACAATTGTCACAGACATCTTTTCTGAAAAACCCTTTCCTTGGGATTTTTCCTCCTGAGAAGCTGAGAGGCCTCAGGAACAAAATGTAACCAATGGTTATCTGCTGCTGTGGAATGCAACAGGTGCATCTGGGATTGGCTCATGTGGTTGTTTCTAATTAATGGCCAATCACAGTCAGCTGGCTCAGACTCTCTGTCTGAGCCACAAACCTTTGTTATCATTCTTTTTCTTTTTCTATTCTTAGCCAGCCTTCTGACTAAATCCTTTCTTCTATTCTTTTAGTACAATTTTAATATAATTATATCATAATTATATCATAAAATATATCATAAAAATATATCATAAAATAATAAATCAGCCTTCTGAAACATGGAGTGAGGTCCTTGTCTCTTCCCTCATCCTCAGACCCCTGTGAACACGGTCACAAACAATCTAATCCAAATTAAACCCATGATCCCCTCATGCTGGAGCTGTGAAGGCTCTTGGCACCTGCTGCCTTGGTCTCCTGATCCCCCTCCAGCTGAGCTGGCTCATGGAGACCCTGCTGGAAGCACCTGCAGGACTGCCCCCCTTAGTGCTGCTCTAGCCCTGGGCAGCTCCTCCAGGGCAGTAAAAACACCTGGAGGCTGCCCTGAGTGGCTCTGGTGAATGGCAGCCTCCAGAGAGGTACCACAAAGCACAGAGGGCCATGGAATGGGGACCTGGAGGGGAAACTGCAAAGTCTGGCACATGAAGAAAAGCTGAGAGAAAATGTAGGTACGATGCTACAAAGATTAGGAGGAGTTAAATCCTGTCAGCAAAATACTCTTAACTGGAGCTGACTGTGAGATCTGACATATTTTAGAGCTTTTGATAGTGACTGAGACATGGATAATTTGGGGTGAGAGCTTTTGCTGACTTTGACTTCCAGTTTGTTCTTAGCAACAGGAGCAAGAATGTGGGATGCCTTATATAGTTCTAAAGGTTTAGATAGTTTATATATAGTTTTGAAAGTTATCAGATTTCCACAATTTTTTCCATATTTTTAGGTTTCCTCCTCTTTATCATATCTTAACTTGAATACAGAAGCTGTAATAACATAAAAATTTCCTTTGCTCTTACACCACTCTAATCTGACAAAACAAATAGATCCACATTATTACACTCAAGATGTAAGGGAAAGCCAAAAACCCCAATTAGCCTTTCTCAATCACTGCTAAGTTGACATGGGAGGGATGAAGATAATACTAAAAAAATGTTAGTTTTAAAACCCCTTGTGTAAGCTGGAGAAATTGTTCTTAGCCAGCACTTGCAGAATACAATACCAATGTCAAAAGAGTCTCTGCACAGAAAATTGTGCAAGAACAGAGAAACAGAACAAAACATTACCAGCAGATCTCTGCAAAATGCATGTTTCACTTCGAAACAGCTGCTGCAATAATTTTCTTCTGATTTTGACCTTTGTGAGTTTAACATTACACAGCTGTAGCTGTAGCTTTGGATTCAGGTGAAGACAAAAACCTAAAAATAAACCTAATTTGTTCCAAGACAGAAAACTGAGGTCTGAGTAACTTCAATGTGCAATTACAGGTGTGCTGAGGTTCACTTGACTAGTTCCTGTAGAGACTCAGTTGAGAACACTTGCAGTGTTAATTTAAAGCCAGTAGCAGAACTTGCCAAAAGACAAATCAGGCAGGTTTCCTGCAGCTTTATATTGCTCCAGAAGACTTCTTCCAAATGAGTAGTTTTCTCCTCCTGCTCATTCATTAATTCTGCAGTGCTGTGCCTACTGTCAGAATGAGATGTGGGGGTTTGTCAGGGGATATTATTATGGCTATAAGCATGAAAAGCAGGGTGGCTGTGAGCCAGGCAGCGGAGGTGGCCATGAGCTGTGTCCTGGCTGTGTCCTGGCTGTGTCCTGGCTGTGTCCTGGCTGTGTCCTGGTGTCCCTCTCCATGCTGGCAGTGCCTCTGCAGGCTCAGGGCCATGGGCTTTGCACTCTGCTGGCTCCAGAGGGGTCCTGTGCCTGCAGTGCTGTGCTGCTGTGTTCCAGCTGAAGTGCTTTGCAAGGTTTGGGATTAGTCACACAGTGGTTTGCAGGGTTTGGGATGGCAATGAAGGGCTCCTTGCCACTGCCTGTGCTTGAAGGGGCTTCCTTCTGGAGGTTTTGGAGTAGTCTCTGTGCAGCTAACACAAAAGCAGTGCCCAAGAAACATGGCTAGACAGTCAGAGGTGAGGCTGGGCAGGATAAAGGTCCAGGAAGGGAGCATTTTAAGGACAATTACACAAGCTTGTTTGATCCTAAATTTCAATTAAAAGCAAATAAAATTATATGCTGGGCAGTCAGAGATTTCTCTGATCACTTTAAGGCATTGCCTAAGGCAATCTATGAATATTCAATGTGATGATCTCTCTTATAATATTGCAATCACCTGCAAATACAAATCATGGAGGTTTTTTATCCTTGAAGAAGGATTAGTGCTACATTATTTTTTTTTCACCTTGATTGACTGGCACACCTTGAACTCAAGTACTCAGTGGTTAACATTCCTTGATCATTGTATGTTGATCTTGACTATGCCTTTCTCATCATAGGATTGATTATTGAAGTAGTTGTGTGAGCCCATCTAACCTGGTTTCAGATTATTGCAGTGGTTTGAACTTTTTTTTCCTCTAATAAACCCCCTCATCTGCAGTGTCTGTACAAACAGGCTCTGATGCCTCTTTTTGTGCAGGGCTGGGGATGCTGGGTTCCACACTGCTCCCTATTCCATCAGCTGTGGACAAAGAAACCTTTTGATTCCCTGTGTCTTTTCACCAGAGCTAGCTAGCTAGCTTTTATTTAGCATTAGGGTAAATGAAAATCCTCATTCACAGTTCCATGTAGGTCCATTTTCTAGGCTTTGACCTTTCCCACTGTTCTCCTTCAGACCCTTACCAAGTGGTGCAGGTCCCTCCTGAAGGACAGCACCCCACACTGCTAAGCTTCCCCAGCAAACTGCACAACCTGCAGAATATCCCCTTATTTATGCATGCCTGTCTCTTTCAGAATTGGGGCATTCTTGATTTCCACTCAGTATAATTTATTATAATTCTTAGATCCTTTCCTAAAGAACTTCCAACTAACCAATCTTCCTCCATTTTGTATTTCTGCAGTGGAGTATTTTTGCAGTCTCTTATTGAAATGCACCCTCTTGTTTGTGCTAGTTCCCCAGCTTGTTGGAGCCATTTGCAATTCTGATGCTGTCCTCCCACACATTTGCAGTCCCTTCTGGCTGGGGGTCATTTGCAAATGTACTGAGGATGCTCTGTGTCCTCCCTTCCAGGTCACAGCAATGTGGCACTGAGCAGAGCTGGCTCAGGACAAATCCCCAGGCAATTCCTTTGTTTTGTGCATCCTTCCATTTTGAACAGTAAACAATCAATAACTCCTCCCCAGCTTAAGTCACCCTGTCTTTCTTGCTTCCTCCTACAGAAGTTTAATCTACATTGTATATCTGTAGCTCATATAAAAATATGAGAAACAGTGTCAGACTCTTAGTAGGGTAAGTATGAGGTTCGCCCTTCTCCCTTCAGCACAAGGTCTGCTACCTTGTTGCAAAATGCAATGATATTGTTTTGATATTATTTTTACATGACAGATTCATGCACAGGGCTGTTCATCTCCTTCATGTCCTCCCTGGCCTTACAAATCACTTGTTTATTTGTTCCAGCATTCTCAGCTGCCCTTTCATTCCTCACTCTGCCATCCTCCCCCGTGTTCAGCATGGGCACTGTCACTTTCCAATCCTTTTGTGCCTCTCCATGACTTCTCCAAGGTGAATTCCTAGTGATGCCCCTGACTAGTTCTGTGTAAAGTCCTATGGGTTGTTTACCTCAGGAACTCATTGGCTGATGCAGTCACAGAGACCAGACTTACTCAGGTACCCTTGAAACTCAGTTGCTGTGTGTTTTCTTTCCCTTTATGCAGACGGTGATAGTTACTTTCATCATAGGTCAAAATTGTTGTCCACCTACTGTGGCCCTGTTGATGGAGATTATTGCTCACAAGAAAGCCTGGAAATCATCAGCATTCACCTCTGCCATCCAGAGGTATGGCACTCCTGGTTTTCCTCCAGTTTCTCAGTTCTGAGGGTTCTTAGGTCATTCCTTATCTGTAGCACATTCTGTGGTTTCTCTGACCTTGCAGCCCACGTTGCAGGGTGACAGTGCCTGCCCTGGCAGGGCTGGGGACACCAGGGGACACAGCCCAGCTGGGAGCACAGCAGGGACCCTGGGCTGGGCACACCAGGGCTTTGCTGCTGCAGTCAGGCAGACCTGCTTGATCACACAGAAATAAACCTGTCTGAAATCACCTCCATCCCTGGTTCTCAGTCTGTACTGAGTTACTGCAAACTAATTACATCACAGAAGCACAGAGCATTCTGGGCTGGAACAGACCCACAAGGATCATGCAGTCCATGGACTCTGAGATGACCTGGCCTTCATTTTCCTTTAGGGAGGCAGAAGGCAGCTGGTGAGTGTCACAGAGAGCCCCTGTCCTCCTGCTGAGCTGCTCTGCTGCAGTTGTGTCACACACACCCGTGGGCAGCACAGCCAAAGCACCACAGCTGGGAGGAAATGAGACACAGTGAGAGTCCTCTGGCCCAGCCAGTCTTTGTGATACATGAAAGAATTGTGTTCATTTATATAAAGTGGCTTTTGCTAAGGCTGCTTCTACTTGAATTTGATTTTGAAAAGAAGAAATTATTCTCCCTCCTTAATGCAGACTTTGTAATGCTTATTGTATTCTTCGTTCAGGTCACTCTGAAGCATCCCACTGCTTTTCTCCTGCAGATAAAATGGTGCCTTTTGTTTCCCATTGTTCAGCCTTGACCTCTCCTCTTGCCCTGCCATCCACATCTCTCTGATGTCTCAATTTTTGTGGGCTTACCTGGTGCATGAGGAAGCCTTTGTGGAGGATTTAAAGGAGACCATCTCATAGTTCCCCTTCTGGTGTCAGCCCTGGCCTCTCCCAGCTCCAGCAGGATCCTTCCTCCCGTGTCCCAGTTCAGTCTGATTCATCTTCCTTCCAGCAACTTTGCCATGGGAGGCTCCTGATCCTCTGGTTGGGGAACTTGCATTTCCCAGAGGGCACAGCACTAATGGCAGCTTTCCTGGCCAGCTGAGTGCTCTCCTGTCTGCTACTCAATGCAGGAGCTGCAAAAATCTGATAAAATTTTCACAACTAATAAAGCATTGCTTCTCTCACCTGCTTTTCTCCCTGTACCTCTTTTGTATCTTCCCTTACTTATAAACCTGACACCTCATTTTCTTTCTCATCATGCTTCTCATGCTTGCCACTTGCCCATTTTAAAATTTTTCTGTACCTGGTAGATCTGGTAAATGAGAATTGGATTGTTAATGATTAGATAAATTTCTGTGTGAAGACAGGGTTAGAAGGGCAGGATTAGCTAGTTAGGAAGAAAACTAGTCTGAGTTGATGTATAAATCAGAATTTCAAGTCAAATTTTTCCCATTTGCTGCTTTAAAAAATAAAAGGACATGGAAATATTAAATTGACAAGAGAAAGACAACAATTCAAAAACTAATAAGTTTTTAAACATATGTCATAAGTGCCTGGAACTTGCTACTTTTTGTCTATCAACATATAGTAATGTTCATGAGACAAGGCATTTGTTTATGTGGCTAATAAGAATTCACTCAAGTAGAGAAGATTTAATTAAGAGAATAAATTTGTAAGACATATGCTTGAAGTATATGAGGTGTGTGTTTCCATTGAAATGCCCCCCTGGCTTCAGAGCACACAGCAGCCACCCCTGGGGACAGTCTGGCTGTGACAGAGGGGCCCTGCCCCACAGCTCCCCAGGCACCCAGCACAGGTTCCTGGCTCAGGAGAGCTCAGGGCATTTCAGGCAGTCTGGCTGCACGTGGTTTGTTACAGGATGGGTAAAGTGGCATCTCTGCTTCAGAAAAGTTTGATGAGATCTCTTTATGAGAACACACTTAGATGGACTTTAGTTTTCTACAGCTTTCAAATACAAATATAAATACACAGAATATGGCTCTGAAGGAGTCTGTGCTCTTTGCATTCCCAGGGCACACCACAGAGCCCCTCTGCATGGGAGAGATCATAGCTGGCAGATCTCTACTGACCACACACCTTCAAACATCTCTCTCCCCAAAATAAATGCACATATATGTGAATATACATGAGCCCTAACAAGCACTTTTCCTATTGCCTTTTGTGAATATTTGTGTTCACAGGGGTCCCAGGATGAGGGAAGAGATGAGGATCTGACTCCATGTTTCAGAAGGCTGATTTATTATTTTATGATATATAGTATATTAAAACTATACTAAAAGAATAGAAGAAAGGATTTCATCAGAAGCCTGGCTAAGAATAGAAAAGAAGGAATGAATAACAAAGGCTTGTGGCTCAGACAGAGAGTCCGAGCCAGCTGGGCTGTGATTGGCCATTAATTAGAAACAACCACATGAGCCCAATCCCAGATGCACCTGTTGCATTCCACAGCAGCAGATAACCATTGGTTACATTTTGTTCCTGAGGCCTCTCAGCTTCTCAGGAGAAAAAATCCCAAGGAAAGGATTTTTCATAAAAGATGTCTGTGACAAATATTAAAGATCAATATTTTTGTCATTATTTTGCTTTTCATTACCTCTTTAAAGCTGGTGTTAAGTAACAAATTAGACTCAAAACCAACCACAAAGAGCTGTCACTGGCTGAGGTATTTGATTGAAAATAACCACAACTATGGCAGCAATAGTATTGGTATTGGCAATAGAGTTATAAAGCCAGGCACATCTCCAGAGGGCTCTATATTCTGAATGATCTAAGACTTGGATATCTTTTGTTGTGCAGCAAAATACCAGTATAACTCACTTACCACAGACAAGCTAGGGCAGACAGTGTGAGTCAGTCCCCAAAAGTTGAAGAGCTCTCTCCCCAGCTGCAGCAAACAGCTGCTGGTGGGTGTGATTTGTGCCCAGTGCCATGCTGGGCATTCCCTGCACTGGAGAGCCCAGAGCAGGTGGGCACATCCCCCTGAGGTGAGTGAAGGCACCTAAGGCACAGCTGGGGTGGAGGGGTGTGAGTGACCCTGCTGCTCACTGTGCTCCACAGCCTGAGCTCTGTCCCCTCCCAGAGCACAGCCAGCCTGGGGTTGGGCTGTGCAGGCACCCACATCAATAATGCTGCAGGAATAGGTATTACTGTAAGGCTTTGATAAATAGCTACAGCAAATAAGGGGCAGATAAGATGCTGTAATAAAAAGACAAATAGGTTACATGAGATAAGCTAGGAAGAAAACAAGTTAGATAGCTTTATAAATCACATCAAGGAGTTATGAGACACACAAGTTTGATCTTTGCTAGAGAGGCTAATGGGGAAGTATGAGCAGTATGTACAGACAGGAGAGCTGGACCCTGGTAAATGAGAGATGCTTACAGGATTACAGGAAATGATCTTTCCATCATTACACTATTGAGATCTGGCAGCTTAGGTACATTTGAGCTCACATCTATCCTGCTTTTATCAATGACTTTAGCTAAAAGAATAGCACAAATGTTCACAAAGGCCTTGAGGTCTCCTCAGAAACTGCAAGTGATGTCAGTGGTCCTGGGAGCAGACCCAGTATTTTGTTTCCCTTGGCTGTTGAAGTCCCATGTGCTTCTTGGTCCCCCTCAGTCTGGGATCACAGCTCACACCATCAGGAAGCAGGGTCAGGGATCTCCTCCAGTGCCAAAGGATGTACTGCACTGCTCCATCCATATGGCAGCAGAGCAGAACTCTCAGCAGGATCCTTTTTGTGGGGATGTGGGAGCAGGTGAGCCATGAGCCAAGTGGGGGTGTTGTCAGAGTTCTGAAAGTCCCTCTGCAGCTGATGTGCTTCATCCCTTTTTATAATCTCCTTGAGCTAAATGACACATTGATAAACTGTCTAGGATAAATAGTGTTTTCCAGACATTACCAGACAGTGGGGACTTTTTCAATGATCCTTTGTCACCGTTTAAGATCAGAAAGGTTTGTACCCAGTGAAATGGGAGGAAGAAAAAGCTTCTTGATATTGCAGCGAGTGTTTAAGTATCCTATTGTTTAGTTAACATGTTTTGACAGATTTGGTTTCAAGATGCATAAAAGTGTAAAAAAACCACTTTTATATAGCCCTCATCAGTCAAGGATTGAAATTTAGATTTACTTCTTACTGAACAGGGCTATTGTGTTCTAGCATGGAGCTAGTGAAAATGCATAGCCATAACAGTGCTGGGATTTAAAACACAATATACCAGGTGGGCTCACATGGAGTGATCAGAATACTAAGTGTCACTGGTGGGTTGCAATGAGCCTGAGAGATTATTTGTTTTAGGAAGAAAGATGAGTAGGCTTGCTGTAAAAGTGTGAGGAATCTCTGATTGGGGTACACATGCTAGACAGGCCAAACATCTTTCACTATGATTAAGTGGTATCAGACACTGAAGCTGGATTGCTTGTTCTGGTGATGCTGCTGCTCCCTGCGTGCCATGGCAAGTTAATCTGGTTCAGCAGTAGCTGGGGGATGAATTTTGGCATTTGGAGTATGTTTTATCACCTGTTCCCCGTCTCTGATTTCTCTATTTG
Organism: Agelaius phoeniceus; assembly: GCF_051311805.1. Lineage (NCBI taxonomy): Eukaryota > Metazoa > Chordata > Aves > Passeriformes > Icteridae > Agelaius > Agelaius phoeniceus. The sequence goes on from NC_135276.1 coordinate 3,740,268, forward strand.
AAGTAAGGTCTGTGTGTGAGAACAGTCCCTCTGAGCTTTGATCTGCTTCAGGCTTTGCCCTGATGCCACTGCAATCTCCAGCACACAGAACAAAGCTTTAGAACAGACATGGCACAATCTTCACCAGTGCTGAGCTGGGTTTGCACTGCTGTTTGATTTTCCACTTTCTGCACGTTTGCACATGACCTGTACCTGGGACCTGCTGTGTCAGGGCTTCAGAGGGGACTCTCAGGGGACCCTGCTGGAACTCCAGCCTCTGGTCCTTGCCTTGCTCCCAGCAAAACAAAGGTGATGTGTGAGCATGCCATGTAAACATGTCACTTCCATAGGAATTCATCATTTTTGCCTTTTCCATGCAGTGCAGACTTCCTAGCCTACAATGAGGAGAAGCAGTAACAGCAGTGCTAAACAATAATGTTTGCAAAATGGCAGGTTTTGGCTAACCAGGCTCCCCAGTGCTGTCCCTCCTTGCTGGCAGCAGTGTCTCCTGGAGGGCTGGCCAGCCTTGGCTGCAGGGACATGCTGCTGGAATGCACAGTTGGCACAAAACCCTACTGGGAAAAGCAGGCACAGCTACAGATTTGGATGGAGCTACACTTGTTTACACTTGAACTGAGCTCCATCCCCACTCTGCAGTAGTATTTAGATTCCTGGTGCTTTGCTGTGTCTGCCATTTGCTCAGGCCACCTACACACAGAGGCAGTGCTGCAGCTCCTCAGGGCTCACAGCAATCTTGTTAGTTAGGGTTTTGTACAGGGCTTGCCTTTCCCCCCAAAATGTATTTAAACAAGTAGTATCACTATGTTCTGCTTTTTTACTGAGCCACTAGCAAAAGAACCAAGCACAACAAGAACAGCAGGAGAAATACAGCAAAGATGTGGGGGATTAAACAACAGGCATCTCCTCATCTTACCAGCAAAGCTTTTACTCAAATATCTTCACAGAAAGAATTCAAATGGTTCTGATTTTACACAGAGCTACATTAAAAATAAATGCAATCTTTCAAGCATTGTAAAATCTCTGTTACTGGACTACTTCAGGCTCTGGCAATAGGCAAGAATATAAACTTTCTCTGGTTTGCAAGACTGTGGCAGGGGTGTGAGTATTCCTGGGGTAAAAGGGGAATGGTCCTGATGGATGGAGGCAGGGCTGCCACTGGTGTGCTGTAAGTCCTCTCATAGCTGCTAATGAAGAGGTGCTTTCTGCTGTTGTTTGTAACCAAGAAGGATGAGGGCTCCCTGAGGCTCTGATTCTTGTGCTCCTGGCCATCCATAACTCTCAGTGTAGCAGCATGACATGAGCAAGAAAATGAAAAGGAAAACACATTGGTTGTCTATCAGCATCTTTGAAAAATCGATCCAATAAAAAGTTCAATGAATATATTCACAAGTAATCTATGCAGCTCTATGAGTGGAAAATAAATATGGGAAAGAGGAAGGTCAATCATTATATACCTTGTTCCAAATAAATCAAATAAGCTGTCAGATCAATTGTTTGTCAGATATGAACTGAGCAATTGTTGGTCTCCTCTAGTAGTATGTCAAAGAACCACACAATTAGCATCAGCCTGGCTCACCAGTGATGTTGACTTGGCCTTGAAATTCTCTAGGCCATGTTTTTAAGCTGCTCAGACTCTTCATGAATTTGTATGTTTGGTTTGGCTGTGCATTGCCAGATGCCCAAATAGATTGTCATTGCTGGGTTTGCTCCTCAAGAGCTCCATTTTACCCTCTGCCCTTGGCAGATCCCTCACAGCAAACTGCTGTGAACACCTTCTCATTTGCTTCCATTTGCTCTAGCTGATGCCTTGAGGATTTCTGTTCCTTTGTCTCCTTGTTACCCTATCTGATTCACTTATTAGCCTGTAAATGTCCCTGGGAACTTAGAACTCTTGCCTAGATGGACCAGTGACTCATTAATAATAGAAATACCTTTTGAGAACTCATTTGTATGTTTTGTTGGTGGGCTCTCCTCTATTCTTAAGAGTTCATGTCTGCTCTAATTTGAGAAAAGACTTTGATTCTTAATTTTGTGCTCAGTACTGGGATGCTAACTGACAGCATCTCTTTGCTTTGCTTCCCATTTTAATATACACAGCATTTAAAGCCAAATCAGGAAAAATCACTCACTGACTGTTCAACCAACGACTTCAGCATAAACTTTGCCAAAAGAAGATGAAAGGTTTGGGCCAGTTACCAGTTCAGTGCTCCAGAAATACTGCAAGGCCTCATACTGGATGTCTCATGGCTTAGGGGGGACAAAAAACTGCCCAAAGGACAAGATAGCAGGGAACTTCATGAGCAGGGATGGCAAAGAGGCTGCAGGATGTGGGAAGGGAGGATATACAGACTTGGGAAGGAAATCTGGGTACAGGAATAGAAAGGAGACTTTGAACAAATGGAAAATCTCTCTAATTCCCTGCACCCACAATGGCAGCTTCTCATTTCAGTTGACTTTCTCAGAACTTAGACTCATGTACATGTAATATTTGATGACTTAGGCAGAAATAGATCTATTTTCAAAGCTGATCTTTGCATTACATATTGAATCCATTATAGATTCTCTTCTACTTTAATGAAAAGCCTGCATGAATGGCTTAAAAAATGAAAAGAACTTACATCATAAATCGGACTGAGGCACTTGCTTGAGAATTAGCATGAATATGTAAAAACTTCCCCAATCAAATAAATGGTAATAGTTGAACTATTCAAATATCTCAGCATAAATAAAAGTGATGTAAGTGCACTCTGCATTCTGTGGCATTTTGTGCATCTTTGTCAGAGGTAATATTTCCATAGTATTTAAAGGACACATTCTGTCTTTTTATGCAGGGAAGAGACACGAGAGCAAGTCCTGATTAAGCTGAGCACTTGGATCAAGAATTTATGGCTAGTGTTCAAAAACATTTTAAAAAGTAGTGCTGTGGAGGAGATCTGGATGTCCATGGAGCTCTCCATGACTCGTGAGCACATGCACAGCAGCAGAGCTGTAGTGTTCTGTATCCTCACAAGGAACTGTTCAAAGGATGCCTCACAACAGCACAGGGCATGAAAAAGTGGCAAAATCCTGCTCTTGGGCAGCTTTTTCACTCCAGACTGTGGCTCTACATTGTAGTGTTCAGCCCTGGAAGGGAATGATCACCAAGCAGAATGAAATAATTGGGTCAGAACTGTGATTACAGTGTAGTTCTGTTTTGCTAGTTAAGCTAGTATTTTACCCAAAAGATTGAAGAATTTTTGGATTGGTAACAGAAATGAACAGACAGAATTAGAACAGCAAACAAATTAAACTTGGAGCCACTCTATTTTTCTGTTTTATTGTCTTTCCTGGGGTTTGCTGGGCAGTACAAATGTTGCCTTGTTGACACTCCTATAGCCAATAGCACCTTTTCTGTGCTTGATAAGGGAACAAGTCTTTTCCACTTTCATGGGAGAACAGCACACTCAAAGTAAAACCATTATTTATTTATAGAACAAATAGGAAGGTACTTGGAGAAGATCAAGTATGTAGAATGAAATGCCAAGGTTTTCTTTTACATCACAGATGGAAGTAATATTTGCTGTCATCCCTCATTTGGAAGATCCTCGTCATTGTGGATGTTCTAACCCATCCATCCCTATGCAGAATATCCAGGCCTCTGTGTGCTGGGTTGTCATGGGTACCTGTGTGTGTCCATGAACTCTCTTCAGATGGAGCCTCAACAATCACATTCCTACACAAAGAAAAATTCTCTTTTCATCAAAAGAGCTGAATTTGGGCTCACGCTTCTCTCTGTCTCTCCACAGGAGCTTGTTTTTTAGTCAGAAGCAGCAAAATAGAAAACATTTACAAAAACGTCAGCATAGCTGCAGCTTTGGAGTGGGGCTGGGGGAGAGGAGGGTTTTTTCCCCAGAGGAGGAGTAGAATGACTGTTTTGGTCTCATGACCTTGGAGAAATGAGGGACCCTCAGAGAAGTTTGGAGTTTGGTCCTGCCTGTTGACTACTCCAGCATTTATGGTTGTAAGGAGTGACTGAGTGCCTACCCCAGCTGCCATCTCCTTTCCTTCTCCTAGGAGCAGGGGAAGCAGCAGATTGGAAGTAAATCACCACAAAATGCAGTAGCAAGTAAGGATTCAAGCTTTCTGCCCCCTGTTCCACCTACTCTAGAGATATTTCCCAGCCTGTGGCCCATGGGTTCCCAATTTTGATGGAAAACACAGGCTGATTTTGAAATGTGACAGCAATTCAGAGGGAGGGAGGAGAGACTGCCAGATGGCTCTGCTTTGCACCTTCTTCAGTTTGCAGGATAACACTTTGTGATTTGCCATAAATTTATCATTTTCTTCTGTGCTGTGGAATGAAGCAAAACTTTTGGCCTCTTGGCTCCATCTTTCCACCTAAGCCCAGAATGATGCAGTATGGAGGAGGGAGGAGGAAGAATGTCTGCTCTGTATGTGCAAAGGGAATAAATGGGGGTGTGCTATGGAGGGAAGGAGAAGCAGCTCATGAAGAATGTATGGAAACACCCCCTCAGTGCCCACAGGGAGTGCCACCCATCTCACTCCTCTCAGAGTCTGGCTGGAGCTGTTGTAGATCCATGAGACCAGAAGGAACTGACATGATCATAATCTGAGGTGGAATTATAGCCTGAATTGATGAACTTTTGGAGGTATATTACTTGTTACTGTACAAATCCAAATGACACTTTCTTTGCTATTTTTTTTTTTTGCTCTTTCCCTGCTGTTGCAGCAGAAAATGGTGAAGAATTCCAGTGGGGCATGGTGGCCACTAATCTTCACACTGAGACACAGCAGGATGTGCTGTGCTTTCAGATCTGTGCTCCAGTGTCCTCCTTTGTCCTTCTGGCCTCTCTGCAGAGCTTCCATGGAGAACATTTTAACCATGTTTTAATTCACTTTCACACTGTAACTAGTGGGAGTGTGATAATATCACATTACATGATTATTTTTGGTAGTTTCTACCAGGGACTAAAGAGTAATAAGACTATAAATACTCATTGCATGACCTTAATACAAACCTTCTAGTTTATGAAAATGTCAATTTTCTTTTATGATAATTTTAACAAATATAGCACATAGAGCAGAAACTTGCACATGGGAGCTCTGATTTTTTTTTTTAAGTTCAAGAGAGAATTCAGCACAGAAAACTTGTCAATAGGAGGGGTTTGGAGCATGTGTCAACATTTGCAGAGAAACTAAGTTTATGCATGTAATTTCCATATTCTGATTGAATTCTCAACCAGACTTTTTAAATTACAGTCCTAAAATTTGCAGTGAGGTTTAGTCTCTTCCAGGTTCAAATCCAGTCATGTGCATGCACTGGGCTGTTCAGCAGGACAGTGTGGCTCTGTCATCCACACACACAATGAAGAGCCTCCTACAGCTTGCCCCCCTCCATTTTGTGTCTGCTGCCAACAGGAATCTGCTTGTGTAACTGCTGGCAGGAGGAGCTCAGCCCAGGAGACTCTCCTGGTCATCAGCTCCATCAGTGTCCTCTGCAGCTGAGGAAGGATTCATGCCCTGCACACCCCCATGTTTCACTTCAAAGCAGTCGCCCCCAAATCCTCCAGGTCCCTGGGACTCCTCTGTCTGTGCCTTTGCCATTGTTTTGGTGCCTCTGCAGCAGCACAGAACAGCCTGGAGTGCTCTGTCCCCAGGGAGGATGAGCTTTTGCAGAGCCCTTTTCTGTCCATCTCCCAAGCTCTGTGTGCCCATCCCCTTCAGCCATCCCAGGCAGGCAGGCAGGAGCAGAGGCTGCACACTGGCAATGGTATGAGCAGTGAGCTACACTTAACAGTTTGCATGTGATCTAGATGCATTTTATAATTAAGTAAAAGTGTAAATATCTGCTGGTTTTGCACTCTGCTATCTCTGCACCTTTCCAGGGCATTGTTACCTGAAGTGGCTCCTTCAGAGCAGATGCCTGCAGCCCCTTGCCCTGGGACAGGGCATTAAGTCACAGAACCTAATGGCTGCTATTATTTCTGTTTGTTCAGGGACAGCCCAACTCAGGTTTAGCTATCAATTTACTGTAAATGTGCAAGCAATTTAACTTCTGCTCAGAAATGTATCTAAAGCATTAGCTTGCAAACAAATGTATGTGCAGAAGTTTGGTTTTCTCAAGAGAGCAATGTGCAAATGTGCTGAGATAAGATTAATTAAATCCTTTCTATCTGCTCCTGTTTTAAAAGTTCTTCAATGCTACTGCAATGGATAGAATCACAAATCTGCTTTTTCATGGAACATATCTAAATGGAAATAAAGATAGCTACAAGTGCATGTGCTGTGCTGCACATGTGAGCTCTGGTCAGGATAATAACTTTAATGTAAGAATTCATACTTTTTTGATGGGACCTGCTGTATTTTTGGTACTCCAATAGGAATTCCAGACTTTGAGAATAAATCCTTTCTCTATTTAAATCCTATTCAAATGAAAATTGTAATTTAGACACAATGACATGATTTAAAATAATCTGTGTAGGTTGTAGCAAGAGTCTGTCCTTAATAAAACATTGATCTCAGTCTTATTTGTCACCTTTAACAAGGTTTTTCTTGCAAAGGAAGAACTGTCTCCAGAAGGTCTAGTTTAAACAATAAAGCAGGATGAAGAGGCTCCCTGTTTTCCAGACTGAGTTTGTTTTATGGGAGTAAATTCTATTAAGTCTGAATTTAAACAGAAACTCATCAGGAAAACAAGTACCAGTTTCAATCATCTAAAATTTTAGTTTGCTTGGGGGTTTTTGGAGGTTTGTCTTCTTATGAGACTTGGTGGCAAATCTGCTAGGACTAAACATTGGCAGGTCTTGTAAAAACAAGCTCTACTTCTTTGAACTCTGTCTCAAAAGTGTTTTCAGGTCTTGGAGTGAATGAAGATGGTTCATTTGAAGCAGGAGGTCTGATTGCTCTTGTCATAGTTCTGAGTGCTCTGTCATGGGAATCATCCCAAGTGTGCTTGGCACTGGGCAAGTCAGGAGTTTCCCAGGAGTCTCCAGCTGTGCTGGCCATGGGTGGTGACAACTCCCAGCCCCTGGTGGGGATGGTCCTGATCCCTTCTGGTGAGGGCCCATGGAGCCTTGGACACAGACAAGCACTGCCCAAACTTCTGACACTCCCCCTGGGCTGGGGGCAGAGCTCTGTGGTGCCAGGGGGGGATCTGGCAGTCTCACCTCACATTGGAGGGCTTCTCCTGATGAACACCTGGGGCTGGAGCCCTTCCTCAGGGTGCCTCAGTGCTTAGGAAACTACACAAAGGTAGTTTGGCAGTGTCACCACGTTGACTTTGGAGGGGTTCTCCTGGTGAACACCCCTGTGGCACTATAGGACATGAAAGAACACAAGCGCACACCGCTGCTCTCAAGGTGAAGAAAAAGGGAGTTGATTTTCTGACTGCAACCTTTATAGTTTTCCAAAAGTGACAGTGGATTGGAGGGTGACAGTGCCACCTCTCCAATGACACTGGACAAACCAACAGTCCATCAAATTTCTCCTCCTCCATAAAGGAATGTAAAACAATCAGTTATTTACAGAAAGCGTTTGAGAAAGTTTGTTACAAGAATGTCAACATCAGAAGGCTTAGAAAAACTTAAAAAATCAGGGTGACACCTGTGGCTGGAGCCCTTCCTCAGGGTGCCTCAGTGCTTAGGAAACTACACAAGAATTCACTTTCCACTGAGATGCTGCTAAAATATTTGTAGCAGAATGGACTGATTTCAGGAGAGATCAGCATTTAGGCAGGATTTTCAGGCCCTGCTTTCTTACTACAGAGATAGGCAGGGCAGAGAGAGGAGGCCAGGATTGCACAGGTCTCACCTGCTGCCATGAGTTGTCCCACCATAGATTCATTCAAATTTTCTTTTTATGAACTGGTGATGGTTAGAAGGCAAGGGACTTCTTCACCCCAGAAAGGATCTGAAGTCACATTTCCCACATTCAAGAGGTTCAGCTGAGGCCTGTAAGATTAGGATCATAGTTTGAGCTGCTGTTCCCCAGTTAGCTTTCTCTCAGTAGGTTCCATGTTTGTCTGCAAGTGAACAAATAAATGTTGTGCTTCAATCCAAAGCCCAAAGCTCTCATGTGTTAAAGAAGCTGCTCTTACTGCTACACAAGCCCTTGGTTACTGCACTGCTGTGCCACCAGTTTGTCAGGATATAGGATCATATATATGATATAAATAGCAAGAAGCTTCCTTTGTTTGCAAATGCCAAGGGTAGGGGGAGGTTTGGAAATCACACAGCATTTTTGTGACAAACAGATCAAGATTTAATACTTCTTAACCATTGCTGCATGTGAACAAACAGACTTTATTTTGTAGATTAAACAAATTCTGGTGAGTGGAATCTGTTTCTTGTTGGCCCTCAGGGCTGATCCAACACTGCTTTTCCTTAAGCTTTCACAGCACTGCTCTGTTGCAGTAATGCTGGATAATACCACAACCAATATTGATTGTTCCAGGACTACAAAAGGTAGTAGCTGTTGCAAATACTTTGATCTTCTCACTTCTCCACTGAATATATGCTACTTTCATGAAGACTTTAAAAAATCCCAAATAAATAGTTGTAATCAAAGGAACACAGGTGAGAGTCAAGCATGGTTATGTATGAGTAGGCAGGAGCAGAAATCTTGCACCTGGTAGGGGCAGGCTTGTGCATTCATAGCACTCAGCCTGTCTGTTTATCAATATTATGATCACTTCAGAAAAACTGCATTTCTAAACCCTTAGTTTTGATTTTCATTGTTTTGTCAGCCATTTCCATATGATTGGCAGAACTTTGGATATAAAAGCCTACTTTAAGCACAGAAACATTAGATCAATCATGAGATTTTATAGCTATTGCAGTTGTATCCTTTTCACTTCCACTGAAGGCTGAAACACTGGGGATTCCCATTTTCAACATGTCTAGAAAACGCAGCAGAAGAGCTGCAGAGCCTTGTGTCATGTGCTGTGCATTTTGTGATGACCTGGCACACACAGTCACCATGAGGAGCTCGAAGCCTACCTGAACCCTTGAATGAATGAGTCCATGGATATTTTCAAGACAGAGCAAACCCCTGAGTTAGCCCAGCTCAGCTGGTGTGTGCTGCCAGTATTGGAGAGTTGTGTAGCTCAGCCTTGACTCCCTGGCTGGAACAGCCTTTTTTACTGTTGATTTTTCCAAGTGATAGCAGAGGTTTTACACTGGGTGTCTGAGCATATCCTTAATTATATTACTCTTTCTCTGCTTGCTACTGGTATAGTGAAAATATATTTTCATTTCAGTGATTGAAGTCTCTGTGACATCTAACCAGTGCCTCACAAAATAAAACTGTGCCTCCCTTTATCTCTCCATTATTCCTTTAGCAATCTGATTGTCTATTTTTTCATTTCATATGTACATTGGCTGAAAACCTTAACAATATTGCACTGTAAGTTTTATCTTTTTTATGAGGTAGATTGCTCCAGTGCCTTTCCAAATAATAGTTATTTCTTCTGCAAGTCCTTTGCTTGAAGATTTTAAAGTCTTTGTGTATCTCCAATTACCATCTATTAATCCAAGAGTATAATCAATCTAACGCCTCCATGGTGTTAGAAATGGTTTGGATGTTTTCTCTAATTCAATCTCATCTGCAAAATTTGAAATGTGAATTTCAGGCCCATCAATCATACCATTTTTATACATGATAGTACAGTGGGAAGATTGAGTTCAAAAGTTCAGGTGTGGAACTTGTTTCTAAGGTCTTTTTGGGTTACATGTTATTTATGCTTTCTGCTTAATGCTTCTACCTAGAGCCCCTGTTAGTTATATTTGCTACCTTGGAATTCTATTCTGCTGAATTTTTAGCTCTTCTGGTATTTTTTATAACAAAAGAAAATATTTTTTTCCCATCATAGTAATAGAAAAAATTAGGGTAGAAGGGTCAACCAAAGCCCTGGATCAGCTGAAGTCTTTCAGTGAACATCACTGAGTTTGAGATCTGTCCTTCAGAAAGAGGGATAAAACTGAGGTAGCAGCTCATTATCCTCAGCAGCCAGGACTGAAGAAGGCTGAAAAAAATTGGCTACCTGCTCTCCCTTCAGTGTGGTGTGGGTAGGTATGGATAGGTATGGATGGTGGTGAATAGCACTTGATTAGAAGTACTTCTGGAGTGTGTGGAGCCCTTGATATTTGCATATCCTACCATTCTACCACCAATATATTCACCTTCAGAACAGTAAGGATAACAGTGTTCACTTGGAGATTTTGATAATTTGGATTTTCTGGAAGTCTTTGCCACAATAAAATAGCTCAAATCATCTATCTTTTATTTCTTGTTCTAATCTGAATTTAAATTTCTCTTTTTTGTGTTTTTTTTTAAGGTCAAATTGCTGCTGCCCATGTAATGTGCATATGTTTGAGAGGAAACTTCTGTTCTTATGTTTGGATTAAAAATATCCCTGAACCTCTTCCACCTGGAGGTGAGGCAGCCCTGTCACCCCAGGTACCTGCCTGTGGGCACCCACACATTGCTTGCAACTTCTTGCTGGCTTTTTAAGGAAAGATCCATTGGTCAGATTGGTTTGGCTTAGATCACACAGCTTCAGCCAGAAAAGCAATGATATTCATGTTCTGTTCCCCAGGAGCAGCTGGAAATGCCTGTTTGAACAGAAAATACTGTCTGTACAAAAGCTGCCTCCAGCACAGGGTTGGCTGGGAGCAATTGCTGCTCTCAAATGCTCACAAGGAGATGGGAGGGAAAGGGGCACTGCTGCCTGTTTGGTGTCTGTGCTGCTGGGCTGAGGGAGAGGCCTGGGGAAAAGGAGATCCTTAAACTGATGAGGAGCTGAGCCTGCATTTGGTAGCATAGAGATTAAAGGTTATGTCTCTACATTCCCACTGATTTTACTGAGGTCACTGGAACCTCTCAGGGACTCAGCTGTCAGCCCAGGCACAACTAATTGCAGGATTGAACCCAGCTGATTATATTTGAAATTGTCATTATAGTGGTTACTCCATTTTCTGAAGCTCTGTCATGTTAGTAGAAATCTAGCTTTTTTACAAAATCTATATTTTGTGTGATCTTGGATTCAGAAGAGAGCTTGTTAAACTTCTATTTGTACTGTTCATCCCATCGAGGTTGCTTCCCATTGTTGCACAAGAAAAGGAAACATATCAAATAAAAAAAATCTATTTTATAGTTGGCAAATGCCTGTATTTTGCCTTTGTATGATGTGTTGTCATTCATCACCTAACCTTGGGGAAATCATGGGCACTCTAACAATGTAAAAGGCCAATAAAAAAGAAAATGATTTCAGTAAAATTTGAGCGAGGGATATGTAAAAGAGAAAGGCCCCTGGGTGATAAGAATGACCCATGCATAATGGCTGTGGCTGTCTCTAGCAGGCATGCTGTGTGTACCCACAGCTGGCCCTGCCACCAGGCTCAGGTGGGCAGAGATGATGGGAGAGCCCAGGAACAGGAGGGCGAGCAAAGGACCAGGGAGCCAAGTGCTGGGTGAGTGCTGGTGTGTCTGTGCCCATCTCTGCTGTCTCCTTTGATCCTGCCTTGCTCATTATTGCTCTGCTACAGGATTTGGGCTCAGTTCCAAGGCTGAGGCCTGGCCTGCTGAATGTCTCCCATATCCTTTGCCTGTTAGTCAGCCTGTCTCATTAGAGCCTGCAAGGCTGGTGCTGTGCTGCAGCAGTGACATTGCTCTCTCTTGCTTTGCTGCACTGTAGGGGCTGTGCTTCTCTCCAGTTAATAGTTGGGAACATTTTCTGCTGTCATCCCCTTTGGACCTGGCTGGCATAGCTTTAGGAGGCTTCTTAATCTGCAGCTCCTTAGTGGTCACTTTTAGCTTTGTGAGGAGCTAGCCCCAGTCTGTGCCTTAGCCAGGCCCTTATGTTCTGAACCAGAAGGGAATTTTTGCCAAGAAACCGCTTTTCCAGCAAGTCCTCTTCTGACAGTCCTCCTCTGCAAGTCCTCTTTTCCAGCAAGTCCTCCTCTGCAATCCCAGCAAATAGTGTGGTTCCTGTTAGAGGTCTGAAGTTTACTGGAAATTTCCATTTTAAATTTACATTTTTGTTTTTTGCACTTTTCATTCTCACTGTTGCTCAAGCTAGCAACAGGCATGAATCTCAGGTTAGGGGTAGGTCAATAGGTTATTGGGTGATGGGGCTATGTCCTTCCTCTTGGCCAGAAGTTGCCACACATTTGACTGCCTTGGGCTATTTCCTGCCTGTCTGACCAGCTCCTAACAGACAAGAGTCACATGCATAAAACAAGTCACTGTAACAAAGAAATTATTACAAAGGGGTGGTTCTGCCAGCTAGCACTGGGAATGTACCAAAGGCCCCTGAACTTTGACACTGGAGTTAGAGAAGTCTTCCAGAAGCAGTAAATCAGAGCTCTTGCAGCACATAAAGCTCCTTGCAGCTAAGTCTAGACACAATCTCTCCTCTTCTAGGGCACATTACACCAATGACTCTTTATTAATAGGAGTCTCCTTCATTTCCATGTGGCATTTTCCATTTGCAGTGACACAGAGGATTCACAGCAAAGGCCAGACCCTTCTCCACAGCACGCTCTGTATTTACAGGCTCCCTGCCCCCTGGCCCCCACCTCATTGTCCACTACAGCAAATTCAAGTTTTTGTCTTCTTGTCTTCATCAATGTAGCTCCTAGTGTGAGCAACTGTGACTTTTCTCTTTGAATCAGACTGTTGCTGAATCAAGTCCTTTTATCTCCTTTCTCTCCTTTCAGAAGGGTTTAGTTAATCCTGCTGGCACTGATATTTGAGCCAAAAAGCTGGGTAAATGAATCCATGATGAACTCTGTGCTACTGTAACTGATTTCCTCCAGTACCAAGCCAGGTGTTTAAAAATAGCTGGGGTAGCAGTATGCTCCAGCACAGTCATTCCAGTGCCTGGAGCAGAGACATGCCTGAAGAATCTCAATCAGTAACAACTTTGCTGACTTGATTCCAGCTGCACCAGCTGTTTGTTTAGGTAGACAGCCAAACAGCAAACACCCACAAAGCTGTTAACTCTGCAAATCTTCAGGAAGTATTTCCTAAACTACTGCTGACAAATTTCTGATGGGACCTTCATCTCCATAAAATCTGTTGAATGATGTCAAAGCACCACTAGTCAGCATGTCACTGGGCCTGCTTTCCAGTGTGGCTCAGTGATTTGTTTTCCTATTCTTACTGCAGAAAAGTCATACTGGGAAGACTTTACCCAGCAAGGGAGGTGGGCACAGCCCACAGCAGGGATGAGCTGGTGGATGGTGCCCCAAGGTGTGCTTTCAGAAAGAAGCCTCACCTTAAAGAGGTTTTTCCTTCTCTGTTTTTTATATCTTTGGAAACAAGTGAAAATTACCTCTTTACAGTCTTGGGAGAGCAACAGTTTTCCTTTTCTGCCCTTACTCATACAAGAGCAAGGGTGGTATCACCAAAGGGATGTTGCACAGCTAAATGTGCAATCAGCAGGAAGTAAATGAACAAAGCCATGTCCTAAACGAGCACTGTTAGGCCAAGTTTAATATTAGAACTGTTCTGTTTATACCTGTTTTAGACCTTTACTCAGCATAAAGCCCTGCCAGTTATCACTGAGAAGAAGCTGGGGCTGGAGGGGAGCAGGCTGCCTGCCACAACAGCATCCCAGGGTAAGCCTGCCCTTTATTGCTGCTTGGCACCTGCCCAGTTCTGGGACTCAGTGAGAACCCACCCAATTTTCTGAAGCTGAATCCTTTTTCTGTGGCCATCATATAACATCAGCCTGGACTAGAGAAGTTATTGCTGTCAACAGTAACAGATGGAAAAAAGTTACCACTTTTTCTGAAAATGAAAACAAAACCAAACCAAAATAACCCAACACCTCTCCTGCCAGCCTACAAAGCAAGGACACCAGGCAACAGTTCAAACAGGGCCCTTGCATACAAACAAAGATGCCTGACAGGGCTTGAAGCAGAAACAATGGCACAGCTGTACCACCACATCAGTGAAATTGTATTTTATTCTCAAGGATGCAGACAGATGCCACCTGAAACACACTTAAAGCACACACATTCTTTGAATCTTCTGAATCTCCTTTGCCCAAATGGCATTAACACTGCTAGTGCTGACAGGAACCAAGAGAAGCTGCCCTCACAAAAGCTTAAACTTGTACAGAACCAAAGGGTGGCTTAGCAAAAGGTTTTTGAGATGGCAAATAATAATTTCTTAGAAATCACCTTATATTCATGACTGCAAAAGTAAAACCAGACAATGAGATTTGAATTTAGAGGCTAGGCAGCAGAAGATGGTGACTGTAGATATTATTTTTGTTGCCCAAGCTGACTCTCATTGAGCTTAATTTTCATGCATGCATCCAAGTCCCCTTGTAGATACCTGTGCCCAGTATGATGTGCAGGGAGGTGCCAGCTTGTACCCCTGGAGAAACACTCTGCAAATAAGGACTGTCTCTGCAATAAACTGAGTCACACTCTCATCAAACTGATAGTCTTTGAAAAATGCCTGGAAATGTGACCTGTTTTTGAAATAAATGTTAGTCAGTTGATTCATTAAAAGGCAAAGAGGCAGATAACATCCTTAGTGAACTTTGTGTTTTTGGCACAGTTTCCTCTGCCTGGAGAGAGGCTGTGTAATGTCTTTAGGGGAGAGAGTGGTTGTGTAAAACAGGCATTTTTTCCAGTTCAAAAGACAATTGAACTCTCTGATTCACAAGCTCTAGTTTTTTATGCTCTCTGTCCTCTAGTATGTTATTGCACAGCCCCCTGGTCCTCCCTAAGCTCCCAGGTTAGAACTGGCTCATGAGAGGGGCCTTTGGACACTGGGTAGTGGAAGTGGTCTGACCAAACTGAAGAAGTGCTCAAGTGCCATGACATAGACTGTGATTAGATAATCTGATGGCAGTTTCTTATCACTTGGGGTTTTTTAGGTTTCAATTGAAGGCAGGAGGCAGCTGGGTTAAATTTCCAGTCAGATGCAGAGGAGATTAGATGAGTGGTTTGCAGGAAAAGGAAGTAATTGATCTCCTCATCTGCAGTTGGCAGGGAGGGCCAGCGCTGGGAGAGCTCTGGGGCAGCAGCACTGATGCCTTTTGGCCGGGAAGGGCTCAGTTCAGGCCGTGCCTCCATGGCAACCCCGCTGTCCTTGCTGGCCCGGCTGCTGCCACTCGGCAGAGCAGCACAAGAAAGGAAAAGCTGCACGAGAGGTGGCTCCTGGCATTAGAGGGCAGCACCATGAGCATGCCTTTCTTCCCTAGCAAGGAGGGTTGGAGTGCTTCAAGCAGAAAAAGAAATGCTGCCCATGCAAAGCCTGAAATAACTCATCTCAGACAATTCTAATATGTCTGTGTAAGAAAGAGCAATTTCTTCATCATCAACAAAATACAGATCTTGCTCAACCAGTGGCTTACAATTTTATTGTAAGATTTCAGAGTGGAAAATACAAGCCAGATTAACAATAATTAAAGAGGATTTTCTTACCAGAAAAAGTGAGAAATCTGACTTTAAATTGGTGTGAAGATATGGATCTTAATCTGCAAAAACCTGAAGGCATTAATCTTTTGAAAAAATATTTGCATATGCATATTATAAGCTTGTTTGGGGATTTGTTATGCACTGGGTGGAGAGTATATTATGCAGACACTAATGAAAGAAAAAGTAAGCTTTGTAAACATGTTCTATATTAAAAGTGTACAATATATTGCAAGGGTGCAGGTAAGGTCAAGGCAGCACAGGGAACTTGCAAGAGGAGTGGTGCTTTCCCATTGTACAAATGGCACAGGTTCACATGTGCAGGCAGACAAATTCTCTGTAACACAGGACAGAAGCTTCATCAGCCTCTTCCCACGTTCTGCTGGAGAAGGTGGGGCAAAGCCCCTTTGGTTGTGCCCTCCAAAATGCAGCCAGGGAGCCACTCCTCATTGGGAGAGAGGCTGTGCTTTTGAAAGTGAGAAATGCTGAAGGAACAGACCTTGAGTAACGTGAAGGGATTTTGTTCTCAGATGTGGTGTCTGCTGTAACTTTGGTGATGATACTGGGGTAATAGCTTCAGTGATACTGACTACATTCACATCCCAAACCCACTGTTGCAAAATTTCACTACAGGATGGTTGTTCAAACTTACTTAGAATAAACAAAAATGTTCATCTCTCATGCTAACTAGGATCAGTTATAAAAAAGGAGATACAGGTTGGTGGCTTATCTCTTATACCTGGCAATTAGCCAGGACTGAACTGCACTCATGTCACATTTCTAATGCAGTACAAGTACACCTGACTCTTTAAAAACCAGAAAGGAGCCATGGTGCTGGGCACCAGGCAAAGGACACATGACAGACAGAAACTGTGCCTTCCTGGCCTGTGGGTTAGCAAAAAATGTAATATATGAGCAAACAGACTGAAAAATCATTGAGAAGTCTCCTTTTATTGAAGCAAAGCAATATGTTGCAATATATAAAAATTGATTCTTTCAAGCTTCCAGAGATATTAGAGAAGCATTACAGAGAACATCACATTTGCTACTAATTCTTAAAAAAAACCTGACAACCCAAACCTCTAAAAAAGAGAGCCTTTGAAGCAGTTTTGATAGTGCTGTTTTAATACATTTTGATGAGATTGGACTTTCTGTGGCAGCAATTTATAAATACTGGTGGGCAGATTGATTGAAATGAAACAATTACAGTCTATACTAATGAACCTAAAAAAAAAATACATTTTTGTGAAGGTCAAACAATAGCTGGAGAAGCTAGCTTAGACTGTGATCCTTGATGGGCACATTTTGAATATACTAAATTTTCTTAAAGTCAATGGTGAGAGTAATGAGGTTATGTAATGCTTTACCTTTCTTGTCTTTATAATAATTTGGTTCAACCAAGCTTTAGGAAAATCACACTTTCATTTCAACATCCAAAAGATCAATACAGAAGTATACATTTAGTGCTTGAGGGAAATTTACTAAAAGTTGTTTCATGATGAAAATGCCAAAGGCAGATGCTTTTGTTCAATCTGTTGCTTTGAAGCGACCTTGTAATCTTAATTCCACATTAAAGACTCATGGCCATTATATCAAACAAAGGCAGTAGGGGTCCCTGTAGAATGATTCTATTTAAAACCCCCCACAGTATTAACACATTTTAGCATAGCAGTCTGTATAATTACTTTGGACTAACAGCTGATCCTACAATGTATGAAAGACTTTGACTCAAATGCATACAAAATCTGTCTGTTGTTCTTTGCCTAGCCAGTGCTCCCCCATCCAAGTGAAGAGGATCACAGAGTGTTTTGGCCAGCAACGTTCTACCTTCCAAAGTTTTGGAGGAATAATCAGCAGAAAAACAGATCAAGTTGAACTCAGAAAAACAAATCAAGCTGGACTTAGAACAATTCCTGGGCTGATAAATCAGCATTTCCCATTTCTGTTTTTGTGGTGGCATGTATGATATGGAAGTTTTCTGGATATTTAGAAAATTGGTTGAAACTTGTGTTGAAATCATATATCAAGTAAGGCTTTACTAGGGAGGGTGACCTTAGTCACTGAGCCTTAGACCCTGTTCCCCACTTCATGTCATGGTACTGGCAGCTCAAGCCTTCCTCCTGTGGTACCTCGTTCTCAGTGTGGCTCTGTGATCATTCACAGCAGCCCCAGGGGATTTGTTCTCTCAACAACTGCATTTTCCCAAAGCACAAGAGAAGCTCAGGCACTATAGTAGAGGAAATGTATTTGAATTTCTGTATAGAGGCTTTGCCCCAGAGGTCCCGGTTGCCCTTGATGGGCTGCAGCTGTGATGTCCTTAATTGGGCTGTAGCTGTGACCAATGAAGATAACTGGGATAAAAGGGGGTGGGTTAGCCAGTCAGGGAGAGCCTTGGAGGAGCCCTGAGGTGAGAAAGAACAGTAGGCAGAAGAAGGAGTCAGTGAAGATCTGCAGCCATGAGAATACACTGAAGAGGTATGGACTTTAGAAATCTGATAACAAGACCGATTGGTGACCCCGATGTGATAGTTAGCAGAAGATAAGACAGCTGAGAGCTGTGGTGGCCAAGAGCTGTGACAGAACATAGCTTTTGGGTCAGGGAGCTGTGAAAGAGTATGGCCTTTGGGCAAGGAGCTATGTGGGTTGTACAAGGCCTGTGAGTCATGAGAAAGTATGTGGGTTGTACATGGCATGTGAGTCATGGAGAAATGTATGTATTGTACTTGAACATCTGTACAACTGTTAACTTAAGTAAAAGGGGGAAATATAGTAGAGGAAATGTATTTGAATTTCTGTATAGAGGCTTTGCCCCAGAGGTCCTGGTTGCCCTTGATGGGCTGCAGCTGCCCTGTCCTTAACTGGGCTGCAGCTGTAACCAATGAAGATGACTGGGATAAAAGGGGGTGGGTTAGCCAGTCAGGGAGAGCCTTGGAGGAGCCCTGAACTGGGAGAGAACAACATGCAGCAGAAGGAGTCAGTGAAGATCTGCAGCCATGAGAACACATCAAAGAAGTATGGACTTTAGAAATCTGATAATAACAACAAGGCACTGCTGCAACCAGAGAGTATTTAGCTCCAGTATTTGATACCACTCTAGGCTGGAGGGCAGAAGGAGAATTGATGCTCCCCAACCACATGCTGTGACTACAGCTGCAGCATCCTTCCTTTTCCACTGGTACATATTTGGACTGTATCTGCCCTTGTAACTTTGGATTTTCATCTATTGTACTCTAAAAGCAGGAGCAAATGCCTTGACCTGTATTCACAACAGTTGTGTAATTTTCATGTAATAAAAGGAAGTCTATTAACCTAACATCAGTTCTTTTCAGCTGAGATAATAGAAGCAATCAGCACTGATGGTGCTAGGATCCTGCCTGGACAGCAGTGAACAGTTGAAATAGAGAGGGCTAGTGCAGAATCCCATCACATGTTGCAGTTTTGCATCTCTTGTACATCCAAAGTGCTACAGTGGGAATTCTGAAGCTGCCTGAATTACAAAATCAGGCCTTCAGCATGAGAGAGGATGTTCTTGCTCACAGAGAGAGTGTCCTACTGGGAGATAAGTGCCAATAATGGTCAGTCAAACCTTGGTGTAGAGGGAAGTGTTCTGAACTCAGCCTCTCAGATATTAATGTTTACTCCTCTCAGTTGCAGAGTCAATTGCAGCGGGGAGAGAATCAGAATTGTCTCTGTGTGCAATAAAGCTGGGCTTGCTCCCAGTCTGGCAGCCAGTGCCGTTCCTGTGGCTGGCATTTCAAGTATTGCCCCCTTGTACATGAGTTTTAGTTGTGCACAGTGTAGCAGTTTCATTCTTTCAAATCCTGAGCCAGAAGAACAGGATATTTCTTTTGCCCTAATGAATGTAGTCTTATTTCCTGCTGAGATTTAATATACTGCAGGTAACTTCTAAATGTGGTGATTGTTTTTGGAAGGCAGCTAAAATGACCAAGAAGGAAATTAAAATAAACAGGACAGAGACCCAGAAAACTCATTTTAGAGAGCAGATACTACAATGCAGGAGACCTTTACTCTACAGAGAGCAAGTGTAGGGGTAGGAAAGGGGAGCAGGGAAGGATGAATGCCCAAATGAAGGTATTTGGAAGAGTGCCCTGGAGGCTTTAGTCTTTTCTCTCTAGTCCTGAGAGGAGAAGGAAAAGCAAAGTGAGCTTCCCAGCCTCCTCCCAGTGGTTCTGCTAGAATCTATACAGAAGGAAGCCCCTCTAGGGAACTGAAAGCAGTAAAATATTTCACTACAGTTCACTTTTTTTTTTCAGTCTGCAAAAATGGAGGGAAGTTTCTTAAAATTCAAGAACTCATCAATTATTTCTAAAATGGGGCTTTATCCATGAATCTGGACCTTAAAATAAGTATTGTTACCTGTCAAATGTGCAGTTCATGAAAGAAACTTTTCATTATATATATTTTGTACTAAAGGTCTTTGATTCTTGGATGTAAAAACATAAAGATCTAGAGAATGACTGCTTGACTTTTCTAGTTTTATCAATTTATATGCACCTATCCAGACTTCCTGAAATCAATCTTTGCCTGCCACTGCCCTGCAGCTCTCACACGCCACTCCAGAGCCAGCTGTGCATGAGGAGTCACAGCTTTCTCACAACTTTCTGGAGGACAATATGACCAAATGAGAAAAAGGGGCTTAAATGTGCATGTGTCTTAGTGACAGTGCACTGATTCCTCATAACACACATGAACTTTAAGCTCCATGTATTTTATGATCATACTCTGCCTTTGCACTGCCCTGCATTCCTCTCTTTCCCGAGCATTTGTGGTGGAAGAAGCCGATTATTTCAGGTCTCACAGTATTTATTTGGAGGTCAGTGCCAGGCCAGCAGAGCAGTGGCATTACTGAGCAGCCCTAGAGCAGGGACTCACACTTTGTTTCCAGGGAAGGAGGGTTCCTGCCCAGAGCTGCATCTATCTCTGCCCAACAGCGGACCCTGCCTTCAGGTCACCGAGCAGGGCTCCAATCTCTCATTCTTATCTGCTGTTCATGTTCCTGGCCATTTGCTTTTGCAACTGCATGGAGTCACTTAACATGTGAACCCTGGACTATGATAGTTTCTTCAGGTATCTTGTAATCTTGAAACAAGAGCAAGTAGTTTTGAGGCAAGAACGAGTAATTTCGGATTCTAACAAAATCTGTGTGAATAGGAAAAAAAAACAGCGGAGTGGAGTGAGCCTAAGGGCTGGCGATGGCTCCAGCCCACCATGCCCCAAGGCTACTGCTAAACGCCTTTAGCACTTCCAAATAGAGGTGGAAAGCAACTCTTCCAGGGATTACAGCAGAACTGCACATGAAGTGGATTTTTCAGAAAGCGTTAATTGAGGAGAATTCAGCGGTAGGGCAGCAATCCCTATAAAAAGTTGTATTTACATTATGTTATATTGGCTTCTAGGCGTGGATTGTTCCTTAGAAGCCAGCAGGCGCGGAGAGGGCCGGACATGGTCCCTCAGGACGGCACTTCCCGGGCTCGGGGGTCCCGTGCGGTGCCAGCCGGGCCTGTGGCGGGGCCGTGAGGGAGCGCGGAGCTGCCGTGACAGCAGCGCAGGGCGGCCGTGAGGGGAGCGTAGTGGGGCCGTGAGGGAGCGCGGAGCTGCCGTGACAGCAGCGCGGAGCTGCCGTGAAGGGAGCGTAGCGGGGCCGTGAGGGCAGCGCGGCGGGGCCGCTCCGCCCGCCCCGCGCTGCGGCGCAGCCGCCACGTGACCGCGCACGGCCGGCGAGCGAACATGGCTGCGGCGGAGGGGTGAGTGCGCGCCGGACCGGCACCGGGACCACCGGGACCCCCGCACCGCCCGGCCCCCGGGACCGCCGGCAGCCCGCTCCCTGCGAGGGCCACGGCGCGGCCGCTGGGGGCTCGCGGGGGGCCCGGTGCGCCAGCGGTGTCCCGGGCCGGCGGCGGGGCCGGGAATGCAGGGCACTGGCTGGCGCCGGTCTGTGAGTGCTCCGGACCCGGGGTTCTCCGAAAGGATTTCGGGTTTTGCGCGGGGCGGTGAGAGAGCTGCGAAGGGTCCCACGGGCGGGTTGGCTCGCAGTGCCTCGCTCCCAGCCGTGCGTTATTTTGAAGTTGTCTCAGGTTTGGAAGTGATGCTTTAAGGTGGCTCGGATTGCACAGCTCAAGGGTTTTCTCACATTTTATAGCAAAATTCAGCCATTTCTTGGTGCTGTAAGAAGGTGCCATTATAACTGTATCAGAACGAAGGGGGAAGTTTACACAGCTGCCGGACAGGGGCCAGGCTGGGGCTTGGCTGTGAGCCGGGGCTTGCGGAGCTCGCTGCCCTGCGGGTCCCCCGGCCCCGGTGTCCCCAGCGCTGCCCTGGCCCCGGGGCCACCCCGGGCTGGGCTGCCAGGAAGGACATGGAGCGGCGCCGGCACTTGGAGCTGTCAGCTTCACAAGAAACGCTGAGCTGGCCGTGAAGAACATACCCATTTTATACCTTGAACAGCCGTAGATGCTATTACTGTTTGGTTGTGTCGGCCCTTTCCTTGTGCTAGGCCTCTTGAGCTTCACATATGGGATGTGGAAACAGCATTGGAAAGTGTTTATGCTTCAGGCTGGTGTTGATGAATCTGTTGCTCAAAACAAACAAATAAATAAGGCCTGGTCAACAAACAAGTGGTAATTTACTGAAAAGTAGTTTCAGTGGTTTCTCATCTTCATTGAAATCTGGATCCTCTCTGTGGGATCTCAGTAGAACAGAAATGGCAGTTCATGAATTTTCTGCTCAAAAAAACCAGAAGTACAGAAAGTTAACTGAAAAATGGTAGGAAAACCAGAAATAAAATAGGAATTTTAGTTACCAGTGTGTTCTGGTGGTTGCTTTACAACAGATCCAAAATGTTAGATGCATCATATAGTACCAGAATGTATGCTCTTTAAAATGTAAGACTTCTGAAATGAGCATTGAAAATCAGGAGCTCCAGGCGAAGGAAAAATATCTTTAAAGAAACAGATGTAGTTTAATGTTCCTAGCTATATTTCACTTGCAGTATAATAAAATAAAAGAGCTCGTCTGTGAGCTTGGGCCTAAGTGATCATAAAAATTGTATGTGACAGCCAGCAGGAAACTGTCAGCTCCTGTGGGAGGCCTTTACCAGACCGAGCAGTGGTTGAATGCTGGTACCAGACTGGAGGAAACAAGGGAGCTGAGCTTCTCTTGCCCTGTTTAGTTCTTGCAAGTGTCCACTTTGGACAGCAGCTGAGGTTTATTTGCAAAAGCTTGCATAGCTTCAAAGAGGTGTGCACCACAAAGCAGTGCTTGCATCAAATATCCTTCTTTATCAAAGGTGTAACTTCACATGAGGGTTTTGGGTTGAATTTGTGGCTGGATGTGCTGGGGTCCTTGTGCTAACAGAAGAAGCCAACCTTGAAGGACCAGCCAGTGTGTTGTATTAATTAAATTCTAATAACTCTGCTGAAGCAAGTCCAGAGGAGGCCACAAAGTTGATCAGAGGGCTGAAATGTCTCTCATAAGAAGACAAGCTGAGGAAATGTGGGCTGTTCTGGAAAGGAGAAGCTGTGTGGAGACTCACAGCCCCTCCCAGTATCTGAGGGGGCTACAGGGAAGCTGGAGAGGGACTGTTCAGCAGCAGCTGCACTGACAGGGCAGGGAGTGATGGATGGGTAGAAATGGAAAGAGAGGAAGTTTAGGCTGGATATTAGGAAGAAATTCTTAACTGTAAGAATGGTGAGGTACTGGAACAGGTTGCCCAGGGAGGTTGTGGATGCCCCAGCAGTGTTCAGAGCCAGGCTGTGCAAAGCCTTGAGCAGCCTGCTCTAGTGGCAGGTGTCCTTGCCCATGACAGGGATGTGGGACAAGATGATCTTTGAGGTCTGTTCCAAAACAACCCATTCTATGATTCTGTGATTAGTGTGTCTTGTGAGATACAACTGAGTGATTAGAGATCATGGGCCAGAAGGAAAAGCTTGTAGCTTCTTCCCTAGAGAGGATTTTGTGGCAGTTTTTTTCCAAAGCAAAGACCATAGTTTTACACTGCTTACACTGCAGTTGCATGTGTATTTCTAGGGTTGATACACATGTGAGGTACTTACATATGAGAGTTACACTTAATTTACTACAAGTCATCAAACAGCCAGTCCTATGTGTGACATTTTTTTTCTTGTGATCTTGAGTATTGTGAGAGTTCTGTTTCCCAGTTTTTTCTTTGCCATGCATAGCTGGTTGTACAGCCATACACCTTTTTGTATGTGTTTTGTATGTACACCCTGTCAGTATTGTCTGAGAAGAGCTGTCTGTGTTAGCTGTGGGAAGCTTGGCCATGGCTGATGTGTGCCAAGTGAGGGGGTCTCTGCAGGCAAAGCAGCACCTGTGGGTGTTCTGCCATGCTGTCAGTCCATCCAGGGGGTGCCACCAGTTTGGTATCTGGGTGCTTGCAGGAGAAAAAAAGAGACCAAGAGCTGTGGAGGAAGCAAACTCCTCCAAGCTGAATATTGTCCCTAAAACCACGCTGGTTTTCTCTGCAGAATTCCAGTCGGTGTGTTTCCTGGCAAGCTCACTCTGGTGAGGTGTGAGTGAACCCGGGTGCTCAGCAGCAGCCTGAGAACAGAGCAGGGTTTACACGCAGCCCAGCTCTTGAGATTCCTACTGCAGCCTCAAAGCAGAGGCCAGGGCCGTGCCCCTGAGGAAACTGTGCCACTAAAACAACTGCAGAGACCCTGCTCTGCTCTGGGCTAATGCTGGGCCATCATTTTCAGGGAAACTGGGATCTGTTATGTCCAAGGAAGAACACGCTTTCACTTTGAGAAAATGTGCACAAGAACTATCATTTTGCACTAGAATGCAGTTCAGCTTCAGCATTAAGATCCCAGTAAAGGGCAGACTTCAGTGACTTATTAAAACTACTGCTATGAATTGCTGCCTGATGTCATCATTTCTCCTTAAGTGTCATTTGGATTGTCAAAGGTTTTAAGTGTAATAAAAGCATTAATATTAGACTTAAGGGAGATGAAAATGTGCCTTTGTAGCAGCTTCCTCTGAACTCCAGGGTGTAGGAATAGGCCTGGAGGAGAGAAGTCAGAGTTCTCTCTTTTTTCTTTTCTTTTTTTTTTTAAATCACAGAAAAAGATCCCCAATCTTGTGAAGTGAGTAAAATTGCAATGAAGGTGACTTTTTTCCTTCCTTTGAAGCAAAACATGAGACAGGCTGTGCTACAACCTCTGCCTGTTAGTTTTTGGGGTTTTTTTAATCAGCAGATACAAAGATATGAGGGAAACATGTGATATAAGGGTATCTGATGATGTTCTCTCCTCTCTTTTATAAATGCCCCATAAGGTGAGCATATGATTTCCAGGCTGTTGCATGTACTCCAAGGGATGATCATGCTTGGAAACAGCGTTTTCAGCCTCCTGTGCATTGCTGAATTTCTGAGCCACAGCTCTGTACCTGGAAGGCCTTGCCTGTTTTTACTTGGAGGTTCACTATCTGACTAAACTTTCAGTAGCTTTTGCTGGGATTGGATGAACTTGCTTCCTTCTTCCTACAGGCATGGGTACCCCAAAACAAAAGCTTGTGCTGTGTTTCCAGGCTGTGCTGATGTGCTGCAGCCCTTGTGATGATTACCTGCCTTGGTGAGGGGCTGCCAGGTGTGTGTTGGAAGGAATAAAAATAAACACATCTGGGTTTTCTGCACCATCAGCTGAACTTGTAAGCAGATATTTTGAAAATTGGATTAGCAAGAGCAGTCCTTTACCTTCTAAAATTACTTATGCTGTTCCATCAAGTGGTTATAAGCAAGTAAAATAAAGTATTTTATTAGGTCTTTTATGCTGTGGCTGCAGTAGGAAATTACAGGGTTTACATTTCTGAGGTTGATAGTCCTTTAGGAGGTTATGCAGCTATAAATCAAAGGTTACCTTTCAGATTGCCCATGAAAGCTATATAATAATTAAGATGTGGAGCTTTGCTCCTCTAAGGTTAAGTACTTTGGTGGTTGGTTCATTTCTTGTCATCTTAACATAGTAACAAGGTAACTGCACCTTTCTGGCATCTCCTGTAAAGCACAGCTGATAGAAAGTGACCATCCAATCAGCCTTGGAGAAGCTGAGGTGGGGGAACAAATTGGACTTAAATAATAGCATTTTATAGAAAAATTGTATTGATCATCTCTAATACTGAAGCTCCAAAGCACAGCTTTGCTATTTAAGCATAAAAAACCACCCTCAAAATAAACTGCTTTTTAGATTGTTCTCATAGCATCTGGTTAAACTCCTCCCTCTGCTCCATATCCTAGAAAAGCTGTAGTGTTTCTACTGGAAATCTCCAAAAGGTGCACTTATAGAGCTGAAACAAATGTGAATGAATCAGCCACGTATTCTTGAGGTACTTTCAACATCTAAAATTCCTTAGTAACAGCGAGCTCTCAGCTTTTAAACTGTGTCCTGGCAGTTGCAGCTCTGTTGAGCACAATCATTCAGAAGCTTTCTGGGCTGTCTCAGCACATTAGTGTGGCCTTAGGGACAAGTGGAGGTGCCCAATCCATGCCCCTGTGGCCACGTGTTTGAGTTCAGTCACTGGCTGAAGCTGCTCCTGTGTGTTCAAGAATAACCATACATCCACAGAAAAGAGATTTGCCCATCCTGTGTATGGGAAATGCTCTTGTCTGCTGTCCATCAGCTTTTCTCTCTCTGTTTCCCACAAGGACTTGCTGAAGTTTGCTAGACTTACTGTAAACTTCTACTTCTGATCAGTGCTGAAAACAGAAAATCAGAACTGATTTCCTTCCCTCCTGCTTTGCATCTCCTCAGCAGACACGGGCTGTGGTCACTTAGTGTTTCCTTGCCCAAAGGGATGTGATGAGGGACCTGCTGTGGGCTGTAGCTGCAGCCAGCCTTGTCTGCTGTTCCCACCTGTGAAAAACACCAATCACTTGTTTCTAAAATTTTAAAAGTTTAATAGTAATAAAATGGTTATAAAAATAGTAATACAATTAGAGTAATAATAATTTGGACAATTTGAATTAGGACAATATGAGACAATAGAGACAAAGAGTTATGGACAGTCTGGGTACCTTTTTCTGGGCAGCACGAGCCTGACAAAGGACCCACGTTAACAGAGGATTAACCCTTAAAAACACCAGCCTGTTGCATACTCATACACCTCATACATGATGCATAGATTCCATTCAAATACAGGATTTTGTGGTCAACTTCTTCCTCTGAATCCTAACAGCACCTTTGAGGTGGGAAGAAGTTCATTTCTCCTGATAAGAGGGCAATAAATTCTTATTCTCTGAAAGATTTAGGTGTCCTATGGCTGCTATCTCACTGCAAGTCCTTTCTTTAAAAAAGTATCCTACATAGCATAGTTTCTATTTTAACATTTTTTATAACCTAAAACTATATTTAACACACTGCTTAAGAGAATTAATACAGCATTACTTTCTAACACAACACATATAATATTCATTTGAATATTTGCAAAAAGCCAATCATAAAATACATGCATTTTTCACATGCCTTTTTCCTTTGGTACTTGTGTGAGCAGTGCTTTGTGTTTGATGAGAGCAATGTGTGTACAACAGCTCTTTCCCAGGAGTGATGAGCCTCTTGTTAGTAGAGTTGAATTAAACTAATGAACACTATGCATGTAAATTGTGCTAACCACTGTCTTTGCCATTAATTGTCAATTGAAAAAATCTCTTCTAGACCCTCCTTTTGGCTGGGGAATGAGACTTTGAAAGTGCCTGTGGCACTGTTTGCCTTGAACAGAAGACGGCTGTGTGACCGCCTGAGACAGAATAAGGATGTCCAGAAGAACTCAATTGTTCTGCTGCAGGGTGGAGAGGAAACCCAGAGATACTGCACTGATACTGGTATTGTGTTTCGCCAGGTAAGAGCTGAATCCAAACTTCAAATGAAGAAACTCTTCCACTGCATGGATTTTTAAATGATTTTAAATTATTTTCTCTATCTCTCAGATGTGCATTGTCTTGCTTCATTTAAATAAATTGGCTTCTTTATAACATTGCTTCTTCAGCTTTGACTTGCTCTCACTTGCAGTGCTTTAGTGCAGGCTCATTATCTGGTTTAAAGGCCTAAACCTGTTCAAGGCCCTACTGCTCATCAGTGTTTGAATCTAATCTTGAAGACAGCAGTAGAATATTTCTTCATTTTTTCAGTCTTGTCTGTGACCCAAAAACCAACCATCTTTGTGTAATAAAACATGTTACAGTGGACCTAAGCTTAATTAATTAATAGAAAAGTATATTTCATGGGTTTATAAAACAGCAGCCTATATCTTGGAATTTACAACATGTGTCCTCTTAATTTAGACTCTTCCTTAAGCACCCATGTGTTCTTCTGTCACAAATAGGACTTAACATGTTCTGGGGATATTGATGTAAAAGAACTCAAATTATGTATATCCCATACCCTGCATGGTTTCTGCAGCACTTTGTTTTGTGAATTTAATTGAGCTGTTGTATGTTATGAAGAAACAAACCCAGAAAATTCTAATTTAGATAGCACATATCTTAATGTAGTTATTTAGTCTGGTTTTAGAGGATACACACCTTTCAGGGTACTAGACCATATGCCTGTCCCTACTGAAATTAAATCCTGTATTGTTAGGTGTTCTGTTCTTTGCTTGCTTGTTCTTAAAATAACTCTTGGCTGAGGGCTGTTCCTAGTGCAGTTTCCTCCTCTTTGGGGAAGGTTGAGGTTTCCCTTCAGCACTCAATGAAGCTGCACTCTGCTTTTGCCTTGTCTCTTGTGAGGTGGTTGTCTCTCCCTGATCACACATTCCCCAATTCTAGATTGGAAGAATGTATTTTAATGTGTAGTGTATGTTTATTGTGCTGAGTTAACCTCTTTATGGTAGTTTATTAATCTCTGATCCTTTCCAGTTGCCAGCAAAAGGATTTGTATTATTCTAACCTAAAACTAACCAGTCTGAAAAGGTTTAGACATAAACCACTTCTCCTGCTCCAAAAGCAAGAGATCTCTTCCAGATATGTGGAAATAGGAATTAATATGTGCTCTAGTGTATTTTTAGAGCTGGAAGAAGTGAAATCTTTCTTCTAAGAATATATTTTGTTTTAACCTAGGAATCTTACTTTCACTGGACTTTTGGAGTAACTGAAGCAGGCTGCTTTGGAGCAGTAGATGTTGATACTGGAAGATCTATGCTTTTTGTTCCACAACTCCCTGAAAGCTATGCTGTTTGGATGGGAAAGTAAGACCTATCTCTTAACTGCATTCTGGTGTATCCAGGTACTTTATAAAATGTAACTGCCTGTAGAGCTCCAGTGTTGTGTCATGGAATCAGATTCCACCAAGTCACGCCCTGGGAACGATATATTCATAGAGGGGTATATACAAACAGAGATATAAAACATGATCAGTAGGTATTGATCATGTGATTTGAAATGATCCACCACCACTTGGAACACAATTCCCTTGGAATTGGAGCCCAAGCAAGTCAGATAATAAAGCAGGCTTTTTCAAGCTGCTTTGCCAGTTTGCAGCAGCCTTAGCTAATGAAGCTTTCTGAATGGCATGAGGTAGTTTAGCCTCTGACAGGCTTTTTTAAAATGAACTCACAGACAGGAAAATGTGCTTTTAATGCTATTCTATGAGTATGCCATAAACATCTCTCCATCCACCTTGGTAGTAAATGCTGCACAGTGCCATAGTAGTGGAGGAATTGATTTATTTATGTGTTCATTTATTTTCTCAGTCTTAATTGTATTTATACCCTCTACCAATTTTTGTAAATTTTTGTATCACCTACATTGTCTCAGAACATTGGACTGCTTCTAATGCTGCTTCACTTCTAATTGAAGCTATCACTTATATTTTAATGCTAATTTTGGGAAAAGGAAAACAGTTGTAACTGATCCCATGTACTGAACTGTGTCAGACCATATGGCAGGGCATGGCTGCTGTCTTCTCAGAGAGTTTATATGAATTTGACTGTCTTAGACCTGTCTGGGGACTGAAATTGTGATGGCATAAAAATCTGCCTGCTGCTGTCTGAAAGACTTTAGCTGTGAGCCACACCTGTCTGGGAGGGCAGGTTCTGTGATCCCCCCACGTGTACTCCCTGAAATCTGTTCCCACTTAGAGACAAAGTTTTTTCCTATCCTTAGGTTCTCCCCTGCTAGTTCAAAAGAGCTGTTTCATACCCACTCTGATTGTGCCTAATCTAAAAAAGCTTAAATATTATTGAAATTCCAGCATCTCATTTTGAATTCTCAAACAAAATATTGTGGTGCTTATAACTAATGGCCTTTTTGATTAGTTTGTGCAGCACTTGTTATCTGTCCGTTTACAGAATTAATTAAGTCTAGTTAAAAGTGGTTCATTGTCATTGTCTGTGTCTTCTTGCAGAGTATAACAAATGGTCTTTGTTGCTTTCTAAATTCTTCTCCTTCCCCCTCCTGAATGCTCTGTTTTAATGCCCTCCTCTGTTTGAATCTTGTTTTCTCTTCTGTCAGCCGTGGTCATGTACTTTTTCTGCTTGTCAGGAGGAGGATGGGTGAATAACTCATTTGTGAGTCAGTAGCAGTTCTGCTTCATAAGTTGGTTGACAGTGGGTACTGCTCCCAGCTGGGGACTGTGTTCCTTCCCAGAAGATTCAATTTTAACTCAAAATTAGCAGTGAAAGAAAAACACAAGTAAACATGCCTTCCATACACTGCAGTTTATTACTATAGTTTGCCTTGGAAGTGCTTACTTCTGTGCCCATGGAAGGCACTGTGTGCCCACTGGAGAAGCAGTCATTCAACATCAGTGAGGCACAAATCAGTGCAATTTTTGTGTGGTATTTAGGGGTTGGTATCTTACAGGGGTCTGCAGCTGGTCTGCTAGTTCATGGCACAAGGTGGAGTTGCTTTGCCTGGTGTTTATTCTGCTTTCTATAGAAGACAGATGTGAATTTGGGCAGAAATATATAGATTCTCTTAAAATTAATGCAAAAGGCTCTTAACTGCAATTTTACCACTGCTGTATTACTAAATCTATCATTTGATGTGTTGTGCCTTCACTTCACTGAAGAACACATATTTGAGTTGCTTCTGAAGCGTAGTGTGGGTAATGTGAAGAAGAGTTAATCATTCAGAAGGGTTAATCTTTTTGCCTTGAAGTAATACAAAAATGGGACTCCTTGACTCCATTCACTGCAGTGTCACTGTGGCCACAGGCAGTGCAGTACTGGGGGTGTTTTTTGGAGATCAGTGGGCTGCAACTTTCCAGATGGGCCCATGAACACTGTGATTCTCCCAGCCTCACCACTGCACTTGTTTCCATCAGTGCTGCTGGGTGCCTGGGCACTCTGCAGGACAGGTGGACATGGAGAGGGGGATGCAGCACTCTGAGCAGTACAGGTGATGAGGGGGATGCTGCTTTGGAGGTGTTATGGATCTGGTAGGACTTCATGCTGAATGTGTGTGCTCTGAAGATGTGTAAAAATACACATCTACCTTCTACCTTTCAGAAGTCCTGCAAGCCAAAATAACCTCTGCAGTTTTAAAAGGAAGGAGAGATTTAATTTAGCTTGCAGACTATGGGCCTTCTCCAAAAAAAACTCCAAACCTCCTGAGGTGGCAGTTGCAGAATTGTTGTGAGGGTAATTGTAGGACTGGTGGTCCTGTGTTCATGGAAGTGATCACAAAAACACGGCTCTGGTTTTAAATTGTGGGTGTGGCCATTTGGCCAGATGTTGGGCCAGCCAATTTCTTGGTTGCTGGCTGGAAAAACCTTTTCAAGTGAGAGAAGCACTTTGCCTGTCTCTTGACCTGTAGCTCTGCCCCTGTCCCTCTGTCATTTGTAAGGCAGAAACACAGACTCTGAGCTTAGTGGGTGGCTTTTCTGCTCCTGAATATTCTTCTGTTTTTAGCTTTAGAAGTAAGAGTTTTAGAAATGAATATGGTAATATAGGATTGTAAAGGCTTCAGAAGTGTAAATGTTTTGGAAATGTCCCTCTTTCTTGGCACAGTCTAACCTAATCAAGTTTCCAGTGCAACAAAGCTGTTAGCCATCATTTCTGTTCCTAGAAAGCATTGAGTTGGTATGGCTGCATGCCTTCACAAAGACTTCAGTTTTGCTAATTAATGCTGCACCTGCCATTTACCTCCTTAATTATAAATGACAGACCTAGTCAGTGTGCTGATTAAAGATATTTTATAAAGTAAAACATACTGTACAGCAGCTGCTTTATGTGGAGAGCATGCCAAAATGACTTAATAGCCTTGCCACATAGAGTGTTTTTAATGGAAGACAAAAAGTATTTAACCCTTTCCCACTCTAACTTTAGAAACTCATATGAAATTATTAATGGTTCAGAAAAATAAAATGGTGCTGTGGTGCCCAATTTATTTGCTGCAATTTCTTGTGTTTTCTCTGAAGCTCTGCTGGATGACTGGTAGGCATTGCAGCTTTAATCTGACTTTAGTTGCACTCACTAAGTTGCAGCTTTAAATTCACTCACTGTAAGTAATGTTGTTCTATGAATTTGATGGAAAGCTATCTGTGTGTTCAAAGTTGAACCTTGGATTAGCACTTGCAGCTGTAATAAAGCACATGAACTGCTTTGCAAATGTTAGTTATTTGTCAGTGACCTAACAAGGAAGCTCTTTAAAACATTGTCATAAATTTCAAATAGGTTACAACAAAAATCAACCTTTGGTTTGGGTGATTACACTTGACTGACATCAGCAAAACTGAGTCTTTTACTGCCTTTTGTAAAACTGCAGAAATATATGGTTGGGGTTTTTTGGTTTGATTTTTTGTCCCTTTAACACTTTTGAAAGGATCAGGTACAAGAAGGGAAGGGATCTCATGTTAGAAAGGATCAGATCAGTACAAGAAAGTGGCCTCTCAGCTGTGTGGGCTTTCACCTTTTTTTTCTTATAGACTTTTTGGGACTATGAAAATTGAAAGCTAAGAAATTGATTTCTTGATCTCTTCTTTTACATGGAGATTGGTGAGATTCTGTGGCATTTGTATTTTGAATAATTGTGGTATTAAACTGTGCACAGCATGGTATGTTTGCCTGCATGGTGGTGATAGAGACTGCATGAATTACCCTTGCTCTGGCAAGCAGAGGGCAAGGTCTGTAGAAGGGAAGCTGACAGGAGGGACAGCTCTTTGGAAAGGGAGTGAAGTGTGTGTGCAGGGTATAGGGAATGAACTCCAGATTACCTTGACTGCTCTTCTTGATGCACATTTTTCAGCAATGAAGAAGTTTTATTAATGTGGAGCATACAGGTCTTCTTCATAGCCTGCTCCAGATCTGTGGTTTTTGGTTTTACCTTCAGAACTGATCTGCCATCTCCTGCTATTTTTTATTATAATTTTTTCTCTAAAATGAAATATGCTTTTCTTTTTCTGTCTCTCAGTTTGATCCTTTACTGCAGTTTGCCACTTCCAGTACCCACTGAATCTTTATTTTGCTGTTTAAAAAAACCCAGGTTTTAATCACTTTTGATCATCTTATTACTGTTTTGTAGCAATTGGCATTGCAACTTATCTGCCAAGTTTGTTACCATCTGGAAAGGTTCTCTGTGGAGCTCAAACAAACTCAGTTCTGCTTCCGTTTCTGAGTAGTGTCAGAACTAATTTCAATCTTTGCAGTATCCCACTAATCAAGACTTGCAGTCCATTTCTGTTTATTGCTTTAACTTCTGGGAACATGAGTCTAAATTGACACAGCACTTTTCAGTGTGGCACTTGGAGGGTTTCCCAGCCTGGGGAACGCTCATCTTTTTATCTATTTATTTGTTTTTATTTTCTGCTTTAGGCTTTTCCGTTTTGTTATTTTCACTAGCATTGGGTTTCAGGTTACATTGTAGTGTTTCTGTCCAAGCCAATTTGACTTGATTTTGGAGAGTAGCAGTCTTGAGAGAGTTTTTTTGTTTGTCAAATATTTTACTGTTATTCATGTAGTACATCTGGTGCTTTGCCCTTGATCTGATCCTTTCAAAACTGCACGATAAAGCTGGTTGCTTTTGATTGACAAGACTTACTTGTGCAATCCCCCAGGGTGCTTATTTTCCATGATTCCAGTTCTCTCCCTGCATTGTGATTTCCATTCCTTGTCCCCTATTCATTTATTATTGTATTTCATAGAATCATGGAATGGCCTGGGTTGGAAGAGTCTTTAAAGATCATCAAGTTCCAGCCTCCCACCATGGGCAGGGACACCTTCCACTATCCCTGGTTGCTCAGGGATATCCAGCCTGGCCTGGGACACAGCCAGGGATCCAGAGGGCAGCCCCAGCTTCTCTGGGCACCCTGTGCCAGGAACTCAGCACCTTCACATGGAAAAATGTATTTCTAATATGTAATCTAAACCTGCTCTATTTTAGCTTGAAGCCACTCCCTCCCCCTTGTCCTGTCACTCCAGGCTCTTAAAAATGGACTTTCTTCCTCCTTCTTTTTCACTGAAACTTCACCCTGAAACTTCTCTTTTCCAGGCTGAACAATCCCAGTTCTCCCATCCCTCTGCCCATCCTGGAGCCTCCTCTGGGCTCTCTGAGCAGCTCCAGGTCCCTCCTGAGCTGGCCCAGGCTGGGGCAGCTCTGCAGGTGGAAATCACTGAGGGGCAGAGGGACAGAATCCCCTCCCCTGCTGCCCCTCGGGCCCAGCCCAGGGCCGGCTTTGGGCCGGCAGCTCTCGGGCAGGGCAGGGCCGGCTCTGCCTGCAGCTCCCCCAGGGCTCTCCCGGGGCTGCTCCTGTTCATTCCCAGCCTGGATTGATCTGAGGCTTGCCCCAACACAGAGGCAGCTCTAGCACTTGGTCTTGTTAAGCCTCATGAGATTGCCATGTGCTAGCTGCCCGATCTCTCTGTGGATAAAAATTACTTTTTCAGAATTATCAATGCCTGGATTGCTCGTGCCACTTTCCTGACAATTGTTTTCTCTAAAAGCACTGCTCAAATGCTCAGACTTCTCAAATACTCAGTTTTGTCATTGTCCCAGTATTCTCATTGTCCACAACCTTGCTTGGTCTGGAATGAATGTGTATTGTTTTTATGACTTTTACTTCAGTACTTATATTTATAAAGCTTTGCTTTCTTACCACTTTCTTAAACAACTTAAGTTTCTTGTTGAGAAGGCTTGAAACCATAATAGTGATTTGTATCAGTCCATTGATTGGCCATCTCTACCTTTAAGGGAATGCTCCATTTGCTCTACCTTTAAGGGAATGCTCCATTTGGTGGTTTTGTAAGCATTAAAGTACTTCTTTTTCCTCTCCTCTTTTTGATTCAGGCATTTTGAGAAAAAAGCCAGCACTAAGCAAATCTGTTGGGTGGTGCTGCACCAGAGTTTTTAATATCCGGGTGCGGCTTACAGACTGAGATAGCACGTCTCATTTCAGTGGTGTGGCTGATAACCCCCACCAGGCATTTCTTATTTTATACTTTATGTAATGTGCTACCAGGAGTACTGAGTTCAGCGATAGAAACTCCTGATAACATTTTGAAATATCAAAGAAGCCAAGTTTTTCTTTTTCTATCAGGCATGCCGTGTGTTTTTTCTACAAGGCCTTGGCTGCTGCTGCTGGGAAGGTGAGCTGCAGCAAAACAAGTGTCCATGGGGGTTTGCCAGCAAGGCTCTGCACCTCCACCCTGCCTTCTGCTGTGCCACTGCCTGGCCTGAGGGCAGAGCTCTGCTCCTTGTTGCCCTGCATTTGGGGAGGCACTTCAGTGAGAAAAACCTCAAGTGAAATACCGACAGTGGTTCCTGTGTTCTTGCACTTCTGAAATACCACATTCTTAGCTCTTGATGTTATTTGTTTTCCTTAGGTTTTTTATTCCCTGTGACCTGTCTGTATGCTCAGGAAGGACTCTCTGAAAGAGTGTGGCCTCTCTTGAGAAACAAAAAAAGGAAAAACAAACCCAACTGATCTGCTAAAATATGCTAGGGAAGTGTATCATTAATATTAACGCTTCTTAAAAGTTAAATGTGAGTGTAGAGCAGGCAGGATGTGTTTTACTGCTGTAAAACTGGAGTTACTGGAGCTCTGGCAGTCAGAGCAGGTGGTCACAGCCCCAGCCCTGGGGGACAGCAGATGCTGCTTTGTGTGGCAGGGCCAGTGTGACATCGTGGATACAGCACTGTGTGCAAGGGTAGGTTCTGTCTTTTCTTTGTGCCCCTTGAGGAGTTGTGTCAAGTTCATTTAATTTTGTTGTGGTTTGGCTTTCCTTACAAGTTGTGAAGTGGGAATGTTACACATCATCACTTTCCTTCAAAGCTGTTCAGGTCATCTAATGCTGCTGT
This sequence comes from Agelaius phoeniceus, assembly GCF_051311805.1. Classification (NCBI taxonomy): domain Eukaryota; kingdom Metazoa; phylum Chordata; class Aves; order Passeriformes; family Icteridae; genus Agelaius; species Agelaius phoeniceus. Next base: position 3,775,962 of record NC_135276.1, read on the forward strand.
AAAAATCAGTGCTGCTTTGTCTTGCTCTGTTAGTGATTAATATGGGAGCTGTGAGACATGCTACTGACATTGCAGAGCTTGCTGTGGTGCTTTTATGTGTGGGATATTAAATACTGCTTGTGTCTCTCTCCTCCTCAAAACTGATGTTTTTCCAAAGTACAAGCAGAACATCTGCTATAGGCAGATTTGCTGTATAACCTCCTTTGTTAAAAAGTGTGAATTGACACCAGTGTTTGAGTGAAACACTTACTGCATATAGTGACCTAGAAATTACACTTAATACCTTAATCACTATAATTCTCATGCTCTTTTTTTGAGAAGAGAGCTTTCTAATGAGTATATGTCATCAGTTTAATGCTACAAGAAATCTTTCAGGGATTTCAGTGTATAAACATTTCCTTAGTCACAGTTCTTTCTGTACAGAGCCCTTGACTCCAAGGAAGAATTTTGTTTGCAGAGAGGAATAAAGCAAAGGTTACCAATTGCAAGTTTCCTGTGTTTTTGATGGGTAGCTCTTGGTAGTTATCTCTTAAATGTCTAATTGAGACACTGCTGCTTAAGGTAGAATTTATAGAAAGCCTAAAGAACTGTTCATCTTTTAGAAAAGCCTGTGGTGGGAATAGCTGAGCAGCAGCAGTGAGACTGGATACTTGAAGCAGATGGAATAGGGGGTCAGTGTTTGGCTTGTGCTAGGACTTACTGTGAGATTCTCCTCAATACTTGATTCCTGATTTCCTGAGTCCAATGGGCTGTACTGGTGCCCCTGGTTACCCTGGTTCTGCATGGTGTGTGTGGCACTGGCAATTCCAGTGTCACACACCCAGCACCTTGTGCCAGCTGCATGCTCGTGGGCTCTGCTCTTCTGCCCCTCAGACACATGGGCCTTCACTTACAATCCTGCTTGCTGCCCTTGAGTTCTCATCTTCATCTTGATTTCTTCTAAACTCATTCTTTTCTCAGAATCCACCTTACTGCAGGCTGTATCAAAGGGAGTCTGAGTTTCCATGTATGCAGGTAGTTTTGTCTTTCAAAGAGTGTAGCAGTAATCCTGAGAGCTGTGGAAAGCAGTAATCTTGAGAGCTGAGCAGGAGCAGTGAGACTGGATACTTGAAGCAGATGGAATAGGGGGTCAGTGTTTGGCTTGTGCTAGCACTTACTGTGAGATTCTCCTCAATACTTGATTCCTGATTTCCTGAGTCCAATGGGCTGTACTGGTGCCCCTGGTTACCCTGGTTCTGCATGGTGTGTGTGGCACTGGCAATTCCAGTGTCACACACCCAGCCCCTTGTGCCAGCTGCATGCTCGTGGGCTCTGCTCTTCTGCCCCCCAGACACATGGGCCTTCACTTACAATCCTGCTTGCTGCCCTTGAGTTCTCATCTTCATCTTGATTTCTTCTAAACTCATTCTTTTCTCAGAATCCATCTTACTGCAGACTGTATCAAAGGGAGTCTGAGTTTCCATGTGTGCTGGTAGTTTTGTCTTTCAAAGAGTGTAGCAGTAATCCTGAGAGCTGTGGAAAGCAGTAATCTTGAGAGCTGAGCAGCAGCAGTGATTCTGGATACTTGAAGCAGATGAAATAGGGGGCCAGTGTTTGGCTTGTGCTAGGACTTACTGTGAGATTCTCCTCAATACTTGGTTCCTGATTTCCTAAGTCCAATGGGCTGTACTGGTGCCCCTGGTTACCCTGGTTCTGCATGGTGTGTGTGGCACTGGCAATTCCAGTGTCACACACCCAGCACCTTGTGCCAGCTGCATGCTCGTGGGCTCTGCTCTTCTGCCCCCAGACACATGGGCCTTCACTTACAATCCTGCTTGCTTCCCCTGAGCTGTCATCTTAATCTTGATTTCTTCTAAAATCATTCTTTTCTCAGAATCCATCTTACTGCAGGCTGTATCAAAGGGAGTCTGAGTTTCCATGTGTGCAGGTGGTTTTGTCTTTCAAAGAGTGTAGCAGTAATCTTGAGAGCTGAGCAGGAGCAGTGATTCTGGATACTTGAAGCAGATGAAATAGGGGGCCAGTGTTTGGCTTGTGCTAGGACTTACTGTGAGATTCTCCTCAAGACTTGATTCCTGATTTCCTGAGTCCAATGGGCTGTACTGGTGCCCCTGGTTACCCTGGTTCTGCATGGTGTGTGTGGCACTGGCAATTCCAGTGTCACACACCCAGCCCCTTGTGCCAGCTGCATGCTCGTGGGCTCTGCTCTTCTGCCCCCAGACACATGGGCCTTCACTTACAATCCTGCTTGCTTCCCCTGAGTTCTCATCTTCATCTTGATTTCTTCTAAACTCATTTATTTCTCAGAATCCACCTTACTGCAGACTGTATCAAAGGGAGTCTGAGTTTCCATGTGTGCTGGTAGTTTTGTCTTTCAAAGAGTGTAGCAGTAATCTTGAGAGCTGTGGAAAGGGAGCACCATTCAGGTACTCAGAACATTGTTGGAGGCTGTCTGTGACACCAGCAAGCCCATTAGTGCTGTTTTGTTTTAAATCTAGCTTGATGCTTTTTAATCTTCTTGTTTGAGATAGTGAAATTCCTTTTGGATATAAAGGTGATGGCACTTTTTTGGACAAAATCAGGAACATCTGCTGGTGTCTTTTAAAGTGTGCTGTGTTGTTCTTCCTAGCAGTTCTTGACACCGTCTTGTTTGGTTAATGCTTTACCATCTGTTAACTTGATGATATTATAATGAGAAGGGAGTTTATTGGTGAATCCCTGACAGCATTAAAACATTGCTTTTGCATCCCTTTTCCTCTTTCAGCTCTACATATTCTGATGTATTTCTATTCTTCTGCTTTAAATTTTGCCGAGGTTGTTACTCTGTGTTTGCAGTCTCTCTGAAATTTATACTCTGCTTTGAGCTCATTCTAGCAAGGACTGAGAAATGAGTTGTTGACTGTGTAGAACTTCAAGTGCTGAAGATTATGCTTGTCTAATTTTCTCCTTGTGCATGTGCTTTCCCTCCTTTAAGTGAGGAAAAATGTAATGTATTTCATGCCGTGTGTGTGTGCTGCAGTGCCTTGTACAGGTGCTATCTGCAGGATAATGTAGGCATTTAATTTGCTCAAGACAAGGTGATTTTGCCATAAAGTGGTGTTTTATATCTGTTACTCTGAATATGAAAGTCAGGGTTGAATGGAAGAAGCAGAAAGCTTTCATGTGAACTTCACTAGTTTTAGCCTTTCTGTCTCACTGCATCAAGAATCATCCTCTCCTGACTTTATGATACAAGCTTGGACAATTTTTTCTGTATTTTAGGCACTAAAACTTGTAGAACCTATGAGAAGAGTACTGTATGCTGAACATTAAAGTCTTTGTTATTGGTCTATTCTGTTGTTGTTCCAACTGTGTTAATCCTTACTTTTAATTACTGCTTGTGAAAACATCACTTTCTGGTATCTACCAGGAGCTGTGGCTCCTAAAGACAATAAAACTCGTGGATCTGTATTTTAATAGTGGGAGTCTTCAGCATGGCATGCTGCTTTCTGTCAGTGCTTGCTGTCTTCCTCCCTGACATAGGAGGAGTTCTTCAAAATGGTTGTTGACTGGTTATTTTGAGATTCCTACAGCTCCTTTTCAAAAAATACATTAAATTGTTGAGTTTTGCTGATTGGTTGGAGGTGTTTTGTTTTTTCTTGCTAAAGCCAGATACAGTGATTGTAGGCAATTTCTATTATTTGCCCTAATATACATTCAGTGATAGCATGTGTGGTCAGCCAGACAGGAAACTGCTTTGTTGTCTGTGCCCTTTGATATTAAATTAATATTTCATTTTGCAGAAGAGCAGTTCAATCACATTGGTGCTTATGGTAGGCTGCACCTATTGCTTTATTTTATATGTAACAGTGGAGTAAGGCACCCCTCTTCCAGAATAGCTGCAAAACACAGACAAGGCCAGATGTGAGGACTTAAGGAATTCTCTGACACAATTCAAATCTTAACATCAAAAGTGTGTAATTTGTTCAATATTCACAGTGAACATACTATTTGGAATATTGTTTTCCTCCAGGAATATTCTACATTCTAGGCTATGCAGTAAGATAACTAATCCTGAGCTAGGAATTCCAACTGAAATGTTGAAGAAAAGCTAAATTGGGCTATTTCAGGAAAAGCTGAATTTCATTTTAGAGCTGATCTACTCTAAAAGCTAAAAACTGAAAATCTGTCCTAGAAGCATTGAAACATAGAAATACCAAGCAACCTTTAGGAATAAATGTTAAACATATTGAAATTTGGATGAATGTTTAGATGCAAATGAAAGCACATACATAAAAATGTATATCAGTAATTAGGCTGCAAATATATTAGCAAGTGGCTTAGAAGTGTTTCTTTCAGGAATAGCTATCAGCTATTATAAATTCTGTTCACAGCTTTTCTTTGGCATTTGTGATTTAGATCCATCTCATTTTACCTCTCTTCTGAATATGGTTCTGAAAACTAGAACACATTTTATCATGTTGATATTACAAGGGTATTGCTCCAGAGTCTTTTAGCATACAAAGAAATGTTGCTTAATGGAATTCGTACAGTAATGTCAAATTTGTACAGATCTCTTAAGATTTGTGTTATGAATTCTTGTGCAATGTAATGAACAAGAGGTTTAAAATGTTTTTAGACAATGAGACCAAGTTTTTATTCAGTTTAAAGTGGAAACACAACGTGGTTGATAAACTGCTGCAAATAAATTGTGATTGGAATTTTGTCCAAATATGTAAAAGCTGTCAAGTAAATTTTTGGTGTATTTATAGATCTCCAGAACTGTCAGAGCTGTTTCTCTTAACTGATGGATAAACAGAGGAGTCAGTTTCCAGTTCCAATTTTGGGATCACATCAAAGTGGAGCCAGTCCTAATAATGTGGTCTGGCAAAATCTGAATTGGTGTGATTTGGTTGTGATTTGATGAAGTATCTGGGTTTTTAAACATGCCATCATGTACTGTGTGAATTTAATTAAACCAAATGGAAAAGTTTAGAATAAACTGGGGTTTTTTTCACCAAGATGAATAACTGACTGGGATCTGTGATTACTCATTTTTAATATTATGCTCCCTTACACTTTTGCTGGTGGTTTTTGTGTTTGATAAATGTGTGTTAGAGAAATGAAGTAGAGTTATTGTAAGGTATTAATTTACTCTCTGATTTAATGTTTCACACTGGATTTTTACAGTGAAAGTTTTGCTGCTGCTCCCCCACCTCTTTTTTCCCATTATTTGAGTAGCATTTTGCTTAAAATAAAATTGTCACTTGTTATCATTGAGGGATGAATCTCCAATATTTGGTGTTTAAATAAAACCCTAGCTGTTAAAATAAGGCAGTGCATAAGAATTAAATCTTCTGAAAGTACAGGTTCACATCTTTAGGCCATCCTCAGCATTTCCCAATCCTCCTGAGAGTAAGAAACCAAGTAGGTGATCTAGGTGGGGCAGGAAAACATGGCAGAGAGAGGAGTTTCATGGCAAGCATCAGCAGAAGGTAAACAGCTGAATATTTAACTCAAAATAACTGAAGCTTTTTCACCAGAAATTGGGATGAATTGTAAGTGATGAACTAGAGAAGTCTCTTCTTTAAGGGGTTTTTGTGGCTGAAGATGAGAAAAACTGGGGTCATATTAATGTAAATCAGTATCAGTGCAGGACTCTTACATTTTCTTTCTGATGGCCATGAACTCTGAGATGCCAGATTTTTGCTTAGATGCTTGGCCATGTGTACATGGGCATGTCCCAGGAGTTTGGGGTTGCTTATTTCCACTGTAAGAGAACATGAAAACTCCTGTTATTCTGGAAGTTAACTATTGACAATTCTATTAACACTGGTATTTGCTTGGCTGGAGTTATAAAACTATAGGGAAAGGATCCTGAGCCTTTTTAGGGCTGACATGCATTATTCTCTGTGGGTTTTTGCCAAGTTGTGTTGTCAGGGAATCTCAACAATTTTGCACACCCCAAGCCCCTTCCTGATGCCTATAAAAATTAGGTCATTGTTTCTGTTCACATCTGTTTGCACAAGGGTTGGGCTTTATTTTTTATAGGTAAATAGGCATGATTCAATAATATCTGGGATCATATCTTCTGCTTGGGCAATCCTTCTAATTAATTTATGGCTTGCTGTGGGGCTTTTTGCACATAGTCTCTGCAGTGATTAATCAGAATTCTAAAACTGGCAGCCCATAGCAGCATTACAAATGACAAAGCCCAACCTAAAAGTTGTAACCAGTTAACTTACTCTAGCTTCTTGAGAGTCATTTGTGGAGAGAAGTACCCCTCATTCCTGGGAAGGATCAGATGTACTTGAAATGATGATAACTGAATGAAACTTCTGATTTTCGTTATGCCAAGTGAGCATTTCATGGAAGATAGCCTGTGGCAATGGTGATCAGTGCTAGCTTTAGCCTGTTTTGCATGCAGATTGGATAAAGATGGGTACTGAGCCCTGTATCTGCTCAGGAACTCTGCACCAGTACTTTTTACAGTAACAACCATGTTGTGCATAATTATCTTTTATTGAGCCCCACTAAACTGGGGGAAAAGTGGAAGAGACTAGAGAGAATGTGGAAAGGTACCATTGAGGATGACAGAATGACAGAATGCCCTGGGTTGGATAGGACCTTAAAGGCCATCGAGGTCCAGCCTCCCACCATGGGCAGGGGCACCTTCCACTGTCCCAGGGTGCTTAGAGCCCCATCCAGCCTGGCCTGGGACACTGCCAGGGATCCAGGACAGCCACAGCTGCTCTGGGCACCCTGGGCCAGGGCCTGCCCACCCTCACAGCGGGGAATTTCTTCCCAGTATCCCATAACCCTCCTTCTGTCAGTTTGAACCCATTTCTCCTTATCCTGGCAAGCCAGGCCTTGTAAATAGTCTCTCTCCACCTTTCCTGTCAGCTCCTTCAGGTACTGGAAGGTCACAGTGAGGTCACCCTGAGGCTTCCTTCTGCAGGTGAGCAATGCCAGCTGTGCCAGCCTTTCCTGCAGCAGAGCTGCTCCATCCCTCTGCTCCTCCTGGAGCCTCCTCTGGGCTCTCTGAGCAGCTCCAGGTCCTCCCTAGGGCTGGAGGCAGCTCTGCAGATGGGCTCTCACCTGAGGGGCAGAGGGCCAGAACTGCCTCCCTTGGCCTGCTTTGCTTCTCCTTCTCCCTGACCTCTGGTTGCTTTCTATACTGCTGTTCTATATGTGACAGCACAGCATTTTTTGGCTCTAATACAGACTTCATGTTCACTTTTTCCTTGCACCTCCGTGGTTCTGCAACAGAGTTGGTCTTAGAAATCTTCCCAGTGGGAGAGGCAGCTTCATCACTAGAGCATTGTGGCTCCTGTGGGATGGGTTTGTGGGAAGTGTATATGAATTTATTTTTCCATCTAGTTGGAGGTGCTAAATGACTGTATAAAAAAAGGGAGGCAGAGCTGTGAGTGCTTCAGAGAGGAGCTGAGAAGTCTCAACTTTGTGCTAAGTCCTGCTGACTTTAGAGTGAGCTAGCAAGAGGAAGATGAGCAGGGAGGTGCACATCTAGGAATCAGGGCAGCTTGTCATTAGGTGTGATGAAGGCAAAAGGATCTCAAAGGTGACCTAGTTTAGCAACTGAGGGAGAGGATGGAGGATTGTGGGAAGCTGCTGTTCTCTTTCTCTTAGAGAAAAATTCAGCCTTGAAAGAACGATGAGCTACGTTTGTTCCTCAAAAGAGTCACAGTGTAGATGAAAAGAGATGTTGGAGGGATTAAAGCTGGAAAGGATTAATATTAACCAGAACTGAAGAATTGGATTAGTAGCTGTGTGCTGTAGGCTACACAATTATAGGAGCCAACTAGCAACAACAAGAACAAAAAAGTGGAGAAAGAGCTTGTGAAAGGAGAGAAATTTTCTTATTGGAGTGATGGAAAATGAGATCTATTCTTATTTAAACTGCTTTAAATGAAGTCAATAAAATCCAGCACACTTGTGGGTATATTTCTATGAAACATTTACTTTACAATAAACAGTTCTTTGATTTTAGCAATGCTGCTAATTATTAAAAGGTGCTTTGGATGTATTGCTCTAAAGAGCATATGTTACCATAAATTACCAGTGGCCATACGTGAGCTGGTTTTACAGTTGGGATTCTTCTGATACCAGATGAATTGGTTAAAACTGTAAAAGAGAACCAAACCAACTGGTTAAAACTGTAAAAGAGAACCAAACCAATTGGTTAAAACTGTAAAAGAGAACCAAACCAAAAGGTGCTAAGTCTGTTCATCATGGTTCTGGATTATTGAAATACTTCAGTGTGTGAGGAATGAAGGAAGAATAAGGAGATGCCTGTAGGAGAAACAGAGTATGCAAAAGTTGGAGGTAAGGCTACTATAATACAGAGGGTATGTAAAGATAAGAGGATATAGTGGGGTTTTTCTAATTTTCTGTGAGATAAGCCAGGGAGAAAAGATAAATGATAATTGCTTTGGAATCTCTGTCACTGATATGAAGACTCTACACAAGGAGTATTGAAAAAGGGAGCATAAAATAAGATAGTTTTGTGTTACTTTTGAGTAGTACTTTCACAGATAATAAATTTTTAAAAATCTGTGATTTTCTGCTTGAGAACACCATAAATGGTTTCATGTTGTTCATGTCACAACCCAGTACTGTTTGGAGCATGAAGAAATGTAAATGATAAAGAAGCAGACAAGATAAAAAATGGGCATAAGGCAGTGCTGCAGCCTCCTGGCACTGCCAGCAGCTCTGGCAGGTGCCTGTGGTGTGCAGCAGCTCCTCAAGGTGCTGTTTGCCCCACCACTTCTGATGGTCCTCCCTGCAAGGGTCAGAAATGCCCTTTGGCCTCCGGCCTCATTTATTCTCTGCCCAGATGGTTTTGTGCTCTTGTTGTGTAATGTTTCCATGGCTGAAGCTTTGGTCCTGCCCACACCTCTTGCTCTCCCACTGGCACTCAGGAAGCAAAATGCACAGGATCCTCCAAGCTCCAGCACCAGCCATGGGTTTTATCCTCCCATTTTCTTTACCCTGAAAGTAAAGAAATGTTAATTTTTGTGGAAGGGTATCAGCTGGGTGATTTTATTATCTTGAGATCACATTTTCAGGATTATAGAGGTTGTATTTATTTCAGTGTTGGGGACATGGAGATTTTAATCAGAGATTAAAGTCTCCTGAAGAACTGGCTGCTACCATACAGTGAAGGAATGACAAATGTACAGCCATTGGTACAAAAGGCAGCAGGAGAGCCTGGCAGGGACTGACTGCAAGCAGATCCTTCATGTTCTTCTTGCCTTTACAAAAATGTCTCTGGCTGGATATCAGGAGAAGAGAGTAGAAGAGATTTAATTTTGAATGTGGACCTGTAAAGTTGCCCATTCTGTTGGGTTAGAGGAGTGGATCTCTGGTGTCCTGAGGAATAGAGGCAGCAGAGCCCATGTCCTAATAGCCCTCAGTGTGCTAGATGGTTACCAGGGTGAAAAATGAATGTTTATTCACTCTTTGAATGTAACACAGGTCAGGCTGGTCTTTTGTTATTTCCACATCCTTCCAAAGTTTGGTGAGTTATAAAGTTGCACATAAGTGGCATGGCAAAAGTCCCTAACAAAACTGTCTTGCATAGAATGGGAAAAAACACTTTTGTTCTGAGGAGAGTGGGCTATCAGCATGGACTAGATTAAAGCACACTGAATTTTGAAGCTGTGCAACTTTCTGTGTAATCTCCTGTTTTGAGAAATAAAGATAAGATTAGTAAAACATCCCTTGTATCTGATGCTATTGTTGTGATAGTAGAGAATATTATTTCTTTCTCTGTGGCCTTATTACATGTAAGAGCAAAGCTAAACCCAAATATTTCTTTTTATTGTTTTCCAAAGGATTCATCCCCCTGAATTTTTCAAGAACAAATATGCTGTGGATGAAGCCTACTATGTGACTGAGGTGAGTTGTCTGTGGCTCTGAATATTTTTTTCTGTGAATACAAAATCAATGAGTGGCAATGGCTTTGCTTAATTTTAGTCCCCTTCTCCTGACTTATTGGGATCTTCTCTCCCTCCCCTCTTACAGGAAAATGTCCTTTTATCTTACAAAGCACTTGTAAATTTTTTTAAGACTGCTCTTTTGATCTGAACATAGTTCTTAATCCAAAGACAGTCTCATAAACATGTTTTGTGCATGATGAAACCTGTCAGTGTTTGGCTTTATCCAACTAAAACATGTTGCTAAATCCATTTTTTGGAATGCCTTGGAGATTTGTGGAGATTGCTGTCAAGGAGGTTCCATGTCCTAGCTTGGACTGGGGAGCCTACATTTATTTTATGCCTCTAAAAAGCTGTTGGGAAAGGTGTGGTGTTTGTGAGGTCCCCAGGATGAGAGATGAGAATCTGACTCCATGTTCTCAGAAGGCTGATTTATTATTTTATTATATTATATTATATTATATTATATTAAAAGAATGCTATACTAAACTATACTAAAGAAAGAGAAGGATACAGACAGAAGGCTTGACAAGAATGAATAATAAAAACCCTCAGAGTGACTGACTGACTCCTCAGAGTGCAACCCAGCTGATGGTGATTGGTCATTAAGTAAAAACAATTCACATGGAACCAATCAAACATGCACCTCTTGGTAAATGATCTCCAGCCCATTCCAAAGCAGCAAAACAGGGAGAAGCAAATGAGATAATGCAGTTTTTTCTCTGAGGCTTCTCAGCTTCCCAGGAGATGAAATCCTGGCAAAGGCTGCATGCCTTACTCTTATTTTCTACAGAATCATCCTATGACTTGAATAAGCAAATATATTCACATTTCTGGGTGCAGGTGTGCCTTGCTTAGTTAGGTTTCTGATTGAATTTCTGAGCAGATGTTTGGGCACTGGTGCACCTGGCCAGCAGTGGTTTCTGTGCTAGGAAGGCTCAGCAGGTGAGGACAGTATTCCTGCCAAGCTCTGTGTGTGACTTTCATGGAGAGCAGCTTGAAGAAGACTCCTCTGATTCTTCTGTTCCCATAGAACAGTAATTCTGACTCTCTAGACCACAAGTTTTGTTCTCATCAGCTGTGAGGAGATTTCATTTAATTTTCCTAATGAGTCCAGCAACAAAGTAGGGTTTGATCTGTGTGTCAGGAGCTGGGAGTGGAGGGAGCTGTGGAGAGGTGGATTTTTGCCATATGTGAGTTGGAGTCTTGTTGTGTCCAGGTGCTCCAGTGCTCATCTGTCAGATGGTGAAAATTGCAAGTGGAAAATGAATGTTTTATTTTTTAAAATCACATTTTTAAAAATCACATTCACCTTAGTTGGTTTGGGTCACTTTCTGTCAACAAATGTCTTCATTGCAGTTCTATTCTCTGCTTTTTTCCTGCTTAAAAACTTCATTGATGGGAAAAGGAGCTTTTTATGTGGACCAGTAAATAAATTTAAAAATTAAGGCTGCTTTTGGCCTGGACTGCATGTATTGAAGTGGGAAGCTGTTGAAGCTTGCAGCATAACTGTTCAGCTCTCAGTGGTTCCTTCAGCTTTTGGCTTTTTTGCCAAGGAATTTGTTTTCCACCATCAGAACACCAGGGGCCTTTTTTATAGAATAGCTTTACATCAATGAATGACCAACATGTGTAAGTGTGTTATCCTGATATTTCATGGAATTAAGAAACAAAAAAAAAAAATAAAGGGTAGAGTTGATATTTTTGAGCTTTACTGCCATATTCTTTCTTTTATTAATATTAGTAGTGTGCTATTAAGGTGTTTTAAAGTGGATAGAATATTGCTCCATGCAGCTCTGTCATGTGTTCATTGCCTCTAGATAAGTGTAATTCAGCACCCACCCTTCCCATCTGCAGCTGCTCTGAAAGCCCAGCACTCTACAAGCCCAGTGATTTTGTTCTCAGTTTGTGAATGTTTGAAGGGAGACTGAAGGAGCCTAATAAAAGGATTGGTCAGTAAAAGTGAGCCAGTGAAAATAACAGTAAGCATTTAGCACATTGTACCACAATAATATCAGTGCAAATGTATGTGCAGGATAGAGCACCTTGGTGTTCCTTATTTCTGTGTGACATTACAGCTTGGCTCCTATGTTATGCTTTCCTAATGATGACAATAGACATTATTATAGTTGGTATTTATGTCTTTAAAGGAGACAATGAACTTGATCACTGTCAATATTTTGTATTCTGCTGTCTCTTGTTGCATATCTCAGGAAATACTACAATATCTGAAAGGTATCAGAGGAACATTTTTGTCTTTGCAGCTCATTTACTTTATATACAGTGAATATTGATGAAATTGGTATCAATGTGGTTATGTGGAAGAAAAAAAAAAGACAAATAACAGTAATCTAAACCCTCTTTTTAGCTTTCCAGTGTATTGGCTTCGAAGAAACCTGCTGTACTTCTCACTTTGGTAAGTCATATTGGAAAATACTACATTTCTTCAAAAAGGATACCAGTTTACAATCTAGTTTTCTGGCCCCTCCATGGTTTCAAGATTTGTAGCCTCTGGCCTTATCCCATCTGCATTCTGTCTGCCAAAAGCTGTTTTGGTTTTCTGGTAAAACACCACAAGCCTATCGACCATGAGGGCCTCCACCCTCCCCACTCTGACTCCAAACTCCCTTTTCCTTTCATGCTGTTCTGGTCATGTCATGAGCAGCTTTGGGCCTTTCTGTGGGAATTCCACAAAGGTTCAGGGAATACTTCTTTTTTGCATAGAGTGGTTTAGTAAGAACAGCTTCTGTTCTGGGAGGAGTGAGGCAATATCAAATGCTTGCTAAGTACTTTGAATGGTGCTTGCTTATTTCTTGGGAGCAAGCATGAATGAATGGAGGTGAAGGCTGCAAGTTTCTCCTTCCCATCACCTCCCAGCTGCTCCCCTGCTTTACAGGTGTTTTGTAAACTCCTACTATCTGTTTTATTGTCTCTAATATTTATAAAAATTATTTGCTGACTCTGAGCTTTCCCTTACAGCAGATGCAGTGGCAGCTCCTGGATTTCTTGTTTTCCCATGATAGAGACCAGGCAGAAACCATAACAAAAAAATCCCTCCTTAGGAAGGTACATGGCCCTAAAGAACAGTTAAGAACAGAGGCCCTAAATAGTTTTCAGTCTTTGTTTCACTTATATTTGTACACTCTTAAAAGATAACCCTATGGCTTAATTTCATGTTCTTTAAGAGAAATGAGAGAAATGGAATGTTTGACTATCTTGTGCTTCTTATTGTGCATTTCTTCACATGGAGTTGTTGAGTAGTTATCACTCTGGGAGCATCCTGTTGTAATCAGGAATTTTCACATCATTTTTGGCTGAGGGGAGGGTGCTGTGGTGCTTTCACATTCCTCCCACTGCCATGAAGAAGCATTCAGAGAAAGGAAGAGCTGTTCTCTGTCTGCTGCTGAATGGAACCCTGGTCCTCTCCTCCTGTGGTCTGGTTCCAGAGCTGCTGCTCTGCAGGGCTCCCCAGGCACATGTCAGAAGTGTTCATCTGCTGGCTAGCAGCCAAAATACTCTTGCTTATGCTGCTTGCTTGAATGGAAAGCTGGAGGGGAGCAGCAAGCAAATTGAAATAGTGACAAAGCAAATTTAAATTGCCAAGGCAGGCCATAATCATTTATTTTAATATTAAATGACTTTAGAAAAGCTTTGCTACTTTTCATTCTTGTGCCCTGTATAATTATAGTATAGGTCTCACACCTCCCTCTCAAGATGCAAGGGCATTAGAAATCCAAGCTTTTCTTTTTCCTATGCAGCACATCCTGACCTGAGTTCTGTGCTGCTCTCCTATGCAACTGATTATTTCTTATATTGGGCTGTGTTTGAACAAACAGTCAGGGGTTTTTTATTTATAGTGATTCAGGTAAACTTATGTGCAAGATTTCCCAAATACTTCCTGCAATCAGGTTCTCCCCATGATTTCAATTTTCAAGACGTGTTTGGCTCAGAATCACAGTCCTTTTTAATCTCTTTCCTCCCAGCGTGGTGTTAATACTGACAGTGGAAATGTCTCCAAAGAAGCTTCCTTTGAGGGGATCAGCCAGTAAGTGACACAGCTTTTTTGTACATTAATTGTTACGTGGTTATGTTGAATTCATTTTACATTGCAAATTAAATTATGTTTTTTCTTGATGAAAGGATGTTGAATGGCAGATCAGATGCCAAGTATTTTATTTCCAAAGAAGTTTTGATACATGTTTTTGAAGACTTGAAGTACAGTCAGGTTTTTTTTTTTTGAAATCTCTCTTTCATCTAAGTTAATCCAAATTTTCTTTTTGTCTGTGTTTATACTGTAGCTATTTAAAACCAAATAGACCCATCCTCATACATCCATTTTCACTTTTGTGATTGGAATATTTGATTTTCAGATTGAAGAAAAATTAATCTTTAAGAGTAGCCTTTTTCTCTTACTGAGTTCCTTGCACATTATTAATCTAGATATTATGGATTCTGGTAATGCACAGAAAAATTGTTACATTATAGGTGTAAAATAAATTCACAAATCAGAAGAAAAAGGAATAATCATTTCTCTGTCTAGATGTGAGCTTTTAGTGTTCTTAGCTGTCTTTTTATGAAGTTTGGCTACCAGTGAGGTAAAAATGTCTTCCTGCATGCAGTGTTTTGAAAGGGCAGTAAATAGAAATACATCACAGCCTGCTCTGGGATGTGAGCATAATGGCCTCAATTTTTAATGAAACACAACTGTCTGTTCTGTTATGATATTTTTTCAAGATAATTTTCTGGTTTTAGTTCAAGTGTATGGCAAAAAGAAACAGACTGCCCTCATTAAAGGCCTGTTATCATTAGCAGTTGTGCTGCGATGTTGATCATTGACTCCCAGACACCTCACTATTTATTTCCATCCTCCTGTGTCAGCAGCATGTTAATTCTACAGTGAGGATGGTTGGGCACAGAATTGGCTGCAAGTCTGGGCACTCATTTGTGTAATCTGAGCATGTTTTGTGCTGGGATTGTTTCTTTGTGTCAAGTGATCTGAAATCTGCAATCTGATTTCATAATTACTTAGCTCTCCCCTCTGTATCCTAAAGGGGAGTTTCATGGTTCTGTCAGGGATATTGGGAACAAGGTGCCAGGCATTTAGACATCTTTTGCTGCCCACTGAGTTCAATATGAAGTGTTCCACAATACACACAGGTCATTTCTAACTAGTGTTTGGTGTCCTCTCTGCTGTTACAAGCACTCTGAGTTCTGTTTGTCTGCTTTGTCCAAGTAGATGGTCTGCATACAGATGGACTCCAAAATCTGTGTGGAGCCATATCTCCAGTTTTATCTGATACACCTCCACATACAATACAGTTATTAACTTCACCAGCAATTCTTTATTGGAATGCTGTACAACAGTCTGTTTGAACTACCAAAACCCCCTTTTTTACTTGAATTCCACTAAACTCTGTTTAAAGAGTTTAATTAGTAGCCCATTCACTAGTCAACATTAAGCTGGGAAGCCACTCCATTCAGCACTTCATTTGAGATTTTAAATGAGTGTCTCCTACAAGACTAAATGATGTTTAAGCATTGGCTTCTCAGTTAGTGCTGGGCGTGCTCCCTGTGTGCTCCAGGAGTGCTTCTCCATTCCTAGCAGGGATTTCCAGCTGGCAGCAGACATTTCTCTTTGGCACTTGGCACATGTTCATCCCTCTCCACCCCCTGGCACTGGGTCATTCATTTTGCTGCCTTGGACAGGTGTGGTTGGTACCTTCCCCTCCCTGTTGGGATCTCTGGCTGCTCACAGTGACCCTGAGATTGTTCAAAGTCTCTTTTCCCAGTCCAGTGCTTGAAGAAGCACTCAGAGCTCTTAATTTCTCGGTCTCAAGGTTGTTCATTGTTCCTTATCTATAAAATTCTTTCTCCTGCCCTGTCAGGTCCATCCAGCAGGACAGTTCCAGGCACTCTGCCTGCCCCCAGGGCAGGGTTATGTCTTTATACTAAAAACTACCTGTACAATGGTTACAATTCCTTCCCAATTCCTATCACCTGTGTAAGACAGTGACTTCTACTCTAAACCAATCTGTGAGTGCCACCATCACAGCAGAAGATGGAGGCCAAGAAGAAGAAGGAGAAAGGCAGGACACCCCCAGATTCCTCCATCTTGCCCCCTGAACCCCCATTCTAAAAACCCCAAAATCTACTATTTCAGTTTGTGATAAATTCACAATCATTCTATTGAATTTGTCATGGCTTGCAGATCTTCATCCAAAGTTGGTAACTTGCTCTGTGGCTCATAATCAAACCCACAGGGGCATTTTGGGCTCTGTGCCAGGGTCTCTGAGCCCCCTGGCAGGGTCCTGGCTGCTCAGGACAGCCAGAGGGATGTGCTGGGTGCTGACACCTCCCAAGCTCACAGCATGGGAGAGCATGCACTGATTTTGTTGTTGGATCAACTCCCCTCTTCTGACAGAGACCATGCCTTCAAACCACTTGTCACTCCAGTCTTTCTTGATCTCCCTGGTTCTGTTTGTGTCTTCTCCTGGGCTGTGGTGGCTCTGGTGAGCTCCTGCTTGGTTCATGTGCAGGGGGTAACTGGGGGTCTGGAGGAGGGGGTGAGCTCCCTTTTAAACTCTGCTTGTCTCAGAATTTTGTAACTGACTGTATAAATCAGTCCATTTTATATTTGTTTTCAATATAGACCCAAATAAAATTCAACTTTCCTGCTTCTCCACCTCTCCTGTAGCAAATGTTTCCTTTATAGAAAGATATATTTCAGATGTATTGATTGTTTCCAGGAGGATTACACCCAGAGCAATGTGTTCCTTCAGATGTGCTCCCTCCTGCCTGCCTGTGCCTGTGCCTTGCTGGCTCTCAGTGCTCAGCCCAGCCAGGCTCTGCCCTGGCCATGATGCTCTATTTTATGTCTGATCTCCTGTTTGTTTTGTGTTCTGGCTTCCTGGCCAAGATCTATTTTCTTGCTAGGACTGTTTTGTGTTTCTCTTGTTTCCATATGTCTTTTTTTCTCCTAGGCTGACCTGGCCCAGTGGGCATGGGGGGTGTTTCATGATGGATAATAATGAAAATAATGTCTAATTTCCTGAAAAGGGTGAATCTTACTCTCTTTGCAGGCTGTACATCTGCTTCTGTCAGAAGCTGTGTTTTTCTTGCCCTAGTGATGTTGTTTCCCTGCCTTACTTTTTGAACCTTTTGAACTTCTTCTGGAACATTATTACTTAAGCTATTTGGTTAATTTTTCTACTGTCATAAATAGTCATTTGAGACAAAATGACTGCTGTGGTTGTGGTTTATTTCTGTGCCCTGAAGATCACCCTGAAGTTATTTTTGTCATGCTAGCAATAGCTAAGCTTGATCCTATCCTGATGATAGAATCTGTAGGGGTGAATTCTTTCCTGGTTTCCATTGGTTTCTGTGTAGCTCTCTGATGTAGCCAGGGATGTTGCCCTTCAGCAAAGCTGGTCTGTTGCTGCAGGCTGTGGAACTGAGGCCAGTGGCACTTGGAAAGTTCCCTGCTCAGCAGAGGGACACGGAGGGACCAGCCTGGGACCTGGGGACCTGGCCCATGTCCTGGTGCTGCTCCTGGGAACTGCCCTCAGGTCAGCTCTGTTGGCAGCTCCCAGGAATCCTACAGGATGGGATTGCTCACTTGCCCCAGAGGGCTGAAGCATGGAAGGCAGATTTCTAAAGATTTCTAGTGCTTTCTTTTCTAGAAATTCATATTTCTATTTGCTAATAGAGGCCAGTTCTGTGTGTGCAGGTTTTTTCCCTAATTCATGGATCCACTCTTCAAATGTGCAGGATTTTCTTTCATCTAATCATGCCAGTTATGTAGCCCTTGTAAAAATGCTTTGAGAGGATGTGACTCACCATGCAGAAAATGTATTTTTAACCAGTAGGGTTGAACAGTAATGTACCATATACTTTAAATCACTGTTGAATAAACCTTTGCTCACTGTGTTGGCAGGGTTTTTTTTCATCCTCAGAGTCAATTGAGGTAAATGATGGACAGTTTAAGCAATGCACCTAACTGTTTAAAATTTTGCAATGAATTCCTCCTTTCATATTGGATAGCCAAATCAGTTCATTAGGACAAAGACTCTCCATGTTGAAGAAGAGAAGAAAATTCTACCATTGTGTATCAATATGTTTTAGATTTTTATCACTGTAGACAACACAGTGTATTCATTAAACTGACAAAAAGAGGTCTCATTATACAGTGCTTTTATATGGGAGGTGTAGCTTTCTAGGGTTGTTTTATCTAATGAATTTGTCTTGCATGTGAAAGGACAACTGAGTATGAAATCAATTTGGACATGCCTTAAAGTGTAGTATTTCTTAGTTCTGCATTGATTAAATGAGAGCATTAATATGTTACAGATTGCAACTGTAGCAAATGCCAATTTGTTTTCTTCCTCAAGACCACATATCTCATCATCTAAGTATTGTCAATTTGCAAATTGCAGAAAAATGTGGAATTAGATTGCACTGCCTAATCCTCTTAGCATTAGGGTAGTAAATGTTTTGTTATGAGTAAGTTGTTTGCTGTCTAGGGAGATCAAAACTTTGCTGGGAGGCCATGGTCAGGGGATTTTATGTAGGGGTTTGTGCACAAATTATGTGAATGAAATACATTTGTATAGTCACACTGTTGGTGGTGAGAAGCTCCCCTGCTGGGTTTAAGCAGTACCTTTCAGGCTGTGGCTGGTTTGTTTGGCTGCCTTGCTGCTGGGTGTCCTGGTGCTGGCCAGGACAGGGCTGATTCCCTGCAGTGTCTGGGAGGGGCACAGCCAGCACCCAGGTGTTGTTCTGTTGTTCCCAGCTCATGCCAGGGCTGGGGCTGGGGAAGGGACTCTCCTGCTTTGGAGAAGGGGGTTCCTTCCTGCAGAGAAACGTGCTGGGCAGAATGGTCCCTTTGGGTGTGTGGTTATTGTCAAGGGTTTCCCATGTAAATCTTTTCTTTGACCTTTTGCTCTTAATTTTCTTGCTGTTCGTTTTCTTATCTCATTGCTGTTTCCAGAAAATCATTCCTGTCTCAACCCATGATCTTTGCCTTTTGTACTTCCATTGGGAGGGGCAGGGGAAGGAAGTGGCACTGTGGTTCTAGTGGGAGTACTAAAGAAAGCAATGGGATGACTTTTGAAGGATATTCTGCTCCAAAGGTTTGAAAGTTCATGAATGAGGAGTTGAGGGGAGTTGTAGGGGAATCATATTGTTAGTCCTGAGGTGGGTGGGTGAGCAGCTTCCAGCTGGAGGGGAAGGGGGCAAGTGAGTGGCAGTGATGCTGTGGTTTTGGCAAGAGCACCAAATTGGACAATACTATGGCTAAAGCACCACAGTAATTAACAGTGAAGTGTGATTGGAGTCATCAGCCTTTGAAGGCTCACAGTCATAAACAGGTGGCCCTGTGGCTGCTCACACAGGACCCACAGCTGCCATGAGGTGGGTGGAGCTGAGACAGTTCTGTCCTTAATCTTTGACTTCCTTAAGAAAGTGGCCTACAATATATGCTGTGTCTAGGAGGTCTAACATCTTGTTTTCTAGCTGGCATTACACCAGAAAGTCTGTCTTGTGTTCAGCTGATGACCTCCTGGCTCTTCTCCACCCACCAGCACCCTCCTCATTCAGTCCTGCTGCCTCTCTGTGTGTTTAATGAGCTTCCCCAGTTGACAGCAGACCAGAATTTTAAGGAACTGTCACATAGTAGGTGGTTCCAGCCAGCAATACTTGGATTTCTGGCAGCACAAAGACAGTTCAGGAAGAGCCTGATGCCTTGAGAAGCCTGACCTAGAACAGAGGCTGGATGGAGCTGAAGAATAAAGCAGGGATTTATTAGAAGGCCTCAATGGATCCACCTTGGGCCGCACCCAGCATGAACCAAAATGGCCCCAAAATGCACGAGCGCTCCCAGGGTCTCTGCCTTGGATCAGTTCTGCTCCATTTGCATCTTGCAGTTCATTGTCCCATTCCAGCTCCAGCCCATGCAGTCCCATCCTTGTTTTTCTCTCTCCAGCCCACGGTGTTTGTGCTCCTGGGCTGAGATTTGGATCATTTGTCCTTGGTGCCCAGCTGGAGCAGGAATTGTTTTATCTCCCTGCTCTGTGCACAGAGCTCACCATCCCCTGATGTGAACCCAGACCCACACACTAAAGCAGCACAGAATCTGAAAAATATAAAAGCTAAAACCTGAGGCATGGCCAGGAAAGATAAAATCCAGGGGCTGTGGCTGAAATGGCTTTTCTAAAGAGTGAGCTGCTGTAAGCCTGCACCAGTGTACAACTTTTCCCTCTTTTTTGAATGCTCAGGTGAGACAAGTCTTCTTTTACGAGGTTCATATTTGGCTCATTTATTTTGCTTTTGATTTCATCCATTTGTGTTTGTGGTTAAAGTGACCAATTCAGTTTGTTGAGATGTGGATTTTCAGAGTCAAAGTCAGCTGCCTTCTGTAACTGCCCTTTCCTGTGCTTTATTTTCTTTTGTTATTTCACAATAACCAGAGTTTACTCCTATTTGCATAGAGCTGGTGTTGGACTCTCCAGTGCTGCTCTGTCTCCTTACATTTGCCTTCATTGATCAGTTTTCTGTCTGACATACTGATGACATTACTGAAAGATTTTGTAGATTTTGTGTCTCTTGTTACAGCTGCAGCATAATTCTGTGTCTTGGTGTTCTATGGTGGTGTCAGTTGGTGTTCTCCAGCCACACAGGCAGCTCAGGCTTTTGGGTTCTTAAAATGCTCATAAATTGATTTTACTATGTCATTCATATATTTTCTTCTGTATAAATTTGTATTTTCCTGTCAGTTTACTTCCACTGTAGAATTATTTCTGCATTGGTCTACATAAATGATAATTTTTGAGATGGTGATGATTAAATTGAAAATATGCCCTTCTGATACTTTGTTGTTTCCAAGTGACCAATTTTGTTATATAGTGATGCATTATTCTGTCACTGGTGAATGGCTTTTTGTCTTGAGATGTTTTTACAGTGATTTCCCATTAATACCCATAATATTCAATACCATACAGCTTGTCCTTGTTGAATGTTGTAATAAGTTTTTGGTTTGAGCTACTAGCCTTCTCCTTAGTAGGGTTTTATAAGTTTATGAGCATCTGTTTCTGAAAAAGAGAAATATAGGGGGGTTTTCTGCTTTCTCAGGACACAGGAAGACCCTTACACAATTAAAAGTGACTTCTAAGTAAGTTTTTTTAAATTGGATTTGTGCTTTCATTGGTCCCTTCTGAGGTATAAAGAATGGTTAATAACCTGGAATAGATTGAATTTTTTTTCCTTCAAAAATGTGGGAAAAGGAACTGTTGCCTCATAACATTCTTTTGAAGAACTTTTGGGAGCTTGTAGCATTTTAATTCTCTTAAATACCCTAACTGGAGAGCCAACAGTCCTGAGCAGACAAAAATATCCTTGATGCAGAACACTCCTTAGGCATTTAAATTGTAAGCAAAAAACCCTTTAAACAATGCTTGAAAATCCATTTGTGTTCCACCTAATTACTCAGCTGCTTGCTCTATTTGCCACTGTGGTGTTATTGTTTAGAGAGCCTCAAAATCACTCCAAGATTACATGAATTGCTCATGTAGAAAATAAACAGAAAAATAGTGAAGTGTCAGAGGCCAAGGCGAGTGTGGAGCTTCTGCTTTGCCTCTTCTGCAGATTGGAAGAGACATGGAGAGGTCATTTTCCTTTTCACCATCCTCTAAAGCAAGCTTGTTTATCACATGGCCACCTTCTGTGCACACAGAAGTGGGAAGGCATGAAACAAAGGATGAAATCTGCAATTTGCTGGGTTTAATTTCGTTGAAGGGTATTTGAGGAACAAAGTGAAAATCACAGAATAATTTGGAATGAGTGCCTGGAGGTCAGGCTGGTCCCCCCCACAGCAGTGAACTGATAACCCAGCCTTTTATTGTTGCCAAAAGAAGTGTGATAAGCATGTCTCAAACATACTCTTACACTGGCTTCTGCACATTCTTGAAATTATGTATATGGTTTAGTTTCATGTATTTCAAAATTAAATGCATTCTTCTCCCTGGGTTCTCTGTTGAATTCTCATACAATACTTGTTTTTCACTTTACTTCCTCAGAGAATACATGGTTTAAAAAAAAGAAAAGAGTATGTAGTCTCTGCTGTTGTGGCTGGCTGCTTTTTAATATTAATATCTTTGTGTTTTTTTAGGTTTAATGTGAACAACAAAATTCTTCATCCTGAAATTGCAGAATGGTGAGTTACATAAAATCTTTCTTTTGGAGTAGTGTTGAACATGCCTATATTGAACCATTGCTTCAGAGGGGCTCCCTCAGCTGAAACCTCCTACTTTACTACAGGAGTTTTAATTTTAAATTGATTTCATCTTATGGACTGGAAATAATGGACAAACATAATAATAGGGCAAGGTAACAGCATTGAAAACCAAAGAATTTATGTAACATTTCTTAAGCATTTTATCTGGATGCACATTTCTCTAGGATGTGTTAGGGTTTAAGTCACATTTGTGTAAATATAAATTTGTATGAATGGGAAAGGAACTGAGGAGAATTTATGGTCTAGTAACAGAAATCAAATGTAGATCAAAACTCTGTCTAAACAGGTAGTATTTAATGAGGTGTTATTTCTTCTCCAGGATTTATTTTAATAGCCTTAATTTTGTTGAATTATTATTCATATAACTGTACTTTGTAATTCTTGGGGAACTCTGCTTTAGCCTATCTGAAACCAACAAACTAGATGTGTGACTAAGTGCAAAGCTGCTCCATTTTATTACTTTTCCTCTTTTGGTCAACATTGCTGACTTTGTCCACAGGATTGCTCCAACTAAGGCTCTCTAGTTTTCCATTTAGAAAATTACTGAAGAAACATAGTAGTGGATGAAAGAACATAGTAGTGGATTTTTGTTAATGAATTAGGTTTTTATCTAAGCTTTTTTTTGTGTGTGTGGATTAATCTAGAAATGAGGAAGCAAATCCTTAGTTAAGACAGATAAGCTTAAAATACAAAACACAGGTGCACCTTCTGGTCCCACTGTGGCAGAGCATTGTATTGCATGCTCCTACATATTATGTTTTTAATGCTTATTTTCAGCACATATGCTGAGAACCATCTTCTGCTGTCTCCATCTACAGCTAATTGCCAGCTTGAAAACTGTGGAGATGTAATGTGAACATCAGTGATTTTGGGAACATTTAGAGTTGTTAAAAGGTCACATATCTGTTGTGGCAGATATTTTTCATTGCTTGGCAGGACATAAAGCTGCAGAAGGGAAGTGGGGAGGCTTTGTGTAGACAGACATTGTTCCATCCCTGAGTTGTGGGTGTGCCTGGAGCTGTGGGATTGGACTCATGTCCTGCTGCTGGGTGTCAGGGGGGCTGATCTTTAGATCCTGCCTATTCTAGAGTTTGTGCCAGTCCTTTTCCTAAACAGAGAAGTTATGTTATGTTATGTTTGTTATGTTATATGTTATGTTATATTATCTTATGTTTCCAATGTAGGGTTCCAATGTAGGGTTCTGTCATGGTTTAACACTGGCACAATGCCAGTGCCCCCATGAAAATACCTTCTCCCTGGTTTCTGCTGTGAGATGTGACCAGGAATAAGCAAAGCAGGCTCCTACTTAGGGAAAAAAAAACCAGAACTTTATTAACTACTCTACAACTACAGATAAAATGAAACACACACACAGGGAAAATGAAAACCTCACAAATGCATTTCCTCCTCCCCCCACCAAATTCCAACACAATATTAAAGTCTGAATATCCATTGGCCAAAAACACAGCATCCCAAAAAACACATTTCCTGTCAAACCACCACAGGTTCCTATGTAGGGTTCCTATGTAGGGTTCCTATGTTTCTTAATGTTCATTATGTTATGGGCTTGATTTCTGAGGAACAGGGCCTGGAGAGGGCCTGTCTGACTTCCCAGCTTTGCACTGAAGACACAGCAGGACAAGAGGGACAGAGATGGCAATTTTAGCTGCAGAAGGCTTTGGAGAAGGGCTCCAGACTTTTTCCCAAGGTAGCTTTCAGCTTGTTTCCATCCACCTTACCAAAGTGTCATGAGTTTTTCCCCTCTGTGGTTTCAATTAAAGGGTGATTAAGTCTTCTTTAGGAAGCTCAGGTAAGGACAAACATAAGGTCAGTGCCCTGGAGGTTGTGCTGAGAGAGGTGGAGCACTGAGGCAGTGAAAAGGCAGCACCTGGAGCTGGGGTGGAAGGAATCATCTCTGAAGGAATCATCTCTTCAGTGAGTTGTGAGAGGCAGCCTGGAATTCTGATTCAGTTCTTCCTGCAGCCTGACTGAAGAGGGATGCTTGGTATGCACCTTCCCTACACCTGGCTTTCAAGGAAGGGGAATTCTAAGTAAAGAGAAAGTTCAGATTTGTATTCAGAGGTGTTTTAAAAGGTTTTACTGAGTTTGGTGGTGTTCATTTTAAGTCAGAAGTATGTTAAAGATGGTTGTTAGGATTTAAGTGGCTGGTGAAATTACCATGTGAATGACAGGTCATATTAAAGCTTACTAAAGTAGAAATCTCCTTGGAATGTCAAATTACCAACCAAGAAAGTTTGTTTGAAAAGCAATATTCTTAGAGTTAAGAACATTTTTCTTTTAGGAAGATGAATTCTTGTGGGTTATATTCTGGGGTAAGAAATTGCATCCTTTGAATCATCTCCTTGCAGGGATGCATTTCATTTCAGATTTGGCAAGCTCTGAACTACTGTGTTTTACATGGTACTTGTCAGAAAAACTTTGCTCTATGCCATGCTGTCAAACTGCCAGCTAGAGATGAAATGGCTGAGCTTTCTGAACCAGCCAGGGGGAACTGGGAGCTACAAAAGGCAACTCTAGTATTATACAGTCCTCTAATAAAATGCAGAAAAAATGACAAGAGGCAAAGTGTTTGAGGTTAAGGATCTGTTGCCTCTCTTGCTTAATGTTTCAAGATCTCATCATTTTCTGACTTGATATGGAACTTAAGGATGAAACAGAAGAATTCAACCTTACACTAGATTTCAGCAGTTTGCAGATGGTGTTTTATTTATATTTTTTCGTTTTATTGAGTGGGTGTATTTCCAAACAAATTTTAAAACTTTCATTTTAAATTTAAAGGCTTCTACTTCAAATTTCATGGATATGCTAAGTATTGATTGCAGTGTTTTGAAAAGGAAATGCCATCTAACAGAAGAAAGAATTCAAACTTGTCTAAATTATCTCCTTAGCAATCAGGAGGTTTTTTGACACCAACACTTAGCCAAATGGCCTTTTGTTCTTGTAATTTGCCAGTGTCTATCATAATCCTGTTGCTGCTAGAAGTAAACATGTAGTAATTTGCAGCTTTGTGCCTGTATATACTGTATTTTCCTGTAAACCCAGTGAAAATGAACTTTGATAGTTTTACATGGAAGATTTCCTATGTTCTGTTTTTTGCATTATTGTGATGGAAAGCTATAAATATTTCTTTGGGAAAACTGATCTGTATGTTAGTATCTTAAAACTGTGCATTTGCTTTTTGTGTTTTCAGAGGTTTTTCTGTCTATGCTGTAAACCTCTTAACGTTTTTTTGAACTCCTGTCTTTGGTGTTCCTTCACCTGTCTCTCAGAATTGTACTGTGATGCCTCTCCTTTGCAAATGGGCATTGCTGTGTTTGCTGCCTTTTATGCTAATCCAGTTAGCAAGTTTTTATGCATTGCAGAAGAGCATAAATGTATCAACTGTGGTAGAGAAATTTCTATAAATAAAACGTGGAAAGGTAGCGGCAGAGGTGAGAAAGGGTAAAAATAAGGTAGGTCTGTGAAGTCTGCCCACATGGGCATCATCCTTATGTATTAGGTGGTCTGTAAATGTGATATTTCCAGAAGGAAAAGGAGGAGTGGACGTTCCCAGGTGTTTTCCATGTGTGTTACAGAAAGGAGACATTAAGGTTGCACACATGGACCAAAAAGCAGCAAAACAAGCCAGGTGATAAAGCACTCATCTGATAAGTGGAAACAAATACTTCTGGCAGCATTATCAGAGCTGCAGAATGCACATGGAGAACCAATTTATGTAGCTTTGAGGAGAGCACTGGTTTAGGAAAATACAGTTGAGTTATGTGAGTTTCAGCCTCATAATTGCCTCAAATTCTGTGTGCTCTTCACCACTTGATTAGGTCATGCATGTAATTTGATATCCAGACATTTAAAATGCCCAAATGCACTTTCAGGATTGAAATGATTCTTGTTTATATTAAAGTTTCTCTGTCCTGCTGGATGACTGACGTGGGTGAAAAGACCAGCTGCTCATATGGCTAAGTGAAAATAAAAGTAGAAAATGTGTGGAAAAGGAGAGTGAGGAAGAAGAAATGCTTTTACACTGGCAAAATGAGAGTGGGAAAGAGGGTGAAAGTTATAGGTCAGTCCTGACACTGAGACTTGTGCTTTTATTTCAACTAGACTGCACTGAGTGGCCCCCCAGCTAATCTGAGGAGTGCCTTACATGTGCAATCTGTACATTGTGGCAATTTGCATTAGCTGGAGCCTGGAAATTATTTATTCCCATTAAAATATTAATGCATTTATGCAGAGGCTGTAACTGGTCTAAGAGCTGTTTTTAATAGAACGTTGAAGTTCACATTCATGAAAAAAGGTGGGATTTTCTTCCTGTCCTTATTTTGGAAGTGGGGGAAAACATCATGAGAACTGTGGACACTCATCACAAGATTGCCCTGAAGTGCCAAACACTGCTGTAAACCTGGCTTGGGAGGGTGCTGCCTTTTGCACTGTGCAGACACTGAGAAGGTGGTGAAATCCAGGCTCTTCTACTTAGCCAGAGAGGATGTGGGAGCTCCATCAACAGTACCACTGCAACCCAGGAGCCCAGGGGCTGCTGATCCTGCTCCCTGCACAATCTTCCTCCCTCTCCTTCCTCCCTCTCCTTCCTCCCTCTCCTTCCTCCCTCTCCTTCCTCCCTCTCCTTCCTCCCTCTCCTTCCTCCCTCTCCTTCCTCCCTCTCCTTCCTCCCTCTCCTTCCTCCCTCTCCTTCCTCCCTCTCCTTCCTCCCTCTCCTTCCTCCCTCTCCTTCCTCCCTCTCCTTCCTCCCTCTCCTTCCTCCCTCTCCTTCCTCCCTCTCCTTCCTCCCTCTCCTTCCTCCCTCTCCTTCCTCCCTCTCCTTCCTCCCTCTCCTTCCTCCCTCTCCTTCCTCCCTCTCCTTCCTCCCTCTCCTTCCTCCCTCTCCTTCCTCCCTCTCCTTCCTCCCTCTCCTTCCTCCCTCTCCTTCCTCCCTCTCCTTCCTCCCTCTCCTTCCTCCCTCTCCTTCCTCCCTCTCCTTCCTCCCTCTCCTTCCTCCCTCTCCTTCCTCCCTCTCCTTCCTCCCTCTCCTTCCTCCCTCTCCTTCCTCCCTCTCCTTCCTCCCTCTCCTTCCTCCCTCTCCTTCCTCCCTCTCCTTCCTCCCTCTCCTTCCTCCCTCTCCTTCCTCCCTCTCCTTCCTCCCTCTCCTTCCTCCCTCTCCTTCCTCCCTCTCCTTCCTCCCTCTCCTTCCTCCCTCTCCTTCCTCCCTCTCCTTCCTCCCTCTCCTTCCTCCCTCCCTCTCCTTCCTCCTCTCCTTGGCCAGTGGTGTTTGTTGGTCTCAGAATGACTAAATATTTTCTGTGAAGGATTTTGGTGCCTGACCTTGTGTAAATGAAGGAGCTGCATTGCATAAATAGTCAGGCTGAGGCTGAGTGTGAATTCCTATTTTCACACAGATACCTGAGAAGCTGTGATCTAATACAAATACATTGATCCTGAAGCCTTGTGCCCAAGCCAAGGGAAATGGTTTCTAACACTGTTTGCACTTGCTGTGGAGCAGTTACTAACTTTTATTACCAGCAGATTGCAACAAAGAGATCAGACAGCTGAATTATGAACTCTTTTTTGGGCAGTTGCAGATCATGGATATGTACTTTATACTGAAAGTAATATAAAGGCACATCAAACAAGTATTAAATTACCCTGCTAGCACATGCAGTCTTCCAAGAAATAGGATTAAAAAAAAAATTAAAAATCTGTAAGCCTTTGCTGCCTCATTCTAACAGAAATATATTTGAGCCACTCTTTTTTATGTCTTGGCTGAAAGACAGCAGTGGAAGTTTGTTTCCTCACTCACAGGCAGCAGATTTTACCATCCCAGTGTAATTTTTTCACCTGGGTGTGCATTTTAAAACCTTGTACTTCTCATTCTCAATTGCATAGTGATTATTTTGTGTCATCTTCCATTTGACTAAGTCAATCCACTCCTCTCTACAGTGTTTCTGTTTGTAAAAGCATTCTGACCAATATCAGGATTTTACAAAGGTACCTTTACTCTTGCCAGAAGAGTTGTTTGAAGGGAGTGGCTGTGCTGTAGTAATGCACTGTCTGTGGGAAATGCTGTAATCTCACATCAGAGGCACTGATGGCTGAGAAACCTGTTTCTGGACTCATTAAACTACAGAGCAGAAATACAGTAAATAGTTTTCTACAGCAGTGTGAGGAGGAGCATGAAACAATGAAAAGAGGGGTCTTGGTGGCAGTTTCAAAGTATAACAGTTATGATTCTTTGTAACTGCTGCAGACCCTGGAGTGCAGCTTGAAAACATGATTGAAATATTTTCATGCAGTTCAACAGATGTAGTTCTGTACTTTGTAAACAGTAAGTATGTACTTCACAGCTGCCTTTGAGATGGGTATGAAAAATACCAGGAATTCAGTTTGTCTAACAGTGGAAGGAGTATGTGGTGTTTAATAGAGGTTATGGAACTGTGTCTGCTTTACTGTGCATGTCCCACTCAATAGCTGCTTTTATTTGAAATACATGATAGAGATGCATGTAGAGAGGAGTTAAACGTGCATTTTTCACATGAGTTCAGAAGAGAGTATCAAGGCTTATAAACATACCTGAATTCAGTATCTCATAAGGCACAAAGAGCAGGATGGGGTTTTTAGGGCATTGGTTTGTTTGGGGTTTTGTGTTTTTTATCTTCCTTCAGAAGCATGTGAAAGAATGAACATCATGGCTATAATTATTGCTGCTGTGGTTTCTGAATTCGGGGTTTGGGTTTTTGAATACCAAACAAAAATAGCATTTTTCACATCACCCCTTGCCCACCTTTTGAGGTATTGCAGATAGGTGGGAGTTGGGATTGTGAACAGAAATTCTGAAGCTCTGGGAATTTGAATATGTTAAATAGTTTCAAATTGTGTTTAAAAGGAAATCAAGCATGCTTGTAGAAAATGTTCCATTTGAAGTAGTGTTAGAGTTATGACAAATGCAGAATTGCATTGGTTTTCTTCCTAATGTATTGTAGAAGAGTTGAAAAAATGTTGGTTGAACCACTTGTTTATAAGTATTAAATAGGGCAGGCTGATATTTGAAATTCTTGTGACTTTCCTTTGTAAGATTGTTTTGCTAATGCTGAATCAATGCCAACAATACTTTGCTGTCATGAATACTGTAATAGCTGTTTGCTCTTGAGGTGTACTTGATCTAATCTTATTATAGGTGATGCATATAATTTTCAGGGTTTTTTCATTTTGCATTCTTTAGCTGTGGGGTTGCAGTCTAACATGCTGTCTGTTGTTCTTCTCTTGAAGTCGTGTCATTAAGACAGACATGGAGTTGGAAGTTCTGCGCTACACCAATAAAATCTCCAGTGAAGCTCATAAAGAGGTAATGGATCCTTTACTGTTAATAATTTTTGCTCTTAGTGTAGCAGTGGTACTCAGAAAATGTCCCCAGCAACCCAGAATTGCTTAGTAATAAAATAATGGAAAGGCTGGATAGAAATAAGAGGATAATATCCCTCCTATTACAGCCCAGTAATGTACCTTGCATTGCCCTTGAACTCAGCGGTGCGTTTGTGATGTGTGAGAAATGAAGTGTGGGTTTGGGTAAGAGCTCACCTCAGCAGAAGGTGACCTGCTTGCAGTCAGTCTGTTCTGTGTGCACAAATACCTGCATCATGATGGAGAAATAAAAGATCAAGATTATTCAGGCCCATGTGCAGCTCTGAAAAGCTTAACTAGCAGGTGACTGTCCCCAGATCCTGGTGGGCTGGGGGAGTCTTTCCATGCACAGTGTGGGACAGGGAGAGGATTCCTCAGGGTGCTCCTCAGAGCTGGGTGAGTCCCTGGGGCACTGCTGAGCCCTGCTCTTGTGTTGCCATACCAGAGTGGCAATGCCAAGTCCAGGCTCTCAGGCTGGACCAGGCATTACACAGGGGAGCTGCCCCCCTGTCCTGGTGGTCATGACAAAACCAGCCTGGGTGTCAGTCCTGTGCTCCATACAGAAATGCAGATGTGCCCATGAGGTGACCAGGGGGAGCTTAGGTAAAACCAGCTGGTGAGGTTGCTGTCTCAGCTTGTCTTGGCTCCTACTCCTCAGATATCCAAACTATGAAGGGTAAGAATGTGCTAAAATGAATATTGGAAAACTGAAAACTCAAAGGGTAGTTATTTTGCATTCATATTCCTTGGTTTTTTGTCATCCTTGAATAATCTTATCACATCTGAGAGTACTTTTTTTCTGTAGAGCAGCTGCCTAGAACTTTTATAATACAGAAATAAAATAAAACTTTCTTAGCAAATCTGAGAACAAGGATCAGATTTATGACCTGTAAACTGGTGTTGACTCCAAGAGTTTTCTATTGATTTAAACTATAAAAGAGACTCTCCCATTGTAGGCTAATCCAGTTCATTAGCTTTGCTTTGCCTAAGTAGGACAAAAGGCCTTGCTGCCATGTTCACCACAGCTTTCACAATTGAACATTGGTATTTTGGTGGGCTGCACTTCATTGGGATATAGTAGTTTGGCAATTAAACTTGCTTTATTGCTGGAGACTGCAGGCATTTTTAAAGATTTAAGTGTTTGATTCCAGTGTAGTTTTAAAATGCATGTACTGATGTAAATTTAAATGAAGTACAGATGATATTTTTGTAATATAGGTTTCTCTGGAGATAGTCATAAGTCATAAATTTATAAATATGAGATTTCTTCCTGCTGTGATGGTCCCATGCTAATATGTATCTTACAGGTAATGAAGGCTGTAAAAGTAGGAATGAAAGAATACGAGTTGGAGAGGTAAGAGTTCTTATACTAATTATAATAAAAAAAGATAATAGCTCTGTAGCAGGGGGAAAAGCAATAGCTGAGACAATGCACTAGCTTGGATTGAGACTGAGAGTTCATTGGTGTTTGAAGGCCATTGTAAGTATTATTTTGTTATTTTGAGGTGATACTTCATCTGTTTCAAACATGCATTTGATGTAAGTATTATTGTAAGTATTATTTTGTTATTTTGAGGTGATACTTCATCTGTTTCAAACATGCATTTGATGAGGGGTGATTATTTTTTGGTTAAGTGTAGCATATCTTTCTTGCTGGAGTTACAGTAATTTACAGAAACTTGATAAAATAGCTGTTTTCATTGTTTGAAGCCATCCAATAAAACTGGGTTTATGGTTAAACATTGCCTTTAGTCTGGTTGTGCTTGAAGGCTGCATGAGTGGGTGTTTAAGTGTCTGATGAAGGGCTGTGTGCCATTACATTTTTTCTGCAATTACAAGGCAGCAGTACCTGTACTCAGCCTGCACAAGGAGCTCAGATCACACATGTGATGGGTGTTCTACAGCTGCTGAGAAGTCAATAAGAAAGCAGCAGATATCTCTAGTGTTGAAAAGAATGTGCTGTACAGGCATCCATGAGGTGTTTGGCTGGTCCTAACTGATACACTAATGATGTGTCTAGATCTAAGGAAAACATTGCCTCCTCTCTTGAATCAATATTTACATTAGATCATCAGCATTTATCACTTAAAGCATGGTTTTGATCATCAAGTCCATTTATTTTTAGATTGTACGTGGTATTTTCAATTTTCAAAGTCTTTGCATAATGAAAAAATAGAAAATAGCAATCATATATCAGTTACTGTTGTTTCTTGGCAGTAATTTTTCAAAGGCTTGTAAGCAGGCTAGAGCAGCACCCAGGGAAGGGAATATAAAGAGACCACAGTATTTGTCATCAGGATCTCAAGGTAGCTCAAAAGACAAATAAAGCCCTTAGTTCCATTTAAGCAGTTTAAATTTCTTAAGATACTATAGTCTCATGCCTATAATTTGTCAGTGCCTCAAACTGCATTTACACATCCCACCAGGTAACAGGGAAAATAAAATATTGGTTACATTCTGTCTTTATTTTTGAACTTTGTGTTTATTTTACTCACTGGCCATGCTATACGTGCCAATAGTGAGATTTTGGCTCTGGAAATCATTAGCAATCAAAAATTTCCCTAGAGCAGAATTTCTTCTCAGGTGCTTTTAAATGCCAGTTTGATTTAAATGTCATACAACAACTACTTACATAAACACTCTTCTGTAAGTCTACAAGGTATATTACCTTTTTTCTCTGGGACTTTCATTCTTCCCTGGCTAGCTCTTTTCACACACATCAACCATTTGAAAAGATTATTTGTGTCTTTCAATTGAAAAAAAATAAATAACTTAAACAGCTACTACACCTATTTAAAATTGCCTTCTATTCTTCCATAACTCTTGATGGATTACACTTCTTGAAAGAGTTGGAAGTTATTTAGCTAATGAAAGAGGTCTTGGCAGACTGCTCTACTGTGTCTGCCTTGGAGACTATAATTAGAATTTCAGTTTCTTTTACCGAATTCATCCCTGCACCTGTTCCTTTAGGGGAAAAAGGCCCTAAAAATTTAAACTGTCTGCTATTCTTCTGTCTGCTAGGAAGAATAATTGCAGAGATCCCAAAAGCAATTAAAATTGTCTGTTACTAGATGTGGGACCTAACTGTTGCCTTTTCTTTGTCCATTTGGTTAAACACTGGTAAATGATTTTGAACCAGTAATGTGTTAATGCTGAGATATATAAAAAATAAATGCATTTAACTGCAACTCCAATCAGCCCTGACTTCTTTTCTGGTTTGATATTATTTAACTTTAATGTGTGGTCGGTTGACTTTAAGGAGACAGCCAAGGCAATTATCTACAGACAGTAATTCACAGCATGTGTAATTGCATATGAAGTCATTTTGGTAGGTCAGATTCTGGGTTTTCTCTGAAGCAGTTTGTTTAGTATTTGTGCTTATCTCATGTTTAATTAATCTTCTTTAATTAAAGGCTGTTAATTATGAAACTGCTCTGTAGTGAATATATTGTTCAAAATACAGCAAAATGGTAAAAAAAGTCTTCAGCTTGAGAAGTGTGTGAATAAAATCTGTGATTCCAGCAAAGTTGAGTGTGAGCATATAGACAAAGATGTTTTGTGTCTCTATAAAAACACACTGAAAGCACTAATTAGGACCTACAGTTATCTGTTTCAGAGTTCTCTGAAGGCCTGGAGATAATTCCTGTAGATCAGTGTTTATCAATTTCTAGATTTTATCTGTGTATTATCAAATTAAGTGAGGAATCTTCTGTGCATTGCCTCGTTTGTTCCCTTTTTATTAAAAAGAGCACTTTTAAGATTAGGGTACTTGGAATGTCAGTTTGGTTGGGGGATGATGTGAAAGTGATGCTGTAGCAACAGGTGAGTGACTTCCTGCATCAGGAGTTCTGGACACACAGCTATTGTGTGCATTGCCATTTTTGTGGGGGTTTATCCCCTTCTTAATAGCACTGAAGGTCCAAATGGCCAAAATATCAGAATAAGACTCCCCAGCACTAAAGCTGTATTAAAGAGGGCATCATTTATTCGGGCCTGAGGTTCATGCTGGAGATCCTAAGATCCTAACCTAATGTGGACATGTGGTTCTATGTGTGTTTCTTATATACAGTTACTATGTGCATATTAAAATTTAGCTGTTACCATAAATCCCACCCCATGTTCCCAGAGGTTCAGTCCTTCGTTTTCTCTGTCATGGCATTCTTAAGCCAGATGTCTTCTTTTCTTGCAACTGTCCTTGCTGAAAGCAGTGTGCTGAAAGCATGTTAGAGTGAATTAACCCCTTTGGTGTCACTGTGATAGGAGTGTGTGCCCAGTCCTGGGTTCCTTGGATGATGATGTGTTTATTTCTCACTGCTTGAGGATGCCAGGCAGCACTAAAGCAGCCCTAAACAGCCATTCCCTTGTCCCACACCCCCTGGATTGTGTGACTGTCTCTGAAACCTCTGTGGCTGCTGAACACTGGGGGTTACCATGCAAATAACTGTGATTGCAGTGCCCAAAACCTGGGGCCTGATCCTGCAAGGGGAGCCTTCTAAAACAGAGGAGCATTGGGCAGTGTGCCCTGTACAGTGTGCAGGGAGCATTGGCTGGTGCACAGGGGGCAGTGGCTGGTGCACCCTGTACAGGGAGCATTGGCTGGTGCACAGGGGGCAGTGGCTGGTGTACCCTGTACAGGGAGCATTGGCTGGTGCACAGAGAGCATTGGTCAGTGTATAGGGAGCACTGGTTAGTGCACAAGGGCCAGTGGTTAATGCACAGGGGGCATTGGCCAGTGCACAGGGAGCATTGGTCAGTGTATAGGGAGCACTGGTTAGTGCACAAGGGGCAGTGGTTAATGTACAGGAGGCTGTGGCCAGTGCACAGAGAGCAGTGGTCAGTGCACAGGGGCTGTGGCTAGGGCACAGGGGACATTGGCCAGTGCACAGAGAGCATTGATCAGTGTATAGGGAGCACTGGTTAGTGCACAAGGGCCAGTGGTTAATGCACAGGGGGCAGTGGCCAGTGCACAGGGGGCAGTGGCCAGTGCACAGGGGGCAGTGGCCAGTGCACAGGGGGCAGTGGCCAGTGCACAGAGAGCAGTGGCCAGTGCACAGGGACATTGACAAGTGCACAGAGAGCAGTGGCCAGTGCACAGGGGCCATTGGCCAGTGCACAGAGAGCAGTGGCCAGTGCACAGGGGCCATTGGCCAGTGCACAGGGGCCATTGGCCAGTGCACAGGGGCCATTGGCCAGTGCACAGAGAGCAGTGGCCAGTGCACAGGGGACAGTGGCCAGTGCACAGGGGCTGTGGCCAGTGCCCAGGGGACATTGGCCAGCGCACAGAGAGCAATGGCCAGTGCACAGAGCAGACAGCTTGGGCAGCAGGGGAGGGGATTCTGCCCCTCTGCCCCTCAGTGATTTCCACCTGCAGAGCTGCCCCAGCCTGGGCCAGCACAGGAGGGACCTGGAGCTGCTCAGAGAGCCCAGAGGAGGCTCCAGGATGAGCAGAGGGATGGAGCAGCTCTGCTGGGAGGAAAGGCTGGCACAGCTGGCATTGCTCACCTGCATAGGAGAAGCTGCTTTTGTGACCTTCCAGTACCTCAAGGGAGCTACCAGAAAGATGGACAGCCACTACTTAAAAAGGGCCTGGAGTGACAAGACAAGGGAGAATGGCTTCAAACTGACAGAGGGCAGGGTTGGATGGGATATTAGGAAAAAATTCTTCATTGTAAGGGAAGTAATTGTGAGGATTTTGGAGCAGTTAATACTAAACTTAAACTCCACTCTGCTCTAAGGGCAATAATTTGAAGAATAAAATGGCAAGAAGGCAGCTACAGAGGTTTTTTCTTGTTGGTTTACAATGCTTACAGACTATTTTTACACCTTGCCTCTCTTACCAGCTGAGGCTGATAAAAGTTCTTTATCCCTATTCTTTTCAGTGCTGTCCCTGATTCCAGAGCAGAGCTTGGGCTCTGAGATGAGTTGCTGTTGTATCTGCCAGTGTTAAATTTCACTATCTGGGGAAGTCTGAGAGCACTCTCACAGATTATGGCTCTCATCTTTCATTTTTCTCTCTCTCCTCTGCTCCAGTGGAACAAACTGAAAATAAAACACACATTTTATTTCACTAAGAAAGAGAAAATAGCCAGAATAATTTTATTTTCCTTTGGGCATTTTGTTTTAGTGAAATGCTGATGATTTTAGCTAATCAGTATTTGCCACTTACCATTTCCTGATGATTTTGCTCTTTGAATGTTTTTGAGAAAGTCACTGACTTTTGCAGCAAATGGTCTTCAAAAATAATGTTTTTTTCATGAGGCTGTATAGTTTTCAGCTCAATTATAAACTTGATAAGTCCTTCACAAAAGTGTGCATAGGTAGTAAATAAGAATTCCCACTGCAGCTGACAAAAATACACGGGTGAATCTTTCACAGTTGCTTTTTGGTGTGGGAATGGTGTTGAATTGTGTCATGACCCTCACTGCTATTTGTGTATGTTTATTAAACAAGATACCAGCACTCCATTAGTCTCAAGCAGCATGTCAGCCTGCTCAGTTACTGATATATCTTTTATGTCTTTTTCTTTTTTTTTTTTTTAACAGTTAATGTTGTGTAGCCTGGAAATGGCTTGAGTGCCTTATTTCCCAAACTGCCTGGCAGTTAGAGGTGATGTGGTTTTCAGTGTAGGGTGCTCCTATCAAAAGGTTAGTTTTCAAACTTTAAAATACATGAGAAACAGAGAGAGATGGAAGGTGACCTTTTCCTGCATTTTAAAAACCCCAGTGCAATCCAGTAATTTTTCCTTTGTTTCTTCAGGCCTGTGTGGTAGGACAGGAGTCTGCCTGCTGTCTGGATGGTGTTTGGTGTAAGATGATCCTGTTCCTGATATTATTTATTTGTCTTTGTGTCTACTTCTAGCACAAGGGTTGAAGGAAGAAGTGGATCAGCCACAATCTCTGTTTTTAACAAGAAATCCTCCCCATGCAGCAGCCCAGGAGCTTCTGTTCAGCACGGATGCACTGGGGCTGGCAGGGAGGGAGTGCTGAGCCAGTGGTTTGTACCTGTGCCAGGGGCAGCAGGGCTCATCCAGGCCTTCCTAAAAATGGTGATAGGAATTGACCTGCAGTGTCCAGGGCCGTGTAGGCAGCTTAGTGCTGACAGCTCTGACAGCAAGTGCTGGGTGCTAATTGCTTCATTTGAGTGAGCTGCTGAATCTCATGTGTTCAGGGCCCAGAGGGAAGTCAGGGATAATGTGTGTGCCTGGAAAAACAACTGGATTCAGAGAGACACTTCCTGCAGCCTTCCCCTCCTGCCCACCTCCCCTACGTACAGCTGGTCCTTTGATGTTTTAAATGAGGCTGTCACCACTCATTTCCTAATCCAGCTGAAGTCAGGTTGTAAATGGTCTTTAAATAAATCTAAATTTAAAAATTGCTTTAGAAAACCCCTGAGCATTGTTTCTCTTCTGTGACATACAGAGGCACAATTGCAGATGTGTGCGCACTCGACTCAGCAGAAATGGGGAGAGGATTACCTGTGAGCATGCAGCTCCTGTCTCAGCACCTCATCTGCTTTAGGTGATGTAAATCCACTGCAGGAGGTTCAGCTGCCCCAGTCTTAGCAAACACGTGCCCACTTCATTTGCCCTGCTCTCCCTGTTCTGCCCAGCTGAGAGGAGAAATGTGGGAGTTAGAGACACCCCCTGGGGCACTGAGACCCATTTTACCTGAGCTGCTGCTCATGGGGGTTGGTGATGGACTCCATTGGCTGCTGGGAGGGAGCAGGGCAGTTTCAGCATATTCCCAGCAACCTCTCAGCATTTTCCCATTGCAGGAGGTCCTGGGGGAAGCTCAGCTGTTCTGTCTTTCAGTCACCTCCTGGTGCAAGAGAACTGTTGAATTGCACAGGCCACTCTTGTGACTGAAATTCACATATTTGGGGTTTTTTTTACCTTCTACAAAAAACCTGTGAACTGGGACCATGTGAGAGATTTCAAATAAGCCCCTCTATCATCACAGAGATACCAAAGAACAATTACCATGCTGATATTGGAAAATAGTTGCCTTCAGAAAGAGAGCTGTGGCAGGATGTGCACCACGTGTGTGCATACAGAACTTGGCTCATGGCACAGCAGGAGATAACCCACCTTTGAATGCTGTGTCAGTGTCCTCACAGGGTCAGTAATACAGTAAATGTGATCATTCATAATTATCCTTTGATTATCTTTTTGGAAATTAAAAAACAGTAGCATTTTAATTTTGTAACATTGAAAATTGCAGGCATTATTAATTTCTCTGGATGTTTTCTACAGTGACTATTAGTCACTGCAGCAAGAACCAGCTTTCTTCTCAAATTAGCAGTGATCCCAGTTTTTACTGAATCCAGTGTGGTATTGAGATAGTGAACTAATTAACATTGCTAATGACAAGCTAAGATTGCAGATATGTGAAATGGAACTCATTGTAAAAGACAGCAGGCTGAAATTATTATTTGATGTGGATTTTGTTCATGCTTGTTCAGACAAGTCAGAAGTAAAGATTCTACTGTGTGTGAGGCTTTATCTCTGTTGTAAGCTTTACCTCAATAATTTTTGCTAATTACTGATGCAGCAAAGAGATGAGAACTTTGTGTTTTTTGGTCATCTTTTGATAAGCAGAATTGCTTGTTATCATTCTCAAGAGACCAGAAGCTCAATTTGAAGGAAATGGGTAGAATACAAGACTGTCCATTAATGTCATGATATCACACACTGACCTGAAAATTAAACATATTTTACACAAATGAAAAGAAAAAGAGCAGATTTTGTTCCTTGCTGCTGGCATGCCTGCTGCATAATTCTTTTCCAAATTTGTTCTCAGAACATCCTCATCATCATAGTGTGCAGGTGACACCTCACAGCTAATTAAGCAGCATTTTTAATGTCTATTGTGATGGCTTTGTTGTTTGTTTTTCTATCGTTGTATCATCTTTCTAGGGGATGAATTGTGCAGAATTGTGTGCTGTTTTGGCAGGTGGTAGTTTTTTGAGTGTGCATTATCAGCAGTATTGAGAAATGCAAGATCAGTGTTGTTGTTACAGGATGATAATGCCATCATAGAATCGAGGTTGGAAGAGGCCTTAAAGATGAAGCCCAGCCACCAGCACTGTAAACCTTACACCACTAAATCATTTCCCAAATCCAGATTCTTTTCATCACCTCCAGGGGGGGTGACTCCACCTTCTTCCTGAGCAAACTGTTCCATCACCTGCACAGTGAAAATTATTTTTGTGCTGCCTAGTCTGAGTCTCCCTGTCTCACCTTGAGGCTGTTTCCTCTTGTCCTCTCACTGTAAGCACAGCAGAAGGGATCAGCCCAGCTCCCTGCACCCTCCTGCCAGGGAGCTGGAAAGAGTGAGGTCGGAACCTTCTCCAGCCTGAACAAACCCAGCTCCCTCAGCCACTCCTCATGGGGCATCTTTTCTAGAGCTTTGTGAGCCTTGCTGCCCTTCTCTGCACACACTCAGCCCCTCAATGTCCTTTTTCCCAAGGGGACTAGAGCTGGACACAGCACTCAAGTGTTGGGGCCTCTGCCTGCTCAGAGTGACCCTGAGAGTTGTTCAAAGTCTCTTTTCCCAGTCCAGTGCTTGAAGAAGCAGTCAGGGCTCTTCATTTCTCAGTCTCAAGGTTGTTTATTGTTCCTTATCTATAAAATTCTTTCTCCTGCCCTGCCAGGTCCATCCAGCAGGACAGTTCCAGGCACTCTGCCTGCCCCCAGGGCAGGGTTATGTCTTTATACTAAAAACTACCTGTACAATGTTTACAATTCCTTCCCAATACCCATCACCTGTGTTAGACACTGAGCTTCTACTCTAAACCAATCTAAAAGTGCCACCATCACAGCAGAAGATGGAGGCCAAGAAGAAGAAGGAGAAAGGCTGCACACACCAAGATTCCTCCATTTTGCCCTCTGAACCCCCATTCTAAAAACCCCAAAATCTACTTTTTCACTTTGTGATAAATTCACTATCATTCTACTTAATTTGTCGTGGCTTGCAGATCTTCATCCAAAGTTGGTAACTTGCTCTGTGGCTCATAATCAAACCCACAGGGGCATTTTGGGCTCTGTGCCAGGGTCTCTGAGCCCCCAGCAGGGTCTGGGCTGCTCAGGACAGCCTGAGGGGTGTCCTGGGTCCTGGCACTCGAGGTGTGGCCTCAGCAGTGCCCAGCTCAGAGGGGCAGGCGCTGCCTGCTCCTGCTGCCCACACTGCTGCTGATCCAGGCCAGGTGCCATTGGCCTCTTGCCCCCTTGGGCACACTTTGGCTCACCCTGAGGCAGCTGCTGACCTGCAGGATGTGCCACTTGGCCTTGTGGAACCTCACGCCCCTGTCCTTGGCCCATTGATCGAGTCTGTCCAAGTCTCACTGCAGAGCCTTCCCGTCCTCCAGCAGATCCACACTCCCACCCAACTGGGCATCTGCAAATTTACTGAGGGTGCTCTCAATGCCCTCCTCCAGATCATCAAAAAAGATGTTAACCAGGACCAGCCCCAAACTGAGCCCTGGGGAATACCAGTAGCAGCCAGCCCCAGCTGGATTTAACTTTATTCACTACAACTCTCTGGGCAAGGCTGTCAGCCAGTTGTGTACCCATCAGAGTCCACCCACCTAAGGCACAGGCAGCCAGTTTCTCCAGAGAATGCTGTGGGAGACAGTGTCAAATGCTTTGCTAGTCTAGCTAGACACACCCACAGCCTTCCCCTCATCTGCTAAGTGGGCAGTTTGTCATAGAAGAAGATCAGGTTGATGTAGTAGGATCTGCCTTTTATACATCCATGGTGGCTGGGCTTGATCCCCTGGCTGTCCTGCACATGCCATGTGATGGCACTCAGGATGATATGCTCCAGAACTGTGACCAGAACTGGGGCCAGGCTGACAGGCCTGGAGTTCCCCAGGTCAGCCTTCCAACCCTTCTTGTAGGTGGCTGTTACATTTGCTAATTTCTAGCCAGATTAAACTTCTCCAGTTGACCAGGACTGCTGGTAGAGGATGAAGAGTGGTTTGCCCATAGACTTTGAGTGTCTAACTGGCAGGGCATGTCGCTAACTACCTCCTGGATTATGGGGGCTTCATTCTTCTTCCCATCACCAACTTCCAGCTCTAGGAGCTGGCTGTCCTGAGGACAACTTGTCCTGACATTGAAGACTGAAGCAAAGAAGGCATTTAGTATCTCTGCTGTTTCCTCATCCCCTGTCTCTGCACTACCCTCTTGCATTCAAGAAATGATGGAGACATTCTTGACTCTCCTTTTGCTACCGAGGTTTTTATAGGAACTTTTTTGTTGTCTTTAACTGTAGCGGTCAAATCAAGTTCTAGTTGGGCTTTGACTTATCCCCTGTGTGACCTCTTGTCATTCCTGTAGTCCTCCCAAGTTACCTGACACCTCTTCCAGAGATGATAGATTCTCTTTTATTCCCTAATCTCCAGCCTAAATTCTCTGTTTAACTAGGCTGGTCTTTCTCCCCAGCAACTTGTGTTCCTACACCTGGAGACAGCCTGCCCCTGAATACCTGACAGTTCCTTCTTAAAGCATGTCCAGCCTTCTGGGCTGTTTGTCCTTCAGTACTGACTCCCAAGGGCCTCTGTCAATCAATGTCCTAAGTGGGCCAAAGTCTGCCTGCTCTAAGTCCAAGGTGGAAATTCTGCTGGTGTCCTTCCTTCCTTCCTTCCCCCAGTATAGAAAATGCTGGCATTTCATGGTCACACTGCCTGAGATGGACACTGAGCACCACTCACCTACCACTCCTCTGTTCACAGACAGGTCTGGCAGGACACCTCCTCTGGTAGGCAGGCAAAAAGGATGGAAGATGCTGGGACTGGAGAGCAGTCTGAATGACACTAGGCAGCTGAGGTGATGTTTCTGCTAAAATCAAATTGAACCTTCAGGCAGCCTTGGCAAGTGAGAGCTGCAAAGAGCTTTGCTGACAACTGACTCTGGGTGTCCCAACTCATCTGTTGAAACCTGTATATTTAAAAGAACTAATGAGATATGTGAAGGGTCCCCAAATTAAT
Source organism: Agelaius phoeniceus (assembly GCF_051311805.1). Classification (NCBI taxonomy): domain Eukaryota; kingdom Metazoa; phylum Chordata; class Aves; order Passeriformes; family Icteridae; genus Agelaius; species Agelaius phoeniceus. The sequence goes on from NC_135276.1 coordinate 3,817,578, forward strand.
CTGTCAGTGTAAGGTACAGTTGCTATCACTTCTCAGTTGGTACAAACCTCTTGTGAAGTGCCATATCCTTCAGGAGTATTGGACTGGATTTCTGCTTTTTCTGATTTCAGAATGAGCCTGCTGTGTCCTCTTGGTCAGTACTGAGTGGCAGAGGTGGGCAAGTATTCTTCTGTCTCTGATTGGCAGATAATTTGCAAAAATGTGTGGGGTTGTTTGGGTGCACAGTGGAACTGTAAGGACTGTGTGAAGTTTAGGATGTTACATGTGATTTATTAACAGCCTTTTGCCTGTGTAACCTCTGGATTTGCTCTGTAATGGAAGGTTTGATGCTGGACGTAATATGTTACGTTGGGTCAATTTTCCACTTTTGGGGGATTTTTCTTTATCGTGATAGGGCAGAGACACCAGTCACCAACAGGGGAAATCAGAGCTTAATGCAGACTGAGGGACTGAAACAGGACTCATTTTCAATTGTTATTCTAAACTGCACAAGAGACCCAAATCAAGCTCCAAGGGCCCATCATGTTTGAAGGAAGAGAAGAAGAACGTGTCTGTTACCAATATGTTGTGGGGGTTGGAAATTTCAATGGCATTAAGGAATTGGCTTCCCAATCCTGCAAGATTTGGGGAGTTTCCTGAGATGTTTATGTTGAGGGAGGAGTCATTTGCTTTTCAGTAATTCTGTCTTTGTGAGAAAGAAGGGGGTATGACAAGAAACCATTAAACTGGGGGAGGTCCTGGCCAGTGCTGTTTCTGTTGCTGCTGCAGATCAGAGATTTGTGTCCATAAAACCTCTGAGGGGGTCTAGAATTTGTTTGGATCAGGTGAACTTGTTGCTTATTTGGGGCTGGTGGGGCAAGGAGGCCTCTGTTACTCAAAGGAGTTCTTGGGTAATTGATATAACTCCTTTCTGGAGTTTTCTGTTTTATTTTGTGCTTCATTTTCATATTGGCTCAAATACCTGGGATCAATGTAGTGATTTTGTCACCTATGATGGGCCCTTGGAGCTTGATTTGTGTCTCTTGTGCAGTTTAGAATAACAATTGAAAATTAACCCTGTTTCAGTCCCTCAGTCTGCATTAAGCTCTGATTTCCACTGTTGGTGACTGGTGTCTGCCCTATCCTTCAGCCAGCTCAGGTGCTGGAAAGCAGCCTGAGCTCCAGGCAAAAGGAGCAGCCTTTGTCCAGATGAAAGGGGCTTGAGGGCAGTGAAAGGATCAGGGGGACCCTGTGAACAGGGTGCAAGGTGTTTATCAGTGAGGGGATGTGCAGATTTTTTGACCTCCTACAGAGCACCTGTGTGGCCATTTGTTTGGTCCCTGCATAAAGAAAGGAATGTTGAAATGTTCCCAGGAACTGGAGAAGGTCTCATGGTAGACTTAGTTGCAAAGTGTGTCTGGGTCTTCTTGAACCTGCTTCCAAAGCTTCCCTTCCCCTAAAAATTCTGGCTTCTGCACCTGCCTAAATTCAGTCCAGACATTGGCATCATAAATTGAGTGCTATAATCTTTTATTATCCTTAAGGTAGTAGGTTTGCATATCCCAAATGACAAATTACTGCCTTTTCCTCTCAGAATAGCTCAAGTATTCAAAAATCTATTGAGAACAAATTAAGCTCTATTGCTGGGACACCAACGCCCTTTTAACCTAAGCCCTTACTGCATTTCTGCTTGCTCTGGGTTGTTGAACACAAGTTCAAACTTCAAATATTCAATTTGAAACTGAAAGGAAGATTATGAGGCATTAGTGATTATGTTGGCACTCTGTCACTGAACAGCACTTATGTGTTGTGTGCTATGTGGGTGGCTGTGTATTTGCTAAGAAGCGTAACTGAAGATGAAAGTTTAATTATTTCTTCAAGGCAAATCCTTTCTCCCATGGACTTAAACTTGCATAAGAAAAATGAAAATTCATAAGGAGTTTAAGAATTGGCTAAAATTAAAAACCATTTATTTTTACCCTATTTATTCTTCTGAATAATAAAATTTCCCCATGGGTTTTTGGAACATATGTAGAATAATTATACTGTGGAAGTGGTGCTTTAGCTCAGCTTCTGGAGCTAGGGCAAACATTGTGATTATGCTGCAAGCTTAAATCTGGGTCTTACAGAAAATCTCAGTCAAGGCTCTGTTGCCATCAAGTGCAAAAAACTGTGACCCATGGATTGGTCCCTGTGGGAGCAATTACTCTTTGCTGAGATTTTTTTTCCAGCACTGAATATTATAAATGTCAAAAAAAAGTTTAACCCTCAGTACCACTAAGAGAATGTTTTCATTCCTGCTGGCAAGAATAAAAATTTTTAGCTTATATTTGCATGTTTGAGCCAGGATTTTTTAAAAGGCTTTTCTTTATGAACAACTGAAAGGTAAAAGTGCTGTTTTTAAGTCACATTCTGCCTGCCTTGGTGAAGACAGAAGCGGGGCTGGAGCTGCCTGATGCTGCAGTGCTGTGCCCAAGCCTCTCCTGATGGGGCTGTGCTCGTTGGATGCAGAGTGAATTGATGATTAAAACCTCTCATCTGGCGGTGGCAGCAGGGCCAGAGTGTGCAGGGAGTGTGGGGTTGCTTAGGAACAGGGCTGGATGTGTTCTCAGCTGCAGCCCAGCACACGTTTGGTGCTCAGGAGCAGCCTGGCTCTGCGGAGCCCGAGGGCAGCGGGAGCTGCTCTTGCCTTTGGGGAAACCCACACACATCCTTTGGGGGAGGTGCAGATGGTGGGCATTTCTGCTGCCTTGTTCTGGTGTTTGTGTCAGGTGGTAGTAGGCTCCTAGCTACATGTCTTGGTTTGGAATGACAGGAGTCTGCTAAGGAAGGCAGGAGACTCCCCTGAAATGGAGAATGTAAACCCTCCCCACCCCTCTGAATTACTATAAATTTTAAATTAAGGGGCTCTCAGGCAAAAATATGGGAGCAGGAAATAACAGTTCTTTAATAGGGAAGAAAAATTAAAGGATAAAATAAACAATGCAGTGCACTAGAACAACACTGCCAGAGTCAGAACCCAGCCTGACACCCTGTGGGTCAGGGTGCTGGCAGCAGAACCATTGGAATTGTGGCTCAGCCCTCCTGCAGTGTCAGGTGTGGTTCTGCTGGAGCAGGGATCCCGTAGAGAAGGATGGATTCTGCCTCTGAAGATCCAGGGCAAGAGGCAGCTGCTGTTCCTCTGGGGAATCCAGTGCAGAAGCCGTGCTGGTGTTCCAGAATCTCCAGATTATATCCAGGCAGGAATGCTTGGCTGGTGTTCCAGAATCTCCAGATTATATCTGGGTAGCAATGCTTGGCTGGTGTTCCAGAATCTCCAGATTATATCCAGGTAGGAATGCTTGGCTCCTCCCTCTGGGCTCACATCTCCCAATGGGATGCTGTAGTTCTTATCAGCCATGCAGGGACATTCAATGGCTGTTATCAGCAGGTGTCCCCTCCAGAGGGAGGAGTGATTGTGGTCACTCAGAGAGAGAGATAAGGCAAAGTGCCCACTTGACAAAGGTAATCTGCCATACAGATGGTGATGGAAAAAATCTTGCCTTGCAATCTGGAACACTACTAATTAACATTGACTCTGATCTAGAAGGGATGAAAGACACCTTATAATTAGAAATTTACAGTTCTTATAGAAACAATGGTGGGCTTAAGACTTGATTAGTCTCAAGTGAAAGCCACTCACAAACTATTGGTGGCTATTGTGAAAAATGTGTATTTTATGATTGGCGTTTCACAAATATTAAAATGAATATTATATGTGTTGTGTTAGAAACTTATGCTGTATTAATTCTCTTAAGTAGTGTGTTAAATATTGTTTTAGGTTATGACAAAATGGTAAAATAGAAACTATGCCATGTAGGATACTTTTTTTTCCTAAAGAAAGGACTCCCACCGAGATAGCAGCCACAGGACACCTGAATCTTTCAGAGAAAGAGAATTTATTGTTCCCTTATCAGGAGAAATGAACTTCTTCCTCCTTGCTCAGGCAGGATGACGCCATTAGGATTTAGAGAAAGAAGCTGACACTGCCCAGACAGAATCCTGTGTTTGAATGGAATTTATGCATCATGCATGAGGTGTATGAATATGCAACAGGTTATTGTTTTTAAGGGTTAATCCTCTGTTAACTTGGGTCCTTTTTCAGGCTCGTGCTGCCCAGAAAAGGTACCCAGACTGTCTGTAACTCTTTATCTCTATTGTCTCATATTGTCCTAATTCAAATTGTCCAAATTATTATTACTCTAATTGTATTACTATTTTATAACCATTTTATTACTATTACACTTCTAAAATTTTAAAAACAAGTGATTGGTGTTTTTCACAGTTATCAATAATACACTCTAGAGAATTATATCTATAAACAGTGGTTACAGAAAGAGAGATAATAATTGTTTGAATTCTTTTCCTCTTAGTTTCCTGTAGCTTCTACACAGCTTCTCAGGATTTTTCTGGGGAAGTCTGTGCCTGCTCTCTGTGGCCAGAGTGCTGCTGCCACAGTGTAAGACTTACCAAATCAAAGCATGTCCATCATTCCTAGCAGAAATTAAAATAATATTTCTTTATTACCTGAGTAACAGATCCAAACCCAGCGGATTTCCTGCCCCTTCCCTATTTTCTTATGTATGTTCTTTGGTACTGGATACAGTCTGCTCGTTAACTGTGACAAAACCTTGAGAAAATGGATAGAACTTGCATTATGTGTTCAAAGACTTCTGCAAAGAGACACTAGCTGGGAGATGCTGAGAGGAGGCTGTGCAGCCTTGTAGCTGAAGTTTTAGTCAGGAGCACCATTCACTCACCCTATACTGCAGTGAGCCATAAAGACAAATGGCTCCCAGATATACCAGCCCTGGGACAGGCTGAGTCACCTTCACTTGTACTTTTTTCTTCTCACTTAGTGTTTTCCAAATATAAAATATTGATGATTCTCAAAATAATCTCAGGCAGCATTAAGTGAAGAACTTCTGGTTTTGAGACATGAAGAGAGCACCTTGCAAGTAAAAATCCATAAGATTTTTGCTTTCTAAGGCTGCAGATTTCATTTGTGTGGGTAGACACGAGTGATATCTTTTAGTTATTATGTAGAACTTCCAGTGAAATTTAACAAGTTTTTTCTTTCCTAGAAGTTATGTTACATTTTGGTTCAGTTTTGCTTAGCATGCATAAGTAATTTTAAGTTTTTGTGAGGCCCTTCAGCAGTTCAGAATGTTATTTCAGATTATTGTGACAAGCATTGAAAAATTTCTTTCAAAATATGGGGAAATGCACTGCTCTCCTTTTATGAACCCTATTCTGTAGCCCAGGTGAGTTTGCCAGATCTCAGGTGGAGCTCTGTGACCTCCTGCATGTTCCCCCTTGGTCTCCACAGAATGCACTGCTGCTCTGCAGGCTGTACCTGTGAGCAAGATCCCTCTGGGTTATTTTTAGCTCAATTACTTTGTTGTTTGCCAGGTGTATTCATTCCTTCAGAGTCCAGTCTGTACATTTAACCCTGCTCCACCTTCCCCTCCTGCTCAGTGACAGAGGAGGGACAGGGTTATGCCCTTTGCCTCTGCTTTGATGCTCTGAAGACAGCTTGGAAAAATCAAGCATGTGTACTGTTAGTTCTTGGCTTTTTTTTGGTTTTTGTTAAGGTTGGGATTGAAAGCTCTCGAGATGATATTTTGTGTTCAAGTGTAAATGTTTATTATCTTTTATTTATATTACAGTTTTATAACTTGTGAGTTCTACTGCATTCTACTAACAAGTTACAAAATGGTTAAATATCTTTCTCTACAAAGTGTTTTAAGGTTAAAAATTAACCTTAAAAAAGGTTAATTTTTAGGTCTATCTAATTAAGAAGGTCTATCTAATTAAGAAATGACACATTATTTTCACTTTTAATTTAACAACTAATCTTTTGTGTCTCACAATGCGGATTTTTCTGTCTAATTATAAAACACTACCTAAACTTATGAAGAAGAGGGTGAAGAACAACTACCTACTGCCTTAAAACCTCTATCTTGCCCCATATATATTGCTACATTTTAAAACTTTAAAGCTTTAAACTCTAAACTTTAAAGCTTTCTACTTTGTGATATTACACACTCTTATTTAAACTATACACTTGTAATTTTAGTGCTATCAGTTAATTTTGGAAGCTTTCTCTATGGCCTCAGGCTAAATGTAGTATTCTCTTGTGGGTCTGTGCCTTTCAGCACAGAAAGTTTAAATTTCTCAGCGTCCAGGGCTCCAACAGTGTAGGCAGAGACTGCTGAGGGATCTCACTTGAGGCTGTGAAGACAAAGGCAGTGTGTCACAGCTTTGTGCTGGGCCAGCTCACTGGGCTGTGCTCTGTGGGCTCAGGGCACTGTGGGCTGCCAGTGGCACCAGCTCAGACAGGAGGTCCCCCCTGCCAGCCAGCACTTTGACCCCCTTCACCTTGACTGGCTGCTTACAGCATTTGCAGGGTACCCCAGTGAAGGAAGGAATGATGAGGAGGGCTCCCTCTTATCAGAAGGCTAATTAATTACTTTATTATACTATATTATATTGCATTACATCTAAACTGGACCTGCCAAGCACTCAACTCCAGCTGCACAGCACCCATGACTGCCAGCTGACAGTCCTGACACACTCTGATCCAATTGGTCAGTGAATCAAAACACCCACACCAGAATCAATTATCAATTCCCTTCAGGTAAACAATCTTCCACCATGCACTCCACTGGTGAACAAACACAGGAGCAGGAAATAAAATAAAAAATATTGTGATCATTCTTTGCTTTCCTCACTGCTTCTCCCAAGTTCAGAGAATGTGAATCCCACATCTGCTGGTGGCTTTGCCTTAATCCTCAACACCTGAATGGGGTGTAGAGCTCCTGGCTTCCAGCTACAAATCATGGCAAATCATAGATGTCACCATTGTCACTCCAGATAAATGCCAGATCACTGCCAGGTGCCATTCATCTTCCTGCACTGCTCCCACCCAGGCTCACTGGCCCTCTGCTAGCACCCAGCATTGCTCCCAGGATATACCCATGTCCCTTCAGGTGCCTCCTGGAGCTGCTAGGGCTTGGCCAGCCAAGGCTGGATTGTGCCAGAGACCTGCTCTTTGGAGCTGGACTAAAGCAAGGGGCACAGGGCTTCTCAAAGCTGGCAGTGATGAAAATATGGCTTCCATTATTTGCTTGGATCTAGAAAAAAAAAATGACTGAAGGACTGAGTGCCCTACTGCATGCTGAAGGACTGGAAAATGGAAGTGCTTTGTTTGAGTAGTGTCCTCCAGCAGTAGCAGAAAGAAGAGACTTGGTCTATTTCACAGGTAAAAAACCTCAGAAAATGAAAATGAAAGTTTCTCTGCCATCTTTCTTACATCAGGAAGGAAGTTGGAAGCTGGTAGGGGTGAGCAGGATGCTTGTGTCCTTCAATGTTTTGTTGTTTTGGTTTTTTTTGCTGAGGGCTAAGTTTTACACTGGCAACAGTACTTCACATTTTCTATTTCTTGAAGAAGAAGAAAAAGGCATCACTTCCCTTATTTTTCAGGTGGACTGCAGGTAATCACAGCTGGGCATGTTGGTGTACACTGGTAGACCATGCACCTTCTTTGACTCTTACTCACTCTTAGACTACATTTTTTTTCCTTTTTTTGTCCACTCTGAACAACTGTTTTGGATCCATGATTCATATGCCTTGGTGGTTCTCTTTAGAACTGGAAGCAGATGTAAATTCATCAAGCTGTTGAAAATGGATCTGGGAAAAAATGAGTCTCAGCTGCCATGGCAGGTAGTGCACTCATAGCCATTGCCATGGCCTTTCATCTCAGCAGAGAAATAGCTTCACAGTAAAGAGCTCAGAAAATTCTAACTGGGTAATGAGTAGTGGCTTCCTTTTGATTTGCAGCAGAGCTTTGCAATCAATCTATAAAGCTTTGAAGAGGAAAAAAATCTCTAAGAAGAAGGAAAGGGCCATACAATTAGTGGCTACTGTCTGCTTGCTTGTCTTCCCTAATTCCAGGAGTGTGTGCTGAAAATGGATGATAGTGTGCAAAAATCTCAACTCTGGCCAATTCCTTTGTAGTTTCAAGCTGAGATAGAGTTCACATCATGCTGGTTCTTGGAGAATATTCAGTTTCATCTTAGCTGTAGATTCTGTGTAGATGGGTGTAGTTGGAGGAATTTGACAAGGGTTGCATGTTTGCTGTAACTTCCAGCTCTTGTATATCAAATTCCTGCTCTGATCTCTTCTTCTTTCATCTCCACTATGTGTCTTTCTTTTCAGAATGGGATGCTGAAGTGGATGTGATAACTTGCAGAGCCACATTCAGCAGTATTTCTTTTACTCAAGCAAATTACTACAGTTCAGAAAACTTACTCAGTAATCTTGCACTGGAATTTGGATTTAGAATTGCAGTTTGTAATTGTCAAGATGCCATTTGGCTGAGATTGCTCAGCCATTAATTTGTTTGAAGTCGACACTTGAGTTGAAAGACTAATAGCTGCCTTGGTGCATTGCTCAATTTTAAATCTCATCTGTAATGGAGTTTGGGTGTGCTGCAGCTGGGGATGTAGTTTGTCATTTTAATGGCAGGGGGGCAGAGCTATTGTCTGGGGACCTGGGGCTTTGCTGTTCACATGCACAGGAGGGTTTTTGTGGTACTTGAGTAAAACTTTAACATATATAACAAAGCTGATCTTAAAGTTTTAATATGTGTATTGGAGCAATTGTTTCCACTACTCAGAACAATTTATCCAGGATTAAAAAGAGACACAAGGAAACTTGTGTTTTCATCATCTGAAAAACTGAAAGAATTGTTCAAATGCGTTGGAGGGACTCTTGTTGAGTGCAGATTGCTGTCAGTGTTCCTGTGTTGACATGCAGATAGTATTGGGGGGTTTTACTGCATGGGACAGACTCCTAGAGGGATTTAAGCAAGGATTTGTATGTGTCACTTTTTAAAAAAATGGCTACTGACTTGCAGGTATGATCTTCATTTCCAAAACTGGTAACTTGTGAACTGAGGTAGGGTTTTCATTCATAGCAGCAATCTATCTAGATTTATTTCAAATTGATTGATTTTTTTTTATTCATAATAAAATAGTTTTTGTTAATTCACATAGGAATATTAATTTCAATGTTAATGATGGTATAGGCATGAATTAAAATATTTCTCCACTCCAGTATTAGAAAGCTACTATTTCTTTATGCAGCTGCATCTTTTCTTGGTCTTTTAGTTCTTAATGTTTCCCCAGTCTGGCTCCTGCTTTGCTCTGGAATGATTTAGGCTGGCAGTAATCAGCAGACAATTCTTTTTTATTCATTCACAGAACAGGCTGAGTTGGAAGGGACACACAGGGACCATCCAGACCCCCCAACAATCCCATCCTGTGCCTGGCAGTGTTCTGCAAACCCTCCTGGAGCTCTGGCAGCCTCAGGGCTGTGCCCGTTCCTGGGGAGCCTGGGCAGTGCCAGCACTTTTGGGTTTTGGTTTTTGATCCCCCCCCAATATTTTCTTGCCTGCACCACCAGTACATTATTTCAGTGTCAGGAATAATTGAAACTCAGAGCATAAACTGTGAAATATTTGGTGTGCTCTGTTTTACATAGCTAATAGATGTACTGGATCCCCAAAATATAAATCAAATCATGTAGCCTATTAGACTTTACATACTAGAAACAAAATATGAAATACTTTACAATGCAGAAAGTGCTTTGTTGTTCCTAAGGGATACAATTTTGACAATTTTATGAGGTTACAATTTATTTGTGCAGTGAGTTGGCACATGGTTTTGATAAAAGTAATGTTCACAGAGCATTTTGCTAACAAGAATACTTTTTTAAAGCCACTAGTCTTGCTGATTTGTATTGTACAAACAAAGTATCTGTTAAACTCCCTGGAAGTGTGCCTGTCTGAGATATACTTACAAACCCTGCATGGTAATACTGCTCTGAGTGTGAGCAGCTGAATAAGCTTTCAGCCTGTGCTGAGGAACATCTTTTAGGCATGATAGAAAAGAAGAAACCTGTTAAGAATGGGGGAAAGCTGTATTACTTTTTTCTGATGCAGACTTCATCTTACACAAAAAACCCAGAAAAACACATTGGCCTTGAGACTTTCATGCTACCCCTTGCAGTGAAGAAATGGTCTGATGTGGCTGTTCAAAGAATGGTGCAGTTGACAGGAATGACATTTCACTGAACAAATGCTTCAAACTGTTGTCTTGCAAGATATTCTTCTATAAATACATGTGAAGTCATACAGCACACTGGACTGAATGTACACTGCTCAAAATTCCAAGTATGGCTTTTCCTAGGTGCATTCTGCATGCTGTTTTATTCTGAATGGGATGTAGAGAAAAGGTGACATGGAAATTCTGTGCCAGCTGTGATTGTGTTGCCAGCAGCTGACAGGGACTGTGAAGCAGAGAGCAGAGCTCTGGTGAAGCTCCCATACTCATGTAGCACTGAAGAATCATGGCTGAAAATACAGCTTCCCTACTTTCCAGACTTCAGGTGGGATTGGGCATCAGTTTAAACTACCAACTTCATTTTCAGCACATCTGCTTTCATATTTCATTTCTTTGAAATTGCTTGACTGGCATTTTTGCTGTTTAAGTTGCACCAGAGAGGAAGCCAGCAAGCTCCTTCCCTTCCCTTCCCTTCCCTTCCCTTCCCTTCCCTTCCCTTCCCTTCCCTTCCCTTCCCTTCCCTTCCCTTCCCTTCCCTTCCCTTCCCTTCCCTTCCCTTCCCTTCCCTTCCCTTCCCTTCCCTTCCCTTCCCTTCCCTTCCCTTCCCTTCCCTTCCCTTCCCTTCCCTTCCCTTCCCTTCCCTTCCCTTCCCTTCCCTTCCCTTCCCTTCCCTTCCCTTCCCTCTATTCATTCTTCCCTCCCTCCCTCCCCACTTGTATCTTTTGAATTATATTTGTCTCTCTTCAGACTCATTCAATAGTAAACCAAGGAAAAGTGTCTTACAGTATCTCACCCACTATTTGAGATATTTGGGATATATGTTTTGTAAAAATGTTGTGGACAGATTACAACAGGCAGTAATGAACCTGGGAGAGGATAGTACAGAAAATAGTGGTGAAAGGAGAGTGTTAAAAATAAAATTTATAAAGTAAAGAAACTTTTAAAAAATGAGATTAGAGTAGAAATTAGAAGTACCAGAGATCAGAATTTTGCTTGTTATCAGCCTGATATTTTGCTTGTTCCCATAGTGTATTTTTTCTTTCTAAAGCCATCAAGGAGTGACAATATCTTATTGCAGGGAGAACTTAAAGCCTCTTAAGACCTGACAAGCTGTGGGTTTTGAATGGTTAAATTCTGACATGAGGTTGTCAGAAGTGTTTTCAAGATCTGTGTACTTGGTGTGGAGCTCTGTTCAGTATTGCAATGTGCTGAGAGATTCAGGAGGGCTTCCTGCACATACAGGAGCTTGTCAAAGCCTTTGTTAATGAGGATTTGTACCAGTTAGAAGGAATACTGTTGCCTTTAAAAAAGCACTAGTTAGCCTCCAAAATGAATTGTCTTCATTGGCAAAGTTGTTAGATTATGGAATGTCTGAGAGGTGTGATATCATGAAACCAGCTGCATGGGTGAAATAATGAAACTCAGTACTCTAGTTAGATACTGTGTATGTTTGAAATATTATTTGTATCTATTTCAGATTTTAGAGGATGGAAGTGTGCACACACACATGCATATCTCTCCCTGCAATATTTAAAATTGCTTTAAATAAGCCCTGATGACACACAGCATCAGATCTGCTTTAGCAGCTCCAGGAGTTGTTGTTACAGCTATAAAACACATCTCTCTCAAAAGACTGAGTAGCAGTGCCCTGTGGGGTTATTAGCAGCTTCAGAAGATTCTTGCATTCCTCATCCTACAGTCAGTTTTGGGAAAAGACACATCAACCTGTCCAAATTCTTCTTGGTAAGACCCAATATTCCCCTTTTATCCTCCTTGATCTACATGCAAAGCTGCCAGAGGACTGTGCAATTCTGAAGCATCTGTGCCTGCAGAGGTGAGGAGGAGAACACCAGAGACTGTGGCCATTGCAGGGCTTCACTCCTGGCCAGGGTTTGCCTCACATGTCCAGAGTCCACACAAAAGGTGTCTGTACAGCCTGGGAACACTGGGAGGTTCCCTCAGCCCAGGACTGAGGACCACTGAAATGAGAAATACCAAGCAGCCCATCCCAGATTTCAGGATCAGTAACTGCAGGTGGCCATTGCATTTTGCAGGGTATTTGTTTGCCTCAGCAGCAGCCAGAGATTGAGTGTGTATTTGGTGTGTAGCTCTGATCTCTTGTCACAGGAGTCTAGGCAATATAAAATCAAACTCACTATTTATAATGCCATTCAAATGTCTTGGTTTTCAGAGTAATTAGAGAAAGTAAGTGCTGCTCTGAGTTGGAGTGCAGGACTGCTGAGACTTGGTTGAAAGGTGCAGAAATCCAAAGGGATTAGGGAAGATGAATGCTTATAAGGCTACTAAACATGAAAGCAAGTAAAAGTAGATATAGATATGATCTTTAGCCAACAAAAAATTTACAAAAAATTTGACATGACTTCACTGTTACTGCAAAAATCCAACATAGAGTAAATCAAAAAGTTGTAAAAATGAAAATAGATTCCTCATGTTATCAGGGTTTTTAGGAAAGAAGAGTGGGAAATAGGAAGCAAAAGGATAGCATTTTAGTTATGAGAGCTTGAGAAACCACTAGGATTTCATCAGGTTGGTAATTTGTTTTTTCTTGTCTTTCTTGTTGGTTTATTCCTCCTTTTTCTTCAAAGAAGATTCATAGCAAGGTAATAGTTTGAGAGCTGTAGATAGCAAACTCAGAAGCCTTTAAATGGTTTATACAATTATCTATATTCTGAATAAAAACAAATAGTTCTTAGAATATTGTATACTTTATCTTTTTTCAGCTAGGAGACTGAATCAGATTAATTTTCTGTGAAGTCCATTGGTATTCCCTGTTCAAGGAATATATTTGTTGCATAGGAGAGTCCTTAGGAAATTAATTATGAATTGGCCTGAATGTACAATTTTGTCCAAGGCTAAAGAATCTTGTTGTGTGGGTATGGGGGCATCAAAGCACAGGGTGGACAGAACAAGAGGAAATGGCCTCAAGCAGCACATGGGGAGGTTCAGGGTGGACACCAGGAGCAATTTCTTCTTGCAAAGGGTGATCAGACATTGGCAGGGCTGCCCAGGGAGGTTTGGAGTGCCCATCCCTGGAGGTGCCCAAGAAATGCCTGCCTGTGGCACTCAGGGCTCTGGGCTGGGGACAAGGTGGGAATTGATGTCAGGTTGGGCTCAGTGCTCTTGGAGGGCTTTTCCAACCTTAGTGATGCTGTGAATTGTAAAAAATCATCACTAAGTGCCAGTGTGCCAGTGCATAGCCTATGCATCCTGAGGTGTGAAAAATACTTGGGTTTTTAATCTTGTTAATGCACATAATTCATTAATGGGGCTAGATGAACTTGCCTTGCTCTGAAGTTCTCATATGAGAACAGAACAGAAAACTAGAATTTTAATAAATGCTCATCTAATAGCTGAAGTTGAGAAAGCTGCCAGCTGAGACACTGCCAAGTCAGCCAGCTGGGACAAGGATCAGTGTGTCCAGGGGCTGAGGCTTGGACCAGAACTTCAAAATGTGCTTCCATGCTGAGCTCTGCTGGGAGATGCCAAACAAGTCTGTTTGACCACTTTATGTTTTTCCTTTCATTATTTCTTGTCTCTGTGGAGACAGAGAAACTCCAGTTCTCCCTTCAGTACCTGTGACAGCAAATGACCATCCTCAGCTGGACGTCCTGTTCCTCTGTGCAACATTCAGGTGTGCCCTCAGAACCACCCCAGGCCTCCTTCCTGCTCAGGTGCTTCCACAGCTGTGCTCCTTTGGAGTATGAGAGTCAAATCCCAGTTTTCTGTTGAGCTGTTCAGATTGCTTTTGTTATTAGGTGGGGTTTAGTTATTGTTAGTCATTAAGAGGTGAAGTAAAAGCAGAATACAACTCAGGAAATTACTAATTAAAGGAGTGGTACACTTGCTTGTAAAGATTCTCAACATGGGTTAGTGAATATAAGAAGAAGAAAATTAAACTGCTGGTAAATGATGGGGATAGGAACATGAGTCTGGGTAGTCTCTAACTGCAGTTCACCTCAGTGGGGTAATTGCTGCAGGTATTGGAAGCAGCTAGAGTAAATAGGTGAAGCTTTTTTATTATCTCCCAAAAGCTGGGAGTATTTGTAAATGAGTTTGGCAAGTTTCTGTAAAAAACTCACTCAAGAGAAACATGATAAAATGTATTATAAAATTAGTAACACAAAAAAAAAAATCTTTTTCCTGTAGGTGAGCTTTTTACATCATGATCTTATTTTGGCTAGCTGTGGTCAAAAAGATGCTTATCTGAACTTGGTAAAGATGACTTGGAGCAGTTTGAAGAGCTTTTGTTGCATTGATGTTTTCGTAGCAAAGTAAACAAAATAGTTTGGAAAACTGGAGTTTGTTTCCTTACTGTGTGCATTACAACAATGGCATCCCTTTCCAGTTGCAAGTACTAAAAATTCAAAAAGAGAAATTAAAAATCTGCATTCTTCCCTGAGAGTAACCACAATTGTTTAAGGTTATCCCTAAGCCACTCCTCCCCCATTTTTCCAAATGAAGAGCCATAGGAATAATTCCATTCCCTTACCTACAGAGGCCTGGAGCAGCTGTGCTTTCCCAAAGGCAGCTTGGGCTGTGCTGGGGAGCTCACCTGGTGCTCAGGAAGCTGCAAGTGAAATGGATTCATCTATTTTCGTTAGCCAAGCTAACAGGGTATTAAAAGTAAGACTAGAGAGTGAAAAATGTATTGGATTCCTTTCAGCTTAGATTATCAAAGGAGCTGCTGTTAATGTAAGGAAAGACTTAGGTTTCAATTTTAAAAAGTGCTCTAGTTCCTCTTCCATATCACCTTTTCAGTAGAATTTAAAGTTTTAAAGGCTGGATTTTTAAGGCCAACTGGATCTTTTTGAACAGAGTAGAAATCAGTCTATAATATTTTGGGGATATGGGCTTAAATTTCCAAGATACTTAAGTGCTTCCTGAAAGAATCCCCTTACCTTCTTGGCTATTCTTAATTTAAAAGCCTTACTAATAATGCAAGATGGGGATGAAGAGATGCTCCTGTTGAAAAGGAGCAGCAGAAGTTTGTGGTGCCATCTTCCTCCCTGGGACCCAGCACAGAAACTGGTGAGCAGCACTGGTGGCTGGGCACACAGGGCACCAGTTGGGTGCAGTGAGTGTGGGGAGGCTCAGAGGCAAGGGCAGGAAGAACCTTCCCAAGGACTGGTCCTGCCTCTGCTCCTCTGTGCCATGAGGAGATGCTGCATGAAGCGATCTCTCTTGAAGTTCATGGAGGTACTTAGCATAAGAGCACAAAATACTTGAATGAAAGGAATTTTCTCATTGTTTGTTCTATTCCAAAGCTACAGTGCTACAGAACACAAACCAGGAACTTCAGAGAGCAATAAGGGGAATCTGAAAATATTGATGGTGAAGAAGAAAAGACATTTCTGTGATCATTTGAGCTCTTTACCAGTAGCTGTTTTGGGTTATTTGGGTTTGGAGTCTTTTTTTTTGTTCTATATTTTATGGGGTTTTGGTTTAATTTTTGAGATGAATATTGGCAAACAGAAATGGCATTAGAAATGAAAGGAAAAAGAAAATTAAATGCTAGTATGATCTCTGTGCTTTTGTTAAACAGGATTAGGAACTGCTGCAAAACATGTTGCTTTGATTCCTTTCTTAATATGAATAACACTGATATCCTGTCTTTGGCTCATGAAAACTGGGTATTTATCCCCAATGATCATGGAACTTGGGTATCTGTCCAATTAAAAGTTATTTCCATTTGACTAGTCTATTTTAAATACAGGTGGCAGAAACCCAAATGTACTAATTAAAAACAAACCAGTGGGAGATTCAGAGTCAGAGCTACAATTTAATAGGAAAATTAAAATAAAGGCAGGAAACACTGGCTTAAACTGCCAGAGTCAGGGTAGAGCCTGGCACCCTGAGGGTCAGGGTGGTGGCAGCAGTCTGATGAAATGGGGCTGCAGCCCTCTTGAAGGGACAGATGTGGTTCCATTGAAGCAGTGATCTACAGAAGGGTTTGATCTTCCTTTGAAGGTCCAGTGGTGGTTATATAGCTCTTGTCCTCTGGGAATCCTACAGGTAAAGCTGCTGTGGTGTTCCAATCCTCAGATTATATCCAGCCAGGAATACTCAGTTCCTCCCCTGGGTGGAGCATCTCCCAATGGGATGATGTCATTTATCAGCCATGCAGGGACACTCACTGCCCACTGACAGAGATAGCAGAGATAGCTCCCAGGAGTATCAGGAATGAGTCATGGAAGAGATAAGGAACACTCCCCACCTGCTTTTAGCAGCTTATGAAGATGGTGATAGCATACATAGTTTTGGTTTCATCTTACATTGTAACCTAAGACACCAAAGAATGATTTGATAGCATGAGGAGAAGCAGAAAATGTTATTTAACAGCTAGTGAACTTTCTAGAAAAGCTGCTGTATTTTCTGCTCTCCTGTAGTGATTTTCTGATTAGTTCTATGCCAATCTTCTTTGCCTCACTTGTTCTTGTAGACCTTTGTTCCAGTACCTGTATTAAGTAATTTTAATTTATTATGATAAGCCATATACAGTTTGCAATTCAGCAAAGTCCTTGTCACTTTGCTGTAAACCATCTCCTGATGTGACCTAACCAATTCTGACAGCAGAGAGAATACAGCCACAATGTAGAGTTTTAAAGTTATTTACAGTGCTTGAAGGTCTGTCTGACCACAGTATCCACTTAATCCAGCCTAAATCTAGGAGCTGTCTTCTGGTCCTGCCACTCTCTCTAACAGCTGTTAATAATAGCTGTTCTACTCACCCTGTCTGCTGACTGAAAATCTATCTACAGCTCTTGCATCTTAGAGGCAGATCAAAATTGACATTTTTTTATTGATGTTACTGGTTTCTGCTGAATAATTGAGGACAAATAAAAGTAACTGAACTCAAAGTGAAGCAAAAAAGGAAATTGTTGGGCAGAATTACCAGATGTCTGTAATCTGACATCTGTAGTTAAATAAGTAGTCCTTTTAAAAATGCAGGTTTCATACATACATATATATATATATATATATATATGCATGTAAATATATATATATATAAACATAATTTCAATATTAACTTTATTAAATGAAGCCATGGTGTAGACAGATCTCCTTTAGCAGTTCCATTTCTTCTTCAGTGAGTATTAAAAGTGAAAAACTGCACATTTGTTCCATGAGGAAATGAATTAATATTGTTGGTTCTTACTGTCCTAAATATTTTACTATCTGTATGTGTATTCAATATAGAAATTCTAAAGCATGGTTTATATTTTAGCAGATCATCTGGTTCTGATTTACACTGGGACAGGAGGAGAGGGAGCAACCAATGGGTGCAGACTGGGGTTATGGCTGGTGTCAGGCTGAATTCATGATGAAAAAAGCTTATTTGGCAACTGCAACAGTGCTGATATGAAGTTCCAGTAGTGGAGGACAAGTATTAAATTAATTTGAATTAATGTGGTATTATGAAGGACATCTTATTGAAGAAACCAGGATTTAATTTTTTATTTAGTTTACATTTAGTAGATAAAGTTAATTCCATGGCTTATATTTAATATATTTAGCCTTCAGCAGTGCATTTGACTTATTATCACACAACATGGGGATTAGCTGTATAACCATATTAATAAGGTACACATGGAGTGGATTTAAGCCTGGCTAACTGACAGAAGTGGTTGTCAGGAACAAGTCATCCTCCAACACTTGTTCTTTTTTCACAAGTGGAGTTGTAAAGGAGATGATGTTAAATCTGGCAGTATTGACATCTCAGAAGAAGTTTCTAAATCTCAATAAATCATGTAGATGTAGACCTTTTTTTCAAAGGTCAGTAGGTTATCAAAGTGATGGGAATTGAGCAGGAATATCTGGATCATCTGATCAGTTGAGCCTATCAATATAACATTTTTAAAATATAAACAAGAAAGAGGTTATAAGTTTAAGAAGAAAGAATTTAGAAGAAAGCTAGAGAACACTGCACTTGTGATCTGGAAATAATTTAGATGTGAGAGCTTGCAAACAACTGAACATGTCCTCTGTGTAGCAAGCTCTCAGAAAGAGCTAATGAGACATTTGTATATACATCAGAACAAAGGCTTAATTACCTCAGGGGGAGAGACTCTAGTCCAAGGTAATGTTTTTTAGATGTCTCACTGTATTATTTCTGTGCCTGATGCCTGTGTGGAAAGTCACAGCTAATGTCTTCTACTGTCAGCTCCGTTTTGAAAGTGATGGGAAGGAACACTTCTTTCTTGAGAAATATGAGGTCCTACACACAGCCTTATCCAAAACTAGCCATTTTGGTAAATACAGAAAATACTTCAGGAGCATTCAGCTTCTCTTGGGGGCCTGCTTGGGTACTTGAGCAAAAGGCCCCACATGTTTAGTAACTGTAGGGTGAAGTCATATGACATTGAATAGAAAATGAAGGGCACAGATAAGATATAAATGATAAACAAAGGAAATGGTGAATTCTACCTGTTTACAGAATCAGCACTTCTTAAATAGAGAACCAGTTTGTTTTGGGAAAGAACTTTTTAGGGAAGTACTTAGAAGTGAAGTGTAAAAATACACATGTCTGAGCAAACCAATGGGCAGCTCCTAACCACCCTGAATTCAGAGAATTCAGCAGCCCTCACTGCTTCCTGATGTTCAGTGGTCTTCAACAATCCTGGTCTTTTACCATCCTCCTCCTCTTGATCCTCTGCCTGGTGCTCAGGGCATGAGCCAGATCTTTTTGCCTTGTGTTTGTGGAGGCCTGTCAAATCTGATGGTAAAGAGTGCCTGCATCCATAGCCTGTTAGTGGGGTTTCAGCACTGATCTCATCTGCTCTCACTTGGAGAGGAATAAAGGCCATATTTCTGTTTATATCTGCTCAGTTTAGTGAATACAGTGGAAGATGTTTACCCATTCTGCATGTAGGCACCTCCAGAGGTGGTGAAAGGTAGTGTGTACTAGTGAAAAGGTAATTGCCATCTGGATCAAGAGATATTTTATACTTTACATTCCTGGCAGAATTAGTGGCTTGTAGGCACCCTGAATGACCTGGTGCAGACACTCACGTTCCTGTTGCAGAGATTTACATGGCAAGAAATAAGAGTTGAGAATTTCTGTAGATCAATCCACTGCTGCTTGGATGTGGCCTTAGAGTCTGGGACATGCTTGAAGGCAGTGTGACTGTGTAGAGCTTTCTCAGCCATCTCTGGGGATGGGATTTCTTCTCCACCAGTGTCAGCAGGAGGCACAGAAGAGTTTGTGGGGTAAAGTCTGGGAGACACAGTTCTGCAAATGCTGCCTCTGTGTCCTGCCCTGTTTTTCTGTGTGCCTTCATCTTCCTGTAGGGAGAAGGAACTGGGGTTGTTGAGCAGCAAATCTGCTGTGTACAGAGAACAAATTATATAATTTTGGTGCAAGAGCTGGACTGTGCCTCCCCACAGGCTCTTCTATGCAGTTTCACATCTTGACATAAACAGTTTCAATCTTTAAGTAGACATGCAGCATCAGGACAAAAGTTCTTTCATTCTTTTACAGTTCTAGACATGATGCTGTTAGCTAAGGACTGGAATTCTTGTTTTATTTGCTGCTTGTGGAGGCTCTGCCATGAATGCAGTAGCTGAAACACTCTCAGAGTTTCAGGCATGCAGTGAAATGTTAGGCTCATTTATACTATCTTTCCAATCCTTACAGCTTTAATTCTTTCTAATAAGATCAGTAGATCTGCAGAAACTGATGAGCACCAAGTCAGGCAATTTTCTGTGTGCCACTTAAAAGCAGGCAAATGGATTTGTCAAGCCTTGTGTGACAGCTTGAATTGTTGAAAGTTCTGTTGAGGGTGTACTTTCCCTTCACTTTCACCCAGATGATGATTTGTGCTCTGCAACATGGATTAAGGGAATCACCATCAGTATTATGGATTTCTTCTTGAGACTGCAAGAGCTTAAGAGCTGTTGGAATCATCTCTCCTGAATGCATTTCATTTTGTTCCCCAGGTCTTGCAGTGGTATTTGTTTTCCAAGTTGCAGATTGTCTCCTCAGGAGTTGAAATCAGTTAATGTGTCTTTAAAGCTTTATTCTCAGGAGTTCAGCTTTGCAAAACTCTCCTGCATGAGCAGAAAACCACGCACGTGGGAGTTTCCAGGACAGCATGGAGGGGGTGTCTCTTGATAGCACTTTCTACTTCTGTTGTATTGCATTGACTTGAATTTAACTTCCTGGGCTGTCAGGACAGAAGATTGTTGGAGACTCAACAGATTAGTCTGGACACTTTTTGCCATCTAATGTTGAAGTGTTGATACATGTTTTCTTTACTCAGAGTCTTTTGCAAAGACTTATAGGTCCTCTCTCGATTTTTACAACAGATATTTCATAGCCCCAAGAGTAGATCCTTGGAGTCATCTATCTCAGGCTTGGCTCTCAAAAGAGTAATTCCACTGGATTGAAGAGGCAAGTGTTTGAAATTCAGGAGACTATAAAATTGATTCTTCCATAAAGAAGTAATTTGTGGTAAATGGTGTAGTCCTCTGGACAGCCATTCACTCATTTTATGTGACTGGGACCCTTGAAACATGGTCAGAAAGATTAGAGAAGGACATCTCTGATCTGTTATTTATCAAGGCAAGAAAACTTTCTTTTTGACGATACAGCATCTGGAAGCAGACCCAGCCAAACACACCATCTTACTCAAGGGTGCTGGGACCAGGGTAAATGCAGTTTTAAGAAACATTTGGATAGTGTTGTGAAGTTTGCTAGAAGATTCTGAAATACTTTACCAGCTTTTCTATATTTAGTTGCATATTCCCTGCTGGGGAAGCAGCAAGGCACTGTGTTACTCCAGAAAGCATGTGGGAGATCTAGGCAGGGTTGCAAGGATCTGAATTCTGGCAAGGAAAATTGTCTGGTGTGAGTCTTCTCCAAGAAGTATCCTCCCAAGGAGATGTTAGTCACTCTCAGGTGACAGCTGGCATTTATTTATGTGCTGTGTCCTTGCTCTGGCAGTCTCTGTAGACTGAGGAGGAAATCAGAACCCTCACTGGCCAAGGTGCTGCCTTCAAACAAAAGCAGTTACACAGTTAGCATTTAATAAAGCACAGCATTAGATTGAAAGACAAGCTGTCAATATATATCTGATTAGCTTCTATCATAATGCCATTTCTGATATTGGCCTTATTACTGTCCTTCCCCAGTGCTTCTGACAGCTAAAATATTTCTTCTTGAACATTTCATCTTGTTTAATATTACTGTGTGTGCAGCCCTTGCAGGTGTTTGCCCTTGGTCTCACAGTGCCCAGGCATCCTGAGAGACAGCACAGGCAGCAGTGTGGGTGGGGGAGCAGGTGCTGGGGGTGATGCTGTTTTGGGTTCTGCTTCTCACTTCTGTTGGCACTGCAGGGCTCCTGGCAACAGCAGCCAGGTACCATTCATAACAAGCTTTGAGGTCTGGTGATTTTTGGAGGAGTTTTGAATGAGTTAGAGATGGGACTTTTGAGGGGTTTTTTTGATGATGTGGTTTATTTGTTTATTTTTACAGAGGTAGGAAGGGTGGGTTTGGTTTACATCAAGATAGTATGGTTTAGAAGGTTGTAAGACTCTTAGCTGTAAGACTTTTTAAGGAGTTACTGATTAATAAAACACTGCCAACAAGGATATTTATGTTTTTGACTGTTTGAAGCTGAGAAGTGATATACAAAAGATGCACAAAGACCTAATCTTTAAATATTTCATTTTATGGACTCATGCTGCAGTGTAAGTTTTCTTAGCTAATTATGTTATGACACACAAACCTACAGTACTGCATTTTAATTTCTTTGTTTATCTTTGTAGCTATTTTTTCTTAAATATCTTAAACTCTAAAACTCTAAACTTTCTTTTGTTTAGCTTAACACATTTCTGCTTTAAACTATTATAAATCTAGATTTTTTGGCACTTAAATTTGGAGGCTTTTTCTAAGGTCTCAGATTGAATCCTGTGGTTAATTTTATGCTTTGGCTTAACAGGCCTAAAGTTCTGAGAGTTCCTTGCATTTCAAATTCAGTGTGTTTTCTCTTCCAGGCAGATTTACTGCAATCTTTGAAAAAGTGATAAGTGTTCTTGATAAACCTTGATAAAGCTCATTGCTACATCAGCATTTGTTCTTGTTAGATACGAGCCCTTAGATATTCCAAATGACCTTTCCAGATATGTTCTTTTGAGGAGATACAGCTCATATACTCTTCATAATAAGCTATTGTTCTTATTATTTCATCAGAATATAAATGGACAATGCACTTTGTAAGGTAGTAAAATATATTCTCTGCCCTCAAGAGCTTGCTTATAAACAGAAATAGTCAAAAATGGAAATGAAAGGATAGGATTTATGTAAATCAAACTAGGCAGCAGCTCAAGTCTTGTTTTGTGGTTATTTCAGTATTTGTATGCTCACTGATTACTTGATAGGTGCCTGTAATGAAAACAACCATCACAGTGCTTTAAATGTTAAATATTTTTAGAGAAAACTTGAAATAAACTGAAATAGCAGTGATTTCATTAACATATCCAAACAGTAGAAATCAACATGAAAATTCAATTTTAACATGTCTGAGTTAGAAGAAATAACATCATATACCTTTTCTAATATTTGTAAAATACAATATACTGGGTAAACAGGATTCTCCTACAGAGTTATTGGTTTCCTTATGTCCCATTCAGATCACTGCAAGCAGTGAAGCCATAAAACAGTTTACAGTGATGTACAACTACTTGGAACATGGAGAGCTTAGAAACATGTTTAAAACCTGTAATTTATCACATTTTAGTTTGTCTTAGCCAAACAAAATCTATTGCAATAACATACAACTTTAAAGGTTGAATTGCTGTGGGATATTGAGTTTTCCTGGACAGTTTTAGAAAGATTTGCACTGAAAACTGCCTTAGCCATAGTAAAGAAGAGTTAAACTTTTATCACTGTCACATTGACAAGTCTCAGCCTCCCATTGATGCAGCTGAGGGGGAACTGGCTGCAGCCCTGGCATTATGTTCACCTTCCACCCTCCCCTCCCACATGGAGGCAAGGGGATGCCCTAAAGAAATGAAAATTGATGGCTCCTCCAGTAGCTAAAGCCTCTCTTGGCTCTTGTTGGTTCCTAAAATGAGGAAGGAATTAAATAGGAAGATTGGTTAATTGTCACCTTCCCTAACGAGCAGGCTTTTAGTAGCCTTGTGCTTTGAGCTGAGGAAACTTGAAGACATGCTGGTGCAATAATAAGGATAAAGCATTTCTCTTTATTATGGTCAGTTGCTGCTAATCTCCTTTTAGAGTTTTAACAGGGATTTATAGGGATTCATTTGTGGTTTAGATTTGGAGATAATTAAGTACCTTTCTGCTGCAAAGAAGAAATGGAGAGAGAATTGGCTCAAAGCTAGAAAAAGATTCCTGTACTGTCACATGTATTAAACTTCCTTTTATTTGGTTGTCACCCCAATAGGAATGATTAGTGGGCTGTAAAGAAAAAAATGTATTGCATTACATCTATTAAAGCATGTTTTATATGTAACAGTAATTAAAATATAATTGAAATCATGAGTTCTTCTAATTATTGGCTTTACATAATGCATAGTTAAAGAGAGAGCATCTATAAATGTGTCTTTTTTACACATCCAGAAATGGTTTGCTGGCAGCATTTTAATTAAAGATGGATTAGCTAAAATGCAGTTTAATCATTCTGTCATCAAAGGATTTAGACCTCGTTAATTAGCTGTTGATAAATAGGTTTAAAGTACAAAAAATTTAATTTAAAATATGCCAGTTGTGATCTAGAATTATTAGAGCTGGAAATGGAGCAATGAGTCTCAGAAAGATCTGTGCCATCTCTTTCCTTAATATCAAATTAAATATGAAATGTAGGCCAGTGCAGAACTTTGTTCTGCCTTGTTAGTAATGGATGTGATTCCAAGGGGTCTTTGGAATTGAGGAAGAATTAAACCAGAGACTCTTTTTAATGATCTTGCCTTGCAGTGCAGCACTGGGATCCATTTTCCATTTATGTATTTAGTAAGGATTGAAAACTATTTGAAAAATCTTTCTGCTCTGGAGAATGGATGAAAACAAATCCTGTTGAAGGGTTTCTAGCTCCTCCTTGCTGCAGGTATCAAAATATCAAGGAGCTATGATATTGTCTGAAAAATCCTTTCCTTAGGATTTTTTCTCCTGAGAAGCTGAGAGGCCTAAAACAAAATGCAAACTGTCATGAACAGTGGAAGAAATGCAGCACACAATATGCATGAACAGCAAATCTCAAAGTTTATTGATAACTCACACATATTTATATTGGTGTTAATGAAGCTTATACATATTGCAAAAGCTGAGCTCATTATTGGTTAAAACACACCTAAATCAACCACACCTACTTCTATGCTCTAATGATTATTTTGTTTCTATGTTTACATTCTTGTGGCTATTTTACCTAGGCTATCTTCATTTTTCTGGCAAAAGATTTTCTCCCCCATCTTCATGTTGCAGCAAAGGTCACCATGACCCTTGTCAGTGATTGGACACTGATTACTTAATCCCCAGCTTGTTTCCCCTATCCTTACCCAACGGTATCACATCAAAGTGGCCTTTCTCAGCTAGCCAATTATCCACAAAGCTCTCCACAGCAAACAATGGTTATCTGCTGCTGTGGGATGCAACAGGAGCATCTGGGATTGGGCTCATGTGGTTGTTTCTAATTAATGGCCAATCACAGTCAGCTGTTTTGGACTGTCTCGGTCAGTCACAAGCCTTTGTTATTCTTTCTTTTTCTATTCTTAGCCAGCCTTCTGATGAAATCCTTTCTTCTATTCTTTTAGTATAGTTTTAATATATATCATAAAATAATAAATCAGCCTTGTGTAACATGGAGTCAGATCCTCATCTCTTCCCTCATCCTCAGGCCCCTGTGAACACCACCACACAGAGGAGCAGAGCAGAAGAGCAGAGCAGAGGAGCTCTCTGCCTTGGTGCAGCCAGGCTGGCAGAGGCAGGGGCAGCAAGGAGCACGGGCAGTGTGGGCTTAGCACAGCACAGGAGCAGCTCCCACCTTGTCCTGTGCTCCTGGTGCCAGTGCAGAGCAGGGAGCTGACCCCTGTCCCTGCTGGGGCATGGGGGCTGTGGCTCTGCAGGCAGTAGGAGGTCATTGACATCAGCTGGGTTCCATCCCCTGGGCTGCTCTAATCACAGCTGGAACTCCAGCCATGGCCTGTGGGAACCCAGCACATCCCTCTGGCTGTCCAGGATGGCCAGGACCCCTGCCAGGGGCTCAGAGACCCTGGCACAGAGCCCAGAACACCTGTGGGTTTGATTATGACCCATGGAGCAAATTACCAACCTTAGATGAAGATCTGCAAGCCACAACAGTTTAGGTAGAATGATAGTGAAGTTATCATGGGGTGGAAAAGTCGATTTTGGGGTTTTTGGTATGGGGGTTCAGCAGGGGGCAAGATGGAGGGATCTGGGTGTGTCCAGCCTTTCTCCTTCTTCTTCTTGGCCTCCATCTTCTGCTGTGCTGGTGGCACTCACAGATGGGTTTAGAGTAGAAGCTCAGTGTCTAACACAGGTGATGGGCATTGGGAAGGAATTGTAAACATTGTACAGGTAGTTTTTAGTATAAAGACAGAACCCTGCCCTGGGGGCAGGCAGAGTGCCTGGAACTGTCCTGCTGGATGGACCTGGCAGGGCAGGAGAAAGAATTTTATAGATAAGGAACAATAAACAACCTTGAGACTGAGAAATGAAGAGCTCTGACTCCTCCATCGAGTGCCAGGGTGGGAAAAGAGACTCCCAACTTTTCTCAGAGTCACTGTGAGCAGCCAGAGACCCTGACCATGGTCATGTCCCATACCAGGCAGGCTTTTTCTGTCCAGCACCTGATGGGTTCCTGGCCTGGCTGTCACATTCCTGTGGGGAATCCTCACCTGTGTCCCTGTCCCAGCCCCTGTGCTGAGCTGGCAGCTCTGCAGGAGCAGAGCCAGCAGAGCACACACCTCCTGCCTCTGAGCCTCTGCCTACCAAAAACCAGGGCAGGTAGACCTTGACTTACAAGTCTGTCAGAGTTGACATTAAACCTTGTTATTATGAATATCTTAATCAGCTCAATTACTATGAAATTACTATGAAATATGAATACTAACTGTATTTCAACAGGATTGATAGTTAAAGATTTCAGTAGTGTAATAGTCATAATATTTGAATCCACAATCAACTGGGTTTTATACAGATGAATCAAACACTTCTGACAAGTGATACGTGAATTTTTTGAGTAGAGTTAAAAGAGTTTCAGGAAAATAGTAATTTGACAATCATACCTGAAGACATTTTTAAAGGTTTCTTAAGTGTTAATTTGAAGACTGACTTACTGAAGAGTGGTATTTACAGAGCATTCTTGGTAACTGTCCTATCTCTAAGGTACCCATTCCGTTGTCCTGCCAATCTTCTGCAAAAGCAGCAGCTGAGTAGGAGGTTACAGGCTTACATAATCATTGTTTGCATTTGAATATTGGTAATGAAATGGCTTAGCTGAACTCCTGTGAAAAAGCATAACGATGAATTTTCAGAGTCAGAGAGATGTGGCACCAGTGTAGAATCAGATGAAAGGCAAATCAAGTGAGAGTGTCTATATGCACTTCTTTAAAATCACATCTTTGAAAGCTTTTGCCCTTTCCTCATATTGGAAAAAGAAAAAAAATTGGTCAAAGTCCAACAGTCCTGTTAGAAAAAACTTACATCAACCTCTCTGGGAGGGAGAAGGGAGAAGGGGAGATTGCTCCCCAGGAAATCTTAAACTGCTGCAGTATCAGAAGTCATGTTCTCTGACTCAAAAATCATTCAAAAGTTCTAGATTTGCAAATTGATGGGGGAAAATTTTCCTCATGTGGAATAGATAAAAGAAAGAGCTATGAAATTAAAAAACAAAAAGGAAATGTCTCTGTGTGTGAGGAAAAGGCAGTTCCTGATTCTCCAAATTCTCCAACCCATTTAGCTTAGACAAAAGGACGAATTATCAGCTCATGTTATATAAGCTCTTCAGTTATTCTTTACATAAGACAGGTAATTTATAATTCCCAATTATGCAATTAAAATGCTAATTACCCCTCACCTAAACTCTCTGTTCTTGAACTGATATTATCAATTACCTTCAATCATTGCAAATCATATATGACATATGTGACAGTGCTGAGTCCTGTATTATTTATGGACTTTCTGTTTCGTGTGTCTCTGGTTTCCAGGTAGTATTAATGGCTTTACCTTGATAGATTTGGCTTCCTGAAGGAATGGTATTCCTTCTGATCTGTGTTGTTTTGTATCTTAAAATATATCAGCATTTTAGGGTAATCTTACCCTCTGTTCCTGCCCTGAGCTCTGGCTTGTGATTCACTTTAGTACAGAGAAGTAACACACTTAGAAATCCCAATATGAATTATTTATTACAGAGGTGAGCCCACTTACTTCTGTGCTGCTTCTACACAGCTCTCCCTTCCTTCATAAATGTTCTTACTGTATTTACATTAATGTACTGCCAGTTTCCTGTGTCATACTTGCTTGCCAAAGTTACATTTCTTCTGTCCCTGCTGAACTCAGGCAGCATTGGTCACTTTTAAGGTTCTATTATTATGTAGCATTTGCTGCACATAAAGGAAAATAACTTATTTAAAGAAAACACAGTATAAATAAGAACAGAATCTAACTGTTAGAGTTCAGAAGGATCAACATTTTTTTAAAATCATATATTATTTCTGCTTGTGCATGATACAAATTAGGTCAGTTGTAAATAGAGATGCTTCAAAGTATAGCTCCTGTCAGTATATCTGGTTGATAGTAAGCTTCAGCAGCTCTCCTCTCTGAGCATGCACAATAACCCAGCCAGGGATTTTAATCTAAAAGTTTCATTTGGAGTAGTGTAACCAGTTAGTTTAAGAAGTCAATGCGCATAAGTGGTTTTATTTCCTGTTGTTCATGGATCTGCAAGTTCTGTTCTAAACAATTTCCAGGCAGAAGTCATTAAGTGTATTGTCTCCAAGGTGAAGAATAACTTTGCTCATCTGCTCATTGTGCTATTTTTCTTGTTTGGCTGCAAGTTACTAATCCATTGTTTTTTCATTAATAGTAAGTTGGATTATTCCTTCTAGATTTCTCCACTCTATTTTACTCTTTTGCAATGAAGTACTGACTTGTTGTTGTTGTTGTTTTTGTATTAAAACAACCTCAGAGATGTCTTGCAGTACTGCTGTGTGCTGTTGTGAACTAAATGAAAATAGGATTAGATGGGCTAAGCCTTTAAGCATCGAGTTGCCCATGGAAAATAAATTACATTAGCAGAGTAAGTAGGTTAACAAAGAAAAATGCTCTCTTTTTAAAAGCCTCACTATGTGTAGTGTGGGATTAAAGGAAGCACTGCTCACCTTGTTCCTGTATTCACTGATGGGATGTTACTGACACCGTGTCTTCTTTCCTCTGAGCATCTTTCAGTCTAGCTTGGTGTTGATATAAATGCTTTAGTAATAATTTGCACATTATATTTACTGTGGTTCAACAGTTTTGTGGGGTTTGTGCTTTATAGCTTTCTTACATGGAGATTTTAGTGTGTCTAAATGATCAAAATAATGGCTCTCAATCCTGGTATAACTGGAGAGATCAGCTTTGGAATATTTGGCCTTTTGTGAATGCTTTAGAAAGGCTTTGGATTTTAGGTTGTATCATGGCTATACTTCATATTTACACCATACAAAAACATAATGGCACATTCTAGTTGATATTCAAAAGCAATTCAGTGCACAGGTAACTAACAGATATTCATCTACATTATAGTAGAGGAAATGTATTGTACTTGAATATCTGTGTATAGGCTTTGCCCCGGGAGGTCCTGGTTGTCCTTGATGGACTGCAGCTGTGATGTCCTTAATTGGGCTGCAGCTGTGACCAATGAAGAGAACTGGGATAAAAGGGGGTGGGTTAGCCAGTCAGGGAGAGCCTTGAACTGAGAGAGAACAGCATGTAGCAGAAGGAGTCTGTGCTGTGAAGATCTGCAGCTATAAGAATATGCTAAGGAGGTATGGGACTTTAGAAATCTGATAACAACAGTATTGGACTCTAGAAAAAGAACAACAACAATTGGTGACCCCGACGTGATAATTGGTAGAAGATAAGACAGCCAAGAGCTGTGAGAGAACATAGCCTTTGGGTCAAGGAGCTGTGAAACAGTATGGCATTTGAGCAAGGAGCTATGTGTGTTGTACATGGCCTTTGAGTCATGGGGAAATATGTGTGTTGTACTTGAATATCATCTAAATATCTCTATGTAAAACCTGCTTCTGTAAGTAAAAGAAAAGGGGGAAATATAGTAGAGGAAATGTATTGTACTTGAATTTCTGTATAGAGGCTTTGCCCTGGGAGGTCCTGGTTGTCCTTGATGGGCTGCAGCTGTGATGTCCTTAATTGGGCTGCAGCTGTGACCAATGAAGATAACTGGGATAAAAGGGGGTGGGTTAGCCAGTCAGGGAGAGCCTTGGAGGAGCCCTGAACTGGGAGAGAACAGCATGCAGAAGAAGGGGTCTGTGCTGTGAAGATCTGTAGCCATGAAAACACACCAAGGAGGTATGGACTTTAGAAATCTAATAACAACAGCATTATGGGACTCTAGAAATAGAACAAGAACAATTGGTGACCCCAATGTGATAGTTGGTAGAAGATAAGACAGCCAAGAGCTGTGAGAGAACATAGCCTTTGAGTAAAGGAGCTGTGAAAGAGTATGGCCTTTGAGCAAGGAGCTGTGTGTGTTGTACATGGCCTTTAAGTCATGGGGAAATATGTGTGTTGTACTTGAATATCATCTAAATATCTCTATGTAAAACCTGCTTCTGTAAGTAAAAGAAAAGGGGGAAATATAGTAGAGGAAATGTATTGTACTTGAATTTCTGTATAGAGGCTTTGCCCTAGAGGTCCTGATTGTCCTTGATGGGCTGCAGCTGTGATGTCCTTAATTGGGCTGCAGCTGTGACCAATGAAGATAACTGGGATAAAAGGGGGTGGGTTAGCCAGTCAGGGAGAGCCTTGGAGGAGCCCTGAACTGGGAGAGAACAACATGCAGAAGGAGGAGTCTGTGCTGTGAAGATCTGCAGCCATAAGAACACACTGAGGAGGTATGGACTTTAGAAATCTGATAACAACAGTATGGGACTCTAGAAATAGAACAACAACACTACATCTTCTAATTGCAGTCATAAAAATAAAAGAAGGAACTACAGAAAATTCTCCCAAGTCCCGTCCGGAACTCCCTTAAGTTACTGTGATTTCCAGTTTGTAGTTCAAACCCTCCTGCTTACATTTCAAGGGCTATGTTAAAAGAATACTATTTTTGAAGTATACAAAGGTTTCTTTTTATTAGGAGGCAACTTTTTCAAATATCTGTTTTCAATAGAAACACTATAACGAGGTACTGACCTACAAGTGTCCTTGATCTTCAGTACTTGTACTCTTCACAGGGCAGCCTGACAGCAGATCCCTCTGATACACAACCTAAATTTGGGTTCTTCTGCCATTATCCACAAGTGTTCTAGATGCAGGTCCTGGCAATCATGAACAGGATTATTGAGGGCTTTTCTCTCTCTTGTCAGAAGCCATGGGATGAGTAATTGTCCCTCCAGCCTCAAGTGATGTGCATGTCTCATTCTGCAGTTACTGAGGGTGTGGGACCATCACAAGGTCACTGAGCAATCTATTGATCAGTGTTACAGAAATTTGGCAAGGATTTAAATATTTTTTGCTCAGATATTCTTGCTTCTTTTAGTTCCTTTTGTATCTCTCTTCTCTCCATGTTTATCATGCTTTCTGTAATTGCATTTCTTACTAGTTTTGTAAGATACAGGTCAAAATGCTCAATTGGATTTTTATTTAAAACTTGAACCTTTTTGATCTAGAAGTGTCTTGGTTTCAGGAGTGAATAGCTGAGAAATGCCAATGTTGCTTTTTTTATAAAGCAATGTTTGTTTTATAAAAAAAGCAATATTTGAGTTATATTTCTTATAACTCAAGAGGAGCTGATGATAAGAAATTAAATTAGAGATTATTGATGTACTTCTTTTGGAAATAAAAATAATGCTGCTGAGTGTGCATGGATGTGTTGTATTCTAGTATGAGGAAAAACTGAAAATAAGCAAAATGTGAGAGCAATCAATACAGATAGTTCTATTCCTCCTGCTTTATGTGTCTTTATTTTGTAAATTCGTTTAAATTAGGACAACTGTTAACATTAAACTACCTTGGTTAATGTAATTTCCATTCATAGCACACACATGATTGTAATTGTCAATCTGCATTAGATAGCAGTAGAAGCTGGACCAGAGATGACCATAAAACACAAACATCATTGTCAGAGTGATTTGGATAATTTATCAGAAAAACTGTTCATAGAAGCTTTCACTTTAATGGCTTTTTAGGCTGTTTGGAAGTTGAGGCTCTTTAAGCATTCTGGATTTGTTTGGATGTATGCAGTACTCCATAGGATCTGAAATACAGCAATTATATACTTGTTCTGTTATTTCTACTGGTGAATAACCCATTATTTCTGAGAGTTTTCTTCTCTGCAGTCAGCACAGTCAGTGAGACAGTTGAGTCTCAGCAGAGCAGTGGGGTTAACATAATCTTGTGCCTCAGCAAATTTGGAAGGAGGAGAAATTCACTCATGTCACATTTACTTGAGTTGATGGTGACTTATTCTTGGGTTTTTTTTAATTGATGGGAAAAAACAGTGAGTTTTTAAAACTGCCTTAACTCTCTGCATATTGTCAGTCAAAGACAGTGATGTTTTTGACAAAAAAAAAAAAAAGAGAACCAAACCCAGGATGTTCTTTTACACAGTAACAGCAACAAACCAATTGTGTCCAAAGCAGTGCACGGCCCATGCCAGCTCTAGCAAAGCTGTCTGCATTTACAGGTGACATGTGACAATGCTCCAGTGGTTGGTCTGTGCACACCACTGAGGCCATCCTTCCATGGGAGCTGATACACACACCCTCTGCAGAAATACTGCCCAAATAAACATGGCATGACCTTTGAATCCTGTGCAAGGAGAAGAGCAAGAGCCGCTTCATTTCTGTACCTCTGCTGGTGGCGTTAGAAGCTCAGGGTAAAGCACCCAGCACCAACATAAAACTGACTGAACACACATATCCTCCAATCCACACCACCAGGAGGAGCTCAGGATGCAAGGTTTGCAATGGATGCAGAGTGCCAGATTAAATTATATTCCATCCATTTCAGCCTCTGTACTTTCCTGTTGCTCTTATGGATGAAGGTTTCTGCAGAGTGTAGAAAGTGAAATCTTAGTGTGATAAGTGCAGAATCTGCATTAACTTCAGTGGAGCTGGGACTTTGCCTTCAAAGTCCTGGTACTTCTCTAATTCTATATATATTCTTTCTAGCTTTGAAAAGCCAGCCTTTGTCATCTTCTTTGTCACTTATCTGTGCCATATCATACAAGGATGTTGGCTGTCTCTGATGGAAATTTTGGATTTTTTTTCCCAACTGCATGAAGTCATACCCTGAAAAAGTAAATTCAAAAAGTGATGTGAGTAGTTTTACTAGCAGGAAACTCATCACCTGGCAAAGTTGTACCATCATCAGCTCAATCACACAGGTGGCCCCTTCTTTCTTAGTCTTAAAAGGAAGTCCATGATGTTTCATGAAAACAGAAACAAAGTTCAGACAACAGCTGGATTACACAATGCATGTCTTAATTTATTTATTGTTTTTTACTGCTAGTCAGGGAGTTCTGCAAGAGGTGACTGCCATTACTGGCTGCATAGTTTCATATTAATTGCAACTATGAATATATGATCAGTGATCATATGGAAAAATAAACCTTGCTCTCCTGCATCACTGATGATGAAAAGATATTTAGGCCCTTCATATTTCATTTTTACATTTCATTTTAAGCTCTTTATAAGGTTACTGGAAGTTGCTGTCTAGAGGACATAGTTTATTCAGTCATTTAAGGTGAAGGGTCAATAAAATACTCTAAAAGTTGCTTCCTAAAATGTAACTATACATGTATAACAGTAGATTTATTGTGCAGAATGTTTCTGTACAGTGTCTTGTCTCAGAGAGCAAAGCCTGCCTGCAAGCAAATGTTTCCATATGAAATGTCCATTTCTGTGCAATTATGTCTGTGTCAGAAGAAATGACAGTTTAGGTGATACATTTTATCAGCTCAGTTTAGTGATATCTCTGCTGGGTTCTCACCATGTCAGAGTTTCTCCTTAGCTTCTCTGGCATTTGACCTCTTCATTGCTATCATTCATTTGTGGGCCAAAACAAACTTAGTGTTTTCTACCTTGTAAACCACCACAGTATTTTGAACAGAAAAGAGATCTTGTAAACAGGGTGTCCCTCCACTGAGTCTCTAAATTGAGGCTTTTCTTTTTTCATATGTGATTAATTTGTATGTTTTCTTTTTTTCCCTTTAAATACTGTAATTTTGTGTAATTTTAAAATCCAGTTTAGATTTACAAGCATGTAATGTCTTTAATGTCTTTTGAATTTGAATTGTGTTCTGGGGCTCACTGCTGAAGAAGGACAAAATCACAACATCTCTATTCTTTGAATAGCACCATTATCATTCTATGCTGATGAAATTATTTCAGTATTACAAGAAATGAGGTTTTGGAATTCATTCAGTATTACAGGGAATTGGATTGTAACTAGAGCATATTTCAAGAAGAATAAAAGGATCCATGATATGTGCTTAGCTCGTAAAGCACCTAATCCTATATTAATTGTGCTTTGGGCAAATCTGCCCTCATCTGAAGGGGACTTTGACAGTGAAGATGAAAATATTGTAATGCTTTTTAAGGCCAAACAGCTCCTCCAGCAGGATGGCAGTGAAAGAGGAGTTCCACAGGCTGCTCTGCCTGCCCTTCCCTGCCCCAAGCACACACAAAAGCAAACAATGCTGTGTTGTACTGTCCTTTATAGGCTGCAGGAGACTTGGCCTCATGTTACCACAAGATCTTCTTGCTCTTGGGATTGAGTTTGTGTTAATTTTTTTCCCCATGTTTGGACAGGGAAAGATCATAGAGGCATTTAGGTACCATAATCTGAAATTGAGTAAGTCTTATGTTTTCTCTGTGTCTGTTGTGCTACAGACAAGAAAACATGAGGGTGTCCATTCCAGCCCAGGTGGAATGTGATGCAGAAAGGACGTGGTTTATGTGAGGGGAGAGCTCTGCTGCCTTGTCTGGAGAGTGAGCATCACAGTCAGATGCAAATTAGGGTTAGGGGATATTAGTTCAGCTTCAACCATGAGGTGTCTGTGAGGTGGTAAATGGAGAGGACTTCTGCTGAAATTATTTTTAAGGGCTTTGACCAGTCTGGCAAGCTCCTTCCTCTGTGAAGGGCTGGGTGGACTTCACTTTTCCTGAATCTACATGACATAGCTTGAGGGTAGCAGGATTGAAAAGGTGATCATGGATGTGATTGTGTGCCTGAAATGCAGCAATGCAGTGATTTTCTCAGTTCCACTTTGGAGAGTTTGGGCAGCTTTACCAGCTTCAGCATTTTGCCTGTCACCGTCCTGTTTGTTCTGTGGTCAGATGAAGTCTCTTGCCAACAGTAATTTCCCTTTTGGTGTGGAGCTGTAAGGAAAGCAATTGCCATTTGAGGTCACTGAGCTGCACTGGGGGCCTCTCCTCTGCTGCAGAGCTGCTTAAGCTCTGTGGAACTCACCTGCAGCTCTGCAGGCTGCTGAGCTCTGCATGTGGGGCACTTGGAGTGTTCAGCTGAGCACAAATAGGCAGAGATTGGGGACTTACACCAACACAGCTGTACTCAAGCAGAACTTGTTTTTCTACCTGTCTTGGGGTGATTTTGCAGAAATCAATAATCAGCACCTTTGTTTCTTTGCAGCCTGTTCCAGCACTACTGCTACACTCGAGGCGGCATGCGCCACACCTCCTACACTTGCATCTGTGGCAGGTAAGAGGATGATTTACACTGAGCTCTGCAGGCTTCATAGTCAGCTTCCCCCTGGGTATTTGTAAAATTGGTCCTTTTAGGCATGCCATGTGTTTGCAAATGGCACCAGAGTGAGTTCTGACCTGTTTTCACTGGAAAAGACAAAGAGAGGTAGGTGGTTACCTGTGTCTCCTGAAGACATAACGTGGTAATAGAGTTTGCTGCACTCCAGAGGTTCCCCAATGGCTGCTCCTGCTGCTGCCAAGATCCTGTTTCTGCTCACCCCTGTGCTGCACTTGGCTTTTTTTGTTAAATAGCACCATGGAGAGGGGCTTTACAGCTATTCTCTGTTGCTCAGAAATACTTTCTTTGAAATACACCTTAAGCATTTCTTCTCATCCTCTAAGTTCTTTGTCTCAAAGATTAGGATGCAGTTAAACTAATCTCTTTGGAATTTGGAATTTTTTGCTCTCTCTGCTTCTTGCTGAACAGCTAGTGTTGAAGGTTACTGTATTTGGGAAAGTAGTATAAAAGTTCTCCCTGCAGTTGTAGAAATGCACAAGAGAACAGTGTGGCACACATGCTGAAGAACAGCTGTGTGCTTCATGCAGAGATTCATCTTACTTAGTGGAATTAATCTAATCAGAGATGTATGACAGTGAAATGAGCCATATATGTTGGTATATATGTTCCACTTGTTCTGCTGCTACTCAGAAATATTTGCCCTACACTGAAGTCACATACACTTAGAAAAGATAATCTTTATGTTAATGACAATAATTCTATATTGCTTTGAAGGTAATAAGAACAATTAGCACCTTCACTTCTTTCTGCAGTTTACTCAATTGCTTATTTGTAAATGCAATTTTCCAATTTATATGCAAAATTGCAGCAGGAGCATGAGCAGTTTTATGGCAAATTGTGTATCTAAAATGTCTGAAAAGTTTCCTGGTTTAAGTACCATTGTATAACTTGAGAATTAACATCCCAGTGAAATGAGACTCCATCTCTAAGCTTTTGTCACAAACAGTGATGATGTGATTTTCAAAGCCATGCAGACTTCACACTCACTTGGAGTGGATCAGAACCTGTGTTTGGGTGCTGGTGGCCAAATCACTTTGCTAAAGCTACAGAAATGTCTGGGCAGTGTTTGTGTGGTGGGGACAGGCTGAACTCTCCACAGGACTGCATCACCCCCAGGAGGAGGAAAGCTCCAACAGCAGCTCAGAACTGGGTGCCCACAGGAGCTCCCTGGGTGTCCTGCCCTGCTCTGCAGGGATGGGGGTGGAATTAGAGTTGCCTCTGAGCTATTGAAGGATTTAAATCACAGAGAAGGGCTGTCCTTGGAATGCCATATCCAAAAAACCCCATTTTTTTATTAGCAGCTGCCATTGTATCCTACCACTAATAGTACAGCCAAACCTGATTTAAAAAATATAGTTACATGAGATAGCAATTTACAGGCAAAGGTCTTTGTATTCTATGTTCTGACTATGAGTGATGAAGTAAGAATGAATAATATTAACAGTTTTAAGCTAGCTCCTAATAAATGAATTAATTCAATTAACATAATAATGGCAAAAATAATAGACATTTTTTAATGCTGTGAAAATGTCATGCATTGTAAATATTTCACTTAACTACATTTACAGCTAAAAATAGCTTTTGCAATTAGGATTTTTGAATGTTTTATTCTATTCATGCTGAATTTTATATTTTCCTGAACACTTAAAATGGGCATATTTTGACAGGATCTTTCCTTTTTAGATTACAGGCCTGATAATATTTTCCATAGAAAAGAATAATCCTTTTAAATAAAAAACAAGTTTGTTTTCTTTTTTTTTTTAATATGCTGATTAAGCTGAAAATCAGGAGTAATCAATACAATATTTCAGTACAGAAATAAATCACTTGTCATGTGATGGGTGCATTTAGTTATTGCTGTCCCTGTGCACTGTTACATTCTTGAGGAGATGCTAATGAATATTTGGTGTGACCAAAAGTGCTCCATGTGTTGACTGTTACTATGAGGATAGTAACACACATTGCTGAGTGTGACAGGGTGTTACCTTTTGACATCAGTCCTGTAGTCAGTGATGCTTTCAAAAGCTGCCAGCTGGGGAGTGGATTGAAGTGCAGACATCACTGAGTGTCATGGAAGGAGAATAGGAACATTTGTTAAGCATACTCCAAATGCTAATGAATTATTCACTGCAGTGTCAGGATACCAAGGAACCATTTTTACAAATGGGAAAACAAAGGTAACCCATTCCCATGTCCTGGTGATGCTAGGGTGGGTGGCATCCATTGGGAGCAGAGGCTCCAGCTGGAGTTAGGTGGTGGTGGGGGCATTGGTATCTCTGGAACCACCACAGAAACCACCAGCAGCTGCTGCTTGTTGCTCTCTCATCTTAGAATCAGGTTCAGATCTCCTTGGCTGATGTCTCTGGGCAGATGCCAGCTCTCATCCAGTGCTATCAGTCATCTAGAATAACCCTGTGCAGTGGAATGCCTTCTTCTATCTGAGGGTTGCCAAAGTGAAGCTTTTTGGACCAGGTTAGGATATTATTGAATCAGCTTTTCTTTCTTTAACTTCAGTACAACTTTTTTAGATCTCATGCCTTAGACACAGAAGTAGCAAGAAGGGTTAATGCTTTCTTCTGGGTTGATTCTATGATGATTTAAATCATGATGGAAATAGGTCAGCTTTAGTCAATGATCTTTGTTTTTTCTTTAGATGTCCTTAATACAGAGCTACTAGCTACACTTTTTGTAGTGCTGGATGCTCAGCATAGTCCTGTTCTTAAAATATTGCTGACATTTCTCTTCTTTCTTCTAATGATTTGTTTTCAGGATGCTTTCTGATCTCAAATGCATCTTGGGGGATCGTTTTCCTTTGCTAGTAATCAGAATCTCTTGCTACATTTTGCATTCTCAGTGGTGTTAATTTGCAGCTCTTCTGCTGCTTTGTGCAATTCTTTCTGGAACAAACATGTCTTTGACACCAGTTAGAAGCAAGTTATTAAAGGAATAAAAATGGATACACAGGAACCTCTTGGAGGATTTTTCAGGTTGGCTGCCTGAATGTGAGCATTGACATCCTCATGTGTGGTGATTGTCAGAGGTGCTGACCAAAAGAAGGCAGGAAAGCCAGTGATCCTCACCTCCCACAGCATTTCATCATAAACTGCAACTTGGCACTCCAGTGCTAGACCTTGCAACTGTTGCCTCTTGGAAAAGAAGGAAGCAGCTTCTACATGAAGGCTCATTTGCTTTCATTTGCTTGAGTGATAAAGTTCTGGAATGTTCTGCCCAGGGAGGTGGTGGAGTCCCCATCTCTGGGTGTGTTTAACAAAGCCTGGATGTGGCACTGGGTGCCAGGGTTTAGGTGAGGTGTTGGGGCTGGGTTGGACTCCATGCTCTTGAAGGTCTCACCCAACCTGGTGATTCTGTAAATTCTGTGCTCTGCCAGTGGCTTGGGGTTTTATTTGACTTGTTTTAAGGCTACCTTGAAAGGCTTACTGAATCAGTGTGAGCAATTTCTGGCTAACTGTGGCATTTACCTTGTGGGTACACATCATTTCTGCAGCATTGCTCCAGAAGCATCTTCCTGCCTTCATCTCAGGACAGGGGTAAAGATGCAGCCTGCAGGGGAGATTGGATGTGCTCTTAGCAGGATCCCACTGGAGGTTTCCATATGTCTGTCTTAATTTGGGTCAGTAGTGCATGTCTGAGTCAAGCTCTCCCACTCATCCTCAGCTGCAGGGCCTGCTCAGAGCCAGGGGTCAGTCCTTCAGTGCACATGCTGGTTTTGTTTTGGGGGAAAAGCACTTGGGGAGCTTTCAAGAGCACGTTGGCTCTGCCTGGTTGCTAATGGGTGGTGAGCCCAGGGTGTCTGCCCAGAGCCAGCCAGGGGAGCAGACCTTCTCATGCCAATAAATCCCTGAAATGCAGATGGTGTGCAGATCTGGTCTTCAGCACCAACTGTGCTCTCTGTGCTGTGATCCCCTGTGTGTGACAGAGCCAAGATGTGCCTGACAGATCAGGAGCCTCCAATGCCAAGAAAGATTGTGCCTGCTTAACGCTTCACCAACGGTGCTGAAAAACAGATCCTTCATGCAGCTCCCCTCACAGTTGGTGCTGAGCCTCACAGAAATATTTTGTAAACTAAAACCTTTACATTAAAATGTGCAAAAGAAACCCCTCATCTTTGTATTTGCAATGTGTTTTGTTGAAAGCATTTGTGCAGTTGTCAAATTTGAGTATATGACTTATTTATGCACTGGTATGGTGTTTGTCATTGAGGGTGCCAGCACATCTTGGTAAGTAAATGAGCTGTCTGCAAATCCATAAGCATGGACTCATGCCCTTAAGGTTCATGATAGTTTAAAAAAAAAAAAAAATATATATATATAAAACATGCATATATATATAACATGCACATATCTATATTTATATATATAGATTTATATATATAGATTTATTTATTTATATATAAATATATGCATGTGCTGTTTGATTCTCCTACTTTATCCCCAGTATTGGAGGGAGATAAGGAATAGTATCTGCAGCTGAACTCCTGGCAAACTGCTGTGGAGTATGGGTGTGCATGCCAGCTGTTGAGATGGAGACAATACAAAGCAACACACCCCTTTTTCAGAAGGCTTCAAGCTGTTTTTATTCTAGCATGCATGCTTTTTATACATTCTTTCAAAGCTCATAAGTTTACACTTTACTCATTGGTCAGAAGAGACAAAAAAGTGCTTACTGGAATAGGCAGTTGCAGGTTTCTCTTATTTATCCTTTTTTCTTTCTTGGTTTCTATGTCAATGACCTTGATAGAAAATTCTTTCAGGGGTAAGCATGGATCCTCTCATCAAACTTCTCTCTGGCTCACAGAAGTCTCTGTAAAACCTCTTCCACAGTTGGTGCTTTTTATTGTTTCCTGTGTTTTTCCTTAAACACCAAGCAGTGTTATGCAAGGTCATTCCATTACTTCCACATGCCATCCTCCCAAGGTTTTAGCCCTGCACGTGGGAAGCAGCTCCTGATGCAGGGGTGCTGCTGACAGAGCAGGGCAGGAGCTCTGCTCCCCTGTCCCCTGCTGGGAGAGCTCAGCTGGAGCACAGCTCCCACTGCTCACCCTGCCTGCCACAGACACCTTTGCTTTCCATTGCACTCCATTGCTCTATTACAGATCTTTTCTTCAGATAGAGCAAACTAATTTTGAAAGTGTCCTGGTGTGGAAAATATTCCAACAGTGCCCAGGAGACAGAACATCTCAGGAAGAAGTTTATATCTGTCTTCATCTTGTATACAGGGTTTCTGGGTCCATTTTTAGCTATCTGCACAGCTGCAGAGGTTCTCAAGTCCAGCATGCAGCAAGGAAAAAGCAGCCAGCCAGTTGTGAAACTGTGCTAAGCCATTGGACCAGCATCACAAAATGAA
The DNA here is from genome assembly GCF_051311805.1 of Agelaius phoeniceus. NCBI lineage: Eukaryota > Metazoa > Chordata > Aves > Passeriformes > Icteridae > Agelaius > Agelaius phoeniceus. The sequence continues at coordinate 3,858,096 of NC_135276.1, forward strand.
TGTGTTGCAGCCTTAGTTCTTAGGGCTTTTAACTCTTGATTTAACAACTTTTAACTTTTCTAATTTTTCTCTTTGGAGTGTGTGTAATTTTATGCAGTAAACTTTGTATCAGAAAATCATCCCTGTGATTCTGAAATATCACCTTTCACTGTCTTATTGCATAGTTAAAAATACTTAACAATAAATACTTCCTGTCTTAACACATTCAGGCTGTAAGAGCCCTCTGAGATCATGCAGTCCATCCATTAACCCAGCACTGCCAAGTTCACTGCTGAACTGTGTCCCCAGGTGCCACAGCTACATGCATTATTAAATACTTCCAGGGACACAGTCCAGCCCTTTAGATAGGGAGCCTGCAGAAACCTACTACTTTCTACTCCATAATCATTGTTTATGAAATTATCTGTATGACTGATGATCTGTTAAATATCTAATATCACAAGTACTTAATGTGTCTTGAAGGTAATATCTTTTTGGATACAGTGCATGCTTACTGTTTTTGTAATTGCACACATCACAAGTCTAAGATGAGAAGTATGTCAGATGTCACATTTACTCCAGACACAACAAAAGATTGATTGAAATTGAGCCTCAGATTCCTGACATCCAAGATACAAAGCTGTTCCAGCACCACAGCTTGAAAGAACCAAATTTGAGCAGGGTGACCAGGGAAAGGTTCTGATTAAAGCTGGGGTACAGACTGGCAGGTGAGCTGGAAGGGCTGGAGAGAAGCTGCAGTAACCCTGTCCCAACATGGGTATTTTTGGATGTGATGTAATTCTTGCAGCTTTGTGAAGAGAAAAAACGAGAGCATCTATCTGAAGAGAGCAGTAAAAGAAAAATAGGTAGAGCTTGAGATCTTTATCAGCCTTTTAAACTGACATTTTATAGACCCAGAGGAATATCAGCAGGCAAGAGAGGATGCCAAGGCCAAATGTAGGTCACTTAGTGGATCATGGAACTTCAGAACAACAGAACAAGTGTCCATCCTTCTCTGGAGCTGTTTCATTCTTGTGAATCAGCAGTTTACTCTGAAAGGTTTCCAGGAATAAATATCTTTTCTTTGTAATGTGATTTTTCAACAGCAGGTAAGAAGAGAGTGACAGTTTTCATCCCTGCTCCTCTGCTGGCATTGTGGGCTGGGAGTGTTCCCCAAGCAGTGCATCCCTGCAGCAGAGCCCAGCTGTGGCCATGCCAGGGGGCAGCTGGAGTTGTTCCCTCAGACAGCTCAATTCCTTCTGTCCCAGTGATTCCTAGAGTGTTTCAAATGTCAGATTTTACTGCAGGGGAAGTTGGTTTGGTTTATGCCTCAGACTACTTAACCTTGAATAGGGAAAACCAGCACTAAGTAATTAAAAAAAAACCAAAAAAAACCTCATCAGAAAATAATAAATAGGTATAAATTGAAAAATTACTTGCACATAATTCTTTGCTTTACAGTGTCCTGGACAAAGGAAATGTTGATATGAGCTATGCCATGTTCCTTCTGCAGCCAGGTCCTGCCCTACAGCCAGAGTAGCAGAATTCCTGAGCCATGCCCAACTCTGCTGCACAAGTGCTGGGGTGGCTGCTGCAGCCCCAGCAGGCAGGGACTGGGCCAGCTCTCACAGGCTGCTTTTTATGTGAATGCCTTGATGCTTACAGAATTCCTTCCTATGTCACATGAATGTGTGTGTTAATGTTTCTTCTTCCACTAATTGTGCTAATTTTCTGTTTGCCCATCAGTGGGGAGAACTCAGCTGTTTTGCACTATGGCCATGCTGGAGCCCCAAATGATAAAACTATTGAAGATGGAGACTTATGGTAAGTAAAGGGTTACAGTTTGTTTGGTATTTTTGTTTTGCTACTGCTGTTTCCATACAGGAAAAAGGATATTTTCCATTCTTAGAAAAAGGATAACTGCATACTGATAAAAAGTCTAAAGCTTTAAAATAAAAGGGAGCTTTGCATGCCAGATTATTCTGGTTTCTTCCAAAGGTCCTGTACATCTGCATCTCCAGTTGAAAGGGAGGAGATATTGTTTCAAACACTTCTGAACCAGAGGCACTTAGAATTGAGTTTAAGAAATTGCTGTATTCCAAGTACAAGGGCAGTTAGAAAATTCATCATTTGAGTTTGCTTTGGACCTCAGATCCAAACCTCAGCTCTGGTGGTGGAGTGGAGAGTGTTGGCTGATTTTAGAGAACTGCATCAAATTGCAGAATGGATTAGATCTTACAAATGCCTGTGTGCACACAGACACCCCACAAGATATAGAGATTAAAATGAGTGAAGAGATCAAACACAGGTCAGGGAAGGGTGCTTCTATTCTGTGATGTGCCAAAAACTCCCTATAAAGATTTACTTAGAGTTTAGTGATGTGTAATAATACAGCTGCAAATCCCATAAAGTTTTCTCTATGTGTACTCCATGTCCACATGCTTTGCAGTATCACTGCAGGTGAGAGCAGAGTGAATGGAAGCACCAAATACATTCCCATACATTGAAATACTATTTATCTATTTGTCTGATGTGTAATATATAAAGTCATAACTTTCACACTTCAGCTCCAAAGACATGGGTCAAAAAGCCTTTGTTTATAAAAATGCAAACCTAGTTTTGGAGAAGTTGATCACTGACATGCAGTGGAGGAATTGTATAGAATTATATATTATATTTATGAGGCAAAGGGATTTTTCAGGGAATGTGAATGTGACACATGAGCACCTGCCAGGCTCCAGCCACTGCCCTGCCCTTTGTAGCCTGTGCAGGAGGAGTGTAGGTGTGTATTTTCACAGTGGAATGTAAATACATGAGGAAAAGCAAATTAGTATTATCATTGATAAGCTCAAAACCTATTATAGAAAACAAATTGAATCTCAGAAATTAAAAAATATGCCTTGTTGGCTTAAAGTTCCAGGCACATCTTCAGGTGCTGTACAGTGAACTTATGCAATTACAGATAGATAATTTCTTTATAATACTGTAAAAACTTTTTTAAAAGCTTCTTGTACAATAGTTTATGTATTATCTTCATCTGTGGTTAATATCTTACTAAACCCATCAAATACTAAAGTTAATTTATTACAGGGCAATAGTTTTGATTTGAGATTATGTTGTGTTTGAGTAGATAATATGCTAAGAGCATTTCTTGATCAGGAAGGACATACCAACATAAAAGTGTATCAGCTGTGTCAATTCAATTAAATTTCAAAAGGAAGGTGTGTGGCATACAGGAAATCTCAGCATGTGTTACTGAGAGAAGATATGCTACAGTGCATTATCATATCTCATATTTAAAACTGAGGTCTTTAAATGATGAGGCAGACCTCAGGATGAAGGCTGTGTGCAGGAATCTTTCACTTACAGTCTCCAAGGACAATTTAGTGAGTGGCTGTAGTCTGTCTTAAACCACAAGAGTTCATACAAGACTCTTTGCAAACCCTTCTTTTCTGCAGTACTGCAAAAGTCTTTAAAATATGTTTGGATTTTATCAGCCTCAGGTATGTCAGTGTCAGGAGACCATAACCTACCACATGCATCAATCACTTCAGGGTTTCAAAACTCCTGAGCAGCACCTGTGCCTCAACAAAGAGAGCAAGGTTTAACAGGGTCTGGAATAAGCTCTTGCTCTTGGTGAAGATGTTTTCAGGTGCAGGTGGTGTCAGCAAAGGCTGCTCCAGATGCAGCAGTGTTTGTTGTATTTGCAGGGTGCCCTGTGGCAGGGAGGAGTGATGGATCTGACTCCATCTTCTCAGAAGGCTGATTTATTATTTTATACTATATTATATTAAAGAATGCTAAACTAAACTATACTGAAATACAGAAAGATCCTTACAGAAGGCTAAAAAGATAATAATGAAAACTCCTGACTCTCTCCAGAGTCCTGACACAGCTTGGCCCTGATTGGCCAAAGAGTGAAAACAACTCCCAGCAGAATGCAATGGAACAATCACCTGTGGGTAACCAATCTCCAAACGCATTCCACATGAGCACAACACAGGAGAAGCAAATGAGATCAGAATTGTTTTCCTTTTCTCTGAGGCTTCTCAGCTGTCCAGGAGACAAACCCTGGGCAAAGGGATTTTCCAGAGGATGTGAATGTGACACAGGAGCACCTGCCAGGCTCCGGCCACTGCCCTGCCCTTCCCTGGCTGGCACTCACAGAGCAGACTCTGCTCCACACTGGCTTCTTAGTGTTTATCTCAAGGGAGAATAATACAATAATAAGAAAAAGTGATTTAATTTCTGTAAAGACAATTTAAAAACACACACTCATTTTCCAGAGTTGAAAATAATGATTCAGAAAAAGTCTTGAGGTGTAGCATGCATGAGCAGCATACAAATTCAGAGTGGTTCCACTGTGGGACTTTACAAATGTCTAATTTGGGTGTGGAAGGGTGTGTGTGTGCATACAGAGGAGGCATTAAATGACAGTGTGCTGATTTGTCTGTGTATATTAGCATTTGTATATTGGCTTTCAATTAAGCTTTTTAATAGCTATGGGGAGCCCTCTGTTGGATAGTCTTAGGAAGCCCTGAACATGGGGAAAAAATAGACTTAATTTTTGATGAAAAAGAGGTAAGAGTATTTCAAGGGTTATTTCTGTTTCTGCCAGCATTTTGGCATAACATTAATCTAACTATTCATAGAGTTGTGTGTAATAGAAGTGGGAGATTGGGTATTTGGTATGATTCTTAATAAATTATTCTGTAGAATTTCATGTCTTTTTCTTAACATTACTTAGTGGATATGAATAACATTCATGGGTTTTGCAGATATGTGCAGCTCAGTTTTTTTATGTACAAAGCAGTGCAGTAAGTATCATAAATAAGTCTACTAAGCACCTGAATATTAAAAAAAACACATTTGGAAAACTAGGGCTTTGCTCCTGTGAAATGTTTGAGTGCATGCATTACTGGCTTTTTAAAAAGTCTAAGTAACAAGGATTTAGTTGTTAAAAGAAGATCATAGGCCAAAATACTTGTGCTATTGCATTTTTATATCTTTATTAAGGCTGTTATTCTGACTTCTTTGTCAAAAGCTGTGGAAGGTTTAGAAAAGCCTGGCTTTATGATGTTTTTTTCTTAAATTAACCTGTATCAAGTGGGTTTATTGCTTCTGTAAGAAGCTGGTATGGAATTGTATCTCTGATAGTGCATCATAATCCACACTTTTTAGAGGTACAGCTTCTGCACTAAAAGATCCTAGTGCAAAACAAAGGGAAATTCTGACATTTCTTGGTAATACACATTGTCTTGCTAAGCAGGGCTATCCTTTTCAATCTGTTAAATATTGAAATAGCTATCTAACACAAAGCACTGTGATTGACAGAGAAAGAAATCAGTATTTTTAGGGAGGTTTAGGTGTTCAGGATACAGATATTTAACTGGTATGGATATTAAAAGCAAATATTGCTATAGCAGCAAGTCGGTGTTTTGTATAAATGATTCATGTACCATAGCATTCTGTGGTGAACATGGAAATTATCAATTTGCTCCAGACCAAACACTTTCCCCAAGCAGGTGTCTGTTGTCTCTGTGGTCAGATAAATGAGTCACCATTGTAGGCACTTGGCCCATTTACTCACTATTAACTTTAAATAACATCTTCTGCTTGGAATGTAGCAAATCACAGCCGGCAGTGGTGATGTATGGCCAGGCTATTCACAAATCCTGATTTTCTTCTGTCATCTCAAAGCTCTGACAGCTTGGATTGGAGCTGAGCCTTGGCCTGAGGTTCACTGCATCCTCTCCAGGTGTTGCATTACTAATTGGATGCCAAGACCCTTTTGTTTCTGTACTGAGGCTGGAACTGCATTTGGTAGTAGGGAGAGTGGAGTCACAAGCTAAATACTTGTTGTAGTTTGCAGTCTCCTGCCTTGCACACAAGAGGCTTCCAGCATTTTGGAAAGCCAAAGGTCTTGCAAAGTTTGGTGAGGAGTAGAATGAAATTAAAAGCTGCTACTCAAGAGGACAATAACCCAAATAAACTGAAGGAGTAAAGATCTGAGTCCTTGAGGCACAAATCAAGAGCAAATGTGCCCCTGGGAGTGGTGCTCAGAGAATGGCAGCCCCATAGGGCTCCTTCTCCTGGGCAAGTGTCTCATGAGCAGCTGGCTTTTGTTCACACTGCAGGAAGATGCTGGGTCAGAATTGGTTCCAGGGCCCTTTGGGAGGTGGGAACTCTGCTTTCAGCTCTCCTAAACTGATCCCTGACTTGGGCTGGAAGTGATGACCTGACCCTGGGAAACAGCATCCAGTTCAGTCAGAGCCAGTGTGCTTCTATGAAAAGAGTTGGCTCAACAAATCAGCATCTGCCATCTGGGAAATGAAAGCTTCCTTAAAAATAATGGAAGAAAATTGCCTGGAGTCCTCCTTTCTGCTCTTGCTGCTGTGTGGAGTCCCACCATGGCTGGGGAGAGAGGGCAGGGAGGGGACAGCAGTGAGCATCAGGAAGGGGCAGGGCAGATGTCTCTGCTCACCCCTGTGGTCTGCTGGCTTGTTCTAGAAACCTGAAGTGTATATTTTATGTTTGGATTTGAGAAGTTTCTGAGTAAAATTGGAGTTTATTGCATTTGATTTGCAGCCTGGTGGCTCTGGCAGCCTGACTTTGTGGTTTCCTGGCATTGCCATGTGCCAAACACATGGCAGGAGTTGATTGTTCTGTTGCAGTTGATCAGCAGGGCTCCTGCAATGTTTGGCAAATAAAAAATATTTCTGTGATCTTAAAATAAACATTGATTCTTCATGATGAGGCTTATACTTAAATAATAGAAATGTAAGAAAATCAGCCTGATTTAACTGAAATCAGATGTAACTGAAATAGGTACAGCTGTTACCTGAAGTGCTTTCCTGCAGGTGTCATGGGTTGCAGGTCTTGGTATTTTTGTGGCATCTGACAAATATACCTCAGTGAAAATTCAGCACTTTGTAAACACTTCTCATAGGCAGGTTCATTGACCTTCAAGCATTTACTGATATTTTTGGGGATTAGTAGGTCCATTTCAGCTTTCCAAAATAATGAAAATAATTGTATATTCTGCTAAAAAACAAACAAACAAAAAAAAACCCCAAACCTTTTGAAACATCCTCCTAAGTTACAATGTTAATGAAGGGCAGACCCTGCTGCTCCCCACCCCAGGGAATACAGGCACTCACCTGGGCTGGGGCAGCTGCAGGGGGATCCTGCTCCCCCCTGGAGCCAGGGCCACAGTGGGATTTATGAACAGGGCTGGGCTGAAAGCATAAATCAGGGGGGCACAACCAGCATCAACTGCTTGGGAAGTGCAGCAGACCTAGGAGAGAATCCATTAACCTTGTATTACCAGTGGGACTATCTATTATTTATAAAATAAAACTAGCTTTTAGAAGTTTAAACAGAAGCAGGTTGGATAATCAGATGATGGCTTTCATTTTATTTGACTGTTTATTTTAACATTCACATCATTGCTTATTGATGACTTCTTTCATTGCAATAATTTCTAGATTTCAGTGACAGCACTGGGCAGAGTACAGTGTCCTTGGTGAAGCAGAATGTCTTTCACTGCTGTTCCCATGATGTGCCATCACTGCTGTGGGTGACACTAAAACAATTTTTACCTGGAGATAGTTTTATTGCATTCAGGTACCAGAAAACTTTGTTAGTGTCACAAAACCAAACACATCTGTCATAAAAGTACAACTTTTGCATAATGTCAAATGATTTAAGTGTGTCTTGCCTGTATCAACAAGCATGGCTATTTCCTGAGTCAAATGACAGAGCTGGGGATATGGAAAACTGTCTGGTACTGCAAAAAGCTTTTATCTGAATGGTTTAACTCTGAGGCAGATTTTTGTTTCTACTTCTTTCCTTAAAGAATATGCACATTTAAATCATCAGGATAATGCTGACAGCAGGGGGCACTAGAAGAAGAGCTGTGCAAAGAAAGGAGCTTTACCCAGGTTTTCATATTGGCAACATCCTGCACTTGCCAGAGCAAACACCCAGCAGCCCTCTGGGAGCACTGCCTTTACATGCCTGCATCCTGCTCAAGCTGTCAAACTTGGGTTTGTTTCCTTCCATCTGGCACTTGGATGTAGCTTTTGGTGTTTTCTTTGTATTATTACCTGTGGTGCTCTCAAAAGATCCTCCTAGCACTCTCCTATTGTCATCTCAGAACTTTTGTTCACCACAAGGAGTTTTTCCTGGCTGCAGGTACAGGTGGTTGGGAAAGGTTGTTCTGGATGAAGCAGAGAGGGAAGATTTTCAGTGTTTGGGGTGTTTGTTTTTAATGGCTGAAAAGGGCCAAAGGACAGGTTTTAAGCTCCCTGGAGTGGCTGGTGACTCCAGGGTGTGTGTTAGGGTTAGGTTGGAGATCAGGGCAAGGTTCTGCTTCCCCCAGAGGTGCTGGCACTGCCCAGGCTCCCAGGGAATGGGCACTGGAGGCTGCCAGAGCTCCAGGAGTGCTTGGACACCAGGGATGCCCGGGGGGATTTTTGGGGTCTGGGCAGGGACAGGAGCTGCACTGGCTCATCCTTTTGGATCCCTTCCAACTCAGCCCATTCTGTGATTCTGTGAAGAATATCACTGGAGAAAGTTGCTTCTTGCAAGAGCCTGCCAGATTCAGTTGTTCATGGCTAAGCCTTCTATCAGCTAAAATAAAAATTACTTTGATGATTTTAATTCTTTGACCTCAAAGCATAATACACAGTTTTCTATAGCAAAAAGATTTGTCAATTCATGTATAATCCATGTGTATTTATCTTTTATATATGCAGACACTATGCATGTGCAATGTACCTATTGCATTGAAACTATATTCACATATTTATTGTAATATTATACAGTTTTATTTGTATAAAATGCACTATTCTCTTCTTTGGAAGAATGACTAAATGTAAGACTTTCTGTGAGTACTGAGCCATTATTTCAGGAAAATATTTTCAGGTTGTCATTCATTTCAGGAAAATATTGGAAAATTTTCAATAAATCAAGGAAAGATTTAGGTGAGCTTGAAAAAGGTATACCAGAAAGGATGGTATCAAAGTTTGCTGTATTTGTTTTCCAAACTTTTTTTTTGAATTCTCAGTATTTTATCAAGTTGTACAATAATATCAACCTAGAACCAGAACTCATTTGTCCAGGTGGGGGCAATATTGTATTTAAAAAGCAGGAGCTGACCCTCTTTTTCCATCAGATAATAGAAGTCTTTCTTTTTCCAACCCAAGTCCTTCAGTGTCTGCTATTAAAACCATCTATCCTGTGGTACAAAATATTGTATTTATTACTTCTTGAAAGCACTGTTTGTAAGATCTCAGGATGTTCATGTGTCAGATGTAAATGCTCAACCATTTTATGTGGGTGGGACCAGTATTTTCATTTGGCCTTGTGCACTTTTATGCATTTTGAAGTTCAGTGCTGTAATAATATGCAAAAATTATGGTTAGCTTTAACTTTTCAGTCTGCAGTTTTGAAACAGCTTGTTGGTAGTAATGGTTTTGTTTCTAATAATAATACAAAGTACATTGCTGCTACTTACTGGTTGATTGCAAAATTAACTGGCTATCCATTTCTGAAATAATTCCTTTGGCCTGATTCCTCTGGTTTGATTAATATTTACTGTTTTCATCAAGTGTAGGTATTTTTCATTTTGTTGTACCTATGGACTATATTAATTTTATGCTAATTCAGAAAAATTGAATTTGATTAAAAATAGAGAAATGTATTTGCTAGAATTAACAATAATTTTGCTGTAATTGAATGGCTTCTGTTAGTACTGGTTAATTCAGGCTGTGAGGTTGCTTACTGTCAGAAATAAGAGTAAGCCTATTCACCAAAGCTCAGATCACTAAGTATTAGTAGTGTGTTTGCTGTAACAAATTTTATCTTTCCTTTAAGGGCTGTGTTATGGTCTGCCTTCGAATTTTTACTGTCTATAATGTGAAATGTCTTTTGTCTTTCACATACATTTCACAATGTATGTGAAATGTCTTTTGAATTGTCAACTGTGAGTTTTATCTGTCATAGCTTTAGCATAGCATTCCCAGCATATTCTGGACTTGTAATCTACTTTTTGTGGTGGTCTTTAGCACAAACACACTGCAGTGTGATAGAAGTACTCTTGATGGATGTTGCTTGTGCTGGGTAGAATTCAGTAGCTAAATTTTTCTCTTTGGTGTGGGGAAGTCAATTGGGTAGGTCAAAATGCAATTTTAGTGGGAGTCTGCCTGGCTTTTAAACCACTCCAAGTCCCCAGCACAACCTCTGTGTGCTGCCCCTGAAGCAGAGGTAATTCCCAGCCCTTGTACCAGGTCAGTGTTGGTTCTTCCCTTGTGTCTGTCCAGGGAATCTCGTTCCCCAGGGCAGGGGCACAGGCTGGCAGAGCCTCAGGGGGAGTCCTGCTGCTCTGCTGCTGCTCCACACCAGGGCTCAACTCTGTTCCTAATTGCAGTTGCCTGCAGTCCACTTCAGGTGCTGCCATGAGGAGTGGGTGTTTCCTTCAAACAGCAAAGAAATGTTCCTACAGCAGAACAACCTGCTCAGCTGGGAATAGGCAGCCTCCTTTTTGGAAATACCTGTTGCTACCTTCACTGCTGTGCCCTTGGCTTGAACTCTTGGACATGTCCATGGAAAGGCTAGCAGCTGTCTTCTCAGGGGTTTTTCATTCAATTGTCAGCTTCTGTAGCCTATTCTAAAACTCCTGTCTGTTGTGTTCCTTTTGAGAACTGATAATTTGGAGGTTGCTTGACCAATCAACAAAAAAACCATAGGCTTTCAAAAAAACTAAGTGAACCTGTGCCATTGGACACTGGCCCAGTTTTCATTTTTATCATGGAAAGACATTGGAAGTGTTTTACTTTGGTGGGCACATGTGTGTAAGCATGGCCACACACGTAAGGAAACGTGACAATATTTACAGTGAGATCATGAAGTAACATCTGCCCCTTCACCTGTTCAGCTGCTCTCCAGTGGTTGTTTGTCAGGGCAGCACAGGTCAGAGTGCCCAGACACAGCTGCTGGAAGCTAAGGCTTGTGGAAGGGGCTAACAGCAGGGCCTGTTAGCTAAGGGAGCGAGAAGAAGCTGAGAAGTAAGAAGAAACTGATAAGGAGCTCTCTCCAAGGCTGTAACCAAAGAGACCAAGAGAAGAAAGATAAAAGAACTTTGCAGCTGGATGAAGCATTTTTAGAAAGTTAGTTAAGTCACTATAACTTCTCACCAATAGTATTATGTTGGTTTATTGTAGCCAATAGTAAAGATAGAAGAAGCATAAACAGTTGACAAGTGTATAAAAATCAGCCATGTTCAATAATAAAGTGTTACCAACTGAGACTGCTTGTGGTCTCTGCTTTATGTCGTGACCTTCTCGACAGCAACAAAAGCTTGTAGTTCTGAATGCCAGCACCCAAGAATCATGGCCTGTTTTGGAAGTATCAAACTTTTCCAATTCACTTGCAGTACCTTCCACTTCTCAGCAGACATCCAGAAATGGACTGGTTTAGTCAACTGCAGCCATTTAGTGACTTGCAAATGGAGCTGTGCTGTTCTTGCTGTGCTGTCAGGTGAGACACATTCTGGTGAAGAGCCAGTGAGCTTTGCTGCTGTGTTGATTGGGAAGCAGTCAGCTGCCAATACAGGTTTCTCCCTGGATGCTCCCCTCTCTTCCCTGCAGCTCCTCGTTGGAGCAAGTCAGCTGCAGCCATGAATGCCCCAGATACTGCTTTTCCAGTGGGGAGGCTCCTAATGGATGGAAACTAGCCAGAACTTGGGGTTTGCTGCCACCCCTGCTGATTTTTCAGCAAATTATCTCTGCTAAAGAGAAGGAATACTCTGCTAAAGAGAGTGAGTTGAGAGGCTTAGTAAATATGTCTGTTAAAAAGGGATAATAATTAGGGAAGTAAAGACAGAAAAAAGAAATCATCCATTCAGCAAAAAGACAAGTCAGATAGGTGACCCTTCCATCAGAACTTCCCCTGCTCTCTGGCACACTGTCAGCAGGGATCTGGCTGAGGTTTTCAGCTGCCTTCTGCATCTTGTGGAACCCTCTTTGCTCCTTCCCCCAGCCCAGCATGGTGTTCCCAGTACTTGTGATTTGTGTGTAGCCCCTCTGTATCAGAAACATCCCTCTGAGAATGGCACTTGGAGTGAATTTATCTCTGAACAAGCCAGTCTGAAGATTTTTTGGCTCTTTGCTCTGGGCAAACTTAACATTTTTCAGAAGGCATTAATGCAAACTGCATGGGGATATAAGAGGGCTTATATTTGGTCATGGAAATGGATTGTTTTAGTGCAGAAACTTAAGGATCTCATCTTAGATTTATTCAAGACATAAATGCTGTAAGCAAGGGACTCCTTCTTAGCTTGTAGATGAAAATGGCAATCTTACTAGTGTACATGGGTGTTTACTGAACCAGCTCTTTCATGCAGCTCATTTGGTAAATCCAGTGAGATTTAGGTTTCATTTCCTATGGGAGGAATGGATCTGAAGGTCTGAGAGGCTACAGCCTTTCCTTTTGAGCAGGAGGCTTCAACAAAAACTTGATTTCTTGTGAATACTCAGAATCAAATTTCCTACATAAAAAGTATTCTCCAACACTTTTGAAAGGTTATTCTTGACTCCACTGGTGCTGATGACAAAAAGCTGGCTTAAACCAGTGAGCCAAGTCTGGCTTCAAGACAGAGCCAGTACAAGTTCCTTGTCTTCTATGTCAGATGGAAGCTGGTAACAGCAAGGCTTTTCTCAAAAAACCTCTTCCTGACCATGGTAGGACTATACACTATGCTGTCCCAATTCTCTCTTGGGGTTTGTGATCTTATCTTACCTGCTGTTGCTTTTTTAATTGATAATTCTTGGCTAGTCAAGATGCAAGTGTACCAAAGAGTATTTGTCACTTATCTCTCTGTTTTCTTCCTTGTGATATCATTTACATTAATTCATTCTTGTGGTCTCCTATTAAACCACCCTATTTCCACATCAGCTGGCCTGTTTCCAAAACATATCTCATAGAAATGCTGATACCTAGTTCCCTTAAGCTTGAAATTGCCTTAGAAGTGTTTAACCAAACAAACAGTTGGATTTTGTATGTGAATACTTAAGGATTTAATTGCTGCATGAGGTGTAAAGCACAGAGTGCTCTCTGTGAACTCAGAGCAGAGTATGCTGAGATCACACAGCATAAACCTCCAGCTGGGGATGACTTGCTTTTATGGCAGTAAGAGGAAGACAAAACTGTGTTTACCTTTATTCCTGCTGTCCTAAGCCTGGCTGGCACCAGTTCATCTGTGTGGCTGCTCACAGGTGTGTTGGTTAGTAATGCCTCAAACCCCTAAAACCTCAGTAAATGTTGCTGAGTAAAGTGCTTCAGTTTTCACACCTGTTTAACCTGAGGAGTGAGGAGGGCACAGTAAGATAGGGCAATATCAGTTTTTTAATTGCTAGTGTTGCAAACCCAGCCAGGGGAAGGGAAGATTTTGTCCTGAGAACAGACTGGGGAGGAGGTGGGCTGCAGGTGGGTGATGCTCAGTAGGACCCTGGGTTGGGGTGCACTGCACAAGGACATCCACCTGGGTTTCACCCCAGTCATTGCTCTGCCACATGAAGAGCTGCACAAGAGCAATTCTTTTATAACCATCATGAGGAGATCCAGTTCTGAGTGTGCAGATGAAGCAGCTCTGTGGAGCAGGAAGGTGACAGCTTTATGTGTTAGCTCGTGGGAGTAGATGTAGGCTTCCCAAAAATGCCTGCGAGAGCTTGTCTTTGGGTTGGGTTGGTGCTTGGATCATAACAATTCATCCACATGGCTCAGATATCCCAAATAAAGTATTGCTTCCCATTGTGATATTGGCCATAATTTGCTTCATTGCCTGGCAGTTTCAAATTATTTGACAATAAAAGTGTCAGCAAGCCTATAAAAGTAAAACACATGCTTAAAGGAAGATGATGCTTTATTTTTGAAAAATGGTATACAGTGACTTTATGAAGAAGAGAACTATGACTTTTTATAGTCCACAGCGTTCAAATTTAAAGTGTTACGCAAAGTGTTCATGGTGCTTCACAGGCAAAGGTTAAGAAAGCTAAAATCAATATCAAAATGCATATTATTTTTCTTGGCTTGAAAGCAAAAAATGTAACTATAAATCTGCATTTTGTAGTGCCAATATTCTGTGAAAGTAACACAGCCATGTCTTACTCAGTGTTTTGTTTCAGAGGGAAAGGAGGGGAAAGGAGCTTTTGTGCATCACGTTGTGTTTCAGTTCCAGCATTGACTTACAAACCTGTATTCATTTTAAAATTGACAGGACTTGAACTATTTCCTCCAAACTTCCCTCCTGGGTTCCTGCACGGGGAGCAGAGCCCCAGTTGGGTTGTTCATGGCAGAATGCTGCAGGGACTTGCTGGGAAGGGCTGGGGAGCTGCTGTGAGGAGGGGCATGTCCAGCCAAGCCTTTCTGCAGTGCTGTGGCATGTCACACACATCTCTCCTGCTTTTTGACTATGATACTGGTTTATGTGCAAAATGATTTAAACTTGTGGGTTTATGTTTTTCCCTGTGAAAGTAATTAAATGCTGTTAGTTATTTTTGAAGGTGGTTTATAAAGCAGGCAGAAGGAACCTTGTATTCCAATGCTGTGGGCTAATGTTGGATTACTGGTTCATAAGCAAGGCATTCTGTCAGTAGAACAACTGGCATGTTATCTGATTTTTCTTATATTCTGCACTGTTCAGTTTTAGTTAGTAATGTTTACAGTATTTTGCAATATGTTTTGTAGGAAAGATTGTGTGTACACACAGAACTGAAGCCTCCACTGGGAGAGCTGTGTCCATAATGCCAAGAAGTTTAGACTATTTTTGCTATGCATCTTTTACTTATGGTATGGCTTCCTGGTCATTCTAGAAAATCAATTGAAACAGTAGCATGGAGTTTTCATGGGGTGCTCAGGTCTGCTGGCTGTTAAATCTGCTTTATACATCATGCATTTTCACCATGAAATGAAGGTGTTTGTTGCTTTTGCTCACAACAAAAGGACACAAAGCAAGATTAGCTTTCTCTCAGAAGGCTTTGAAAGAGATTGAGCTGGCCTCCTCAGCTCTAAGCTAAATCAATGAACAGTTTGACATAAAACCTAATGTCTGTCTTTGGTCAGCAACACTCCTCTGTTCAGCATCCCTTTCAAATGCCTCAGAAACCTGACAGCCTCAGCCTTATCATCTCACTGAAATCAGCAATTCACAATTGATTTCTTGCTGCAAAAGGAGTGGTGAAAGGGTATTTTTAGAATGAAGTTTTTCATCATTCAGCAGAAAACTGAACTCACAGTTTTGTCATACGAAATGTAAAGTATATGCAATGTATATGTAATGATGACATACACAGTCTGCTACATGTGCAGCACTTAATTCATCTAAAAGGGAAATGTGATAGGGTTTGGTGAATGTTTATGATATTATTGGATATGTTGTTCTGTTTTTGAACAACTCTTAAGAGGTAAGCTATAGATCAAGATGCCTGTAGGCCTGTTTTCATTTCTGCATTTAATTTGTTTATATTGCTGCTGCATTTGATAACAGTCCAAATAACATTAAGTAGTTGTTTCTGTATGTGACCCTTTTAAGACTACACTATCAGACAGGTAATTTTGTACATGCAGTTGAGAACAAACTAGAATGCACTTGTAGTATCTTTTTCAATTTACCATCTAATTTCAGTGTAAAATAAATGTGCTTTTCATAAGGAACCTCCTTTTACAAATTTTTTTTCTGGTTAGTCAACAGGAAAAGATAGTAGCTGTCAAACATTTTATTTGATTTGATATAAATGTGCTTCACCATTTATTTTGCCTGGCAAGCAAATATATGAAACTGGGCTCTTCTCAAGCTCCCATTATTTTCTCAGTATAACTACAATATTTTGGCTATTTCCATGTCTTGGGCAACATTTTAGCTAATGGATATGTTCCCAACTGAAGTTAAATGGAAGAGAATTCCTGATAAGAGCCAACATATCTCCCAGATGTCCCATTTGGTTTGGATGCTTTCTCACTGAAGCATACAGGCTGGATGGTCTGTGGTGGAATTTGAAAGATCATCTTCCCTCATGTCTCCTCTTGTCTGGAAGCCAAGAAACCTGAACAAATGGTGCTTCCTAGCTTGTGAGCCTTGTTTTGGTGTACCATCAGCTTTGGGATTTTTTTTTTTCCATTGCTCAGTTCTCCTGTAACTCAAAAATTATTCAACAGCCACTGAGTGATGAATGGCTTTGAGAAAATGCTGATAATTGTAATGTTAAAGACATAGGTAAAATTCTGCCTCTGGTAAGTTCAGAATAACTACTTTGCAGGGTAAAATATATAATAAAATATACAAATCATAGCAACTTCAGTAGACATGTTCAGGGAGTTCTCAAGTTGGAAGTCACAGCTTTCCTGTCACCATGCTGAACTGGCATTCACCCTTGGAAGTGGAACAGTTGGGCCACAGCACTGCTGCACAGCCCACTGAGCATCTTGGGACTTGATTTGGGACTTTGAAAGGCTCAGCCTGGGATGGCTTCAAAGGTTTCCAACTGATCTGTTTCTTCTTGGTACATTAGAGCATGTAGCAGCTTCTTCCATGATTCCCAGTTGCTGCAACTACTTTTCTGTGTTTGTAGATTTTTTTATGTACATCTTTAGTAATTTTAAGAAGTGAGTCTAACCATAAAATCAAAACTTAGGCAGTGCTGATGGGGTTTCTGATTCTGAGGTTTGGCCAGGCTGGTTTACAGTTCCTATTCTGGTGTCCAGTCATGGTTTTTTCACCCTGACATTTGCTGCCTGTTTTGTATCTTTTTTCAACTAGCAAATTTCTGATTTAACTTTCCATATTCCATATTGAGGTGAATGACTGTGGTGTGTGCATTAGCCTGGTAACACAGATAACTTTGCTCTCTCTCTCTGCAGCTTGAAGCCTCGTGCAGCTCTGCAGGCACTGGGGCAGTTCCTGATGTTCCAGTCCTGCAAGTCCCTGCAGCTGAGCCTTGCCCAGTCTGGGGAGGCTGGCAAAGACTCCAGGCAGGGCAGAGATTTGTTCATGGAGGAAATTGTAGAGTGGATTTGAAAAGTTCTTGGAGTAAATCTTCATGTGGCTGTGTGTGTGCAATGCAGCAAGAAGAGCCCTAGCCCTGCTGAAATATTCTTCAGTTTTATCATGATTGCCTTTGTTTACTCACTGTCCTTTGCTTTCAGTGCAGTTGTGCTGGAAATGCTGATCAGCTACAGCAGAGTGTGATAGCAATTTCTGTGGTAGTTTATATTTATCCATACCTAGTCACACATGCTGCTTGGGGACAGAGCCACACTGCAGAGTTTTCCTAATTGCTGCTGTAATTAGCACTCAGTGGCAGGGAGGGTGCCCCACTGGAGTTCCCTGCCTTCTGCTTGTGCTGTCTGACTGACCCTGCTGTGAAAAAGCAGCAAGAGCAGGAAAACTCCAAGGTTTTCAAACACACTGAAGGAAAATCATATTTCTTATGGTGATTAGCTTCTCATAGTTGTTTGGGGTAGTTGGAAGACGACTTAAATTCACAGATTTCAACTCTGACTCATTACCACAGAAATCAGGAGGTCACACAAATACTGTATCAAGATCAAAATCTTGTGTGTAAAATGTGCCTTCCTGCAATCAATACCTGATGAACCAAGGGGGTTATTTGCTCAAGTGTCTGGTCCAGATGGTTATTTGATTATTTACTGCTTTCTGGTCCTGCTGAAGGCACTGCAATACCTTCTCAAGCAGGCTTGAGAAGCATGGTACTGCACATGTCTAACGTGGTCCTCACAAGGGTGTAGAGTCCCATTGCTGTTCTTGTAGCTGATTTCTGGCAGCTGAGCAATCAGTGGTGACTCATTCAGTCATGTATAGAATAAATACACTTCTCAAGGGGTAAGCCAGGTTTTTTGTCCCCATAAAAGAAAGCACTTCATCATTTCTTTCTTCTGCCTCTGATGCAGAGAGCTGTACTGTGTGTACTTTTATGGTTGGCTCTTGCCATAATCCTTATTCCATTAACATTTCTCTGTTAAGTGGGATTCTGTTTTGGATGTTGGATGCTGTATGTGGTGCTAGCATTTTTCAGGAAAGAAAAAAAGAACATATTTTTTCTTCTGAGAAGAATTCCTAAAAACTGGGACTGAGGAGCTTAAAGTGTATTCTTCATGTACTTTTTCTCTTCCTTTCTGTGTTCTCTGAGCATTCCCATCCTGACCAGCACAGCCCATAAGGGTGTCCATTGAAGCCATGTGGATTCAGATACCCTTCTGCCAGGAGATTCCAAGGCACTGTCATCCTGTTTTACTGAGAACAGTGTTCAAGCAGTGATTATACTGGTGATCTACCAAAATGTAGATTTTATTGACTGCAGAGCAAGACAAAGAGATCTACTATGTTCAACTATTTCTTTGGAACTAAATTTTCATTTCTTTCCCCTGTGTTTCCTTTTCAGCCTGTTTGATATGGGAGGAGAATATTACTGCTACAGCTCTGACATCACCTGCACCTTCCCTGCCAATGGCAAGTTCACAGCTGACCAGAGGGCTGTCTATGAGGCAGTGCTGAAGGCCTCAAGGGCTGTCATGGCAGCAATCAAGCCAGGTAAAAGATGTGCCAGCAGGAGTTCTGAGCTTTGGTAGCAGCATTCAGGCTGTCAAATCAATTATGTTTGCATTTTAGAAAGTGTTGGAAGGGAACAAGATGATACAATTAATTTCCATGGTTAAGCAGCTTCTAATATATAGGATGGAGGTAGGATACACAACATTTTCCATACACTTTTAAAGACATAACATAGAAACAATTATTAACACAATTAGTAAGATATTTTAATATCTATTTATTTTTAATTCCCTTCATCTACTTTCTGTTCTTATTGTTGTCTTGCCTGTTTGGAAGAATGGTGCAAATGCATTTACACTCTTCATGAGACCAGTAATGATGACAGTGGTTGCTCAGATGTGTCTTGACACACACAGCCATCTTTTCAGGAAGCTTCTGCCAAATGCTGAAGTCAGAGTTCGTGTGAGCACATGTTGTGCTTCAGTTTGTTTCAAGTATCTTCTGTATTTTATGTGTAGGCACAATAGAAATCTTCTGTTGAAAAAGGGGATGGAGTGTGCATCTTTGGGAAGGATAATGAGCCTTAAAAAGCTTTCAAAAGCACTGGCTATTGGGTACTTCACTGTATGCCTTTAAATTGCAGGCAAACTGATCCAACAAATAGACATTTTCATTTGAAACAACTGTCTAGCTTAATGAAAACCTTATTTTTCTCCCATTCTGCTTTCAGGCCAGCAAATAAATGTTTTAGAGGTAGCTGCTGCTGTGATTTTGTCACTGGTGAAGGTACTTGAGCATTTTTCAGTATTACTAATGGAACATCTTCAAGAAGAATGTACTCAATGCACAAAGCACACTTATCCTTTAAATGTGCTGTATTAGTCTTCAGTCATCAGGCCTTGAGTGCCTGAGCTTTCTGGATTGCCTGTTGGAACAGGAGCAATTTTCCTGTTACACAGGCTGGCAGCAGCTCTGTTGATTTGAGCAATTTGCAAGGGAGTGATGCTTTCAGTTTTAGCTCTCATATTTTCCAGATTCTGCATTAGTATATAACTCTGAGCTTCATATGGAGTGTTAGCAGGTTCTCCTCACAGTTCAGTCAGACAAAACAATCCTTTTGCAGCCTGAGAACTGAGGACACCATTGCAGCTTCAGGCCTAAAATTGTAAACAGCAGTGAATTGAGGGCAACCTGGGAGGGTGGGACTGCATCACCTGGAGCTGTAATTGGACAATTAACCCCATATGGAAATGGACCAAAACTTATAAAAGTGTGAAAATGTGGGATCCATTGTCCATCTTGGGTGTAGCCTTGGCCAGGCTCTTGTTCTGCCCAAGGTGTATCCTTTGAAAGCCTTTTGAATAAATCCCTATTTATTCCTTTAACTCTGTCTAGCCTCTGTTCTAGGTAGCCTCTCAAGGCATCAGGAGAAATAACACTTGATGTTTATCTGCAAAATGAGACCAGATATTTTGCTACTTTAATAACAATATGCATTCTTCATCATCTGCTGTTCCTCCCCTCAAGACTTGTCCCTGTTCCTCTTCACAGTTCGTGTTGCATTTCAGTGTCACCTTTAATTCTATGTAACATTTTTTGCAGTATTTTATGCTAATAAGTTGCAGACTGTCTTCAGAATTTGAGAGCTAATATGATGTTGTGCTCAGGGTGGTGTAGAGAATTTTTCAGTTTGCTGAACACTTTATTTACAGTGTCAGAAAATAAGGAGATACTAAATTGAGTATTTCTGAGAAGTACTTGCAGGGGTCTTTTACTAGCTTTGGGAGCTTGAGATCCACAGACAGACAAATCATTCTTAATCTCTGGCAGAAAAAGGGACTGAACTTTCTGTTCTTATTGTGTTCTTGCCTGTTTGGAAGAACAGTGCAAATGCATTTACACTCTTCAGGAGACTAGTAATGATGAATTTTGTATCTACAGAAAATGGGCTGTGGGCTGGTTCATTGGTTTCATTCCTTTTCTACTTCAGAGTGCAATGAAATGCAACCTGGACTCTTGAATTACAGATCCAGTTAAGAGTCTGGTAACAATGCAAAAAGCTTCACCAACTGCTCTTTAGGTCCTTTTTAAGATCTCCTGGAGGACCAGGATTCTGAAAAAGGAGAAATGGAAATGCTGACCTTTCCAGCATGGTTAGTGCCACAGGCTTGTCAGGCTGCAGAGAGAGCCCAGAGCCCCTCAGGGGCCTGATGCCATTGTCACTGCTGTCCAGAGGGACACTCAGAGAGAGAGGCTGCAGCTCCTTCAACAAACCTCATCTGGGAGCTCCTGGACTAAATAAAGCACTGGGATCTGCCACAGAGGAGCAAGAAATGATGCTGTGAATTCACAAGAGTCTCTTCTCCCTGTAATACACTGTGTCTCCAAAAGAAGAGCTTGCAGGGTTGGAGGCACTAAATTTAAAATCCAGAGCCATCATGTTTCAGTGAGATTTTTTGGATTATGGAGCCTTTGTTGGTTTTGCTGTTATTTTTGCTCGTCTTCATTTCCCAGGTTCCCAAGGGCAGAGGCAGCCATGGTCAGGTGGCAGGAGCCATTCCTGGGTGAGAGTGGGCACAGCACAGTGCAGGAAATGCTGTTTATCTCCTTGATTGTGCCTTGTGGCAGGGCTCACAGGGCACATCTAGTAGTTGTCATCAGGATGTTAATGATTCCTGGGGTCTTTCTGACTGCAAGATAGGGATGAGTACTTTAGGGAGAGTCACTGACCAAATACTGGGTTACATAACTGTGTTTATGGAGGGACACAGCTTGCTAGCAACCTTAAACATTCTGTATAGATGTGTTTAATTCAGAGGTTTGCATTTCTTTTTACAGTTTGGCTCTCATGTGAACCTAATTACCTTTTGACTGCAGGTATTTTCTGAGAGATAATAGACCTTCTAATAAATTCTGTGTATATTTCTATATACAGACAGTTGTTATAATTTTAAAAATACTCCAAAACATTGTGTTTCATTATAGAAAGGCATTCATCTGCTGCATTCTGTGCATGGTCCCAATGTACAAACAGCTCTAATCATATATATGGGTCTCCTTTCCTTACAACTCCAAGAATAGAATTCCTTCTGCAAGGCAAATAATGTATTCTGAAAGTTAAGAATCTGTAGGATTACAGCCCAAGTTCAGTGCAGTTGTCACAACTTCTGCAGCGAACAAAATCTGTTTAAAATAAATGAAGAGGAAGACTCAGTCTTGCATAATCAGCAGTTTTGAAACCACTGAACATGGAGCACTGATGCAGACAGTGATGCTTGTCACTGAAGAGAAAGTCAAAAAAAAGTGTGTGTGTGTGGCAGTGGGCTAATTGTCTTTCCTACAAAGTCAGGCCTATGATCCAAGATGTTAGAGAGGGATGTTGCATTTCTGCTTAGGGGATATTCTTAATTGTGTCAAGTCCATCTGCATTAAATTTCCTCTTCCACAGAACTAAAATACAGGGGCAGATGTGCAGAAAATTGACACTTTCATTTCCTTCAGTGGCTGAGGCAGCATCTGTTTCTTTCTCAGAACAGTGATTTGAGAAACAATTTATATATATATATACATATATATATATATATATCTGCTTTACAGATATATGCTACATAGAAAGATTAGTTAAAAAAGAGTGAAATTGTAAAGCCATGTGTCTCAGAGTATTCCAGAAGTTAGTGTTCTAATTTGTCTCACTTCTGCTTTCTTTTTTGATCTCATTGGATTTGCCAAAGGTTGAGGCACATTAAATGCAGTCCTGGAGCACATCTCCCAGTTTACTTTCATCTGAAATGAATTCAATTCATGCACCTCAACATTCCACTGTGTACACAAAAACAGAGTAAGTGGGGACAACCAAGAGATTTCACCTCCAAGGATGATTGGAATTAAATGTTCCTGTAGATACATTCATTGTTTCTCACTCTGCTGTCTTCACACAATGCATATAACAGTAAGAGCTGAGCTAATGAGCAGCTATTCAGTAATTTAGTTTAACCTTTTGTTCTATGCATGGCCTGGAGCTGTTTATTGCCTACTGTTCAAAACCTGCTCTGAATCCAAAATGATCAATGTGTCCTCACCAGTTTTCTCTCAGAGTGCTCATCATAATGTACACAGGTGCTGGGCAGGCAAGGAAGTTTGCTTGCACTGCATCTTAATGATGTGCAAGTGTGCAGCAGTTCCCCTTCTGCAGGCAGGGGCCAGCAGGCTAGAGAAGTTAGTGTAGAAGCTATTGACTCATTTGGGATTCCAAGATGGAAATTCTTCAGACTCGAGATCTTTTTTAAGAGAGTTGATCATTGCTCTTGCTCAAACCACAGCTGTTTTGACCTCTGTTACAGCTGCTGAGAGCCCAGCCTTTCTGCAAATTACACTCCAGATTGTCAAGCCAAACTCTGGTAAAATGAAAGAAAATGATTAATTAAAAAAATGTTAAATACATTTTAAAAACCCCCTGCGTTTGAAGCAAGTTGCTTAGCATCCTGCTGGGAACCTGAGTCTGGTGCAAGAAAGGTTGCTGATTACCAGAGGCAACTTTTAGGTGCATTTGCCATGCTTGCCTTCTTGTGAAGTCTCTTGGGTTTTTTCTTGCTTGTTTTCAGCTTTTGTAACAGATGGAAGAGGACTTAGATAATGAAGAGAAATCTTCAGTGGTTTATCAGGAGCTGTGCTTGCCTTGGTGGTTGGAGTCTTCTGGAAACTGGGTAGCCCTAGAAGTAAATTAACCTGGAGCTTCCTGTGGATTTGCATCTTGTGCTTGGTGGGAAGCTCTGCTTGGTCTGGTGGAACCTTTTCCACTGCTGAGGCTCTCCTCCATGGCTGTAGTAACAGTAGCCATGAATGGATGTTGCACTTTGGCTTGCATGAGGTCTTCTGTCCTTTAGCCAGCTGCCTTCATTGCAAAACATAGCCCTGGGTCTCTTCCTTTGGCAAGTGGCACTGACATTTTTTTTTAGAACTAGAAAATTTTTAAAGATTTTACTACAGGACTGGAATAGGCAGCATCATCAGAAAGGTAATTTGAAATCCTGTGTAAAGGAGTAGATGTTCATGTTAGTGAAGGACTGAACTGTAACAGGTCAGCACCAAGGGGCCAAGCAAAGCTCACACAGACACTGCCAGTGGATATTGCTCAACTCTGCAGTCCTTGATGCTATAACCATAAAATTACTGCTTTTAGTGTAGCTCTCCCCCACCCCCATAATTGCCCAGGCTTAAAAAAGCAAACTCTGGTGGAAAAATAGCATTGTGCAGCACAGCCTCAGTAGGCATGAGGCTGCTGAGGGCAGTGGGAAAGGGCAGGGGGCGAGGGCTGGTGTGAGGTGTCAGCTCTGATGTCTGGAGCACCTCCAGTGGGCACCTCTGATGGCAGCAGCTGAAAGCCTGAGCTGCAGGGGTAGATTAGACTCTTTGGGGAGCAAGGTGGGCATGTTGCTAATAGTGGAGAGATCTGAAGGATTGGAAAGGGCACACGTGCATGGCTCCCAAATCTGTCTCACTCCATCCTTTACCCCAGTTGCATAAGTTAGATCCAATGTCTGTGTGTTAGCTTTGTTATCCATCATTAGTCACTGGTTTCACCTGGAAGACCACTATTGTTTGCTCTTTGGAATTAGTATCAATCTGTTGGGGAAAAAAGTGTGAAATAATTTGTTTTGCTGTAAGTCCCTCTCTGAAACTCAAGAAAACACCTTGTTGAAGAAACCCAATCTAACCCTTTCAAGTTAACCCTACCCTGAGCCAGGGCTTTGAACCCTCCTGGTATCCCTCCTGCCCTGGATCACTCCATGCTGTGCTGAACACATGAAACATGCCCATGGCAATGCCAGTGGTGGAGGCCAGGGAGATGCAGCTGGGGAGCAGTGCCCCTGTCCTCAGCTGTGGCTGTGCCCAGGGCAGGGGTGCTGCATGTCCCTGTGAGCTGTGGCCATTCCAGCCCTGGGCACACCCTGTTACTGTCACTGGCACACAGGGTCCAGTGGTCTTGGGGAGGTCTCTGTGGAGTGGATTCTCTTTTATTCTTCAGCAAATGACTGTGTATTTATATCATGGGCAGCCTCTCAAGTGATTTCTGCTGTTTGTTGGTCAGGTTATTATCTTAACCATTTAAAGAATATTCATAATATTAATATTAATACAATATTTATATTATTATCAATTCAATTCCTTGTTGATGAGGACATATAGTTGCTACATATAGAAAGTTTCTCTGTACAGTTTCTGTTCATAGAAACACTGCAGCTTCTGAAATAGAATAACTTGCTACTGTGTTGAGAAGAGCTAAAAAGGAAGTCTGCCTATCTCAGCTTTGCAATTAGAACTATTTTGCATTAATGCACTAGAGCATAAACAGAGTCTTTAAGATTAATGAGCTAAATATTGGAGCAATCACATACTTTCCATCTTCATCCTTTTGCAATTGCATCCTGGGACCTCCAAGCATTACTCTCTGTCTTTTCTGTAGGCTAATGGAAAATCACAGGAGAAGGGGAAGGAAGGCAGCTGGTTGTGCTTAGCATGCCTGGTACTACTGCAAAATCTATGTTGAAAAACATCTTTTTTTTAATCTTTAAAGTTATATACATTAATATTTGGGGTGCAAGAAAGAAGGAATTAAAATACCTCGCTCTGTAAGGTCCATTGTCCTAAATTCCAGTTTCAAAAAAGATCTCCTTGTCTAGCAAACTGCTCCCAAGGAACAGTTGAGTAAGGCCAGGTTGGCAGCCACTCAAGTCCCTATCTCTACATTTTTATGATTTGAAAAGCTTGTGTATACAGAGTCCCCATTGAATCAAAATTGCATTCAGACATTAGCTATGCAGCTGGGAATATTTGCTGATTGATGTTTGTTTGTTTCAATAAAACGAAAAATAAAAATTAGTTCCAAATATGCACAGAAGTTGTTGTTCATCACATCAGTTTATGTGCAGTGTGAATTCCTCCTTGGGATACTGACATTACCACAGGGTTTCCCTATAGGATTTCTATCTCTGCATTTTTCAAGTTGGAGCTCATCTTATATGCATATCCCCAAGTTCTGCATTTTACTATCCAAGACAGGGAGTATTGCCTTGCCTCTGGCTTTCAGGCTTTGCTTTTCCAATAAATGCATTTGAGGAAGGTCTTGAAGAAAATCTCTGCCCCAGGACTAACATCTCTGATAAGACAAAATGGAGGTTTCTCCATGTTAGGGCTGGAAGGTTCCTTGGGTATGGCTCTCCCAGAAATCCAGTTTCACTTAAAGGCATGGGTTCTTGAGGCTCTTAAATCCTGTCTTCCAGGGTCAAAGATCAGACTTTGCAGATTTCATTGATGCCAGGATTGCCATATAATCTTTGACCAAGAAAGTGCAGTCAAATACACTTCAAGTACAGTCAAAAACATTTCAAAGAAGTAGACCTACATACCAAGCACATAAAAGATCCTTTTATTAATCATGTAGATACCAGCTGATCCTCAGAGCCTACAAGAAATGGGTACCCTTTTGCTGGAGATGCTAAATAAATGCAAAGAGATAAGTAGTTCCCAAAAGGCTCAGGTGTTTTGAGATGGAGAGGCCAAGGGGAGCAGGCTGGAGCAGCCAGTGAGCACAGGCCAGCAGTGTCTGGCTCAGAGAACTTCAGAAAGTTCTCTCTGGCTGCTGGTCCCTCCTCTGCCTTTGCTCCAGGTGCCTCACTGGGTCCAGTCTTGCATTTTGCAGTTGAGAATGGTGTTTGAAGGTGTTTCTCTAATGTTAGGAGCTACCCTTCCACTCTGTCATTCCCAAATGAATGATTTGAGGAACAGAGTGAATCAGGGGGGCCCTTCTGTAGGTCTGGGACTGAGGACTCCCTTTGAAGAGCAGGAGGAACAGTCCTTGGCAGTTGTCTAGGATGGAATATCACAGGTCACCAAGAGGCACCTGCAGAGGCAGCCTGGAAGGCAGGCAGGGTGTTCCTGTGGGTGTTTGTGGGTGTCCCTTTGTGTGTCTGTAGGTGCAGAATGCAGAGCCAAGTCAATCCTAGCTGGTCTTTGTCCTGTGGGCAGCTGTAACTGCATCAGTTGAGCTGCTCTGTGAAACTCTGACCACTTTTTGTGCATTTCTTCTGATTTCTTCAGGGTTTTTTTAATTGTTGTAACTTCCTAACTGCTTTGCAATGAAAACTTAGCTAGTTTTCCCATGTACAGCCTTCCAAGGAATGTTGTGAATTAGAAGGACAAAACAAAGAGGCTCCTTTATTTTCCAGTGTTTTGCCTCCTCCCTGTTTGTCTGATGCTAAAGGATTGAAGTAGTAAAGCTGATGGGGGTAGAGGGGCAAGCCCAGGGACTGCCCAAGGTGAGTGGTTTGTATTTCAGTACAGCAGGTGCAGATTTTGGATGGTGTGTCCTCCTTTGCTACCCAAATACTGAGGCACAGTTCTTTCAGTCAGACTGTCAAGAATTAAGTTTAGTGAACCACTACCAGTTTAAATAACCTACTTAAGCAACAAAAAATGCTGTGATTTGAATTCAAAGCAGCAGTATGAATCCCTGTTCTATTTTCTAGTAAAATGCCTCTAACAGAGAAAGAAGAGTGGAGAATCCAGCTCAGGTAGAATAGTACCAAGAGCAAAGATTAAAATGACTCAATTAAAGAACTGTTTAATAAAAACAATTTAATGAAAACTAATAGCTAGGGTATATATTTGGCATAGCAGATCATATTACCAGCAGGTGTTTCTGTTATTAAGTTGAGCAGAGTTGTACTTGGCAACATATGCAAATTCAGAATTTGCAGCTTCACAGATTACTGCTTCTTTTTGTCCACAAGAGTTCTATAACTTCTTCACAATTCAGATTGATTTTTGGTTTCTAATACTGCTTTAGAGTAAGTGTCACTGTATCCAACTAGGGTTGAAATCTATTATACCTAAAGAAAATAACTGTAACTGTTACTAATATTCATCCTCCCAGGTAGAAGGTTCTTATTCACATGCAATGGGAGTTTTTTGCATGGAAGTGTTTTTTATTATGTGTAGTCCAGAGCTGTGCTTAGTGGAACACCATGTGGTGATGCTTCTCTGTTGTGCTGTATAAAAACAGTAGCTGATTTTG
The DNA here is from genome assembly GCF_051311805.1 of Agelaius phoeniceus. Classification (NCBI taxonomy): domain Eukaryota; kingdom Metazoa; phylum Chordata; class Aves; order Passeriformes; family Icteridae; genus Agelaius; species Agelaius phoeniceus. The sequence continues at coordinate 3,885,716 of NC_135276.1, forward strand.
GTGAATTTTTAAAAAGAAACTGGACTGCAAACTGGAATTTTTGACAATAGCAGAACAGGGAAGGGTATGAGAGCACAATCTGTTTTACAGTTTGTATAATTTCAGGATGCCCTTATGAATTATTCCCATTCAGATTGTCATATTTTAGTCACAGCACTGCTGATCATTATTAATCTGCTGCAATATCTGCAGCAAAACAATTCTTCTCAGGAATAAAAAATTAATGACAGAAGTTGAAGATTTTATTGCAGTTCCTCTGAAGAGCAAATGCTTTTAGGGCATGTTGTAACCAATATTTGATATTCACAAATCTTGCTGAAAGACACCACAGTATTATTTTTCCTTCCTTGCAGTTCAGAATGTGTTACTGTGTTGAAAGACAGATTGGGAAGTAAATCTTGTCAATATATGATTTTAAAAGCTGTTTGTAATCTGCTCTCTCTCTTCTCTATTGAATGGAGTGGACTGTACTTTTTTTTGCTGGCATTAATGTTCATCAATTGATAAACAAACAAAAAATTCAATAGAAGTTGAGTCCTGCCTCTCTGGGATGGCCCCAGCAAAGGTAGAACAGCTTTCTGTGGTGTGTTAATTCTGGTTTTCTCAGTGTAAATTGTTGAGGCTTTGCTGCTACTTAGGAAATAAAAGCAGAAGGCACTTAAGGATGCATAGACAATACTGTCAGTCAAATTGAAATTCTTTATTCTTTCATGATATGAATTAAAAATGGTATGATTGGTTACTGGAGCTCTCATTGTTGGTCCCCTGCTCAGCACAGCAGTAACCTGTGGCAAGAGGTGAAAGAAAAGGGAGTTTGCTGGTTTTCTGCCAGCCTGAGCAGACCCTCAGGGAAAGCAGCAATCCATTGAAATGTGCAGGCCCTGACTGCAGACCTGGCAGCTGCTGCTCCTGCTGGGCTGGGCACTGACCACTGCAGCACTCAGGGGCTGCAGTGATGCTGAGTTACCCCCAGGGTACAAAAGCAGGCACTTGAAACTGTTCCTGCCTTGAAACCCCTCTCATCTCCAGGTCCCTGAGCAGAGCCTGCAGGAGCTGCTGTGGTTCAGGGGCAAACCTGAAGCTTTCCAGCTCAGCAAATACATTTAGATATCTTTACAGACTCAGCCTAAATTGGCTGCAGGTTTTTTGCTTTTCTATACTAAATGGGGTTTGGTTTAAGACCTTTTTTTTTAAAATCCTTTTTTTCCTAATTGTAACATGCTGTATATTGTAACACTGTGCAATTCTGGTTTTAATAGTGATATTGTGCAATGAGCTGCCTGTACCTTGTCTGATTTTTAGTACCTGCACTGATTTTCTCACAGGAATTGTGCTTGATATTTGCTGTAATTTGAGTTGAAGTGCAAAGTTCACAAGTCCTTCAATCTTGACACTGCATCAGCTGTAGCTGTCAGAGTGCAAATCTGCCAGACATAAATTGTGCTGTTTGCCCTGAGTCTTATCTGAACAGGGTCTTTTCTGAGCTCCAAAGATTGATAAGTTTCCACACTGCAATCACTCCCTCCAACACTTCCTTCATTCTGTCAATCCTTTTCCTTTTTCCCTCTTCAACATACACCTCTTTTAGAAGGAACTTGCTGTAAAATAGTGTCTGGCAAAACTCAATCCCAGTGCTGCATCCAGACATGGAAAAAATCCCTCCTCTTGCTCCACACCTGCATCTATTCATATTGCTTTTCCTGATGTTTCTGCATGGCAGAATGTTATCCTCAGGCTGCTTCTGATGCCTGACAGCTCACCTTGTGCAGGGTTTGTAACTGGGAGGATGGAATTACTGCTGGAAACCTCCATCATCCATGCCAAGGATGGAATTACTGCTGGAAACCTCCATCATACTGATGCAAAAGGAATGTCACAGTACAGCTGAATAGCACAGTGTGTGTGAATTGTTCAGCCTTTTGAAGAAGTCCAAATTTCAGAGGTGATGAGGATCAATCTCTGTTTCCCTCCAGTAACTCCCATCCCTGTAAGGCAGGTGAATCTCTCTGGGGAATAAAGGGGTGCCTTTATTGCCCACAAATACCATCCTGGTGTGGAGCTGTGGCACTGGGGCTCCAGGCCCAGGGCAGGGGCAGGTCTGGCAATCCCTGCAGTCAGAACTGAGGGTATTTGAGGTGTGACACAGCAGCAAATTCTGTTTAGTTCCATTTTGTGCTTCTCCTCCTCACATGGCAGCCAGATGCAGCCATGCCACAGCTGGAAAGTACAGTCAGAAATGGCATCCCTGAATTTGGCACCCATCAGCCAAACAATGCTCACCCCATGAGCCATGGATCATCCACACAGCTCTGAGCAGCTTCACTGCTGCCCAAACCCTGCCAGGGTCAGAGTGCAGCTTTTGGGGCTTTCCCCATGGCAAAGCTGCCTTACCTGGTGCTGCAAGACACCAAGCTCAAAACCAGAGCAAACACTGAGTGTTTCGTGTAGTGGGCCAAAAAGAAAGCATGGAAATCACAAACATGACAATTGTTTCTCTAGCACCCAAGTGAAGAGGGAGAAGATAATTGGTTTTTAGTGTTTAAATTATGTTTTGGTTTGGTTTTTAAACTGGGTCTGATTGAGTTCTAAAGTCCTATTGTTTTATGTCTGATATGGTCTCTGCCAGTTGGCAGATTTTAATCTGTTCCAATGGGTTGCTGGCTGGACTGGGATTGTGTGTTCTGTCTGCATTTCAGTGGCACTGCCAGGGGACATTGGGCCTTTTGCCCTTGTCTGTGGACACTTGGAAATTAAATGTAACTTAACCTTAGCACAATTTGGGGAGAAGTTGCTAGAACCTTGCCATACTCGTTTTTTTTAGTAAGATTGTGACATCTGTGTTGGCAAAAAACTCCCACCCAACAACAACAACAAAAAAAAAACCTGTTAAATCATTTGTGGTTTAATCATTGTCACATTACAACCACAAAGTACCCTAAGTAGTGGCCAAAAAAATCCTGTTAGGCCTTTTCAGAGTACTTTCTGACCAAAGTGGCTAAATACCACGCAGTAATTCTAAATTATTTTTGTATGCTGTTTCTACTTTATGTTCTCAAATGGCTTCTAATAAAACTTCAGATAATAATCACTGGGATAAAAATACCAGTGAGTTAACAGCAGCTGAGGAACAGTTGATAGTGTGATGTGTTATAGCAACTCATCTTTTTAATTCTACTGTTTAAAAATTTATGGTATATTCATCAAAAGATAGGAATGCTTTTGATTTCTGGTTTCACTAGAAGCTTTTCTTTCTTTATGGGGGGCTGGCAAAGAGGGCACAAAAATCCCCTCCATTGGTGTGATCAAAGAGGTCACACACATTATTGCAGAGATCTTTATATGATGTTCCCGAGTCCTTGAACCTGGTGTTTTATCTGAAATTTTGTGTGGTTTGGCAAATAGCTATCAAAGAGGAAATATTTTTAAGACAGTAAAATAATATTAATTTTATTTTTTTCCTTTCTTTCACAGTAATATCTAATAGTATCAGATAACATTTAGCTTTATGGGGATACCTTTAAAAAAAGACTTTAGGCCAACTTAATGCACTAATTTTGCCTTTTTTTAAGTGGTACCTCACACATCTGCAAACCTCCACTGTTCTGTTTGCATTGTGTCTGAAAACTGATAACCTCCCTAGATCTTTGTTAATTAATGCATAGTGTGGTTTGTTTCATTACTGGACATCTCCAGTGTCTGGTTGCTGCTGTGTTGGTGTTTTATCTGAAATTTTGTGTGGTTTGGCCAACAGATATTAGAGAGGAAATATTTTCAAGAAAGTAAAATAATATTAATTTTATCTTTTTCCTTTCTTTCACAGTAATACCTGATAGTATCAGATAACATTTAGCTTTATGGGGATACCTTTAAAAAAAGACTTTAGGCCAACTTAATGCACTAATTTTGCCTTTTTTTAAGTGGTACCTCACACATCTGCAAACCTCCACTGTACTGTTTGCATTGTGTCTGAAAACTGATAACCTCCCTAGATCTTTGTTAATTAATGCATAGTGTGGTTTATTTCATTACTGGACATCTCCAGTGCCTGGTTGCTGCTGTGCAGTTGGTTCACTCTGTATCTCCAGGAGTCTCTGGTTGCTGTAAGGGGTGGGTTTGAGCTGACCTCTCTGCTGAGCACGTGCTGCATGCAGGTACAAACCCCAGCTAATGAGCCTGGGCACTGAGCTTCCCTGGGGAGCCAGGCCCTGCCTCAGTGACCTCTATCACCCAGAGTCTCATTTGGCAGAGAATTAGGAAGGGAGCAGACACCTCATCAGCAGATTTTCCTGAGTGCAGACTCATTTTGGTACAAGCTGTCAAAGTCCAAGGATCCTCCAATCTGACTTTTTAAACCTCCTCTGTCACTGGACTATAATTGGTTTATAAATTGGCTTAAAGATAATAACAGAACTAACCTTTCTACACAAAAAGCACGTCTGCAACTATCATAAAAGTTCTTACACAAAAAGCATGTCTGCAACTACAATAAACTTCACCAAGGCTTAAAAATAATACTCCTGAATAATACATGAGTCAAACGTGCTGGTGAGTGATTGGTGGTGGGAGCCAGTGCTGGCCCCCGTGCCAGAGCACTCAGCCACTGAGTAACTCACACACCCAGTGGCAGAGGCATTTGCAAGTTGTTGTTGTGGGGTTTGGTTGGTTTTTAGCTGCTTTTTCTCCCTACAAGAATGCTAATATGGTGTTTGACTTCTCCTGCTTGCAGTCGGCACAGAGGTCTCTGCTGGACCCCCAATAATCCAAAAGTTGAGGAGCCTCCACAAACCAAGATTCTTTGTACAAAATGTTCATTCAGCACTGTTCAGCCAGTGTTCTTCACACCTGCAGGTGTGCAATCTGTAGGGCAGGTTGTTCCCTGGCTGCCTGCAGACTCTTCCCTGTTATTGTTTTCTGTAACAAGCTAAAGCTATCCACACAGATGTGTGGGCTTTCAGCATCCTGCATCTGAGCACAATGAGACACAGGGACTCACATACTCTCCCTGCAGTCCTTGGGGCATTTCCAGGTTGTTGAGCTGCACATCATATGAGAATACCAAAAAGTTCTGCTCATGGCTTCTTATCAAGTTGTCAGGTTGATGAAGCTATCAACTCTGATATTCAATTTTTCCTCCTTTCTCTGCTTTTTGCAATTCTTGAAGTTCAGTATCTACAAAGGAAAATTAGATTAGCAGAATTTAAGGACTTCTACTCTTTGAGTATATTTACTAGGTATCTGCATGACACCTGAGTGCAGGGATGTCAGTCAGCCCCACAGACAGCTGGGCTTGCACAGGCCATTGTATTATGAAGATTTCAATTGCCAGATAAAGCTAATACAATTTTAGTTTTAAAATTGCTTTAAAGCATATATTTCTGTTTTACAATTTTAGTTTTAAAATAACTTTAAAGCATATATTTCTGTTTACTCTATAATAAATACATGTGAATATACTTTTGTATAAAATGGACAAAGACATCTTCCTTGAATTATGGTTGTTACTATTTTTCAGTGGATTTTTTTTCTATACTTTTAAGTAGTTGCCTTAGTACTGTAAAATAGTTCTTTCTCTTCACAAAATTAATGGTTTTAATATTACAAAGGCAGTAGGAAATATTTGAAGATTTGCATTTCGATCCTTTTTCTTTGTCAAATTACCTGTTTAAGAAATGGGTAGAAATCTGTTTGAACCTTATTATTAAAGTTTATTCCTATCATGATGTGAATCCTCTCATATCAAACAAGACAAGGATATCACCATTTTTTAAATGAAGACCAAAAAAATCACTCCACTTATTTCACTGTCTCTAGTCAGCTCAGAATATCTTCCTATTTTGTCTTAGCACTCAAGTGATAGTCTGTATATGAGATTTTTATCCAGGGCTTGTAGGTTAAGTGTCTTGGAGGGGGTGGCCACCACCCCACAGTCATAATAGAATAAAGCATGAAGCCAGACAATAGAATAGAAAGTGCAATCTATCTATAAACACTTTCTTTTTAATTAAAACTATTCGAATACCTATTTATTTGTATTATTTAGCAGGGTGCCTCCAGCAGAAGTTTAATTTCCCTGTGCCCAGAGCTGCCCCAGTGCTGTCTGCAGCTCCAGCAGCATGGGGGACACAACTGGAGCTGACATATTTCATATCTCTAGCAAAGCTCGTGGCACTGGCTGCATGATCAAACAGTGCTCCAGAGTCATTTTGCTGGGCTCTGTCTGAAGCACCACCCTGGCTCCAAGAGAGAGCTCAGAGCTGCAGATTTTCCATCCAGCCTAATTTTTTATTTCACAGTAGAGCTTTTTGTTATCCTCGGTCTCTAATGGAGCAGATAAGATGAATAAAAACCAAAACAGATGGGGAATTAAGAAGGAAGGAGAGAAGTATTTGCACTTTCAGACAATGAGAGAAAAAGGAAAAGGTAGGGATGAGGGAAGAAGGAGTTCTAATGGATTTGCTCAGTGCCTGGAAATACTCAGGATTTACAACCATGGCAGTCTTTAGAGTTAGGGCAATAGTGCCATTAATTTACTCTGTTCAACTTCTGCAGACAAATGGATATGTGGCATTGGTGGTTTTATTTCTGATCACTTTGATATTTGTATCTCCTTTTGTATCTCTTCCTCAGTTTGATAAAGGTGACTGGGTCACTTTGAGTGGAGTCTGTGGGTTTGGATTGAGACCAGCAGAGCTGCAGAGGGAAGCTGAGCTGCAGACAGCAGATAGCTCAGCTCCACTCCTCTCAGACAGCTCAGCTTGATCCAGAGCATCCAGGGAATGGCTGTGTTTTGTCTTCCAGCCATGGAGTTCTGACCTTCATTCTTAACAAGAGAGGGTGAGGCTTCAAACAGTTGACCAGGGTCAGATGTTGTTACATGTGGCTGTGCAGTTATGGTGGTGAAAATAGGTGACTTGTGGTAATACTCAACTAAGAAATCATGGGAGAGACCTTGAGAGAACATCTAGTGTCCTCAGAAAGAAGATTGAAGGCTTTAGAGCAGTTGGAGTTAGCTGCAAAAGCTGAACCTTGACTTAGACATAGAAATTCTGTATTTCCTCAGCTATAAAATAAACAGGAAAACAACTGTGATTCTGTAATACTTTTAGTGTGATATGTGTAATATTTATGTGAGGGATTGTAGTGATTTCAATTTATCATTCAATAGAGTGGAGCCTAATGTGAGAACTGTGAAACACAGGTGAATCTAGAGAAGTGAAAATTGCAATACAATCAATATTCAGAAAGATAAATAATTATAGAATATGTTGAACAGTTGTGAAAGAACAGCTGGTTCATAGAATAAAAAATCTAAATTCCTTTCTAAAGTAGGGAAACCATAAAAATATCACATTTTGAGCAGGAAGACTGCACACACTTTGTGGGTGAGCATCACACACTTGGGCACTGTTGGCTTTTGTGAGGAAGTAGCAACCAAGGGTTTGTCTGTTTGTCTGCCACTTGCTGCTCAGTTTGATTCTGATCTTTATACCAGAGCCACAAAGACAGCTGAGTGCTTTCTCCAAGCACTCCCATAGGATGATTTTATTTCTGACTTTGAAGCCTCAGTACTTTCAGCAAAAAGTGATAATGTAATTAAGGGATGACATTTATCTTCACAGGACCCTAGAGCTGCATGTTTAACTGGATTAAAGCAAACGGAACTTGGTGGGAGCTTGGCCTTAAAATTTGCTCAGTTCTTATTTGTTTAATCATGCCAAAATTGAACAAGGAAAATATTCTTCAACTGTACCTTAGCCCTAGTTGTTTTGACTCTGCAACTGCTGCTCTGTTGATGATGACTCAATGCCATGGTGAACTAATTAGGACAGTACTTTGTTACTAACAAAAGAGCTGCTTTCTTCCTCCCTCCTCTCCCCAGCAGTTTGTCAAACAAAATTGTATCCTATACCAAAATAATAGCAACCTAATGTATCCTGGCACTCTGTCTCTAGTCAAACAACAGTATTTTGTAATGCTGTTTCAGTACATGTATTAGAGGAGTTGTGTTTTACACAGCCCATTAACACAAGGGAATCATTAATTTCTGGAGAGTATGTTTGCCAGAAAGATGTGGGCTTTAAATCTTCAATGTACGTAGAAAAGTAGTGTCCATGTCAGATGTTCTAAATGGGGATGATCATTCTTGAAAAGAAAAGGATGGTAATGGTAAAAAAACTGGTAAAATGCTCAGCATTTTAAAAAACTATAATCTACAGTTGGCATTCTTATAGGAGACTCAGGGATGCATTTCCATCTGTGTGAACATGCTTAGATCCATGTACTAACATCTTTTCATGTGGCTCTGGATTACAAGGTGCTGCTGTTTCTCTTGGTTGTATTTTTCTGTACTTCACAGACATCTTAAAATAGTTTTATCTTGTTTAAAGTGTTTTTGTGAGAATGCAGTTGCTCTTTCCACCTTTGTTTTTCGCATTAACAAAGGGCACATGTGTTATATCTATTTTTTGAAAGCTGCTGTTAAAATCTTGTAGCAATAGTTAACTGAGCTGCCTGTTTGTGCTCTCCAAGGGGTGGCCTGGCCTGATATGCACCGTCTGGCTGACAGAGTCCATCTGGAGGAGCTGACCAGAATTGGCATTCTGAAAGGCAATGTGGATGACATGGTGAAGGTTCATCTGGGTGCAGTATTTATGCCACACGGACTTGGACATCTCCTTGGAATCGACGTGCATGATGTTGGAGGCTACCCAGAGGTTAGTGTTAGTCCATGCTCAATCCCCTGCAGATTAACCCCCTCAGTTCCACCAGCTCTGCTCATGCTCTCTGGGTGCTTACCCAACTGCATCTTCTCAGGGGTACAGCAGTTTTGCATTTAAGTGGCTCCTTTTCTTTAGATGTGGTATTTTATGCAGTTTACTCTAAGGAACTCTATTAGTTCATTGAAAAATAAATGTTTATGGGAAGAAGTTAACTGATGGTGCTCTTTGGGCATTCTTAACCTGTTCAATTTCTACATACACTGTGTTGTTCCTCATGAGTCACTGCTCTGACAGGCACCACCCAAGTACCCTGTGCTGTGGCAGAGCATCTCAGTCTGCCTGAGTCCTGTATTGGCAAGATTCACCTGCTCCATTGCAGATGTGAGGCAGCTGCAGGAGCCCCTGCTGTACCTGGGCAGTAAATCCCAGTGGCTGTGTCATATTGAAACAATCTCATCAAAGATCTTAGCCCTGTCATGAGCTTTTCTGTCCAGCATCAGCATGGGCACCAGGGAGGATGTAGCAAGAAAAAAGTCCATCAAAGTCTTCCAGTCTTTGCAAATGTGAAAGCACAACCTCTTGTATTCTGAGTTGCTGCAGAAATCACAGAAAGATTGTCTTTTGCCTTGAATTAATTTGGTGATTGATGACTATGATCTGAAAGCAGAATAGGTAAAATTCTGTAACCAATTAATGGCAGTAGGTCTGCAGTGATAACTCAAAAGAATAAAATCTCTAAGGCAAATTGTACTTAAAGTTTGAAGAGAGGAAGTTTGCAGCAGCTTTGGAATGATTTCAGAAGGATTGTGTTTGTGTTAGGTTGTGGTTATTTGAGGCTATTTCAGGATTTTCAGTGATACAGTACAAAAATGGATCATTTTTCTCCTCTCATATGTAAGCTGTTCTTTTGCAAGAATCTGCAAAAGAAACAAGGAACTCCATAGGTAAAATTGAAGCATATTTTGGTGTTTGTTCATGTTGGGTGACCAGGCTACAGCTGCTATTGCTGGTTCAGTTTTGCAGGCAGGGGAGAAACAGTATCTAATATTTGAGGATACTTATTACATTCACAATGTAATTATAGTTGAGATACAATATTGGGATAATGATGTATTAGCATCAGCTGATAAATTTACATGTATTAAAAATGAAACAAAAATCAAAAGCAGTGCTATTCTGATTTTAAGGTTTCTGCACTAGCTGATACAGGGAGGATGGATGCTTGTCCCTTTGTTCCCCCAAGTGCATTCTCTGTGCACTAACAGAGACATCCAGCAAAGCACAGGGACTGGGGTTATTTGGAGAGTTCATAAACTTCAAAATCCAGGACCCTGCTGTTGCATGCCTTTGCTTCAATTGTTTTCACTTGTGTTGTGAATAACCTCTCTGAATTTAATGGACTTAAAAAACAGGAGCATGTGTTCAACACTTGGTAGGGTGAAGAGATAACTAAATTTTAGGAACAAGTGAGGAGAATTCTGAGAGTGCAAAGTGCCCTTCTTGGTTTTGCCTAAAAACTGTATTCTTTGAGGTTAGAGTGAGTACCTTAGTGTCAAGGGAGATTTCTAGAACTGGTTTTGTGTGAGTCTGAAGCAATGGACCCTGTACACCTTCCATCTCTCAGCAGATTTCAGTAGTGTGGCATACAATATGGAATCATTTTTGACAATAGTTTTTGTTTTCATATGAATGAATTTATAATTGTTATCGCATGGTATTTATATAATTTAAGGGTCATTTTTTGAAAGCAAACTGATCTCTCCACAATTTTGAAAGAGCAGCCTGTCACAGATAAAAATGGATATAGGGACTGTATTGTCAAATGAGTTAGGCCCTCCAGTTTTGTATTTACTGTGTGTAAAAATGCCAGAGCTCTACACAGAATTTTATATCTGCAAATACTGAAATTGTTTGTTTGTGTTGGCATGCAACTGCATTCTTACATGAAGAATGCTTGCATGGCTAATTTACTTTCAAAATCTAATCCTAAATAGCAAATGTCTTGAATATGAAGCATGTATGAAAGCTTACTAACAAATAGCTAATATTCTGTATTTGCATATAAAAGTGCACATAGATGAGTGTATAGCATCACTTTGTTTGAAAAATTAGGAGTTCTGGGTTCTGCAAGGGATGTGGTTCTGCCCAAGCTCATCTCAACACGAGCAACTGAGCACCTTTCCTGCAAGTGTGGGACGTGTCTGTATTAAATGGGAGAAGGCTTATTATCCATGCCTCATTGTTTCATGAAAAAACACATTTTGAAGACATCTAGTACACTCTGGAGTGATTTGTGGTGCATTTTAAATGTTTACCAGCTAGCGAGATCCTCACAAAGGTTTTTATAAAGCCATTTTGGTGTTCATTGTACACTGAGCCCATGTCTGTAGTATCATGTCCTTTTTTCTAGCTGGTTAAAAAGCAACTTCTTTGCTTTTGGCCAAGGGAATTTCTGGGAGTATTACAAACGATTTTTTAAAAATAAAAACTTTCCAAGTGGATATTATTCCATTATTTTCCTCAAGTGTAAACAGTTACATTTGAAATAATACAATAAACGTTAATTTCCTAATTTTTATCCGTCAGAAAGTTTTGTGTGTTCCAAAAAAACTATTTCCAGACATTGTTAGCTTAGATTAGTTATTCATTGGTAGCCAAAGATTTCTTTTTTCAAAATTGGCAATAATAAGTTTTCATCTTTTCCAGTAAGCTGCTTTCGCATGCAGCATTGAACAAGCACTTTCTTCTTCTTTGACAAAAGTTGTAAATACTTGCAGATTTTCTGCAAAGTATGCTCTGGGATATTAGAAAATATAACATTTCCCCTTCCTGTTTTTTGCTGTGATAAAGAACAACAGGTTTTGGCCAGCAATGAACGTGTCTTGGCAACCTTATTTTAGGACAGCACGTTCACAGGAGTGTGAGCAGAGTGTTTCCCAGGGAAGGATGCAATAAATGTGCTGGTTTTCAGGAGGGCTGAGCACCAGGAGCTCCCTGGGCACCACGGCTTTCCTTGGGGAAACTGAGAACTGCGCGTTTTGCCAGCCATGAACGTGTTTTGGCAAATTTATTTTGGAACAGCATGTTCACAATAGTGTGAGCACCAGTGTTTCCCACTAAAGGATGCAAGTGAAGGTGCTGGTTTTCAGGAGGGCTGAGCACCAGGAGCTCCCTGGGCACCACGGCTTTCCTCGAGGCAACTGAGCACCGCGCATTTTGCCAGCCATGAACGTGTCTTGGCAATTTTATTTTAGACAGTGCATTCACAGGAGTGTGAGCAGAGTGTTTCCCACTAAAGGATGCAAGTGAAGGTGCTGGTTTTTAGGAGGGCTGAGCACTAGGAGCTCCCTGGGCACCACCTGTCCTGCCGGGCATCACAGCATTCCTCGAGGAAACCGAGTGCCGCGCATTTTGCCAGCCATGAACGTGTCTTGGCAACTTTATTTTAGACAGCATGTTCCCAGGAGTGTGAGCACAGTGTTTCCCAGTGCAGCACACAAGTTAAGGCGCTGGTTTTCAGGAGGGCTGAGCACCAGGAGCTCCCTGGGCACCATGTCTCCTGCTGGGCATCGCAGTGTTCCTCGAGGAAACCAAGCACCATGCATTTTGCCACCCATGAATGAGTCACGGCAACCTTATTTTAGGACAACACTTTCACAGTAGTGTGAGCACAGTGTTTCCCAGTGCAGCACACAAGTGAAGGCGCTGGTTTTCAGGAGGGCTGAGCAGCAGGAGCTCCCTGGGAACTGCGGCGTTCCTTGGGGAAACCGAGCACTGCGCGTTTTGCCAGCCATGAACGTGTCTTGGCAATTTTATTTTAGACAGTGCATTCACAGGAGTGTGAGCAGAGTGTTTCCCACTAAAGGATGCAAGTGAAGGTGCTGGTTTTTAGGAGGGCTGAGCACCAGGAGCTCCCTAGGCACCACCTGTCCTGCCGGGCATCACAGCGTTCCTCGAGGAAACCGAGTGCTGCGCATTTTGCCAGCCATGAACATGTCTTGGCAATTTTATTTTAGAACAGCACGTTCACAATAGGGTGAGCACCAGTGTTTCCCACTAAAGGATGCAAGTACAGGTGCTGGTTTTCAGGAGGGCTGAGCACAGGAGCTCCCTGGGGACCGTGGTGTTCCTCATGGGAAGCCGAGCGCCGCTTTGAAAATCTGCCCACTCCTTCTGAGGGTCTGAGTGCAGCTCAAGCACTGCTGCAAATTCAGCCCCAGTGGTACCAATCACTTCAGAAAATCTGGCCCTCAGTCACACTGAGCTTGCTTCAAAGGGTGAAAACCCCACTGGGCCTAGCTTCTGCTGTAAAATTTAATCATGGAGATGGTTTTCTCACATTCTTTCAGTTGTTTCTGGGTAAATTCGATATGGGATATAAATGAGGGTTTGTGCCTGTTGCAATGAAGAAAATGTGGTAGGTGGCCCCAAATTTTCAGGCCCTGAGGTAGATGAGGCTGAAGTTTTCATTTAAATCTAGGTTCCGTGTCTCTAGATGCCTGAGTTGATTCAATTTCGTGCTATATTAATTGACTATAAGGCTCTAAAGAACACTAAGTACATTTGATGACTTTCTATAATAATAAGCCAGTTAATTTAAGTTAGGTTAATAACTACTGTGATTTTCACATCTTATGAATTAAGAGTTTAATTTCATTATGTTTTTTAAAATTATAAGATTTACCTTAGTTTTAATTTTTAATTCAATTATCTTGAAAAGCTGATCCTTTTGTTGCTATTCTGCATCACAAATTAAGTTTGGAGGTCTGTTTTGGAGTTACCCACATCCTTCCATCACTGTGCATGCTTGGGGAACATCTCTGCTGTGCACAAGCTGTGTCTGGCTTTAACAGAAAGCTTGCTCCCAGATCCCAGATGAATGACTGGGAATTTAAGTACTGGAGAATACAGGAATAATCTTGTTCTGGCAAAAATTATTTTCCTTATGTATCCGACTTTATGTTGAAGCAGAAGATTTCATTTTTTTGTGGTTAGCATTGCAAATGATGCATTAATGTTTTTTCCTTTAAGAATCAGAGGATGAAGTGAATTTACCAAGAAGCCTAAAGCTGTTGTGTAGGGCCCTGGTGCTGCAAATTGCTTCACTTGCCATAACCTTGCAAAGCCTTGCTCCAGCTTTGGTTACCCAGGACCTGCAAACATGAAACAACCTGTATGGAAGGCACTTAGGGTGCCTTTACTTTACAAAGAGTAAAAGGACATTTCATTAGGTTTAACTTTTGGGTTTGTTCTTGCAAGTGATTGTACACCTTGGGAAAAGATTAGAAGAAAAAACTCACTGCTTCTGCTTCATGGGATCCCCTTGAATCATTTGTTTGTTTGTTTGTTTGTTTTGTTTCTTTGAATTCCTGCATGGCAAAAATGTACATACTGAGCAGGCAGCATGCAGGAAGGAAGCAGATGAGTGGAAACTGCCTTTCCATGCAGAGCAGCACTGAAATCCATGGTGCTCATTGCTACCTGCTGGGTCAAACACCAACCAGGAGAGTTTCCTGCAGCTTAGGACTCTTCTGTGGGGTTTAAACCCCTCCCAGAGCCAGCCTAGGACTCTTTTGTGGGGTTTAAACCCCTCCCAGGGTTAGGCTCATAGATCTCACTCTGCTGTGTCATCTTGTGCTCAGAGAGTTGTGATCAGCTCCCAGCAGCTTTTCCCTGTGGGGACAGATGCTGGAGTCTGGGTGTTCATGGACCTTTGGGCCTGAGCAGAGGCAGAGGAGGGGGAAGGCTCAGGTGCCATGGTGCAGACATGCCCTGTCATACCACAGAGTTCCCCTCCTCCACTGAGAAAGAAGATGTTAAGGACTTGAGGTTTTTAGTTGCTTGGTTTGGGTTTCATTAGTTCTGTTTCTTTTTTTTTTTTTGATGGAGATACTTGCTTATGTTTCTCTGACTTCCTGGAGTTTGTTGCAAAAGACTTTGTGTGCTAACAGAGTTTTTATCTGAATATTTTTTGTCCAGATATTTCTGAAATTTTAGCAGCAACTAATGGAGCTTGTGTGTTTTTGAACAATTCATTCGAGGTGCAGTAGGAGAGAAAAAACAGAACAGTAGAGCTCTGCTTTCAATTACATGAAGAAAGTAAGGTATCATTGGTATACTGTGGGGTTTTTGCTATGCAATTTTCACTCATGGTATCTAAAGATCACAAAAGACAAAGCCCCTTCATTTAAGACTATTGCCTATGTCTGCTTTCTGTGTGTCACAAGAAATTTGTTCATTAGATTTTAAATGGTGCTTGGCATTGGTTTCATTCTAAAACAGTGTTCTTGGTAGCTTTTGCAATTCTTTCTCTTATTTCTTATAAAACTCTTATAAATTATTCTAAATACTCTCCTCATCTTCCAGGTTAATGCTGTGGTTGTCAACCTGGTGATTTTTACTATTTGCTATCTCTTTTTTTATCAAACTTAGGTTCTAAGAAAAGAGAAAAAATACACCCCATATGTTTTGTTATTTCCATTATGATAGCACTGGAGCTTGGTAACATCAGAGGATCAGAAAGCAAAAATTATATGGGGAGTTCTGCTCAGAACCATGCTGTAGTGCTGCATTGAAATCCAGCTCCAGCTGAATCATGAGGCAGCAGTGCCTCAAATAAGGGGCAGATGATTTTTCCCCATTCCCTGCAAGAACAGGAAAGTTATTAGGTAACTTAAACCTGATACCACCATTAATACTTAGAAAAAGAAGAAAACACTTCAAGTAAAATAGACAGTTAAACATCATGTGTCCTCTATTCCCCCAATATTAACTTTGAGCTGTGTCCCAAAAGCTCCAGCTAGTAATTAGATTCTCCTGCAGAAGTGGGAGCTTTGATTTGCAAATGCCAGGAGTGCTCTGTGGTGCTTGGGGCCCCTTCTCCTGTAACCTGCTGCTGATTTCAAAGGCAGCACTGCCAGCAGTTCCTGCAGGTGACTACAGATTGAATAAACTAATCTTCATTAGGAACACTCAGCAAGTGAAACAAGGGCTTAGGGAAGGGACCAGGAGACATGTGAAATGGAATTTGAGACTTCTCTTTTCCTGGCTGCACAGAGCTCTGCTCTTTTTACATTAAATGAGCTAATTAGAAGTTAGGTATATGCAGTGGGAGAACAGGGAAGAGTAAAAGAGCTGAGATTTCACTTTGGTGCTCATTTCATATTATCTAAATGTAATGTTAGTATTCTGATTAATTTAAATACTTGATTGCACTTAGCTTGGTAAAGTGGTTTGGACTTCACTGTACTGGATGTGTTCCAACTGGGACAGTCTGTCAGGCTCCAAAAAGTTCTGTGATGATTTAGCTGGAAAAGAGAATGTGAAACTAGATTGTGTCACTAATGAGCCTTTTACTGTGGTTCAGTATTTGCATTTATGAGTACCTCAGGTGTTGTGGGCCGTGGCTGGGGTTTGCTGCCATCACTGGCTTGAGGAAGCTTTGGGGTGATGCCAGCTTGCAGCCCCTGGTTTGGCAGGCAGGGTGCCCTTGCAGGTCTCTGTGCATCTCCAGCTGCTGCCAGGGCCCTGTGGCTGAGCACAGGGACATCACCTGTGCTTTTCTTCTGTTCTGGTCCAGAAACAAACCCAGGATCAGGCTTGAGTGGGCCTGAAGCTGTTTCTGCTTCTGATTGCTTTGCCTGTGGAACAAGATCCAGCATGATACACAATGGAGCTCTTCCATGGAAAAAGCAACATATTAACTATTGAGTTGCTTAGGAGCAAGCAGTAGTTCATCTTTATACTGAGATATTCTGGGGATATTGCAAATTCTAGTCTTCCACAGCCCTTTTTCTGGGAAATAGGCAGATTTGCATACTTCCTAATTCCCTGCTCATTCCAAAAATAGTAATATTTTGTATTACTGTACACTTGGTTTGAACTTTTATTTTGCTTACATAGTAATAAAATCAGTTTACATAATAATTCTCTCATTCCCTTGACAGTCCTTATTGCTTAGCCCTGCTGGTTTTTGTTACCTTAGATGAACCATTAATTCGAATCCAATGTTCTTGGCAGGAGTACAGTCACAAATGACAGTGTCATACATCTGTGCTTACTGAGGAGGAGTGTCTCAATCTTAAAATGTGATCAAATTTAGATGTGAACTCCAAATAAAGTCAGTCTTAGAAAACAATTTCAGATATAGTCTGTTGTTGCAATATACAGGAGAATAAATTCAAAATTTAATGTTCACAGAATAGAACTGCAAGTCTCTTTAGATGCCTAGGCATTAATATTTTCTAGACTATTCTGTTCACTTTTTGGGGGCAAATTATCAGCCTATACTTTCTGTCTGTGCAGCACTGTGACAAGGGTCCTGCTCAGTGGCCAGGCCTGCAGGATATAATGGTGATAGGAACAGGAACCCACACAGCTGCTGCTGTACCAGCACTCACATTTTCACTCCTTATTTCTTTTTACTGCAAAAAAACATCATGGTCATTGTTGAAAAAAAGCTTGAGTTGTTCATCTGTGAGATGTAGGGAAGGTTCCTCCTCACAAAGAAGGAAATCTTTATTGGCAGAAGAGTCCTACTGATGGATGACAGAGTGAGGTTGCCCTGATGGGCTTTGGTCCCAAGAGAGCTTGACTTGATGAAAAATGGCAAGGCTTGTTTCAGACTATCATCTTCTGTTTGGGCATTGTGGTGTTTCAGTCATTAGAAAGGTCCTCAGTTCATCCTACTTTTCATAAACAGCCACAGCAGAGTGAGAGCTGTCAGCCCTGGACCTGATGGCTGTGGTGGCTTCCAAGGTGGTCATGAGTGCCCAGAGATCAGATGTCACTTGGGAGGCTGAAGCCATAGTCTGATATGTGTTTGAATCCAGCACTTTTCTCAAAAGAAGAGATTTTGTCATCCACTCAGCTTGGTCATGGCCCTTCTCTGCTTATTTCCTGTGCCAGCTCATTTTGCCCTTCAGCCTCACAGCAAATTGGGCTGGGGCTGTCCTCTGCTCAGGGTGAGTGGCCACAGCCAGAACCTTTCTCTCTGCAGCCATTTCACCCATCTCCTGCTGGACACCCTGCCAGTCTCTGTTCAAAGGGACAAGCCCACCCACTGCTGTCCTGCTTGCTTTTCAGCTCTGAAAAGCTCAGCAGTGTTGCCCTTTCTTTGAAGGCCCTCTAGAGATGCTTTCATGGCAGGGATAGAGCTGCAGAAGAATCCAAACACCTGGAGATGAAACCTAGAGCCACACAACCCAGGACTGAGACAGCATGGAGGGAAAATAGCAAAAAGACTTTGTGAATTCCTTCCAGAGAAGTTAAAATTTTACTTTTGGGTGAGCAGCAGTATCAAGGTGCCTTGGGAAGTCTCCCTGCTTGGCTGAGAGATGTTTCCAAATGTGTATCTTGGGTCTTGCTGCTGTTAGCTCCTTGGAGGAAGAGCTAAAGGCAGGATCAGACTTCCAGCAGTCTAGAGAAAATGCCTACCATTGCTTTAGCAGCTGTACAGAGGTAAATAAAGGGGGCTGCTGAGGCTTTATTGTCACACATGATGTTAAACACCATTTATTTTAAGGAAAGGCAAAAAAATCTGGCTGCCGTGCCAGGGCTGCCCTCAGAGGATGTTTGTGATTGTTTTCCTCGCTCTGCATTTGTCTTTCTAGCATCTGTCTTGGATTGACTGCCTTGGAAAAGGCATTTACAAGCAGAATTGAGAAGTGTACTTTAAAGCCAGATCTGGGTTGTTTGTTGTAAAGTAGCAGATAGATAGTTGGCCAGGCACCAAAAGGTCCAGACACTAATCTAATTGTTTACAGCTCATGGAGAGATTAATCCACAAGATTGGATGCCCTCATTTCCTTTACACATTACAATGAATGTGTGAAATGCCAAACCCCAAAGGGCAGTATGAAAGAAAAAATGGCTCCATTTCAGTGCAGTTATTGTTTCAAGTTTAGAAATATATTGATTTTCTTTGAGTTTTGATAAGAGTACAAATTCAAAATGCCTTGCTTAATATTACAGTATTCTTGTTTCCTAGGCTCAGTAAAACAAAACCATGTTTTCTTATTTTGGTGTAATATATAGTGCTCTGCAAAATCCAAATCAAACATATGACATAGAACACATGGAACATACAGTCAAAATGGGCAACCCTATGTCCAAATGTCCAGGCTGGTCAGCTCTAGAAATCTTGGCTACTGTAAGATCCTGTACATTGGGAGAGAATAAACTCTGCAAAGGGAACCAAAGCAACCCCAGCCTTGCTTGGGTAACCAGTGGGGATAAAGCAAGCACAATGGAGGGGCTGCTGCAAAGCAGTATTTCTGTAAAAATAAAAATTTTACAGAATTTCCTGCTGCAAAGCAGTATTTCTGTAAAATAGGCTTTCTCTGAACTGAAAGTGGAGCTCAAGAGCGAGCAATACTGCAGGGCTGTGTCCCCTGTGAAGAGAGAATGCCTCAGTAAATGAGAACATGGGTGATGTGCAGATGTGCTCCAGCCTCCCTCCATCCCCCTGGCAGGGCAGGGGAGCTGGGCCGTGCCAGGACAGGGTGCCCCACACCAAGGGTGCTGCTGGGCTGGGTTTGTCTGGGAAAAAGGGGAACTTTCATCCTCGGGGCACCAGTCATGCTGGGAGTGATGCTGACACCAGCTGCCCCTTCTGCCAGCAAGGGAAAGCACCGTGGCTTTGGGCAGAAGCAAGACTCAGGAAAGCTGTGTGGAGACCAGACAAATACTGCTGTGGTCTCACAGGTGTGTTAACCTCTGATGTGCTGGCTAAAGCAGAGAAGGTTTCTTGAGCAGAGTGTGTGTGCAGGATTGAAAGCTGCTGGGCCTGTGAGCTGCTCACGGGTCATTACAATAGTTTGTTGGGGAAATTTTGCTACCATTGCAAAGAGTTTTCAAAAAGCTAATGGGATTGAGATATGTTTATTCTGATATTGCAATACCTGACACATTCAGGGGGCAGCAAATGAATGCCCAGAACTAGTCCTTGCAGTGTTTCTAATTCCTTGACTAAGCACGTCCTCATATATCACTTTATTTTACCAGCTTTTGGGAAGGAGAGAATATTTTGCTAGTTCAGACTTGTTTTGACTTAACTTTTAATAATACTAATCAGCACCATGTTGCCTGAAAGTCTGAATCTGACAAAAGTTTAGTTTAAATGGGCTGCTTTTATGAGGTCATGTGTAGACTCATTGCTCCTGAATCAAGATCATAAATGTGTAATTTTAATAACATTTGGTGAGACTAAGTATTTGCAAATCCTTGGAGAAATTGTTCTCTGCTGCATAGTTGAGCTGTTTCAGCCATGACGTGGCAGGGGCATTTCAAGATTTGCATGTCACTTACAATGCCATACCTTGCAAGGGAGGGTAGGGCAAGGAATAGTGCAAGGAATTCTTTTGCTTTGTAGTGCAGTATTTCTCCCAGGGTAGAGAGTAACTGTTGCTATAGGACACAAAATGAAACAACACACATGCTGGAACCTCCAAGGTAAAAAGAAGGGAAGTTGATTTTCTGACTCCAACATTTATAGACTTTCAAAAGTGACAGTGGATTGGAGGATGAAAGTGCCACCTCTCCAATCACACTGGACAAACCAACAGTCCATCAAATTTCTCCTCCTCCAGAAAAGAATGTAAAACAATAATTATTTATATAAAAGTGCGTGAGAAACTTCATTACAAGAATATAAACATCAGAAGGCTTAGAAGAACTTAGAAGAGCAGGGCAACAAGTAACAGTACCAAGCATATCCAAAGCCAAGAATTCTGTGGTGCAAAAAACAGTTGGGGCATTGAGCTGAAACCTGGTCATCACTCTGTGTGAAAGCTAAATGAGGCCTGATGGGAGGGAGGTAATTGCAAAGCTGAGTTTCAGTCCTTTGTGATTATTTTTTATATTTTGTGTGTCTTATGGAGCAGTCAGCACAGGAGGGCTTGCTGTAAGGTGCTCCATGTGTTGGTGTCTGTGAGAGAGGGTTATAGTGCAGGCAACCCCCAGTGAGGGGAGAGAATGATGCATCTGACTCCATCTTATCAGAAGGCTAATTAATTATACTGTATTATTCTAGATTATATTACATTATATCTAAACTGAATCTGCCAAGCACTCAACTGCACTGAATCTCGTGACTGTCACTGACAGTCCCAACACACACACACACACCTGGCCCTGATAGGCCAAATGTGGTGGTGTTCACAGGGGTCCCAGGATGAGGGAAGAGATGAGAATCTCGACTCCATGGTTTAGAAGGCTGATTTGTTATTTTATGATATATATTATATTAAAAGAAAATTATATATTAAAACTATGCTAAAAGAATAGGAGAAAGGATTTCATCAAAAGGCTAGCAAGGAATGGAATGGAATGGAATGGAATGGAATGGAATGGAATGGAATGGAATGGAATGGAATGGAATGATAATAAAATCTTGTGACTGACCAGAGTCTGAGACAGCTGACTGTGATTGGCCATTAATTAAAAACAACCACATGAGACTAATCAAAGATCCACCTGTTGCATTCCATAGCAGCAGATAATTATTGTTTACATTTCGTTTCTGAGGCCTCTCAGCTTCTCAGAAAAGATCCTAAGGAAAGGATTTTTCATGAAATATGTCTGTGACAGCCAAGGAAACAAAACAGCATCACTGAGTAAACAATCTCCATATTGCATTCAACTTTGGCACAACACAGGTACAGCAAATAAGATAAGAATTGTTTTGATCATTATCTGAGGTTCAGAGAATGTGAATCCCAGCACTATTTTTGAGCAGATTCTCTTGTTTTTGGGTGTGGGGAGAAAGCTGACGGTGCGTGTCGCGCAGGGCGTGGAGCGCGCGGAGGAGCCGGGGCTGCGCAGCCTGCGCACGGCGCGCCGCCTGCAGCCGGGCATGGTGCTCACCATCGAGCCGGGCATCTACTTCATCCAGCCCCTCCTGGAGCAGGCCCTGCACGACCCTGCCCAGGCCTGCTTCATCAACAGAGACGTCCTGCAGCGCTTCCGGGCCTTCGGTGGGGTGAGTGTTCTTAGCAGATGGTTCATTCATTGGTTTTCTCTTTGCTCGTCCTTACAATGGATCTGAGCATTTAAGTCTTTTGGGACTTACAACTTTTGGGACTTCTTACAACTTTTGGGACTTCTTACAACTCCCAAAAGTCTTACAGCTTTTGGGTGTTGTAATCTACTGCACATAGAGCTGTTCCTTGAAGCAGCACCTTGAGTCATTCAGACCATTTGACTCTGCAGGCAAACTGGGGGGTTTTTATTCTAATTTTTTAATGTGGTTTTTTACTAGTGATTCATGATAGACCCATATTTTCCCATTAACTGAAATATTCTCTGCCAGCACCATACGGTGGCTTGCCAGGTAAGTGTTTTGTCTAATGTGTGAAACATGTATGTTATGAAATATGAGACTGATTCTGTAGTCCAGAGTTGGCTTCTTTGACAGCAGCACAGTCCAGTGCTTCCTGCTGGGGCAGAAGAGCCTGATGCAGTTTAGGTTGGGGAGGCAGTAGATGGAAACAGTAAAAATTGCTCTTACAGGATTATTGACAGAATGTCATGAAACCTGTGCCTTGTGGGAGCCTTCCCTGTTTCCAGAAGAATGGGGGCTCTGGAACCCCATCAGCCATGCTCAGTGTGACAGCCTCAGGCAGCAGTGTGCACAGGAGGATTGGCCAGGGGAGGTAGAGCTGATCTGGGCAATCATTCCATGCAGCAGCTGCTGGGCAAGTGGAGGGGCCTTGGCTGTGCATGCTGTCCAGGGCAAGTCTCCCATTTAAAGCCACCACCCTCACAGAGCATCCAGCAGTTGCAGTGCTTCCAGTGGGCTTTCATTTCAGCAGGGCAGGCCTTTGTAGGGTGCCACATTGTTCCTGCACAGGGAGATAGAGCAGGCAGCTGCCGTGCCCCATCCTCCCGTGGCTCTTCTGCCAAGTCTCACTACAACAGTCACTGCAGTGGTGGTGATTTTCTGGTAGGAAAAGTCACTCCTTAGGAATTGTCTGCTGCTGCCATTGACTGATTTATCCAGTCCAGCCTTGAGAGGGTGATTACTGTAGCACTTTGGTCTGAGCTGCCTTGCAACCACCAGCCCTGACAGAAAATTGTGTGTGTGTGTGCTATCCCCAGTCATGTGAGCCAACCAGGCTCCAGGGCAGCCACCCATGGTGTGGGTGCAGCCTTGTTAAGAGACTCAGGACTTTACCCTTGCTGATATTTAATTCACTGCTGAGGTCTGGGGCATTATCTGTCTCTGTGTTGTTTCTTTATCAAGATTTGCCAGCCACACAGCTGAGGTGCTGGTGAACAGAAGGCAGCTAATTCTGCATTTTCTAACTGTGAGCACATTCTGTGTGACAGCACACACTGAAATGTATTTTAAAAGAACACTGTGATGTGCTTGTGTACCTTCACACTGCAATGGAAACAGGTTTAGCTGTCTCCATTTTCCATGTAACCATGCTCTGTGGGAGTTTTTCGGCATTTGAATTGATTCTTGGTGGGCTTTCCCTGAAACTGCTCAGCAAAGCCCACATTTTTCCCAAATGGCTGTGAATGCCCACTCCATTTCTGCAGCCTGAGGTGTGCCTGTGGCTCACCTTCTGCCTGTGGTTGCACACAAGAGGAGTGACAGCCTGGGATCTCTACCTTGGTAATAACTTGCTGGATCAGGCACTTTTGTTCCAGAGATTTCAAGCAAACTTTGTTCCTTCATTTTTGTTTAGCTTCCTGTAATGATGACTTGTAAGGAGAGCTAGCCAACAAACTTTGCTAAAAGAAGGGGCAGCCCAAAAACGATTGAGCAAAAATCTTAATCTCTGATCCCCCTGTGAACAATACATTTTACTTAGAGAGAAAAAAATAATAATACACACATACCCTGAGCCAGATGTTGTCACTTGATTTTGTCCAGGAGAAGAATGAAAATAAAATCTAAGACTGGAATACATCTGAATATTTCTGAATTCTTCACAAAAGCTGAATTGTAGAGCAATCACAATAAGTTTTTCCATCTTTACCATTCTGACTTGATTCTGCATAAAAAGAAAATGAAATTTGTGCTGTGTAGAGTGCTCAGTTATGAACAAAATGCTTCATTCTAGTTTATCCAGAGTGAGTGAGTATTTCTCACAAAAGCATGCCAGAGAACTTTCTTTCTATGGGATTAAAAAAAGATCTTTTTTAATGTTTTTTAAAAAGCCCAGCTTTTTACTGACAAATATTAATAGTACAGGGTCTGGTATTGATGTCAGTTGTAGCTGAAGAGTTCACTACAGCCAGTCCAATCTTCCTTTAAGTGTAAAAGTAAAACACATTCTACAAAAGGAAATAAGTTGTGCATTTCTCTCTGCAGAGCTCAGCGCTAATTAAAATGTTCTTAATTTGGTTTACTGTAATTCACTTCAAAAACGAACTAACATTCACTGAAGTAACACCACTGTAATTCTAAGTAAGTCTGTCCACACTGGGAATTTGTGGATTTTTCATAAATTCACCTTGAATTCATGTCTTCTTTGGGCTTTCAGTAATTTTCTTGACTGTGACAAGTCTCTGCATTGAGAAGCAAAGCCCTTGTAGGGTGCCAGAAAGGGCAAGGCTGCAGCCATTGGCTGTAATTTGTGCTGGCTGGAGTTGGCCATGAGGAGATTGCTTGTGGAAGCTGCAGGAGCAGGGAAGGAGGGGCAGTGTGAGGTGCCTGTGCCCAGCTCCATCATCCTCCACCCTCCTGCTCACCTCAGCCTTTGGGGCTGTCCCTGTGCTCAGGAACCTCCTTTTCACCTCCTCAGGTCCCTGCAGGGGAAGCAGGCAGTGCCCAGGGGATGCTGCCTCTCTGAAGCCCTACACTCCTCATTTGACAGCTCTTGGGTTCAGCCCTTCACAAACTTCCTTGGCCAATTTTGGGACGTTTCAGTCACATGTGCTTCAGTTCTCCATCTGCAAACCCAAGGTCCAGTTTAGCAAGGTCAGAACTCCTGTGGGACAAGGGCTGCTGCTGGATCTGGCACAGTGCCTGGCCCAGGGCACCTTTGCTCTGCCTGGACTCTGCCCCACAGGCTCCTGAATAAACACAGATGTGCAAATACAGGGATGTGCATACAGTTGTATGTATTGCTCAGGAAAAGCAGCTGAATCCTCGGGGAAGGGGAAATGCTGACTCCAAATGCTGCCCTTTAGGGTTTGACATTTCCATTCTTCATAAGCTGATTACTGATTCATGCAGTTCATATGATGTTTTCTCAAAGACACAGTAAAGCCATTCAGGCTTTCTTTGGCCTTACACATTCAGTCTCTGTTCAGGCTTTATTTTCCCTAGGATTTGTAGAACTAGCACTAGACTTAATATCTGAAAACTATGCAACTTAGAGGAAATGCTGAAAGGCAGATGGGTGTTAAATGCATTACTTTCTTTAATTTACAGATTTTTCTCATTTAAAAATTAAACAGATTTACAAAGCCCAGGAACTTGAAGATCTGCTAATATTACAATATGTTTCAAAAGAGTAGTAGCTCCCTTTCTCAGAATAAATGCTAAACCAAACAAAGAGCAAGACATATAACTGCTTCTACCTTTGGTTCAGAGAGCCATAAAGTTGTGTCTGTCCTGATTTTATTTTTCAGGAGATTAGGCTCTGTTTCTGAGTTTATGGTGAATTTATACTGAGAAATGAAATTGTTTACTAGGCAATAAACGTCATGCTCATCTACTTTTTAATATTGCTTATTGTATCACAGTAATGGTGCTACACAGCATTTCTCCAGAAGTTTTCATAGGAAAGCAGTTGTCACAATGTACATACTTAACTTCCTTTAAAAGTTCTCCTAAGGGAAGTGATAGGTGTAGGCAACCCAAAAACTACTGCTAGGTGCTTATAAACCTTCTTTAGTCCTTTTCTCTTCTCTAATTAGCATAATTAGGTTAAAGTAAGACCAGCTGTTTCTAACCTCTATTTAGCTTGTAGTTTAATGCTTGTTTTTGAGCCTGGATGAAGGGACTGGGCACCTGAGGCTTTTTTCCCATCTGTATCAGTTAATCTAATAAAATCCATGGCCTCATCCTACTGATATTGATCTTCTTCTATAAAAATGTCAACATTTAATTGTGGACATTTAAAATAAAGGTTCTCTTGACGTGAGGGCTTAGTTGTGAATGAAATCTGGTTGTGCCAAGAAGACTGCAGCATGGGATGAGATTGCCTGAGCACAGAGCCCACCATGCACATACAGCAAACACCTTGGCACAAAGGCACTGTGGAACAGCAGCAAAGTGCAGCCTGGGTTGGCTGCAGCAGCTCTGCTTCCTACCCCCTCCCTCTGAGCACAAGTCAAACTCTGCTCAGGATAAGCTTGCTCTGTTAAAAATGATTGGGAAGTCGATGGCTGAGTTGAAATAAGTTCCCTTGGCTGCAGAGCTGCCTGTGTAGGACAGCAGCTGTAGGAACAGACCCAGGTCCTGCAGCAGACGTGGGCCTGTCTGCTTTGGGTGGTCCCACGTGTGGCCACGTCCTGTCATCATTTCCAGGCAACTGTCCCACTCTGAGGCCTTGCAGTGATAGTGTTGTTGCTTGCCACAATCAAACAAATGATCAATAGATTTTTAAAAAAAAAGGGGACATTTCATCAGTTGCCTTTTTTGACATCTGGGATCTGTCATCATGCAAATCTGGATCATTTAATTGGCCAAAAGAGTCTCTTGATTGTCAAAACCTCGTATATATATTATCATCCAAAAGAAATTAGTAAGAGCTTCAAGGCTGTTTCCCTTGGAAGGTAACACAGGAGGCTCTGGGGAGCATGGCTGTATTAGCAAGTCAGGACAAAGTGCGAGGCTGCACAGGGCTGACAGCAGCCCTGGTATTTAACTCCTGTGCTGTCCTTGGCTGTGCCCCCAGCCCTGCTTTGGGACAGAGCTGGGGCCATTGAGTGGAGCCACATGATGGCCTGTTGCTGGTGTTAGGCAGTTGTGCAATCAGGTCTAGCTAGACAGATCATGCCACTACCCTTGATAAGAAAAAGGCGTTTTTGGAGCAGTCCTGGCATTCCTGGCCACTGCATCTTTACAGGAGTGGTTTTTTGAAGTCTGCCATTTCAGACCAAGAAAGTAAAGCCTCCCCTAGGTGTTTGCAGAGCACCCTGAAAGCTGGGGCTGCAGTGAGCCTCACGCTTCAGTGCCCAGCTCCCAAGCACTCTGTAGCCCTGAAGCAAGCAGTACTAATGAACAAAGAGCCTGCAAACAGGGACAGCTCTGAGAGCAAGTTTCATAATCACTGTCCCCCTCTGGGAAAGGCAGTCCCAAACCAGTCAGCCTTTCCAGAGAGATCCAGCATCTTTTGTCCATTTGGACAGAAGACAAGACCAAATGACAGGCTCTCCTGTGGGGAAGGTTTTGCAGGTCCTCTGAAGCTGCTTCTTGCTGCTGCTGACTTTAAACTCAGGGTGAAGCATGGAGGGTGTGAAGGAAAAGAGCAAATGAAACCACTTCCTTCCCCTTGAGAGCCTATTCCTCTGCACTCATGTTGCTTTTAGGCAGAGGAAAAATTATGCACTGAAAATGGGGAATCTGACTTGTCTCCTGTGGCAAGCATCCATTTCAGGTGAGATTCTTCCAGCAGAGGAAGGATTGGATTCTGGGGAAAGAAGAGGCATGTTCCTAGGGAGTGGTGGGTGGTCCCAGGGCCCAGTGGTTCTGTGTGCCTCCATCCACTTGCCAAAGAGCATTTGGAGGTGCTGATGCTGAGCAGGCTGATTTGGCAGTCCTGGCTCTCCCACATCTCAGAGCAGATCACAGCTATGCTGTGACACAGATTGTGTGATCTCCTAACAATGCTCCTCCTATGCAGGGAGTCACAGGGCATGGCCCTCATCCTCCTCCATCTGGTCACTCTCAGTTCCTGCCTTTGGCAGCTCCAGCCCCTGTGTGCTCTCCTCTTTCAGGATGTCTCACTTCTCACCTCCACCAGGATCTCCCTGCCTGGGCTCCTTAGCCAGTCCCAGCTCTCTTTGTCCATTATTTGTCAGTCCTGTCTCACCTCACTGTACCTTCCTTTCCCTGGTCCTTTCATCACTCTTACCTATTCCCAGCTCCTTCCCCATCCTGATTTTCTCTTGTGGCCTACATAGAGAACAGTAGACAGACACCTTGCCCCACTTGTTCTTCCCCACTGTAGTCTAGCTTTCATCTGCTCTGCTTTCAAGTCAGTTCATCCTCCCAAAGAGTGCAGAGGTATTGTGAGGTCATGAAGCACTGAACTGGAAAGCACAAACCACTTTTCTTGGTTTTTTGCTAATTCCTGGTCAAGAGGCTGAATTGTGGCTGATATGTCACTGTAGGTGGGGAATTTCAGCTCAAGCAGGGGGAGATTTGTGGAGCTGGCAGTGCTTGGGAAAAGGCTCTCTCTGTAGGCAGGGTCAGTTCTACCTTTGTCTGGCCCCCTCTGCTCTCAGACTTACTTTTGCACTGACATTTTTACTTTCCACATCATCACTGTGTCCAGCTCCATTTACACTGGCTGGGCTTGCCAATGTGATGCTTTGGCTTTTGCCACCTTCCCAGGTCTGTCCACTCCTGCAGGGTTAGCCTGGTACCATCAGGTTTCTGGCAGGGACTGATCCACCCAGGGAGGACAGGCACATGGCAGGATTTGCCTGTGGATGCAGTGGGGCCCTCCTGCTGAATGCTTGGGTTATGTTTTGCTCAGCAGTCAGATTTGAAGCAGGGAATCAAGAAGCCCATCCTGATAAATTCTGTTCAAGTGCAGAGTCACTGCCTGTGTTGCTGATCTGTTCTGCAGCAAGGCACCAGCCTTTCAGGCACACTGAGCATCACAGCTCTCAAATTTACAGCTGTCCAAAACAAATGTGTAAACTCAATGGAGTTTGTTTATTTAATTCTGCTTTATAATACACTTAACTTGATACCAAGTAAAAGAAATAATCTGGCAAAGACATCATTAAACAGTTTAATAAGGACTGGATGACTCATTCTGTTTGAACAAATGGATTATTTTGCAATCAGAAGTACAAATGTTAACCAGCTTTATTTTTAGTTGAAAATGTCAAGAGGTCAGAAACAATTAAAGCAATTGTAAGGTGGGAGTACCCAGGGTTTGTGTTCTTTTGGATTTGCACCTTACTAAAATTGCTTTTATTGCAGCTTAGCAACTTAGCAACATTTTTCTGATAAGATAATGGGAATGACTGTGTAGGCACATTTACTGGTAAGAAGAGATTAGAGACAAACAGAAATGGAGCACACTTTTCATTTTAATAGCAAGAGTTGAAAAACTGCGAGGATCTGCTTTTTCCTTCCAGGATTTGAAATTTAGTGGTTGTATTTTAAAAGAAACATCTGACCTGTTTAGGACTTTCTCATCAGCTCAAAATTCAATGTTTGGAATATCAGCCACAAGCTATTTAATGTTCAAAGTTTCACTTTGAAAGTTTATCATGTTTAGAGAGAAGTTTTAAGTGCAAAGTGAAGCTACCTGGATTTCAGCTCAGAAACAGGAGAGCTTTGAGAGCAGACACTGTGGGCATCAGGAGGCACTGTCCCTAGCAAGCCATGTGCTAAGAAGGTTGGAGGTAAATCCAGGGAAGAATGTTCTTTTTACTGCTCCTGCTGTCAGGGGGTTGAGATTTCCTGGCCCCATGGAATGACACAGCATGGACTCCCTGCTGCAGCACCTTGCTCAGACTGTCCTTGATGTGCCCACTGCAGCACCTGAGGGGCCACCCCCAAGCCTGTGTGAGCCCAGGAGGGTGGCAGGGCCCAGGGGGAACTGGAGCCTGCAGAGCCCCAGGGGCTGGTGCTGACAATTCCTGCTTGCAGAGTGATGCTCTGCTCTACCTTGTGCCCTCCTGCTGCTGCCTGGGTGCTCCTCATGCCACCTGAGCCCTTGGTGACCTTGGTGTGCTCCTGTGCAGGTGCGGATCGAGGACGACATCGTGGTGACAGCCACGGGCATGGAGCTGCTCACCTGTGTCCCACGGACCGTGCAGGAGATCGAGGCTTTCATGGCAGAAGGCCAGAGCTGTGCCAAAGCATTTGGCTGCCTCTCCAGCCCAAAGCAGTAAACTTCAGGGTGATACTTACTGCCTCAACTAATCAGTCATCATTCTGATTTCATGCTGCAGCATAGAAAATAAAATGCATCCAATTCTTAATAGCAAGAAAATCAGCAGTTTACGTGACCAAGTGGTAGCCAAATAACCCTGCTGCCTTGTCAGAGGGGCTTATACTTCTGTCAGATCTCAACTCAGATGTATCTTGCAATTAAATCTGAATTTTGATGATTGGGACTCTAAAACACCAAATGGATTATCTGAAAGCTATGAGCAATTGTAACACTCTTAAGTCCTTTTTTAAACTTCATCACAAGTACTGTGAAAAACAGAAATAAAAATCAGTTGTTCTCAGTGGACATAATGACATTTTTCTTATGGATCTGTATCCATGTACTAAGCAGAAACAAATTTTTATTAAAATTCTCCTTGGCATCATTTGTGTTCACAACTTTGTGGTCATTTTACTTTTCTGCTCCAGTTCCTGCTTCTTTATCTGACCCTACTACCAATTTGTGCCCTGCAAACTTTGACCCTTCTCTAGCCAGAGTTCCCTGCTCTGGACAGTGGCTGTACTGATCCTTCAAACACATCCCCATGCTCATTAGATTTGTTCATCTATTTGTTCCTTAAAAACACAGATTGCTGTGGTGTTCATGACCCCTAAAAGTTGAAAGAAGGGAATATCTTTGCTGCAGGGCTCATGGTCATTCAGCAGCATATGCTGTGCAGCATGGTAGAGTTATTTTTAACTGTTCAGTGTTACACAGTTCAGAATGAAATAATGTAAATCTTATTTGGATACCTTACAAACATATTGGTACTAGTCACAAAATTATTTTCCACTCATGCAAGATTTAAATTACCAAGAGAAGCTTTTCTTTACTGTAGGTATTCATCAGCTTGCAGGATAATGCATACATTTCTTACATCATAAAATAGCACCATGTGCTGGTAACTACATAAAAGTAAGCTTTCTCACTCTACATACACATCAAAACTCCTGTTCAATATTCAGATTCTGTTGCAGTTTGACTGCAAAGCCACTTCAGAACATCCCTCTGCTGTGCCAGGAGGAGCTGAAGCCACAGCAGAGCATCAGGGCCTTTCTGGGTCTCAGTGCCTGCCCAGTGAGGGTTTCCCACTGAAGGGATCAGCTGAGCCCGTGCCTCAGCACCTGGGTGTGAGCAGCTCAGCTCTGTGGCTCACACAGGACTGACCATGGCTGATGGGAGGGACTGGGAGCTCCCTGTGCCACCTGGGGGCTTGGGTGGTGCCAGGAACCACTGCCACTGCCACTGCCTTGCCAGTACAGAACTGCAGGGACACCCGACGGGGAGAGAATGATGCACCTGACTCCATCTTATCAGAAGGCTAATTAATTACTTTATTATACTATATTATTCTATACTATGTTACATTACATCCAAACTGAACCTGCCAAGCACTCAACCCTGCACACCCTGCACAGAATCTTGTGACTGTCCCCCAACACTCCCAACACACACAGAGCTGGCCCTGACAGGCCAAGGAAACAAAACACCATCACTTTGGGTAAATAATCTCCATATTGCATTTCTCTTTGGCACAACACAGGCACAGCAAAGGATAAGAATTGTCTTTCCTTTCTCTGAGGTTCAGAGAATGTGAATCCCAGCAATATTCTTGGGAAGAATTGTGCCTTGCTTTTCTCTGGGAAGAGAAATGTGGTGACACCCCAGCACCGGATTTAGGCCTGAAACAATTTCCTCAAGAATCCTCATGTACATTGCTCCAGGAGAGCTCCTCCTGCTGAGCAGGTTGGTCTGTGTGACAAGAACCTGCCCTTTATTCCCAACAGCCTGGAGATCCATTGCTATGGAGGAAACTTCATGTGGGACCAAAGAAACGTTGTGAAACGATCCAGAAGACTTCATTCACATCACTCAATTAATAAATAAGCCTATTTACATTTTTTAGAGGTTTCTTGACATTGGTTTGTGAGAGACCAGTGCACGAATTGCTGCCCTTAACTTCTTGACTGTGAAGGGAAACAGTTGTTTCGGGAAAGGAGGTTGTGAGATCAGAAGCTTGTATGTGCTGCTGCACTGATGTTCCTGCTGTGGTGACCGTAATGTTCCACCTCTGAATTCTGTTACCTGCACAAGGACATCAGGCTTTGCTTGGTGGCCTTGCAGATATGAGAACACAGAGACTATACTGGCATTGCTCTGAACTCATTTGCCCCAAAACTCAGGTTTTTTCAGTGCAAAACAGTGCTTGTGGCCCCAGCCCCGTTCCCTCCACAGCCAAGAGTTGTCCTGTGGTGTGGGAGCCCAGCACATCCCTCTGGCTGTCCAGGACACCCAGGATCCCTGCCCAGGGGCTCAGAGACCCTGGCACAGAGCCCAGAACACCTGTGGGTTTGATTATGACCCATGGAGCAAATTACCAACCTTAGATGAAGATCAGCAAACCACAACAGTTTAGGTAGAATAATAGTGAAGTTATCATGGGGTGGAAAAGTCGATTTTGGGGTTTTTGGTATGGGGGTTCAGGAGGCAAGATGGAGGAATCTGGGTGTGTCCAGCCTTTCTCCTTCTTCTTCTTGGCCTCCATCTTCTGCTGTGATGGTGGCACTCACAGATTGGTTTAGAGTAGAAGCTCACTGTCTAACACAGGTGATGGGTATTGGGAAGGAATTGTAACCATTGTACAGGTAGTTTTTAGTATAAAGACATAACCCTGCTCTGGGGGCAGGCAGAGTGCCTGGAACTGTCCTGCTGGGTGGACCTGGCAGGGCAGGAGAAAGAATTTTATAGATAAGGAACAAAGAACAACCTTGAGACCGAGAAATGAAGAGCCCTGAGTGCTTCTTCAAGCACTGGACTGGGAAAAGAGACTTTTAACAATTCTCAGGGTCACTCTGAGCAGCAAGAGATCCTGACACTGTGGCAGGTTCTGAACATGCCAGGGGATGATGATGATGATGATGATGATGATGATGATGATGATGATGATGATGATGATGATGATGATGATGATGATGGTTCACTGCTGTGGGCACTGTACCCTGCTGCTGCTGCTGCTGCTGTTTTATAGTAGCACAGCCAGATGAGGAAAGGAGGAGAGCTCTGGAGCTGTTGCAGCTGGGAGGCCCCCCCGGGCTGCGCTGGGCGCTGGCAGAGCCGGAGCGGGGCCGGGCCGCAGAACAGGTCGGGCAGGGAGGAGGCAGAGCCGGTTCTGGCCTGGGCGCGGCCGCTCGGAGCCGCCGGGCCCGGGCAGCGCCCAGCGCCCCCCCCCGAGGCAGGCGGGGACGCTCGGGCTCTGCTGGGCATGGGGCACCCTCGCCCCACTGCCCTCCATCATCAGGCCCACGGACTGGGGGATGTCAATGCCATCCTTCATTCCAGATTGTTCTGCAATTATGATCATTTTTATCCACTTAAGCAAAAAGTGAATTAAACATTTTTAACTAAATTCGGGAGGGGAGGGGAAATAAACCTTTTTTTAAAAGGCAAAGTGATATTTAATACTTTAAAAAGTGGTGTTTAATAATTTTAAGTGTATTAATGGGGTGAAAGTACAGGTTATGGCGAATTTTCTTTTTGACTACATCAAGATGTTTTATTCTGTCATGTTTTCCCAAATGCCTTTTCCCCTTGGCACAAACAGACTTGAATAGAGTTGGCACTGAAGTAACAGAATGTGTCTTATGCCGAGCAAATTTGTGTGTTTTAGAAACGTCTGAGCACTTCTGAAAGGATACATGTAAATTGTCCCAGCAAATTGCTGGAGCTCCCTGGGGTTGGGTGCACTCTGAATTTACCTGCTGATTACCCTGCTGCAGCTACAGGGGGTGTTCCAGGAGTGCAGCCTCCCTGGGGGCTGGAGCAGACCCCTTCCCTTGGGGGACAGTGAGAAAATGGGAATCAGCTTTCCTGGGAAATGTGCTGTAACTCCTTGTGTACTGACAGGATCCTGCCACAGACTGGAGCTAAGAATCATGAGTCAAAAGGAAAATCTTTTAACTTTTATAGGTCCACAGTGAAATTTTCTGTGCCCTGCAGCAGAGGGTGAGATGGAGGTACTCTGTTGCCACAGGGCCTGGGCTGCTTCACCCTGGGGGAACCTACCCTTGCTCCTTGGAGCTGCTTTGGCAGGGGGGGCTTGCAATAAGCCTGAGCCCTTTCTTGCAGCCTCTCCCTGGGGCACGTTTAAACCTGGATTTGTTCCAATCACGAGTGAGGTGCTGCACAGAGCCATTGCTCCTCCTGGGCCTTGTCCTGCTGCCAGCCAAGGACGAGCATCATTGTCCCAGTGCCAGTCAAGGACAGGGATCCTTGTTCCAGTGTCAGCCAAGGCCAGGGATCCTTGTCCTGGTGTCACCAAGTCAGGGATCATCGTCAGCCAAGGCCAGAAATCTTTATCCCACTGTCCCCAAGGCCAGGGATCGCTGCCCCACTGTCCCCAAGGCCAGAGATCTTTGTCCCAGTGTCCCCAAAGCCAGGGGTCCTTGTCCCACTGTCCCCAAGGCCAGGGCTGTCCCCAGCTGTGCCCAGTGGGGGGACAAGACCAAGGTGCTGTGCAGAGGCCGTGCCGTTCAGGGTCACTCTGGCCCTGTCCCTGTCAGGCTCTGAGCACTGTGGCCATCGCCCTCTGTCACACGCTGCTGTCATTGGTGGTGTCACTGTCATTGGTGGTGTCACTGTCACTGACTGTTTTCTCATCTGGTTGTTGTTAAATTGTGAATTGTTCCAGTAACAGTAAATTGTGATCTCAACCCCTAATCTGCATTTGGGCTCTCTCACCTGAGGGTTGGGGGATGAGAGTGGCTGTGGGGTTTATTTTCCACTTGGGCTTAAACCACAGCATCAGTAAAAAAAAAAAACAGTGCACTGATAAACCAGAAATTTCATTTTCCAAACAAATTACTTTTATAACTCAGTGGTTTGGTTTTAAACATGAAGGAAAAGGGATCAGAGATGTCAGGAGCAACAGGTGGAGAAGTCACCCGTGAGAGCTTTGGAAAGAGGATCACCCTCACTCAGGAGAGAGCCAAGAAATCATTTCCACCAAAATCACAAACAAACAGCCAAGGGTGCAGCTGCTGTTCAGACTGGTAGAGGAGGGCCCCACAGCAGCCTGGCAAACCAACTTCAGGACAAGGGGGCAGCCAGCCCCAGGGCAGGTCAGAGATCCAGGGAAGAGATCAGGCTGGCCTTTCCACCAGGGACGTGCAGTTAACAAAGGAGATGCCTTCAGGTCATCTTTTCCCTTGGAATTTTTGGTGTTCTGCTTCTCTCCCCACCTCCCATCTAAATGCAATATATTTTCAGTCTTAAATTCCCTTTTCTTTTTTTTTTTTTTTTTTTGCCTTTTTTGTTAAATCAGACATTTAGACAAAACTGTAGTGAGTTTCTGATGGCTTCCATGGAGCAGAAACCTGAGAGGAAGAGGGGAATAGAGACTATTGCACTGATTTCTCCAAGACAGCTGTGTGACTTGGGCAACTCTGCACTTGAGGAAGATAGAAAAGGGATGGGAAAAATGAGGCCACTACAAGCAAAACATTTTTATTAGCTCCTGGTATTTCAACCCTACCAACTTCAGATGCAGTTAGAATGAAAAAACATATCTGTAAAAAGTCTAACATAATCCAAAACAATCCATCCAAGTTTTCCACATGTATTAAAAGTTTAAATTCAAAAAAGAACTTTTCAAGGTTTAATTCTCTAACAGTATCTTCATAGAGATAACATCCAAGTTTTTTTCTAAGTGCAGATACAGAGCAAACAAGCATCCTCCAAAATAATCTATGGACAAAGGTAGTGTGAAGAGGGAAATTAAGACAGTGTAGTAATCTACAAGACAGACACACAGGTTAAATGTAAAATAACCATACCATCAATGAAATATTTAAAAATGAAAATAAATTAAAGTTAATCAAAGTTCCTGTTTTACTTTGTTTAAATCCTCAGTATAGCACATAGCACTGCAGTATGGATCATGGCAAAGACTAAGCAGTAGCAATAAAAAAGTTGCTACAGAAAAACTTCTATGGAAATAAAACAAGGCTAAAGATACTCCTTCACACAGATCTATGATGGCTGTAGAAATTCCACTGAATCAGTTACTAGGGCCATTTATTTTTAAAATCACTGTAAATTTCTGCAATGTCAGCCAGCAGTGATCCATGGATCCCAGTTCAACACCTGCTGTCCTGCCCCTTCCACTGCTAAGCCAAGCTGCACTTTTTCTTCTCCCCAATACCTCCTTCCCAGCAAGAATGCAATTTTGCAGGGCACAGGTTTTTGGTAGCACTTTGAAATTTCCTGGGAAAAAAAAGCTCTTGTTCTCCTAAGGCCCCAGTCACTATGTGAGCAATATGAAATACAAGCTTTAATAAAAGGCTTTTATTGTCAGTGTGCTGCTTTGCCTCTTGTAATGATGCTTCATGTGCCATTTGGAGGCCAAGTGCCTGTACATCTCATCAGAGCATATTGTTGTTTTTCTGGTGAGCACTGGTAAGCATCCCAGCTCACTATTACTACAACCTCCCCATTAACTATAACTGGGCAGGAGGGACCTATATGGTGCTTCATAGGACTTAAATTCTACAGATTTAAAGTAAAAAGCAAAAATTCTCCACAGCCTTTGCAGTTTGTAATATGTAATGGAGAAAACAAAAGGCTAAAATGCTCTAACAGGTATTTTAAAAATGTTCTGTTCAATCACAAGTTTCTGATACTACAGTGAGCCATCCTGCTGGATTCCTCCCATTATGCAAAGTCTAAAATGGTGAGTATTCCTGTGAAAATGTTATCTCCTAAATATTACATTCCTAGTTAGCTAGGAGTTCAGATCTGCACAAATCTTTGAGGAGAAAAATATTTAAAACAAACAGTTAACCAGTTTCTGGTTTAATTGTTACAAATCTTCAGTGTTAAATCTAAAAGAAGAAAATCTCCACAAAACAATGGCTAAAGGTACAGCTTTTGCTGGGTTACTGCACGGGCACTGCAGACAAGCTGCAGCTCAAGAGTTTGTTTCATAAAGTCGCAGGTTTCTACTGTCCACTGCTTTCTGCATTTGTTGTGGTGGTCTCAGTGCCAACAGGTTGCACATTATCTGCAAAATTGTGGGCATGCTCAAGGAACAAGTCTTTCAGTACGCTCAGCTCCTTGGTCAGGAGTTTAATTTTTGCCTCTAAACGTTCATTTTCTTCTTTAAGCTGGTTGACCCTCTGCAGTGTGTCCTGTGCCTTCTGCTTGCTTTTTAAGCGGCTCTTTTTCACCGCCATGTTGTTCCTCTCTCTGCGCTGGCGATACTCATCGCTGTTTCTATCCACAAAGGAACTTTTCTTTCCCTGTTTGCTCGGAGGCACAGCTTTGCCTCCACCACCAGGACTGACTGGCACCAGCTGGGGAACCTGCTGCAGACCACTGGAGTGTGCTTGAGTGTGGATCACACTTACTCCGCTCGCATCTGTGGTGGGGTTCTGTTGGGATGTCTTGCTCATTTGGGCAGGCTGTTCTTGGACACAGCAGAATTTATTAGGAGACTGAAAACTCTTGGGTTTCTAGAAGGTGTTTCCAATGGATCTTCACATGGATTAAGAGCAAGGTGAACCTAGTAGGGGAAAAAAAAAGCTATTAAAGATGCTGGCTTCAGCTACAATCTTATACATCACTGGCTCTAGCAGAAGTACTGATGGTACATCTGGCATAACACGTCATAACTGTGCTGGAAGTGGAAAAGCTGCCAGCTACATTTCTGAAGTCTCCAACATATTTGGATTGGATGGAACTATTAGTGGGTCATCTAGTCAAGCTGTTTGAATTGTTCACTGGCTTCACTCAGTTATTCCAAAGCCATCCCTGATGGATGGGTGTCTAGCCTAGCCTCAAATATCTCCAGTTTCACAACCTCTGTCTTGGCAACATGTTCCACTGTCTAACTTTTCCTCCAGTTATACAATTTTCTTAGTCTTCAGACTGGAGTTTTCCTTCTGTGGCTTAAACCTATTAACAGCCTGACTCTTGACCAACAGGGGTATTTGATCCTTGTCCTCTTCGGACCACATCTCTGGGTGTATCCGCAGACAAATTCCTCCCTGATCTCTTTTCTCTGGAGCAAGGGTGCTCAGCCTGTCCACCTTTTCTCAACCACCTTACAGCACTTGTTTTGAAGATGATGTTCAAATTGATGGCTGTTGTCTGGTCTACTGGTACTGAGTGGAAAAATAAATCTATGGAAGAAGGCAGGGCATTGCAAAGGCAGTGTCTGGGTGACATTCCACCACAAGCAGTGTGCTGAGCCTGTAACTCAAGGTGGGACAGGAGCACAGGCTGATGGCAGGGTAGATCACTACAACAGAGGACTGTCACCCATAAAGAGACAGCAACCACAGCTGACTCATCCATAAATAAGGTCACCTGCGTGGTTGGTGCACTGGTCACTGTCCCCTCTCCTGTCCAGCACACAAACCTCCTGATGAGCAAGACATCCTCTCACCTGACTGACGTGCTCCCGCTGCTGAGGTCAGCCTGCTCCTGGCCCTACTGGTGGCACAAGGAGGATTCCACCACAGCTGCAGGGCCAAGGCCCTGGCAAGGCTAACAGCAGGTCCCCTTCTCTTCTCATCTCACAGGATGACTTCCTATATGGCTGGGAGAGAAGAGGGGAAGGACAACAGGATGGTCCTAAGCACCTACCTATGGCTCCAGTGAAAAACACCCAGTGATCAGTCAAATCAGTGTGGATTGTCATGTTGAGGAAAGCCTTTAAGTGGCACTAAACAATCCTAGTGCAAGGTCAGGCTGTGTGGCAGCAGTGCAGCCCAGCACTGTCACACAGACATGCAGTATCACACAAGCAGTGTGACACATCCTCCAGGGGGCTGGGGAAAAGCTGCAGCAGCACTGGGCAGAGCTGACTGGACTGCCAGGATGAGCAGAGTCCAGCCCAGGAACACCTCTCACATCTGTAACAGCAGAGGGATGGCTGAGGAATGGAGTGATGTGTGAGAGGTCTGTAGTGAGCCCCTGTGTGTCACTGGTCCTAAACTCACAGGTTCATCAGCTGTGTCCTGTTCCTGATTGTTTTTCTCAGCAGTCTGTGTTGCTGTTTTACTTTTGGAAGGGCTATCTTTATTAAAATGTCAAAATTCAACTGTGCAGATCAACTGCATATTTTCTTCCATGATGAAGGAGCCACAATGAGATGCAGCTGCACAGTGTGGTTCAATAACATTCATGGAAAAGCCCACTAAATTTGGCTTGAATGTTACTCAAAATTAACATTCTCTGTCACCAAGAGGTCTTCTACTTGTGAAGCATACCCACACCCTTCCTATCAAGGAATCTTTTCATTTTCCTATTTCAGGGCAGAATGAGACCATCAACACTTTCTGACACCTGGGGAGCTGTATCTAAATACATAGTGTCTGACACCTCTGTGTTAGCATTTCCCCAACTGCAACTCTTAAAGCAACTTTAGCAAAGCCTGTTTCAGTGTCAGCTCCTGACCTGACAAGCAGTTAGGCTGGGCAGCTGCCCTGAGCACCCAGCTAGGGAGTGTTCTGTGCCCAGCACCAGACTGGCAGGGCCGGTTGTAGCAGCTGTGCTGTGTAATTGCACAGACATTTTTAGTCGAGGTGTAAGTGCCTGCTCCTCTTAGAGCATACACTGGCCTTGTTTGCATTTTATTTTACAGCAGAGGATTTCTGCAGCCCTCAAAGCATATACAGGTATACAGTTCTCTTAGGTTGTCTCTGCCAAGTAGATTTTTGACACCTTTTCCAAATCAAACAGAATGCTCTGCTGTCTCCTCTGCTTCAACACATTTCAGTGCCTGCAAAGTTCACCTGGGCAGGCCAGTTATGTAACCCACACCATCTTCACAATCTGATTTTTGTGCTCCTACTACAGAGGAAGGGGTGGCTCCTGCTCCCAAAGGAGCCCCACCTGACATGTGACAAGTTTCTTCACCAGGTTCCATGTGCTACTTCTCTCTATGCTATCAAAACTATTTCACACTGCTTTAACACTTCTTTCCTATCTCTATTAGATTTCCCTATGATTCAATTAAAAAACTATTTGTCCCATTAAACCTAATATAAATGAAGTATTTTAGCTGGGCAGTACATGGATATAAGCAGAGAAGATAACCAGTGTAACACCTCTCAAACAAGAATTCCAGCCCTGCCTGCTAGAACAGACCTCCCTCAGTTCCTTCCCACTGGAACTGATTTGGTTTTTATTAAATTACTGTTTCTTGAGTGAGACATACTCTTATCTAGCCTGATGATCAGAACCCTTAACTGGGCCAGGTGACACCTGGATTCCTGTTCTGCTCCAAAGAATATGCAGAGCAAGTAGCACTAAACTAGCACCAGCACTGAACTGCATCACAGAGCTACAGAGTGCCAACTGAGGCTTGGAACTTGGTTTATCCCCCTGGTATTTGGAGGCTGGATGCCTATCACCAGCTGTCAGAAGGCTGTCCCAGGTAGCAGCAGGTGCTGTGGGCATCCTTCTAGGAGATTTAAAGGCAGCAGGACACACAGAGGGGACTCTCAGGAAGGGTGAGGTGAAGGCCATGGTCCCTGGGGGAGGCACACAGGGCTCACACCTCCCTGCACACACCCACAGCTGCTCCCAGCCCCTCCACACAGGTTGCTTCCCTGTGACTGCTGACAGCCCCAGCACAGCAGGACACAACTCCTCAGGGAGCCAGCCCAGTTTCCCAGCATCTTGTTCCCATAAAGCTGCTCATGAGCTTCAGCTCAGCAACAGCCCTAGGCTGGTTCCACCCAACACATGGTACTGCTTCCAGTGGCCAGTTAGAACTGCCTGGTTCTCTCCTTGGGCCACCAACTGGCCACCCAGGAAACCCACTGGCCACCCACTACAGCATAATAGCTGGTAACTCAAGAGGTGTCTTCTCAGGCAGAAAGATGTTTCTTACTGTCTCACAGTACTCCTCAGGGACCAGTGAAGCAATGAAGGCCCTCATTTGCTTTCACACATACAAAAAATAAAAATAAAGACATTAAACTTCCAAATGTTTGCTTTGACAAAAAAAAAAAGTCAAAAAACCCCCAAAACTGTTTTGTCAATTAAATCAGTATTTGTTTTTTAACTTGGTAGAAAAAGATACAAAATGCTTCTCTCTGCTCCTTTCTTGAGGTGTAACTATGGTGATTCTGATCGTTAGTCAGAATAACTTTATTGCACAAATTCACAAAGCTGTCCTGTCAAATGCAAAATCAGTCCCAACCTGAACAGCAATAGGGACCTCTCTTCTCTCAGGCTTCACTAGGAATAGAGATAGGATCCTGGATAAGATCCCTCCTGACAGGATCCGAGTCTGGACTGCAATGACCCCGCACTAAGGCCAGTGGCACGGAGCTCCGGGCACGATTTGCAGAACCACGGGAGCGCCGCTCCTGCACGGGTCCCACTCGCAGGTGTGCAGGAGCTGGTGCTAACACTCACTGCGGGCTGGGACACACCGCTGCTGGCCCTAGATTGGAGCTCAACCCCAATTCTTGTCAGAGCTGACACCATTACTTCTCACATTTATTTCAGAATCTCCGTTTTTAATACACATCTTAAAAGACAAATACACTCTGACATCCTTAACAGACTGTAACAGAACACATAAACATGTAATTTAACATGACAGAACCCCGGACACTGGGAGGCAAGGAGGTATCAGAACACTGTCTTTGGAATTAAAACGCCAGCTGGGACTTCTAACGACAAACCAATTCCTTAAATCCCAAAGTTCAATTCCTTAAATCCCAAAGTTCTGCCAATGCTAAGCGCTTATGCTTTCGGAAGCGGCTCTGCACGGCCCCGTTACGGAGCTGGGGCTCTTCCTGCCGGATGTCAGCGCCAAGGCCGACGCGGAGCTCCCTGCCTGCCAAACCCCGGCTTCAAACTCGCCACCGGAGCTACGGCAACTCGCGAGGGGCCCGACACGTCGGCCCCGAGGCTCCCCGGGCGGTACCGGGCGGGTACGGGCCGCGCTCCCCGGCTGCCCCTCGGCCGGCCGCGCTCCCGCCGCGCCGTCAGCCCCCGGAGCCGCCCCGGCGCGGCCTCGCTCCAACCCCCCCCCCCCGCCCCGGGCCGGGACCGACCGCGGGGACCGGCACCGGCCCGGCCCTCCCCGGCGGGCCCATGGCGCCGCCGCCGCCCTCCCCGGGCCGCCCGCCCGCCGAGGCCGCGCCGCTCCTCCCCCGTCCGAGCGGGGCGCGGGGGTGCCCGGCGCTGCCAAGCCGTGACTTCACCGGGGGAGGGGAGGGGAGGGAGCCGGGGCCGCCCGCCGATTGCATCACGCGCTGCCGAGCGGGGCCCGGCGGGCGGGGGCGGCCGCGGCCCCCCGGCCCCGCACGCGCCCCCCGCGCTTACCTGAGCGGCGCGAGCGGCGGGAGGGGCCGGGCGGGCCGCGCTCGGTACCGTGCGCGTGCGGCCAGCGCCGATTGCGACACCGCGCGGGCCGGCCCCGCCCCGGGTGATGCAACCGCCGCGCGATCGGCACCGCGCGCGGCCAATCAGCGCCCGCCGGGGGCGGGGCCGCGCCCGGAGGGGCTCCTGGGGGGCGGGGGGGGCGGCAGCGGCAGTGGCGGGGCTGGAGCGGAGCCCGCGGGTTGCGTGCGGGCCCAGGGAGCCGAGGACGGGCCCGGGGAGCTCCGCCGGAGCCCGAGAGCTCGGCCACGACCACGGCCTAGAGAGCCTGGCTACAGTCACGGCCCGAGCGAGCCGGGTCACTGCCTCAGCCCGGCCGCGGCACGAGGGAGCCCGGCCACGGCCTGAGGGAGCTGAGCACGGGCCCGGGGGAGCCCAGCACCGGCCTGAGCGAGTCCGGCCACGGTCACCGCCACGGCCTGAGCGAGCCCGGCCACTGCCTCAGCCCGGCCACGGCCTGAGCGGATCTGGTCACGGTCACGGCCATGGCCCGAGAAAGCTCAGCACGGGCCCGGCCTGAACGAGCCCGGCCACGGCCGCTCGCAGCGTTTGTGTCCCGGCGCTGCCGGAGCCGCGCTGACGGAAAACGCTCCCGGGCCACGCGTGTCGCTGGGCCCGCTGTGCCCCCAGAGCCGTTTTCCCCTCTCCGCCGGGGAGCGCGAGGAGAGCCCGCCCCGCCCGGCCCGGGGGCTGGCGGGGAGCGAGGCGGCCGCGTCCCAGCGCCGGTGGGAAGCGGGTCCCGCCCGTATTCAGGAGGGTCCGGCACCTCCCTCAGCCCGAGGGGGAGAAGCCGAAGGCAGCGGTTCCCGGCCGAGTCCCTGCGCGGGCAGAGCGGGCAGCTCGTCCCGGACCGGCGGCAGGCACAGCGCAGCCCCGGTGTGCCCGGCCGGGCGGTGCTGGGCGTGCCTGCCACAGCCCCTGCGTTCGATCCTCGTGTGCGCCACTCGCGGAGGGGCTGGACTCCATGAGCCCTGTGGGTCTCTTCCAGCTCGGAATAATGTTCTGTGATTCTGGTGAAGTTGGCCAGTGCCCCACGGGCATCGGAGTTGATGGCGGTGTGTCTCTGTACTGATTGGCATCTTCTAATTGTTCCCAGGCTCTTAATTAGCACCTGGCAGTGTATTCCCATCTCGATCCTAGCTGCCGTGAGGTTTGCCTCCTTAGAATGTTGTGAGATCAAGGGGAAGGAATGCCAAAGACATCCCAAAAAAGTATCAACAGTTCTCTTGACAACAGAAATTACGGCAAATTTCTAAATTTCATAGATTCCTGGTTAATTTTTCTTTTCTAATTTACTATTAGAATAATAAATGCTGGCAGACTAGGAAACATCTGGATCTTAGAGTTAAATGTCAAAGGAAGGTTTTGCACCATTTCACTGGTATATTTGTTGTTATAAAATACATCACTTTTTGGGGAGAAGAGTTCTTTTTGCCCTTAATATTTTCCAGACACTTTGTTTTGTATCACTTTTGTTCTGCCCAAACAAGTATATACTTACTATATATATATCCACACATGTGCTCACAACCCAAGCTGTGTGGGAGCAAGGTGTGTTTGCAGCTCCCTGAGTGGGAAATGTACACTTCAATACACAGGTGTGTGTGTGTTTGCAGTGGGCAGGTCTCAAAATCATCTGTTTATAAGGTAGGCAAGTTTGGAACAAGTTCAAGTGTGCAGGCAGTAAAAACAATACTGTTGGAAAAGTGGGATTTTTTTAATGTAGAGAAAAAACAAGTTAAGGATCTATGCTCCTGTGAGACCTGCTTGAAAATGTTTTATGTCTGCAAAAGACTTGTGAATAATTAGGTTTGTAAATACAGTTGCAGAGCTCAGTAATGTAGATAAAATTATTTATATTTACCATTTTTATGGCTGGCTGATGTTGTGGAGGGGTTTTGTTTTTGTGAAGCCCTGTGGAAAATAAACCATATTTGCAGAAAAATTCCAAGGGTTAGTCTGGGCAAACAGTTTTACTCAGCTCATTTACCACAAAGATACTTTTCCTTGTCAGTCATCAAGCATTTGCTTTAACTTCTTTAATGTTTTTCTGCTTCTTAATTGAAACTGTTAAATTTTCTGTGACAATGACTCATCCATCTATAGCTGGAGTGAAATTCCAGGTAAGCTTTAGGCATGATCCTTTGCTCACAATAGTTAAGTGTGTGTGCTCTTAGGATGCTTTCGTAGGATTTTCGAGCTCTTTATGGCCATTCATTCATTAATCC
This sequence comes from Agelaius phoeniceus, assembly GCF_051311805.1. Classification (NCBI taxonomy): domain Eukaryota; kingdom Metazoa; phylum Chordata; class Aves; order Passeriformes; family Icteridae; genus Agelaius; species Agelaius phoeniceus. The sequence continues at coordinate 3,930,146 of NC_135276.1, forward strand.
TCATCAAAGATAGCTGAAGAAAATAAAATGCAGACACACTTAGTCTCACAGAGCCTGACTATTTTAAACATTAAAGCTCACACATAATTCCCTGCATGCAAGACACTCCAGTGCTTGGTTGGCATTATATGCTGTTAAAGGAAACCATCACACAGTTTTTGCAGGATTTAAAACAGAATATCATGGGAGCAATCTAAAAAGGGAGCACAGAAATCTCTGGACACTGGGCAGAGGCACTGAAATACACATTTCCCTGCTTTTGTACAGGTTGTGCAGCTCTGAGGGGGTGTCAGGAGCAGCCTGATCCCTGCTGGGACAGAGCCCTTCTCCCTCTGATCCTGGGGGTGTTTCTGCAGCAACTGCTTACCCAGATATGCACATCATGCTGGAATAGTGGCTTACTTCCACATGCATTAGCCAGTCTCACAGTTGTTAAAAGACTTTAGTTCTAGAAAATAATTACACTGCTACTCAGTGTGCTCAGGTAATCTACAGCAACTCCCATTCAGAGGCAGAAAGGCCGTTGAGGAAATGGAAACGCTGGCAGCTGGAGGCAGAAGGTACAAAGGGGAGAGGAGCCTGTAGGGACAAGTGTCCCTGTTTACTGCCCACTCAGTGTGTTCCCTTAACACAAAAACATTTAGAGGTTCCCTGGTGCCTTTTACTCAGAGTGAAAATTGCTTTGTTGCCCTTGGAATAGTTTCTGTTGTGTCTGATTCCATTGTTCACCCATGTTTCCTCTGTCTTCATGAGCAATTATTTCTTTGTCTTAAAATAAAAAACCCTACAAACTCCTGGACTGCAACCTACACATTAAAAAATGTTTCTTTCCATAAGCATTTGCCTCTGTTTCCCTCATGGGTAAGCCTTTGCTGGTTTATTTTTTTTTTTTTTACTTCAGACTTGCACATTTCAGTTAAAAGTTTACTTTTCAAACATGATGCTGCTGTGTGCTTTTTCACTCTAGTCTAACAGCCAGGCTTTTGAATTCTAGAGAAGAAATTACTAATTTCTCTCCAGTGATTTAGAAGAGAGAAAAATAAATATTTTTTAGATGCAGTTTACAGATGGAAATAAACAGGCCCCTTAGGTAAAAACACATAATTCCAGGCTGTGAGGAACACTCAGCTGTATTTAAGGGCAAATGCACTGAATTATACCAAAATAAAACATTTTCTTGGTAACTGCTACCCCTTTTCTTGGTATTCTCAACCTAGCTTTACTCAAAAGTGGAAAGATTCAATATGATTACATTGCTTATGATCACCAAGCAGATGGCATTCATTCAGGAATATCCCAGAAATACAAAGTCTGTAATAGAGGTTTTCTGTAATCTTATTATTGCAAATCTCCCTTCTCTTACCAGCCCTGCATTTTGGTATTACAAGAATTACTTTTCGTGTTCAGGACTGACCTGCACCGAGACCAAAATCCTGTTGTTAGAAAACTGAATTTTGCAGAGCTGAGGCTATTAAAGCTTCAGAAAGCAGAAGGATCACTGAGTTTCTTTTCTTGGGACTCTGGCTATATTAAAAAAAAAATTAAACACAAAGAGAAAAAGCAATATGAATAGCTCTGCCTATTGATTTGGAAAAGCTTATACTTCCTAAGCAGAGATTTGGGTTTTTCACTATGATTTAATAATTTAAAGGACAGAAACTTATCTAATAGCTGATTTGTCAGAGGTAGCCTTTTTGGCTAGGTGAGGAGAAAGGAAAGATAGCATAGTGGTGGTCACTATTTCAGTACCATACTGCTGATTCTAGCACTGACTCGCTGCAGCCTTGGAAAGTCACAGTGCTTTTGTTCTAGCAAATAGTAAGTAAAGAAAGGAACCAATCTGTTCTAATAGCAAACATCCATTTTATTGTCACATTGCCTGGAGTTCATTTGCAGGAAAAATTGAGTGCCTTTGTTCTCTCTCTCTATGCAGCTAGTAACTTGTAACAAAGTATTTCCAGTTTCTAGTTCTGCATCTTCCAGAACTACTTCCCTTTATTTGCACTTCCCAAAATATCCAGGTTATCTAGATATCTGGAGTTACTTATGTTGGTTTCTGAAAATCAATTAACTCAATTACTAAATGCAATGGTTCTTAAATGGAGGAGGCCAAAACCCCCATAATAGACAGCTGTTCCCCACAACTTCAGCAGGCTGTTGGGTGGTGGCAAAAGGAATCAGGCTAACACAGAAACCTTACAGAGTCTGAAAAAACTAATAGATCAATGAGATACATACATCATAGAGTAGAAAACAAATGCATTGATGATTTGGATGCTGTTAGAACAAGCCCAAGCTGTCACTTCTACAGGCTTTACATGCTGTGCTTCTCCAGCTACTGCTGTTCCCATTTCCCTCTACAGCTTTGAGGGGATTGAGAGGTTTGGTGCTTCGGGCTTAATGAACTGCTTTCAGCTAGGTAGGGTCTGCCACAATGGTGCCCTGAGATTTGATTTCCTAATTGCTGTATTTTTGTTTCTATGCTATTATCAGGAAGGTAAATTTTTAATCAGAAACTATTAGCAAGCACCTTCAGAATCAGCCAAGTGCACAGATAAAGATGTGCCCACTTTTGCACGTTTCACTTTTTTGTGTGGTATTCTGGTTAGTAGGTTGGGTTCTTCAGCAGTCACATATCAGAGTCTTCTCTTTCACAGCTATAAAATACTGTTGATTGTAATTTATATTTTAATGGAACCCATAGTCAGTCTGTGCTGTCATGCTGTCAGGAATTTGTTCTTCAATCCAAGCCAGCTCAGGTTCTCCAATACCAATATTCCATTGCACCAGATGTACTTAGACCAGAGCAGTGTGCCATTTCAGCCATGGCTTCTTGAGGGATTTCAAGGTAGAGGAACATCTCATTACCTTTGTGACAATTCTTTGCACATAAAAATACTGTCACAAAAATGTGTGCTATTTCAAAATTTAGCATCTATCATCCCATCTTCACTGTATTCCAGAGGACTGCTTAGGAGATGGCCAACATATTTTGGGTATATAAATATGACCAGATATACATTAGTGTTCAGTAGCCACAAGTCCCATTGGAGTGAATGAAGCAGCTGAGGTTACTATCTGTGACCTTCTATGGAAATATCAGAATATGGAATTAGAAGCTTTTTTGTTGGTATTTGAATTTAAAAATATCAAATATGTCCCTGAAGAATGCCTGGTCTGTGAGGAGGCTTCTAGGTATGTCAACCCAAAGATCATCTGACAAACAGAATGAACACTACACTCCTTTACATTTTTTAAGGATTTTACAAATGTGTTTGAGTGTTCTCTGGCTTTGCTCTGATGTCTAGTGATCCAATAAAAATTAGTGCAGCCTTTGTTGTGAGTTTCACTGGGGCTTGGCTTGAGTTTTACCTGAGCTTCTCTGGTGATTGTACTAAACAATGCAAACTGCAAACCTTCTGCTATCTAGAGAGCATGGCAGGGATCTGTAGACTGCCACTGATCGTTTTGGGGTTGGCTGCCATGTGTATGTAAAATGTTAGGTAAGATGAAGGCTGCATAGCTAAAGATGAGTAAAAACAGAATAGATAAATTGATTGAAAGGAAAATGCTATTTATCGTGTGAGTATATGTGCATATATAAAATCTGGTTCAAAAGAGACTTGTTAGAACTGAACAAGTCTGAGCGAGAATTAATGGCCCACACCTGGGAATAAGAGGTGAATTCTCAAGTATCCAGGTTTAGTAATTGCCACACCTGTCCTATATTCCCAAAAGCATAAATGAGGCCTGCAAGGATTTAGATAGCTTAGCTTCTGAATGCACAGTGCCATGGCTCTTTTCCAAGGCATCATCAGTCACTGCGTGAAAATCCCCACCCATAATTACCAGGGCATTATTTATCACAGGGCATACTCTAGTGAAGAGCTTCACCTTATTCCTATGATAGCAAGAAGAGTGAATAGTTTTAGGCATTAATTTTATGCAGACTTCAAAATGGTTCAGAACAGAAGCCTAAAATAAATACCCTTCCAGAAAAGCAATGAAATTGGAGAGACATAGCTTTGTTTATGGTCTCATGGTTTTGGAAAGATGAGGACACAAACTACATTCTTATAAATGGCTTTATTATTCCCTGCAACCAAGATGGCCTCTGAAATACCATGAAAAGCTTAAGGAATGGCCATTTGAAACACAAAACTGAGAGTCTGGCACCTGGCAGAGGACAGTCCACCTGATTGTTTACTCCACCTCAATTCCATTCATGAACATGAATAGAAAATGAATTATTTATAATTACACAAAATATGTGGGAGGACAGTTTGAGAAAATGTATTGGCAACTGCAACATGTCTGTCATTGACCTCCTGCTGCTAAAATTAAGGAGAATCTTGGATGAGATAATCAGTGACTGCTACTTTGGTCAGGCAAGCAGACTCTATCTTTTGTCCCCAACCGAAAAAAAGGTAATCACTGACCTCAGCAGGGCCATCTTAATCCAGAACATCAATTCTTTACATTTAGTGAGTTAACTGTTTCTAGTTCTGATGCCTTAGGATTTAGCTTTTATATTTTTCAGATCCTGTACTGCTTTACTGTATAACTCTGAAACTCCACAACCTGTCAGCTGCTGTTCTCCCATTTTATTCAGACAAAGCAATTCCTCTCTAGACCTGAAACTCAAGGACACCCTAGTGTCTCAGGCCCCAAGAGATGTAAACAACAGTGAATGGGGGGGGAGAACTTGGAGTCAATTACCTCATTACCTGAAACTGTAATTGGAGGATTAACCCCTGATATGTAAAAGGACCAAATTTATATAAACTGTATGAAAAACTTGTGACCATTGTCCATCTTGGGTGTAGCCCCTCGGGGGCTTTGAGTGCCCAAGGTGTACCTATGGAAGGCCTTCAATGAATACCCACTTTTATTCTCTGAATTTTGTCTAGCCTCTGTTTTAGGTAGCCACTCCAAGGCTTCTCTTGCCTCCTGAAACAGAAGTAATTTCCAAAGAAACAGTGGGGCACAGCTTTCTGCTTTGGCTCTGCCAACCTTTAAATTTAATGCAAAGAAAGAACAAAGCAATTGCACTTACAATGCAGGCATCTGAATATCTCAGTCACTGTGAACTTACAAGACACAACCTGGGTTTGTATTGAATATAAACATTGCAGACAAATTTGTAGAAAAAAACACTTTGTAGCATGTTCCAGGAACAACAATGTCTGGTTTTCTCTCCTCTCAGCAGTAGCTAGATCAGAATTCCCTCTGATAGGAGAAGCTTTGTGCTCCCTCCATTGCTACATGTCCTTTGCATTCATGTTTGTGCACCTCAGTGGCTGCAAAATTCAACTTGGCAAATCTCAGCACAGAGGAGTCTCCTCATTCTGAGTTGTTTTGCCATCATGTGGAGGTTTCATGCATCAGGCATGATTTATTTCAGAAGTTCTCCCACAATTAAGACACCTTTTCAAGTTATCAGGAATCCTTCCCAAGAAGAGATTTCAGGCTCAGCAATATTACAACAATGTTGATGTCAGCGACTTACAGTGGAACAACCTGTTTGCAAAAATATGGGGCAAAAAACATGCAAAGGAGAAGGTGATGACAGCACAGAACACTTCAAAACACTGAACCTGCTCTCACAGCCTCCCATGTGCACTGGCAACCAAACACGTGCACCAGCTGGCAGAGACTGAGCTACTCTACAGCAGCACTGCTGCCCCTCGAGTCTTACTGCAGATTCAATATTTGCTGAGCATACACATTCTAAAGAGGACTTTACCAAGGTGCACAGAAATTGTAGAAAGTGCAGAAGGAATATGGTAAAAGTCACAATCATTTTTGCAGGTTTTTGAGGCTCTCCTCCAGGGAGTACAGGCTTTGCTTTCAAGTCACCTGCAGTCCTATTGTAAATGTGGTTTGGCAGTCAGAGAAAAGGACTTTGCTTACCAGGAAAAGAGATTCTTCAAGGTATGTTTGTTTCTGTGTACTTTTGTATCATGTCCTCTTTTTCTTCTTGTGTAAAGCCCTTTGACATTAGGGGACTCAGCAAAGGGTCTAATGCACATGGTCTTTTTCCTTCCTGAACAAATTGAAGGCAGGATAAGTGCACACAGGTGTGTGTGTGTGTGTACTCCTGGCAGGAACATGCACATTGGCTGCCACTTCAGGAGAACTCCAGCTTTGAGAAACTTCTGCCCTGCTACCAAGGTAACGTGGGATGTTGTGCTTTACTGGTGCTGTAGATAACTGAAAAAACTCAGTTTTTCAAAACAAATGCCAATGCCTTAAACACAAAAAGTTTATAACAAAATATTTGTGTGACTACTGATTTAATGTAGGGGCATTTATTCAACACCAGTGTATGGCATCAGTAGAGAGCACTCAGCAGTCTGAAACAGCCCATGTGTCTGTGGCTTCCCTCACATGAAGGCTGTAGCTCTCATGCCAGCTCACCTCATGTTGTAGCTGAGCTATGGAAACTGAAGAGCTGCATGCTTTAACTTTCTTTCTGACTGTTTTTTAATAGATTTCTGGAAAGGTTTTCAGTCCAGTGAAAATTTGGTAAGGCACACGTTCAGATACTGCCCCAGCAGATGGATGTGATCAAAATATGTCAATCCAAGCACGCAGAGGTATTTCAGTGCTGCAAGGGAGATTTGGCTGGGTCTCTCTGAGCCCACTGAAACAAGCACTAAGGGGCACTGGGGCAGAGCACCTTCCTAAGGCTGAGTTTGCAGTTGATATGTCACAAGATCTGAGTTCTGCCTGCACATTTTCCACAGTTTGAACACAGAGCATTTCTTTTGATACGGACACATGCATTTATTTATATGGGTTGTCTTCCATTAAACACTGGCACCACCAGTGGAAACAGCAGCTGAACCTGCACAGATATGTACAAGGGACAACTGCAGTCAGGAGTCCCACAGTGTCTTCAACTTCCATAAAAGAGAAGGAAATGGGAGCCTCAGACATTATCAGTGGCATCCTGAACTAGGTAAGTGGTGCTTATTTCAGTTTATTAATAAAGAAGAAAAGTAATTCCCATGTGGTCTGGACCCTACCATAGATGCAAATGATCTCTTGATGACTTAAATTAAATGTAAATGGTGCATAAGCCCTGCACTTAGTCACATAAATGCTTCCATCTCCTGAGCCCTTCTAATGCATCCCAGAACATTCATGCTGGTGGGGAATAGCCCCTTTCTAAATGGAAAATACTGACCACTATCAGCTGTATTGTCTTACCCATCATAAATGCCAGCTCTGTTGGCTGTGGTGACTCTCAGCAGTTGTTTCTCTGACAGGAAACAACAGGTTTCTGTGCCAAAATACACTTTCCTGTCCTTGTCTTTTGCAGCTGAGAGTCAGACTGCAGACAACCAGCATGGATTCAGCCTTCACATGCTACAGATTCTGTGCCACACAGGTTTTTAAATCATCATTTTCCTTTTAAAGTCATATATCTTAGTAAAAATAAAAACAAGAACTGTAGCACCCAACACTAAAACATGTTGTATGAATTCTTTTTAGAATCATGCAACTCATGTAATTAAAAATCTGGAATTTTTGCCTGCTTTAAAGAAGACAGGAGTTATTTTTCTGAAATTAAATTTTAGTTTGCCAAGGTGAATTTCACTTTATATTTACCACATTCATGTCATAAACGTGAGCAGCTTGTACAGCTCATATTCCCCATTAATATAATTATGTAACATTAATATAATCTTGGTGTTTGTCAAGGAATGTAGGATTTATGCTCATATTAACATATTACATGTAATTTGATTAAAATTAGCATCTAACATAATTGTTTCAGCTTGAAAGAATTATTCAAAGTGAATAATTTAGAGTCCAAAACCTTATTCCCATTTCCTATCTTTAATTACAGCAGAAGGAAAAAAATGGATATTTTGCTGTTTGGGAGCCCATTTCATAGTTTGTTCATTTTTTTCTTGAAAACACATGTATTTTGCAAGGACTTTTTGTTTGGAATTAGAAACCTCCTAGCCCTGGGCTCTTGCTGAATGATTAGCCTTGATTATACTTAGCTCTTCTATTAACCATGGCCAGGTAAGTCACATGGCATTGTTGCTCCCTCCCATCTGAAGGGCAGTGTCTTTTCAGCATTGTTTATGAGCTTTTAGATACCCAAACCTTGCAAAAAAACTGGCTTTTTACTTTCTGAAATATTATTGCAAACAAAATACTTTTAAATGATTCCATAAAATGAGTAAAAATATAATGGCTTCCATGAAAATAAAGCTTCTGATTGTATTTGTATGAATTCTGATAATATTTATTTCAAGTATTCTGTAGCTCAGAAGACAGCTGCCTTTAAACACTAAGCAGAAGGAATGGTTTGTTCCAGGCATCATCAGTCCTGCTTTCCTCCAAAATTTTGAAACTTTGGATTCTATATTTTTATCTGTCTGTGATCTTGTCAGGAAAACCCTACTGATCATTAGACTCACTTGCTTTGTGATTAAGTCTTATTTCACTTAAGACTTGTTTTACCTGAAGCATAAGATTCCAGTTTGAACAAAAAAAAAATGTAAATCTGAAGTCCTGAGGAGCTCAAAAATGTAAATCTGAAGTCCTGTGAGGAGCTCATGCAGTGGTGAGTAAAGACTCCTTATTTCAATTAACAGGGCTGGCTTGCTGAATGTTACTGTGGGCAGCTTCTCCTCCTGTGAGGAAGAAGTGAAGTGTGAACTTTCTGAGAATTCAGAATGGGTTATCCCAGCAGTGCCAGGTTCTCTGGATGTGTTCAAGTGGAAATCCCTGCAGGAAAGGAAGGGCCATATCACATCTCATGTCACTGCCAGTGGGAGCTACAGGAGAGCTGCTGCTGCTGCTGCTGCTGCCCTGAGCTGCTGCAGGTCAGTGTGCCAGGGCTGCCAGCCCCAAAGGATCAGCTCCTCATCCTAGGGCTTGCTCCTAGGAGAGCCAAGGGAATTCTGATGCCCCAAGTGCCACTATGATTAGCTTGAAACTGATAACAAAACTGTGATCCTTTTCAAGCTAAGATTGCCTCTGACTTGGTTCCTTCCTCTGTGCACCTGTTGTTCCCCCATGCTGGTGGTTGCTTTGATCATGGCTTGGATTCATTGGTGATGTCACTGAGTGACTCCCAGAACTTTGCTGAGCCTCCTTCTTTCCTCAGCTCCCCTTCCTCTTGCTGTCACTGACATTTTTTATTTGGATAACTTGGATAACTCATGCCAGTAATCCCTGGGCTAATAATGGGATAATTAAAGAAAACTGAATTTATCTCAACAGGGGAGTCAGATTTTAAGATCCAAGATGGCATCTGCTCTGAGCAGTAAAATTGCTTCCTCTCAGTTAGAGTCAATACTTACAGAACCTCACATTTTAAAATATGAGACAAGCGTGTTCCCAAAACTTCCTGCCACTGAAGTTGAATGCTTTATGACATTAATAAAAGGTTTGCACCAAAAGTATATTATCTTCACATTTTAGAATCTTATAATTCCATAGGTACTTTGTGCATCAATTATTTGCAGGCTGGCACTCAAAAGCTGTGAGGTCATGGGAGATCCCAGTGTCCAACCAGTGAATCTCACAACAGCTTCACTGCAAGAGGAGTGGGAAAAGCCCAGCAGATCCTTGAGTTCTCTGAGGGCTCTCATGCTGGAGTCTGACATGGATTTAGCAATGTCTTCATCTGTGAGACAACAGCACGAGGTTTCAGATCTATTTTGTGCTACAGAATGTAAACTTCTACCACATTTTTACACTTTAGCCTAATACTGATCCTTGTAACAATCTCTCCTAAAGGGGGCTAAATTGGATGAGAACATAGAATATTGTCCATGTGAAGGACTAAGTTTTATGACAGGATGTGTCATGTACTAAAATATATAATTAAGAAATGCCATGGCTATTTTTATAAGCTGATCTTTCTCTTCATTTCCATTCCCACTGCTCTCACTTTTCATATCTTCTGATTGTACATTCTTTGTGTAGCAAAGCATCTCTTTCTACACTTCTGGGAAATGCTTAACATTTTTTGGTATTTTTGTAATATATATATTTTTTTTTCAGACTCAAAGAATAACATCTCCAGTGCAAACTACCTAGCAAGAGTGATGAAGCCTGAGACATGCTGTCCCATCTTCTTTTTGAAAGTCTTTTGAGAACAGCAAAATGTACCATCCAAGTCAGTGGCAAGATTCCTCATTACTTAAGCAGTCTCCTCAGTACTAGCTCAGCTTTGTAGATGTATCTTCTCAAAACCAGATGGTTTTGGATTGACTATGGACTGCCAAAATTATGCTCAAAAACAACCTTTTACATTAAAAGGTATGAATAATGTTGCAGGATGGCAACATGAATATTTTCAAAGGATTAATGCACAGTCACATATAAGAGACAAACAAGGGCATTTCCTTTGTGATTCAGTGTTAGCTCCCAGTGTTCATGTAGGTGTGCTTTGAACCCAGTGTAGCTGCTGGCCTTAGAGCCACTTGAGGTACCATTGCAAATTGCTGTTTTATGGAGAAGCTCATTATCATAATGTACTTTGGGTATCAGAGTGAATTACAAGTGAGGAGATGCTACTGCTCTAACTGGCAGGATTTTGGTAAATACTGATGCTAACCCAGGTGTGCAGGCCTGCTGACAGGACTATTAAGTCACTGTTATTTCAGCATCTAGTTTCAGGTGCAGTTCAGGACACTGAGATTTGTGAATGTGACTTCCATGCACAGCTCATGTAGGCACTTTGAGAGCATCTTAATTAAATGCTGGAAGTTGGTGTCACCTGAGTGGGGGGGGGGGGGGGGGGGGGAAGTATAATTTTTCTGGATTTACAAGGATTTTAAATCTCTGGGTTTGAATTACCTCTCATATGACTCCATGAAAAGTAGCTAGCCAAAGTCTTAGAGCCATAATGTGCAGAGAATATTTTGAGAACATCTCCCTAAAAGTACAGTTGGGAATTGAGCATTGAGTTTGGGGTGGGATACCCTTTTACTGTTCTGCTGCATAATTTGTATGCCAGGTAAGGGTCTGCACAGGTTCCTCCTGAGAGAGATCAATGAGAGCCTTCATTCCAGTAGACCAGGGCTAGGGCCTAGAAGAAAATAAGCTGTATTTTCCATATTTCTTGGCAGTTCACCTCAGAGATAAATTTATTTCAGATAAAAATTGATCTATATCCATTTAAAAAACCAACAAACAAGAAGGCACTGTATGAAAGTATTTCCTTTGTAGGAGTGCAGTAGTCAAACTTTTGCATTCTCATTGGTGGTGATGTTAGGAGGCTGATATTAGGGCATAGGAGAGATTAAATGCTCAGCTTTGTTATGTATTTCTTGTATGGCCTTGGCAAGTCATTCATCTCACAGCTCTCTAGCTATGAAATAGAGAGTTATAAACTGCTCCATCATCCAGGGAGATGTAGCATGAGCAAATTAAAGATGAGGAGCCATTCGTGGTGAGAGAAACCACTGAAGTTTGTAAGGTAAAGACAAACAGTTGGAGATTCAGGTGTGAAAGAAAGGTTATCATTTAATATGAGGTGAAATACTAAAGAGAGAGAGAGAGAATGGGTGATTGTGGATTGGCCAAATACAGAGCAAAGGGAGACTGATGCATACCATTAGAACTACTGTTAAACATCATTTGTGGAAGTCTTAAGGCAAAGGTGATGGCCCAGTACAGCAGAAGGAAACAGGACACTGAGAGGTGAGGAGCAACAGTGTCACTTGTTGGGTTCTAGTTCAACTGTACAGGACTTCATCCTGTCTCTGAAAAACATCTGCAGTGTTTTGGGCACCGTGGATTTGGTCAGTGAAATATGGTCCTAATTATGAGAGAGGAATTGTGTATGCAATGGCTCATTACCCATGCAAAGATTGTGAATAGAAAAAAGAAACCTTCAGACTGATTGGTGCAAGATTACAGGTGACAAGCTGGAAACAGATTGGGCTGTGAGGGTCACTTGAATGGCAGTGAGCAGTTAGCAGGTAAATGGAAGTGAAAAATGCCCTCAGTCACCTGGCCTGGAAATTGCAAAGGGCTGAGCTCTCAGTAGAAGAGCCAGAAGTCAGTGGAGCACAAGGATAGCAAGAATTGAGGCATGGTCATAGCAAACACCTGAAAACACCCAGAAGACAAGGGGAACGGTACAAAAAAGGAAAATAGCATGGATTTGAGTTGGTTCACCTTGGAGCTGTGCTTCTCCAAAGGAGAAAAGCTGTAATGATAAGTCATTAAATCATCTGTTGTTGGAGCAAAATGCACATTAAAAAATGATAAGCAGTCCCCAGCTGCCTTTCCCAGCTGAAGGGAAGGTTCTGGTTGACTTGTCAGACATTGCTGCATACTGATCTACAGGCCTCCAAGGCTTTGGCATATCAAGTCTTTTCCTTTGAAAATTGTCATGTGTGGCAGCTTTTATGTGCAGTATCATGTGTCTCCTCCCTGGGGCAGAAAACACAACACGAGAGGGGAGAAGTTTGTGTTTCAGTGTACCACAACAAGTAAGATGGTAGAGTGCCAGCTCTGTATTTGCATAGGAAACCACTGCTGCTCCATCCCTGCCTGCTCCCCAGGTGCTCTCAGGAAGCAGTGAGGACAAAACCCTCTTGTCACTGCCAGCACAGCTGTGCCATCCTCTCTGCTCCACAGTGCCCAGCCTGGTCTTCCTTCCCCCACCAGTTCTCAGGTGGGAGAGAGGAGAGGCTGGGCTCTTGCTGCCATTCACCCCAAGAAGTTTTGCATGCAGACTCCTGCCTGGAGCTTTGTCAGTAGCAATGAAATATTCTGGTTTAACAAGGTAGTAAAATGCATGTGCAGCTGCACTGGAGTTCCTAACAGGGCTGCCACATGCTATGCTGTGTACAAAGTGCTGGGCTGTTGGACCAGCAGGCAGAGCACCATCCTGCCCACAGCCTGCAGGGCCAGCCTGCATCCTGCAGCCCACAGCAGTGAAAGCCTGGGAACAACACAGGAGAAATAAAGAGACTCCAGTGTTCCAGTGCAATTAAAAACTAATTAATAGTCACAATAAATGCACTTAGTGGTGTTCCTTCACAGTTATGTCTTTCGGATCAGTTTCCTTCCCTCAGCAGAAAGGAGTGCAGCTGGCTCTGTACAGACTCTTGCTGCTGTTTGCAATTGTGGAGCACTTTGCTCGCCCTCCCTGAGCTTCTGGACAGCAAAATCTGCTTTGGAATGGAAGAATAGCACCCTCAAGAGTTGACAGTGCTGCTTCAGGGAGCCATAGTATGCAACATGCATCCTTCCTCTCTGTTAAATCAGCTCCCTGTTCATGTAACTTAAGCAACAAGTTTTTTCTTTAATATTGAAATATTTGGTATCAATCACTGTTGATATGAATGGGGAAATAAGCATTTGTGCTTGTTTGGGGATGAGCTGGTTCTAAATATTTTGTCTTCAAACAAGGAGGGAAAATAAAAAGACAAAAATATGTCTTTTGATGAGTCTGGGAACTTCATTTTATACTGTATTAAAATAATTTAAACAGGAATTTAGATTTCTGTGTAAAAATAGAAGACTTAAAAGTTCTTAACTTAGATAAAAGGGGTCTAGGTAAAAAAAAACAACCCAAAACTGAGCAAACCAGTCCTTAAATTGTGGGGACTTGTTCGTTAATTACAGTAATTAGGAATGGAATCTGATCCCAAATGTTCTGATTTACTTTAATTTTTTTTAACATGTAGTTAGGCCTTAATTTCAGTATGATTATAAAATGTGAGAGTGTTTTAAAGACTAAAGAGGAGTAGGTATTGTTAATAAATCACAAACTTAGTGATACAATCCTGCTTATACTTTCTTAGTTACCCTTCTGCTGTTTCATGCAGCAGTGACTTTTTATTTTAAATGATCATGGCCTATTCCTGTTTCTGCTGACTTCAGAGTCAGACAAGGCCTCTTGAAAACTCTGAGCATAAACTGCTTACCAGCTTTTATTCCAGATGATATTTCTCCCAGCAGGCAAAAAGTCCAGCTCTGTGCTTGTCCCATTTCTGGAAATGGGTTCACTTGAGTAGAACAAGCTGAATTTGGACAGTTGGGTGCAGTCAGGGACATTTTACTCTCCACTCTGAAACACCTAAAACTCACTCCTGTCCCAGACCTGAGGCTTTTCCTCTGAACCAGGACTTTGTTCAGAGTTCTTATGAGTGTTTTCATTGCTTAGACAGTGCTGCAGCTCCCTGTGGAAGCAGCCCTGTGGGGCACTGCTACTGCATTGAAACCAAGACATATAATTTTAGAAAATACTGACTGCATATAAAACAATTTAGGATTAATTTTTTTCTATTGATAATGAAAAGTATACTCTGTAATCTGTAAATTAATGTTTCCCTGCTGTAATTACAGAATCCATTCTCCTGAGAGGACACTGGAGTATGCCAACTGACTCTGCTGGCCTTGCACTTGCTCATGAAACAAAAGTTCACACCTGCATTGTGTGAAACAAAAACATCAGGGTTTGGTGCACTGTCATTTTTGTTTCCTGTTGAATCCTTTGAATTTTTAATTGCAAGAAATCTGTCAAATCCTTTCTAAGTAATTTACTGTCACAAGTTTCTATTTTACTAAAACACTCAGAACTAAGCATTGCGGTTTTTTTTCTCCAGCCATCACTATGTTTGATTCATTTTCCCTGCAGATCTTTCTGTAGCAATTTTAAACCTGCACCTGCTCCAGTGGGCTTGGCTTGTCCTTCCAAAGGGACCTTCAGGAGCAGCAGAGCTAAATGCCCGTGGGACTGCCCAAGGTGCACCTGGGCGCTGTGCAAGCAGCGACAGCCACATCAATTCTGCGTACTGCGAGTGATGGCAGCAAGAGGAATCTGTGCATCCTCACCCCGCCCGAACCGAAGATTGAGACGGAGCTCCTGGGGAGCCTGTGGCCCGTACACAGCAGCCACAGGGGAGCAGTGGCTGGGACACGCAGCTCCTCTCCAGTCCCGCACTTGCGGGAGCATTGATCGCCTTCAAAAGCCGCACAAAACGGAGGCTGGGAAGGCAGCTAGGCTGCTCCCGGGGCCGGGCACACGGCCGCAGGGCACAGGGACACCTGGCCGCTGCAGAGTTGGGACACCTGGGCACTGCAGGGTTGGGACACCTGGGCACTGCAGGGTTGGACACCTGGGCACTGCAGTGTTGGACACCTGGCCGCTGCAGGGTTGGACACCTGGCCACTGCAGGGTTGGGACACCTGGGCACTGCAGGGTTGGGACACCTGGGCACTGCAGGGTTGGACACCTGGCCGCTGCAGAGTTGGACACCTGGGCACTGCAGAGTTGGACACCTGGGCACTGCAGGGTTGGACACCTGGCCACTGCAGGGTTGGACACCTGGGCACTGCAGAGTTGGACACCTGGGCACTGCAGGGTTGGACACCTGGCCAATGCAGAGTTGGACACCTGGGCACTGCAGAGTTGGACACCTGGCCACTGCAGAGCTGTACTGGAGGGTCCGGCCCCGCTGTGCCTGCGGTTATCCCGGGTCAAGGCCGGGAGGCGGCCGGTGCCCGGCACTGGTGGAGATTGCTGAGTGTGCGTTTGGGGAAATCCGTCATTAAATTTACCTGCTCGGTTGGTGCGGGGAATGAAGCGGCCCACAGGTGACCCGACCCGGGCTGTTCCGTGCAGGCGGGGCAGCTCCTCCGGGCTCGGGACCGGCGGTAACCGCGGGCAGGGCGGCCCGGCCGATCGCCCCCGAGCAGCGGAGCCGAGGAGCCCCCGCGGCCACCGAGCTCTCCGCCCGTGTCCGCCGGGCGCCATCCCGGACACGTCCTGGCGGCGCCCCGCGGGTCCCGCCGGTGGCTGCGAGCCCGGCGGCCCTGCCGGCAGGCAACCACCGCCGGTGAGGCAGCGCCTTGGCTCCCAAACCCGACGGGGCGAATGTTCCCGACTGGCCAAATATTTGCAAGTACGAGCGGATGGTGAACTTTGAGACTGTCTGGGGAGCGCTGGGCCGAAGCGCTGGGAGCAGAGGCGGGAGCGGGCGGTGGAAATGTGCCGGCCGCGTTTGGCCGCTCTGCCCCGCCAGCGGCGCCGGCAGCGCGGGCGCAAAGTCCCCGCGCGTTGCCCCGGGGCTCTCATCAGCGCGGGGTTTCCTCGGCGGGAGCCATCCAGCATCCAGCGCTCAGCGCCCGCCGAGCTCGGGGCGGCGGCGGGAGGGGGAAAGGGGGGGACGAGGAGCGCGGGGCGCTCTCCCCGCGGAGCGGCGGCTCCCGGGGGCGGGCGGGAGGTCGGCCGTGCCCGGCCGGGGCGCTGGGAGCCGGCTGCGCGGCGGTCAAAGGTTCCCAGCGGGAGGTTGGACACTAGAGGGCGATCCGCGGCCCTGCTGCGGGCTGTATATATACGGCATGCAGCACCGCGGCAGCCCACTAGCAACAGGGCAAGCAGCGAGCGGAGCGGGGCTGGGCTGGGGGACGGGCTCCGGGAGCACCGAGCCGTGCCGTGCAGCGCCGTGCCGCGAGATCGCTAGAGCCGCCGCCGCTGCCGTCCCGTTCGAAAGCTGGATTGCAGGAGCCCTTCACCATGCCCGGCAGACTGTAGTTGCTTCATGGAGCAAGCCAATTTCTACGAGGTCGATTCCCGGCCCCCGATGAGCAGCGGCCAGCACCACCAGCTCCAGACTCCCCTGCCCGGCAGCACCTACAGCTACAGAGAGGCTCCCTCGGCGGCGGCACCTGCTGCGGGCGGCGCGGAGCTCGGCGATATCTGCGAGAACGAGAACTCCATCGACATCAGTGCCTACATCGACCCCGCCGCCTTCAACGACGAGTTCCTGGCCGACCTCTTCCAGCACAGCAAGCAGCAGGAGAAAGCCAAGGCCATCCTGGCCGGGGATTTCGACTTCCACACCATGCATGGGGCCGGCGCCGCCGCCTCGGCGCCGGGGCACCAGCCGCAGCACCACCAGCAGCCGCTCTTCGGCTGCGTGCCCGGCTACATGGACGGCAAGCTCGACCCCCTCTACGAGCGCATCGCCGCGCCGGGCTTGCGGCCGCTGGTGATCAAGCAGGAGCCCCGCGAGGAGGAGGAGGTGAAGTCGGCGGCCCTGTCGGCCCTCTATCCCCATCACGCCCCGCAGCAGCACCCGTCCCACCTCCAGTACCAGATCGCCCACTGCGCCCAGACCACCATGCACCTCCAGCCCGGGCAGCCCACGCCGCCCCCCACGCCCGTGCCCAGCCCGCACCATCCGCACCACCCGCACCCTCCCGGCGGCCTGTCCGCCGCGGGCACCCTCAAGATGATGCCCTCGGACCACCGGAGCAAATCGAAAAAGACAGTGGACAAGAACAGTAACGAGTACCGGGTGCGCCGGGAGCGCAACAACATCGCGGTGCGCAAGAGCCGGGACAAGGCCAAGCAGCGCAACGTGGAGACGCAGCAGAAGGTGCTGGAGCTCACCACCGACAACGAGCGGCTGCGCAAGCGGGTGGAGCAGCTCACCCGGGAGCTGGAGACTCTGCGGGGCATCTTCAGGCAGCTGCCCGAGAGCTCGCTGGTGAAGGCCATGGGCAGCTGCGCCTAGCGCCGCGCCGGGGCCGGCCGGGCTGCCCTGCCCTGCCCGCGCACAGATACTATAGGCACCGGCGTGCGGCAAGCGCCGTGTGCCCGCGGGAGGGGAACGGGAGATTGTTTTGGTTTTGTTTTGTTTTGTTTCGTTTGTTTTTTATCAATTCACGACCTATACAAGAAGCCAGGCAGCTCTAGTATTAAAAGGTTTGTGCCTTAGAGATGACACACGAGTAAGCTGAAAACATGGTGGGTTTTCTAAGGAGAAAGGCAAGGGGAAGAAAGAATTAAAAGACCACGTGTCTACACAGGGTAAATAACAGTAATAATAATAATAATAATAATAATAACAGTCATAAAGCACACATAGCAACCCAGATGTGCCTTAAAAGCTGGCTGCAGGAGCTCTGGGGCTTACTGTGCCCTCCAGCCTTGCAGGGTGCGAGGAGAAGGAACGAGGGACGCGCAGGCTTGGGGGCTGCGGTGTCTGGGGTGTCCTGCCAGACCCCTTCCAGCTGGCCTGCAGTGCAGCAGGCAGGAGCAGCTTCGGGGAAGCCAGCGACGAGAAGAGGATTTGAGGCTGAGAGATGTGCAGCACTGGACGCCCTGAGGAGCACTGAGGTGTGGGGCAGCCCCCAGACTGCTGCCAGGACTGTCGCAGCCTGGCCGGGCTGCCTCTGCCGAGCCCTGCCCCCTGCCTTGGCTGGAGGGGGACAAGGGGCCAGCGCCGCTGCAGGACTGATGGACAGCCTGGGACTGATGGAGCAGCAGCTTGCAAGAGTGTGGTGAGCTCTCTCCATCGACAGAAAGAGCAGCAGTGTCTTGTACTGTATGTCACGACGTGGCGAAGCACAAATGAATAAATACCTATTGATGCGGGTATTTACTATGAACTTTCAGTGTATTTTGCTTTATTCCAGGACATTTTGCTCTTCTCCAAGTCTCTGTCCACCCAAACTGTGCCTCATGTAATGTGAAAGCCGTTCCATGTACACTAGCTATACTTTATTGCCTTACTTAGATGTTTGCCATCACACAACTTTCTTATCTGGTGACAGAGACTATGCCCTTGTGCTGCAACGTTATTTTATTATTTGTATGGGTGGGTGAGTGTGAGTGTGTGTTGCCTTCTTCACATTGTCCTGTACTGGTTGCTGCCTCCCGAGCCCAAGGCAGGAGTGCCTGGAATGGGGCATGGCTTGTGGGGCTGCACGATGCCTGTGGTGGGGCAAGGAGGCTTGTCCCTGGTGCTGCTGCACCTTTGGACTCTGGAGCTTCTCCCAGAGTGAGGGAAAAATAAACAAACAAACAGGCCCCCTGGGCATTCTGGTAGCCATGCAGAACATTTCTTCCTTGTGTCGTAGCTGCATAACAATTTGTCCAACTGAAGTAAGTCTTGACAAGAGAGGAGAACAAGGTGGATGGAACTGTTTGAAAGCATGATAGTGAGAGCACAGTGCTGGCAGCGTGTGTATGTGTGTGCAGTGTGTGTATGGTATGTATACGTGTATGTATATGCACACACATTGGTGGAGTTTTTTTAATTTCGGGGGGGGAGGGAACTGCATATAAAATTTGTCAGAAGTCCTGGTTACCTTCATAAATAAACAGCATATATTCTACCATAACCATCCGCCTCTCTGCTTGTTTCCAGTCCTCTTCCTGTAGCAGGAGTGCCAAAGCTCTCCTCTTCTCCAGACCAGCATCCAGCTCTCCACCGACTTCTGCATCCCCTGCCAGGGCTGGTGACTGAAACGCGTTAATGGAGTGCAACTCCTCGGTTTTCACCCCAGAGAAATAAGTACACGGTTGTCTTTAGAGAACGGCAATTTCCTAAACGCTTGCGGTGGCAGATGTGAGCCCGTGAGTCACGCCTCGCTTCACCCTTCACCCCGCCGCGGCCGGGCCGGGGGCCTGCGGCCGGGCTGCGGGGACGGGCGGCCCCAGGGACGGGGGAGGCGCCGGGTGCCGAGGAGGCGCAGCCCGCCCGCTGCCCCGGGCCCGGCCGGCAGGGCAGCCCGGGTCTCCGCGGGGCGCGGGGGGCAGAGCCGGGGCGCGGCGGGGCCCGGCGGAGAGAGGGGCGGGCAGGGCCGGGCCCCGCTCGCCCGGCAGCGCTGTCGCTGCCCGTCCCTTCCCGGCCAAGCACAGCCCTGCCGTCCCCGGGCGCGCTTCGCTCCCGCGGGCTCGGGCCTGGAGGCGCCGCCCCGGCCCCTCGGAGCCGGCGGGACGCGGGGCAGGGCAGGGGGCAGGCGGGGTCCGGCCGCGGGCCACGGCGGGGAGGTGGTGCGAGACCGGGCGGCGACGGGGGCGGGAAGGGGCAGCCGTGAGGGGGGCGGTGGCTCCGCCTCGGCCGTCCCGTCCCGACCCGACTTGGAGCTCCGCCGTGGGGGCGGCCGGCCCTGAGGTGTAAGAGCCCCCGGCGTGTGGCTCAGTGCCCCGGTGCCCTGTGAGGGGACAGCGGGGTCTCTCTCGGGGCGCCGCCCGCTCTTCTCTCCGGCGGCACTTGGTGCCCGGGCGGGCGGCCCGCGGCCGGGCTGGGACTGCGCCCCAAGCGTGTGAGGGAAGCGGCCGAACACCCCGGCCCTTCGGCAGCGCCTGTGTGGACCTTTCCCGGGGAGGGAACCCCCCGGGGAGCTGCGCTTTCCACCTCTCGCTGCTCCCCACAGCCAGCTCGCTGCTCCCCACAGCTCGCTGCTCTCCATAGCTCACTGCTCCCCCCAGCCACTGCTCCCCACAGCTCGCTGCTGCCCAGAGCTCACTGCTCCCCACAGCCATTGCTCCCCACAGCCACTGCTCCCCACAGCCGCTGCTGCCTACAGCACACTGCTCCCCACAGCTCGCTGCTCCCCACAGCCAGTTCGCTGCTCTCCATAGCCAGCTCGCTGCTCCCCACAGCACACTGCTCCCCACAGCACACTGCTCCCCACAGCCGCTGCTCCCCACAGCTCGCTGCTCTCTATAGCTCACTGCTCCCCACAGCACACTGCTCCCCACAGCCGCTGCTGCCCACAGCTCGCTGCTCTCCATAGCTCACTGCTCCCCACAGCACACTGCTCCCCACAGCACACTGCTCCCCACAGCCGCTGCTGCCCACAGCTCAGTGCTCCATGGTGTGCCCATTGCCCTCATGCCGTGTGTGTCCAGCACGGCACATCACAACAGAAGTTTAATACCCCAGAGGGAGAGAATTGGATGCACAAGTTGTGTGACCCGGGATGCTCGAGCTGTGGGGGGAGATTGGCTCCCGAAGCGCCTCAGCCGGGGCAGGTGCAGCCCCCAAGCCCTGCTGAGCCCTGGGCTGGATGGGGCAGTTCCGAGGGGCTTTGCCTCCTCCGGAGGGGTTCATGCTGGGCCATCAGGGAAGGCAAGGCTGCTCTTCTGACATCCAGAGTGATCGCGATTCTGCAAGCACTCGCTTCTTGGGGTGGTGAAAGATGAGTACAAATCGGGAACAAGAATTTCACTTTTCAGTTAAATATAAGTTGTGGGGTCCAGAGCTAGTAATTTTCCAAGGAGAGAGTTAAGCTCTAGTGGTGTTGGGCAGAAATAATGACTTTTACTTGTGCTTCCTTCCTTCCCCAGCCCTGCAGAGCTGTACACCCATGGAGTAGGATGTGCCTAACTGAGTAATGCTGTCCAACGTGTAAAGTGGGGAAATGCTGTTATCATTTGAGCAAAGATTATTGCAGGGTATATGTGGGAGGGACTCTAATCTAGTGGTTAGAGCATGGGAATACAGTCCTGGTTGTTTGAGTTATGTTCTGAACTGTGACTCACCGTGTGTGTGTGTGGTTTCAGCAAATCATTTATGGCCTCACAAAGCAGATTTTTCCATTAATTTAAATGAACTGTAGATTAAACTACTCTTCAGTGGCACAAGAATCAGACATTCTGTGATTCGAAAGTAAGATCACCTGTCTACCACATAGGTGTTTCAATAGTTATATAAACACAGAATGCCCTGGAATAGTACGAAGGGTAAATTATTGATAGCATAAAAGTGTTTAGAGACACTTGCCTTAAACACAGTGCCAAAGTGAGCAGCGTTCTCTAATCCTAACCCTAACTGTAGGCTGAGCCCTCGACAAGGCCCTCACTCATGGCTTAGACAAAACAGTTCTCAGAGCACAGAGCTTTTTGCAGTCTTTATGTGCTCTTTGCCGACTGCCTTTTGCTTTGGCAGCCCCCTCCCAGCCCTTCCCAGCTGCAGAATCTGCATTTTCTCTTCCTTTCAAACCAAACCCTTTCTCTGGCACACAGCTGAGCCTTCAAAAAGTCCCTAAGTCATTGCCCAGGTGACAAAAAGTTCTGAGAGCAGCATGTCCAGGAACATGTGCCTTAGCACCAGCGTCAAAGCCTTCAGTCCTGCAGTGCTCCAGTCTCACACGTGACCCCGTGCACTGTCTGTTTTAGCAATATTTAGGCATGTACTACACAAGCTGGATGGTGGACATGATTCTATGCTCTGTCCACTCCGAATATCGCAGGACATGGAAATGGAAGGAACCTGTGGGGATTGTCTGGAGGAGCACCCTGCTGTGAGCACAGCTGCAGAGGATGGCACACATGTAAGTCTGTGCTGTGACACACATGTAAGTGTGACAGGACTGTGGGCAGGGACTGTTCTCACATGTGGCACTCCCATGTTCTCACAGTGACACTTCCAGTCATGCCCTGCACCCAGGCACCCTGCACTGAGGCTAGCCTGGCATGGGCAAAGGCTTGATCAGCTCCAGCTCTGGGAGGGTGCTGTGGGTGTATGCGCTCAGCAACATTTGTCTTCATGACTGCTGGGTGGTTTTTTGGTTTTCCCACTGAGCTTGTTCCTTTTATACACAGTGCTGCTGCAGTGCTGCCAAGCCTCTGCCCGTCCTGCCGTGCTCCTGGGGCTGGGCAGTCCTTCCTTCTCCACCCCTGCCCCTCGCCAGTCCCAGACACGGGGTTGGGGACATGGAGGGGGTGAGGTGGAGGTTGGGCACTGACTGGGAGGCTGAGCAAGTAATCACATGTTGAGGATGAAGGGAGTAGTTGTCTGCTAGCACTGTGTACAGAGTTGAGAGATTGCTCATGACCATGGCAAAGTCCTGCAGCAGGTTGGGGGGGTGGAGGAATGTCATGATTTCTCAGTCTTTTTATTGCTGTGACAAGAGAACTGGCCCTGAGGAGCTTTCCTCATCTACCTGCTTCAAGAGTTTGGAGGAGAGGAACAAATTTCTGCACTGAAATGGGGCATTGAGAGATGCTCTCCTGGTGAGAGAAAGCAGGTGTTTGTGCTTATTGATTTGGATTTGTTGGTTGAATTGGCTTTGAATCAATTCAGTGGCGAAAAGAATGGCAAATGTCTGAGTAAAGGGTGGAGAACCAGGCCCACTGCCCTGTCTTGGTATAATGAAATTAAAAATTATGCTTTTTACATTGACAGCTCTGGTTTTAGGTGTGTCTTTCTTCCCCTGTAATGAAATCCATGTTTATACACATGAAATTGCATACAATCACCACACAAATATCAATGTTACAGTGTGTTTTGGTGTATCATACAAAAAATACATACTGCATTTTAAAGCCAAGACTTAGTAATAATAAGCATATCACAAGAAACTTCAGAAGAAACAGAAAATCTGTTCAGATATTCCTTCCAGTTCCTATTATATTATTATTGTTTTATGGTACTACTACTTATAGTCTGTGGATCCAAAGAGAGAAAATCAGCCCATATCTCAAAGAGTTTACACCTTTGGTGGAAAATCAGCATATGCTTAGGTGATTATATATCCTGATTAACCCAGTCAGTGTATGTAGCCTGAAATAAAAATCAGCTGTTTGGAATAGATTTTTTTATGTCCTTTCCATTATTGGGTTGCTCCTCAGGTTACCCATGGTGGGGTGAAGGCAGAATATTTAGACTTCCTTTACTGCCAAGTACTTTGATAGAGACTTCCACAAACTCCCTCTCTATGCAGGAGGAATGGGCTGGTGCCTTCAGGACTATGTGGGTATACCTCTTTAATTGGAAGGGAATCCTCACAAAGGAAATCTGATTCATTTATTCTCAGTAAGTGCAATTTCTTAGTTTAACACCATCCTATTTTACTGCAGTATTGCATCTTGCCTCTGAAATTAATAGTCAGCCACAGAGAAAGACAGGTCTGGCAGAATGGAAGTTAGGCATTATATTATCCCATGAGTCACATACATGCAGAGAACCAAACAAGTGTCAGCCAATGGCTTTGAGCCCAAAATGTGTCAAAGAGGAGATGAGTATCTTCATTTGTATTAAGTAGATAGAAGGCTTGTTGCTGTTCCCATTAGTCGGGTTGGAGTGGTGCCATTGGCTTCAGCAGGAACAGGATTGGGCCCATGTGGGAGAAGCTGGCTCTGCTTACCTGCCCTGACTGTATTTTATGTGTGGCAGGGCAACTTCCATTTTAACAACAGTTCTTAGTCAACAGTGAGATTCAAGACCTCCCCTAGGTTAAGGCATGACTCTTTATTAGTTTGATGACTTCTACAAGATGTGAGAATGCTCAGTAGAAGGCAGCAATGAATGCTTTTCTGAGTGCAGCTTCACTGACAAGTAGAGAGGAATTAGCACAGAACCTTTTCTGAGAGGGGTTTTGTGATTTTTAGTTGTTTACATTTAAAATAAAGAACAACATTTAGGAATTAAGCCCACTTTGGACATTCAAACCACTTCCTCTAGCAAAATCATTTTTAAAGTCAGGGAAAGTCTTGCCTGAATAGATGCCTCAGAAGGTTTCAGAACTTTCTTGAATACTGTGGAAATTTTGTGTCTCGGTTTTCTCGCTCTGGGTATTCACTCTGCAGCTCTCAATGCATCAGGCTGCAGACTTGCCTCAAGAACCAAATGAATCTTGAGCTGCTACTCCATATTGGGTCCCCCATATGATTTGTATTCCCATCCCTCAGGGAGGGGAGACTGTGAATAACAGTAAGTGCACACAAACCAGCAGCTCTGAGATGGGGGCTGAATGCCAGATCTGCTGTGGTCACTGAGTGTCACATATTCTAGCTCTTATATAGAAGCTTATAATCATTTCTGTCATATAAATTTTCCTTTCTTATATTGTGTTTATACGTTAGGGTTTAATTTGCTGTGGTGGAAACATGTTCAGTTTGGTGGACTGGGAATGTATTTTCCCTAACTTTTTAAAGGTTATGTTCACATTTTTATTGGTCTGTCAGTTCAGATAAAACGCTGATGACAGAGTCAGGCTGAAATGAATGTTGTTGATTCATAATTGTGCAAATTAGCATTTAGACTTCTCGTAATCTAATATAAAATTTGAAAGGCTATGTGCCACTGCTGTTTGCTTCATTCCAGTCAGCAACCCTCCTGTGTTTACTGGAACTCATGTTAAATATCAAAGGAATGGCATTGCCAGAGTTTTCATACCAAAAATTTCTTGACAAAGCTTATTATTTGTTACAGAATTGGCTCATTCAAATTGTTTCTGGAGGTGAGGGGAAATCCTGTTGACTGGGATAAAACTGGGATTTAATTCCCTAGGCTGCAGTTTTAAGGGTAACACTGTGTATTTGGTTTGCTAAGTGAGGAATGTATATAACAACTCCATTGGCAACATTTATTTGAAAAAGTCAGTCTATGATTTCCACAGGACAGCATCAAGTTCTGATTTTAAGTCAACATGTAAGCTATGTAAAATAAATAAAGCTCTAGGTATACTGCTTTCTGTTTGCATTGGGAGTAATAACATTTACAGATATCACATCAAGAATTCTGAGTTGATAAAAACAATCTAAAGGCAGCCTTTGCCAAGGCAAACTCCAAGTGGATATTTCATGAGACCCATAGCAATATATAGGTCATTATATAATATGTGAAGAATGTCATTCATGTTTTTCATTTATGTCATATAATATATTATGTAATGGGATTACTAAGTGCTTTAGGAAATCTGATTTTTTAGCTATCAGTGATATAACAAGCTTTTATTAGCTAATTTGTATATGGGTGACTTCCTTAGCATTTTAAACAGTGGCAGATATTTCTTAATATGACTGATGTTCATCATGACTTTTGTTCAGTAGCTGGATGTATTCCTCAGTGATCTGAATTATCCCTGTGAGAGCTCATCAGCAGCCAGCTGAGAGAGTTTTCATGTATTCATTTAGTAGGGTGAAATTTGCTCTTTCCCTTTCAGTAGCCAATAGAAGAAGATGTTAAGTAATGAAAACATTTTGGGGCTCAGCTGGGCACTATGTATTTTGGTATTTGTATTCTGTGCCCATAACTGAGCAATGATTTTTAGATAGAAGTAGATGTTAAGTAATAAAATAGTAGCCAATAGAAGAAGATGTTAAGTAATGAAAACATTTTGGGGCTCAGCTGGGCACTATGTATTTTGGTATTTGTATTCTGTGCCCATAACTGAGCAATGATTTTTAGAGGCTTCCATACTATATATAATAATTAGCTGCCCTATACACACACAGCCATGGAAATGCCATCATTGGGATTCACAGTGGCTTGTGGAACAGGTTTGCCAAAATGGCAATATCACAGGGAAACTTTTGCATGTTAACAACAAGCCCACTTTTACTGATAAATCTTCCATAAAAGCCTATTTCCCAGTTTGGAGTGATGTGCTAATGTGATAGCTTCTAGTCAGTCTGATATGTTTAATGTGTGGAGAAAAAAGGAGGATAAAATCCATATTGTACATCATAAAGCAGTGCTCAGGATGTGGACATACTCCAAACTTGAATAACCTTACTGTGCTCTACCACCACATTGGAATTATGGGTGGGACTCTTGTTGATGACAGAAATGGAGGGAAGGATTCCCATATGTTTTCAAAAATTTTCTACAACTTTTCTTGTTGTTCTCGCATTTCACAATACTGGAAATGACTCTGTCTGGGGCACAAATATGCTTTTCTAAATAAACATTTAGATTATTTTATATAGCATGAAACCTAAAAAAAAAAAATAAAGTAGGCTCAGCACGCCTACACCCTGCCTGCCATCACCAAGCACTCAGACATGCCCAGGCTTTGGCTGGGTAACATTTCAAGTGCTAGGCCCTCCAAGAGCAGATGGCTGTTTTCTCTCTCTCAGGCCCCTTTTCTCCTTTTCCTGGATTTTTGTCCTTGAACATTTTTCCCAGTCCAGGTAAACTCAATGCTAATTTTGCCACTGGCAGAATTAAACTCTAAATAGCCTCACATCCTAACTGCAGCCTTTTTGCTCCTCTCTTCTCCAACCTTCCCTCAGTATCACATTTTCTTCCAAATGCATCCCTCATTGTCTCCAAAGACATTTTTGCTGGCTGGTGGGTGCCTGTCACTGCCTGCAATGACCTGTGCTGTAACTCCCTCACCCAGCTGTGTTTTACAATGACCTGTGCTGTAACTCCCTCACCCAGCTGTGTTTTACAGGCCCAGCAGCCCTGCAGACAGCAGTGCCAGGCTGATGGGAAGCTGTGCCCATGCTGGTTTGCTCAGCCCTGTTTCCTCAGTCAGTCCTGAGCCCAGCCCCTGCTGCAGTGTGAGCAAGCACAGGCAGGGCACCAGCAGAGCCTCTGTCATTGTCAGCTGCAGCACTGGCACAGGAAGAGCAGCACAGCAATATGGAAACTCTGTTAACAGCATCTCCCAGAAGAAAAGACAGACACAACTCCATATGCTTCCAGGAAGCTCCTCCAAGGCAGCCAGGAATGCCCAGCAAAATCAAAGATACCTGTATTCCATAATGGGCATCTTGCATATAATTGCAACTGCAGCTGTTGTTGCAGTTCACATGAAAATTATTCTTACAGCTCTAAAACCTTGTTACACATACAAGTTGAGCTGTTGTTTACATCTGTGTAAGCTTTTCTATTTGTTACACATACAACTTGAGCTGTTGTTTACATCTGTGTAAGCTTTTCTGATTTGTACACACAAAACCAAATTTTCTGGAAAATCTTGCATTATGATCAAAATGCAGGTCAAAAGATCCAAATATTTTCAAGCCAAGTTTTATTTTCTGGGGATCAAAATGTATAGGCTGTACTAGAGTTCTTTCTAAAACAAGCCTTATAAATTTCATGGGTGACTGCATTAGTAGAGCCTATAATCTGTTGGCAGTTACTACTTATAGACCTTTGTAATTTCAGTAATTTTATGTAGTAATAAATGGCTCATAGGCAGCTCCCTCTTCTTTGCCAAAGTAATAATGCTGACTGGAGGAGAGGAGAGGAGAGGAGAGGAGAGGAGAGGAGAGGAGAGGAGAGGAGAGGAGAGGAGAGGAAAAAGAAAGAAAGAAGAGAAGAGAAAATAAGAGAATGATAAATGAGATATTTTTCCAAAGTTTTTGTCTCATTCCTTTAGCTTAGTGCACTTGAGCTAGGTTTTGAAATTTTGCCAATGTTCGTGATTTTTAATGAAAAAGGATTTTTTTTCAGGCCAGGAAAACATGGTTTGCCTTGAGAACTGTGATCACATTGGCCAGTTGGTGATGTTGCTGTATATCACCTTGAAGAGCAAGGCAGAGCTGATGTGTGAGTCAGGCAGTGCAGAGGTACCTGCATTGCTGCACGTGCCCAGGGCGTCCCCAGGAGAATCAGTGTTCATTCAGGCCATGTGCCTGGATGAAACCTTCACCTGGGTGAGGAAAACCCCATTTTTCCAAGGCAGATCTTGTTTAACAGTGTCCAGGAGTCACTGGGAGTCAGAGCATGGGGGGAGTGTGCCAGACACCATCCAGGGGCACAGGAGAGAGGAACAAGCCCAGACTACCTTAACTGTGAAAGAGTGACTCAGCTGTTTCTTGCAAGTTTTGAGTTTCAGCAGAATATTTTCCCACTATGCTAACAGCTTTTCCACCCACGTATTGTATATGTGGCTCTGTGCCACAGAGGTATTTTAGGATTACGAAGCCTAGTGTAAAATTATAAAGTTAAGTGTGAAAAAAATGTGCCTTCTGGATCTTAAAATGTATAGATTGTGTGTAGAGTGTAGGGAGTAGGCATGCCTTTGCAAACCCCAGGACATGCAGGAGGTATATTCCCATCTATAATTTATCTGGGTTTTTTTATTCACCAGAACCTAGTCAGTTATGTTTTCAGACAACTTGCATCAGCAGAAATAGAATTACTGAAAAGTCACCCCAAAGTTATGGCATTGTTTTTATCATGGGTATAGTCATTCACATACTTGGTATATACCAGTCTATTTTTGGTCCTGTAATTGTATGGCATTCCCAAACAGTCCTGCAGGGAAAACAAGAGTGAAAAAAGGGAATTAACCCTAATAAAATAAAATAGGTTTCTTAATCTGTCAAGTGTATTGCAATATTGAGTGAATTACTGTACTCAGCTGAAGGTGAAATTGGATGGAGTGTGCTTGTAATATTATTCCAGCACATTGAACCATTACATGCAAATCCATCCAGTCTGCTTTGAGCAAGTCATTTGTCAGTAAGACTGTAACCCTTGCTGTCACTCTGTGACTGCTGCATGAATCAGGCTTGGGAGGACAGATTGAGGAGGAGGACAGTTAGGGGCTGGGGTTGTGCTTGGTGATTTATGTCTTCAAGCAACATAGCTGTGGAATCCAAAGTTTTGCTCTATTGTCACAATTTTTTTTTTCATGCCAGAAATGCTGATACAGCAGCAAAAGCCTCTATCAAGGGCCTCACCACATGATGGGACTGGAGAAGAAAAAGAGCAGAAATCTAGGGAAGTCATGCTGGTGACCAGTAACCACCAGTCAGTGGCAGATCATGTTGTAAAACAGGCAGAGCTATGGCTTCTTTTGGCTCTGTGTCAGTTGAAGGAGCAGTAATTCATGTGTGATATCTGCAGAACTCCTCCGTTTTCTATGCTGTTTGGATTTTGGGGTTTGGGATTGTGGGTTTTTTTGGTCCTTTATGAAGTTACTTCCAAAGAAAAGCTATAATACAAAATGACAGCATATATTAAGCATAAAAGCATCACTGTCCTCTGGGAGTTGTCAGAAAAGAAAGCACAGAACCACTGGCACCCCATCCAATGTCAGAAGTGCCCACTGGCATGTCAACAGATCTCTGAGATCATTGCTGGCCAGATCTAAGAGACCCAAAAGGAGAAGTGACTTTGTCCCTGGCTAGCAGGAAGACACCAGCCAGGAAAAAAACTCACCCTTTGTTTCACCCTCAGTTTTTTAAACAGATGAGAAAATACATCTTCCCAATGCCTCACACTGGATGGTGATCATCTTTTTCCTGTGTCACAGGAGGGCAACTTGGTTTCATACAGAAGTGTTCAGAGGAAGGGGAACAGTCCTGCTCCACAGCTGGAGCCCAGGCTTGGCATAGTTCATCTCTCTAGGCTGAGTTTGGAGATCTGTGATGCTGAAATGAGTGAAACTCACTGGATGTGCCATGAGAACCACAGCAAACAGGAGGTTTGCAGGAGGTTTGCATGGATCTCCATAGGGTTGGAGCTGCCAAGTTTCATATGGTACTAAAAAAAAAAAACAAAACAGTGTCTCTGGAAAAAAAAATCTGTCTGTGTCTTGAGGCAACTGTAGGCACCTTAAGCCAGCACCTGATTCACTAGCAATAGGTCCTTGAAGGCATTTCAGCTGGCAGACACTTGTCCCAGGCGCTCTGGGCCATAAGGGCTGTTTGCAGTTTAATCTACATTTAAAGTGGCACCTTATTGCAGATTGCTGAGTTCTGACATTCCTGGGCTGTCACGGTAATGGGATTGTGCTGTCTTACTGGCTAAAGTTTTCCACTCCAAGTGCTGTAAGTCAGGTTCCTAAATCCAGAATCAGATTCCTCAATGTGACTGACAAATCCCACAGGAGACAGTGGGAATTGGCCGTGGTCTTGGACAGCAGGCCAGGCCATTGGGTGCACCAAGCAGTTCTGGCTGCAGGCATGCACACTGTCACATGTGGGCCATCGTGGCAATGGCCTGAGCCCAGACTGCAGACAGGGATCCCCAAAGGTCAGAGAGGTTCAAGTGCAGGGTTGTGCCCCAGTGGACCTGTTTGTGAGGTGAAACTGCATGGCGTGGTGACTGGGTGAGCTGTGATGCAATGCACAGCGTGGCTTTCAAAGGGCAGCTTCAAAGCAGATGTTCCCCTTCCTGTCATGGCTGCTTTTTTATCCAGAATGACTACCAGTGCTGATATGTGGGCAGGAGGCAAGGTTAATGCAAGTGGCAGTTCTTTCAGAAATTTGGAAATAGAGTGCATTCAAAATCTAGCAAGTGGCAGAGAGCAGCAGCATGCCTGTTGCTTTCATTGGCTTCCTGTCTGTGCTACTTCTCCACCCGTGATCTAACACTGCATATTTTTACTCTACTACCTTCTTCTGCTATTTCTATTTGTAGCATCCTGCTAGACTTGTATCCAAGCCAATCCAAAATTATTCTGAAACTCCCTGTGCTAGCAGCAACATGAAAGCAGAACTCTGCAGTGCTTCAGCAGCTATAGCAGGGTTTAACTAAAGTTAAGAGTGGTGTAAGTCACTTCAGCCTCTACACTGGAAATGGAAATAACATCTGCCAAGGGAAACAGCTTGCAAAAATTGTGCATATTGCCTTTTTTCATGGGATTAACAACCAGCACTTGCAGCTGATGCACTTTTATTGCTTTGTTTTATATGGAAAATTTTGTTTTCTTATTGTTGTTGTATTATTATTGCAAGATAACAGATAAGGCCATGAAAGTACACTGTGCACAGATGAGGCAGAAGTTAGTACAGTGTAAATTGTTCTGCTGCAGTATGAAAATCAAGTCATTTTTTCTCCTATATGCTATAAGGGGGAGGGAAATAAATTTTCAAAGTGTACCATCCCACCAAAAGACAAAAATGTAGAAGAACCAAAACAAATTCCCATAAAACATGTCCATTCACTAGCCAAAAACCTTTAAAGCTTCAGTGAAGCACATCCTTTCATCCAAAGAGCATGGATGAAAGACAAGCCCCTGGTGCTGAGAGTGCCCCCCAGGCACCCCAGTGCCCCAGCTGTGAGTGCTGCTGACTTCACTGCAAGTCAGGCTCAGTGTCCAAAGAGGAGCTGCCACTGTCCCTGGTCTCAAGAGGCAGAGCCTGGTGCCAAAAGCAGCACTGCTGTGCCAAGGCTTCCTAGCCCATGGACAGGGAGGGACAGCAGCAGGCTGCTGGGATGGGCTGATGGATGGCAGCACAGACAGTGTATGCTGCAGCAAATGGAGCTGCAGTGCTGTACAGTGACATGGCACTTTCCCCCTCTCCTTGTCCCTGTTCAAGTAAGGGCTACTTTCAGACCAATCCTAGATCTTTGAGACATCTTGCTCCCAAACAGAGACCTTGCTTGGTGTTTGAGGGCAGACTGAAAATATTTCAGTGGTTCTGAAATCTTCTACTCCCCCATCCCTGCCATTCCATCAGAGCACAGAAACCTCACTCAGGACTTAGTGCTTGAGTCCTGTAAACACTCTGATGGCATGCATGTCCCCGAGGACAGTGCTCTTGGAGGTAAGAGAGTAGTGTTCCTGCCTTGTGGTTGATGTCTAAGTCACTGTCTTTTGTTTTAGAGCATTCACTGAGGAAGTGCAAGACCTGAGTTCAATGCCTTCCTCAATCTGAGAGTGTTTGTCTCACTTCCCATGAGGCTGTCGAACTGCCAGCTGATCAGCTATTCTCAGTGAAGGTCCTCAGAGTGAAATCATGCCCTGCACTAATGGGATGCTGCTCTCCCTGCCCCACTGTTCGTGGGCAGCTTCTGTTTGAGAGTGAAGGGATTAGAGCTCTGTGCTTTGAGGAGCCTCAGGCTGCATTTGGTGTTCTTGGAGCTGCTTTACCAGACCCCATCCCTCAGGGCATTCAGGGAAGAGGCCCCTCATCTCTGGATGCCCATGGAGGATAGTGTAAAGTGCATCTCCTCAGGGATGCTGTTGTGGCCAGGTGTGGAAGCATAAAACTTGAATGTGAACCAAGGAGAGAGCACAGAGCACAGGCACATGAGACTAGGACCTCTGTGACTCTGCACTTCAGTGCCTGAGTGCTAAGTCTAGCTTAATGCACTTGAGTCTTTTGTTGGTGGTAACTCCTTAAACCTAGCCTACATTTGGCTGTTTCATGTGGACAGATCCAGGCAGATCAGTCAGAAACTTTACTGCCACTATGAGAAATATTTCCAAGGTTTATTAAATCTATTTTGTGACATTCTTTCGTGGAGATGGTAATTTGACAGTCATCATGTGAGAAACCAAGAGTGTGCCATCTGGCCTGGCAAGACTTTTTTTCTTCTTACTATTAATTAAACTGAGGTTATTGCAAAATTGTATTATGATGGTTTTGATTTGTCCTGTGATAATGCTGGGGTAATACTGAGGTATGCAAACCACCTTCCATGCTGGTGAGCTTAATGGGAGGTGCAGCTGAGCAGCACTCTTTGGATTCTGGTGTCAGATCTAATAACAAAGTTTCAGGGCCAAATCCTGCTAGCCCTATTCAGTCATCTTTCCCTGGAGTGAGTTCTTCTGGTTCTTAGGGGATGGTTTCACAAGTAGGAAGATGCAGCTGGGGGGGAGGAAGGGGGCAGTTTCTTGGCCACAGCAGTGTCATATAACATGCACTGGCAGGAAATCTGACTGACCACAGCTTTGCCCTGCTCAGTGAGACTGTCATCCTTCATGGGAAAGTAGATGGGCAGTAACAGATTCTTAGAGCACAATGAGAAAAGAAAGAAGGCAATAGGACTAAAGCTGAAATCATCTGCAAAAACAGCTGATGATGACAGCTGAGGTGAGAAGAAGGAAATGAAGCTTTTCTGGTGATGTGACAGAAGGTGGCTGTAGCCTGTGTGGGATGGACAGGTGCAGTATTTGGCAGCTTGGAAACCTGTTTCTAATCCCTGCACAGAGCCAGTTCAGGGCCCTTGAGTGTCAGAAGTTCTCATCCATCCTTCCATGGTCCCAAGCTGTGGCTTGGCAAATATGCTGATACTGATAGGTTTGAGGAGGTTGGCTGGGTGTGAAGTTGGTGAGTAGTCTTCTCCCAGCACTAACTCCAGATATCATTCCCTTCTCTGTCAGACACTTGAGTGTTTCTCTGCTCAAAAGTAACCCCTTCACAAGTATTTCAATAAAATTTATTTTTACAGGAATCCCTCAAAGTCTGAGGGACTGGAGACAGTATCAGTTTGTGATGAACAGCCAAGAGAAGTAAATCATTCTTGGGTCAGAGTGAACTCTCATTTGAAGCAGCCAAGATGGCAAAGATGTTAATGAATCAGCAATTTTACAGACCTCTGCTCATTCAGAGAGTAATGTGTGTGAAGAGGTGAAAAAACAGCACTGGGTCGCAGAGCTTTCCAGATTCTTTCTGTTTCTTTTTTACTGCTGAGGGGGACCTCCACAGAGAAGGAGAGGGCTAAAGTCCTGGGCCTGGGGATGGTCATCCCACAGCCTCTGCTGCAGCTGTGAGAGAGCCAAGGAACAGGGTGATGGTGAGACACTGCTCCCTGCTCACCTGGCATCACCCCCAGGTGTGCTCCTCAGGGAGGGACACAGGGACCAGCAAACCAGGGTTTGGGAAGGGAAGGGAAGGGAAGGGAAGGGAAGGGAAGGGAAGGGAAGGGAAGGGAAGGGAAGGGAAGGGAAGATGTATTGCACTGCTGCCCTGTTGCAGGTGCAGAACAGCTCCTGGGTATTTGGGTGGTGTGGAGCAGGCCTGCCCCACTAGGCAGCTGCTCTTGGCAGCTGATGGGTTCATGGAAATGAGGAAGAATGGTGCAGAAAGCTGTGCCAACATGATCCTTCTCTTTGATGCCTGCATTGGAATCCTGCCCGTGAGTCTGGGACCTCTGGCCCATTTCCTTACTGTAAGTCCCACACTATGGTCCTGTTGTCTGCTTGTAGGATTGTCTGTCCTTCCCTTCTTGGGAGGGACATAGGGCCAGTATTGAAGGCCAGCCCAAAGCTGGGTGAGACAGAGCTAGGAGAAAGTGGGGTCTACACAAATCCAGAGAGCCTCTGCCCTTAGCAAGTGGAGGTTATACACAGCTGGGAACAGGAAGCTCTCCCATGCAAAGGTGCCCTCTCAGGCTCTCAGCAGACTCCAGCATCCTTCCCTTCATCCTGCCTTTGCTAATGTTTTTTTTCCTGTCCCAGTCACAACAGCTCTTCAGAAAGCTCTGTGTAGTTCCATGGTCTGTGAATGAGTGCAGCCAGGGCTGTGTAACTGGACAGTGCCTCACCCTGCAGAAACTCCCAGAACTCCTGCCAAGATGGGGAGATGGGGTGGGGGGTGAGGGTGGATTCTTCCTGCCCCTCTTTGATGTTTGCCAGATGTTTGCCTGGAGAGTGCAAGACCAGTGGGGTGTGCAGAGGACCCCCACCCTTGCTTGGGTTGTGTATTCTAGGATCTGCTGGCTAACAGGGCTCCCAGGGAGATGCAGCAGCACTTCCATTCCTGCCTGACTGTAGGCCCAGAAGCTGCCTCTGCTCTAGAATAACATGAGGGTGGAGAAAGCTGGCCAAGCCAGAGACTGTGCCTGAATTGTTTGCCATACTTTTAAAGACTTCCAATCTGGGATGAAACCCAGATCTTCAAAGCCCTGTGAGGGATGGCAGCTATGGGGTTCTCATTTAAGTTACCAGGCATCACATGGCAAAACTTCTGTGGCACCAGTGGGTTTGTGCAGAGGATGCTGAGGCTGGGGCAGCTGAGACCCAGGAAAGTGCAGGGAAATGAACTCTGCCATGCCTGCAAAAGCAAGACCTTACAGGATTTCAGCCACAGGACCAGTGTCTTTTTTGCAAGGAGCAATTGGAGTAGGTATCACAGGGGATGTAAAGGAACATGTGAAACATTAGGATTTATTGTCAACAAATGAGATGCTTCAAATTCATTGTAAAGGTGGAGAGCTTTGGGGAAATTAAATGGAGTAAATTGGATGAATTTGATGGTGAAGTCAGAGCAGCCACCTTTCCAGAGGAGAGAAGAGGTTCTCAGGGAATATCTTCACAAGGTGTGGAGCACAGGGAGTGAGCACAGTCACAGAGTAAGAAACTGCCCACCTGTCAAAGATGAGTGATGTATAACAGACAGGAAAATTGAATCAGTCTGGTCACAATGCTTTTTGTCTTAGAAGACACTGATGGGTGAAGACTCAGTGTAGGCAAACTTTCTTTTTTATACTGTTTTGACATGAACTAACTACTATTATCCTAATTTTATGACTGGGGACAGACAACTTATGTGCCATGCTCAAGATCACTTGAGCAGCCTGTGTCAGAGTGAGAAACTGCACCTGGATCTCTCACTTGTGAGGCTGTTTTCTTAGGACTTTGTCCTTCTGACTTCAAGTGAAGATTGACTTGGTGTCCAGATTGACTTTGTCTGTGTCCTTTCTATGCCCACAAATGGTAAGTTTTTGGAACAAATCAACAAAACAAAAAAGTCACTCCTCCAAATTGTACATCCAATCATCCAAATGCTGTGGCATAATGTACCTTAGAGGAGTCTGCAATTAGTACAAGTAATTACCCCATGCTGCAAAATCTGTTAGACATCACCAGTTAAGAATCTAGATGAAACTTTCAGCTTGTTAACCCAGTACCTGATGTTTTCCTTTACAAAAGGGATTTGGGTGATATTTGCAGGATAAATTAACTTTAAATCAAGATGAATTCTACAAACTTCTTGGTTGTCATGTTTCGGCCACCACTGGAGGTTTCATACCAGTAGAGACAAGTCAGGGAAATAATTAGGTAGGAAAAGTAGTCATCAGCTTTGCAGAGGAGTTCCTTGTGGTTGTCAGAGTTTGCCTCCTTCATTCAAAAAGTTTAACATAAAAGCTGCCAAAGGAGTGGATAGCCATGGCTTGTTGGGACATTTGCAGATTTGTAGGCATGCTCTTGACCTTCACTGAAATCTGCAGAATGGGATATTCCAAAGGCCATTCACCATGGATCCAAAGGCACAAGACACCTGGGGCATGTCCAGCAGCCCCACTAAAGGCACAGCACCCACTGAAAACCCAGCTCTCAGTGGAACAACCTGTCCTTTGGATTCCAGTTCCCAAACCTACCACTGGCTTCTGCTGCTCCAGATTTGTGCTGTGGGCTGCTGCTTTAACCTGGCAGTGCTGCCAGAGGCACGGTGTACCTGGCATTTCATGACACCAAGGGAACAGCCATTAATTGAAATTCATCAAGCCAACTGCCACTTGTGCTTGCTGGTGGCTGTTTTCAGCTCTGCAGCTCTGAAGCAAAGCTGACAATTTCTGCTGGTTTCTCAGATCTCCTGTGGAGTTTTTTTAATTAATATTTGTGAGGTACTTAGATGTTTTCAGGTTTATGGTGATCCCAATAAATGTTATTACTGTTGTATTATTAAGACTAATAATACTGCTAATAACCCTGGTGAGCCTGGCAAAATTCAATTTGCCTAAAATCCTTGCCACAGATGAAAAAAACTAACTCCAGGGATGTGAGGGGGTACGTGACTCAGTTACCAGTAACTTCTGTTTACAAGGGGTAGGAAGAGTGTATTTGCTCAAATGAAAAAGGTCAAGGCAGAGGCCCATTTGCTGTTTGTTAATAAGTAATCTAAAGTACAGCACAGCTTTACTGTAGCAAATCAGCCTGGCTTAGCTTTTCTTCCATCACCATTATTTCCAGTTCTGGACTAAAATACCAGTTAAAAATGATCCACATTCTCATAGATGATTTTCAACTCACCAAATCTATTGAGAGGGTTTGTAACCGGGGACAACAGCAACAATAACAACAAAATCTTTTCCATCTATCTTCCAGTGTTTGTCTCAGGACACTGTAGGCAATCAAGGTTGAAATATCAGATAGGACATTATTTATCTCCTGGGAAATTCTCCTTTAGGCTCAGACCTGTGCATCCTCACTATGGAATTGTGCCAGTCCAGAGCTGTGGTGCAGCTGGCCTGCTTACAGGCACCCCACTAAGTTACTAATGAAATGTTAAAAAACACCTACGTCACCTCTGGAGCTGGCTCACAGTCAACAGTTAAAATTCAAACATGGGTGCTCCAGCACATCCTTCTTCCAAGTGACTGAGCAGAAGTGCACTTTATGCATTGTGACCCGTGTTCTGTCATTGTCTTTTGCAAAAAAAACCCAAAAAACAAGCAGTCATTTTCTAGGAAATGCTTCTCTTTAGATACCAAACAGTATCTGTTATTCCAGTATTCTGAAGTCTATATTGTGGTATCCATATTCCAGTATTCTGGAAATAGATGGAGTCTGTCCTTTGTGGTTTATCTGCTGGCTGTAGGTAGGATTCCCTAGAAAGGGTTTTGCCATTAGAGACACTGATCATTAAAGTAATACTGGTGACAGCTGCCAGCTAACCACAGCTCTCAGCTCAGTGCTCCTGTCCTTCAGGTGGCCCTGCCTGAGGCACAAACCCACGCTCAGAACAGGGATGTGATGCACACAGGGCTGTGTCAGCCAGCACCAAGGTGCAGCCAGCCCTGCACGGCTGGTGTGGCCCCGCAGTGCTGCTAACTGAGGGTGGTCTGCCCCTGGCAGGGTTATTTCTCAAGGGAGGGTGGCACATCCACAGGCACACTCACAGGATCACCTCTGGACACAGAAATCCTGCAGGCTGCAGGTCACAGTTCCTATCTCCCTGAATTGCAGTTTGGAAAGGCAATGATCCTTCACCAGATCAACACCCCCTGCTCCAGCAGCCCCAAGTGCCTGTTAACCCTGGGGGAGGGAGAGAGGTGGTGAGGAGAGGTGGGCTCTGCAGAGCAGGGCCTGCTTGGCTGGGAAGCCAGAGCATCTTCCAAGAACCAGACTTTTATCAGAATCTTCTTGAGCTCTGTGGTCATGGAAGGAGCAGGCTGGGAAGTCAGAGCATCTTCCAAGAACCAGACTTTTAACAGAATGTTCTTGAGCTCTGTAGTCATGGAAGGAGCAGGCTGGGAAGCCAGAGCATCTTCCAAGAACCAGACTTTTAACAGAATGTTCTTGAGCTCTGTAGTCATGGAAGGAGCAGGCTGGGAAGCCAGAGCATCTTCCAAGAACCAGACTTTTAACAGAAACTTCTTGAGCTCTGTAGTCATAGAGGGAGCAGGGCCTGCCTCCACCCAAGGCTTGGCCACACTGGCAGGAGAGGAAGGAACAGCTTTGTGCCTTTGTACCATCTGCACCAAGCAGAAGGCAGTGAGGCTGAGCAGCAGATTCTGATGTGAAGGAACAGAGCACACTGGGAAGAACATATGTGGGATGTGTTGTAGGGGCTTTGTAGTGGGAGGAAAAGAAGATTTGTGCAACTGAGTGCTCACACACATCAGGAGGCAGCACCAGTGGCTCTTTGCTGCCAGGAAAGGGAGATTTTGGGTGCTCCAGAGCCCCCATGTTCCCCCTGTGTTGTGTGCTCTTGCCAGTAGGATGGGAAGGAGGGGAGTGGAGCACACACAGTGTCCTGGGGAAGCAGGAGTTGTTGCTGCTGCCCTGTGTGTCTGTGCCTGCAGGATGGGTTTCAGGTGGGTGCTTGGCAAGCAGAACAGCTCACATATGCTGTAAGTGACCTGTGTGTGCAGGAGGCTCATCCCAGAAAACCTGGTGTCAGAAACAGGGAGTTAAGTGAAATTGATGCTCACTTTTAGGAAGTCTGGCTGAGCTGGGGATTTTGGCAAATATCTTGTAGCTTAAGCAAGGCTGGAAGGATGGCAACAAAAAGTCCAGATCTTGTGCCTCCATGCTGTACATCACATGTCATGGCAGGGAGAGCAGTAAGTGTTACTAGATAGCAGACCTAGCAGAATTGAATGAAAATTCACCTTACACATGAGATACACATTTGCTGCAGCAGTATACACCCAGGGTGATAGCTTTTTCTGCTCCTTTCCCTGGGTTGTGTGGCTTGTGTGCTATTTCCTCATGTTGTGCAGGAGCCTTTAGCAGCACTGATTCACTGCACTCTTTCTCTAAGAACCAGATGATGATTTAATGCTTCCCCTTACAGCAGTGGAAAAACTGGGGTACCAGGATGTGCTGCCTGAAGCAGTGGGCTTAGCTAGAAAATGTTAAGTATTCCCTGAACCTAAGCCTGAGTCATCACTACCATGTCATCCAGTGAGCCTCTGCACTGTACAGTCTCTTGCTCACAAATGTGAGGTTTTTAATGAAAAGTGAGCCCAGTGCTGCCAACACCACTGCAGAGATATACACTTTGTTCTAACTGGTAGCCAGGATGCCTGGGAAAAAATGCAGGTGGTTTCAGACAATCATAAGCAGCCTGTTATCACAGAGGAGGGAGGAAGAAACCCTGGGAATTTTCCCCATGAGCAGCTGTTAGTTTTCCCCCGGGGCTGTGCCTGATTTGCAGGGGTGGCCCTGCACACAGTGCTGTGAATCAGAGCTCTGCACTGCCAGTGCTGCCCGGGGAGCTTCACTGCCCTGCTGGGATCACTGCTGCTGCCTCAGCTCCTGGGCTGCAGCTTCATCTCCCTGGCACTCACCAGCCTCAGAGAAAGTCCTTTCCCAGCCCTGCAGTATCCATAGCCCTCTGTAGCTAATGGTGGGCTTGGGCTTGGGCCCAGCAGTGACTTGTTCAGCTCCTGCCGTGTGCTGGAGGAGCCCAATTCCCTGGAGCAGCAGCCAGGGAATGGAGAGCTCAGTCAGTTCTGCTCCAGCTGGGCAGCCACCAGTGCTGCCTGTGATGGCAAAGGCAGTGGAACTCCAGAGCTGAGTTGTGGCATTACTCATGAAGTCATGGTGGAGCTCACTGTGGCTGAAGTGCACAATTCAGAAGCCCATTCCCAGCTTCCTTTTTTCATTCTTCTGAGGTATCAAAAAGAGGTTTTGCCTCCAGATCCTGGCATGAAAGCAATGTGAACAGCTTTGCACTTTATCATGTCATCTCAGGTGGAAGCCTGAGAGCATTTATGAGAAACAGCTTGGCCTGTGGCTCTGTCCTGGTATTTTTGGTGTGTGTACTGGGTGTGCTGAGTGGTTTCCACAGGAACCTCCTCAGCACTGTAGTAAATAGGGAAATTCACTATGGAAGAGTTCTTGAATAAGTGAAACTCAGAAACAACCTCTGCTTTGCATTTATAAGCATATTTCAAAGCATTTTTGTGTATTTGGTCCAGGGCAGACTTATCAATTTTTTACCAGCACAAATATATTTTTGTAGTAAAAATGGAAACCAACCAGGCCAAGCTGCACACTGTCATGAATTTTGTCCAGATGGAAGTTGGATGTTTCCTCAGAGAAATACAATAATTTGTGCATTTTTATGGTAAAATAATTCTTCTGTGAGCAATGCAAACAGACGCAGAAATAATTTTGCTATTTAAAGATATAAATATAAAGATATATAATTCCCCCCCATTTTTAGAAGAAACAAAGCTCTTTGCTCTCCCCCCCAAATGGTCCTGAATGAGACAAATGCACCTCTGGTTGTTAGGGAGAGAGCATTATCAGGGAGGAAGCTGATGCACAGTTTGGGGAGGGGAGGACTCTGTTTCCCTGTAGCAATAGCAGCAGGACAGATTTTCCCAATGGCTTTCTCACTTAGCACAGGTTAATTCATGACACACCTCACATCAAACACCAGGGCCTGAGTGCCTAGGCTGAGTATATGGTATATCCATTTGCAGATGCAATTGCAAGTTTTTAAAGTTATATTATACTTTGATGTCTCAGTATTAAGCTCTGTATTTCTTATTCCTAGTGCCCAGCTCCTGATTTTAGAGCCAGCAATCCCTGCAGCATGCCTGAGACAAGCCTGGCACTTCCACACAAGGAGAAAACAT
Source organism: Agelaius phoeniceus (assembly GCF_051311805.1). Taxonomy (NCBI): domain Eukaryota; kingdom Metazoa; phylum Chordata; class Aves; order Passeriformes; family Icteridae; genus Agelaius; species Agelaius phoeniceus. The sequence continues at coordinate 3,971,398 of NC_135276.1, forward strand.
TCAGGGTGGTGACCAGAGAGATCAATAGGGAAATTTTAAGATTTAAATGCTACTGCTGCAATGATGCAGACTTCTGGAAGCAGCCTTCTGTCACAGCACACATGTATAATCTGAAACGTGGATTACCAGCAGCCAGGAGGTGACAGACAGGGTCACTGCTCTGCAGAGGCTCTTTGCTCTCAGCTGCCACCCCTAGCAGAGCAGGGAGGCCACAGGGCTGGAGCTGAACATGGCAGCAGGGCAGAGCTGTGCTGAGCTGCAGCCTCACTGCACCAGGGCCGGTGAGCAGGGCTCTCCTGCCTGCTGGCCCCAGCATTTGGGCAGGTTGAGATTCTGGACTCTGCTCCCAGGCCTGTTTGTGCATTTTACACGAAACAGTCACCAGGTAACATATAATCCCTGATCAGAGCCCTCGGGGTTTGAGCACAGCAACGCCTCCTTGGCTGATCCTGATCAGGCAGAGGTGTGAATTGGGCTCAGCTGCTGGGCCTTGGCAGGGCTGGGGCAGCTCTGGGCATGCAGGAAGGTGCAAATCTAGATCTCCTGAGCTTGAAAGTATTAAAGTAAATTGGAGACTGAAGGGGCCAGATAGTGGGAAAGACCCAGGAGCTGCAGGGGGATGGATTCAGTGTTTCAATCCAAAGTGCAGATTTCAGGTAAAACATCAGGTGCTCTAGTAACAAATTCCTCTTACAAGGAAATGATTGTTCTCACAGATTCCTGAAGTGGAAACTCATTTACATAACCATTTTACGTGCTTTTTTTAAAAAAGCCCCATCCTAGCCAGTGCATTTGCTCAGGTTTTTTACCCTGGGCTGCATGTGCTGAGCTGCACAATGGTGGCTGCCAGCTTGTTGTTCTTCCCAAGCATGACGACTGCTGTAGTGAAATCAAGAGCAACCTGCTCTAATGTAAACTGATTTCACATTGCTCCTGGCAGTCCCAGCTACCTAGTTACCTAGCTACCTAATATATCTTTTTTTTTTTTTTTTGGCCAGTCTTTTTCTCTTTTTCCTTTTTCCTTTTTTTTTCCCCACAGAAGACACACCCTGTGCTTTCTCACAAGGGTCACATTATTGGGGTTGCACTAGTGTCTGTGGCCAGCAGATGTGCTTCTCTGGAATTATCCCTCATGCATTCCACGGCACTTGGGCTCTCCAGCAAACAGAGATTCCAGCTGCCTGTCCACTGCAGGATAAGGTCTGTGGTGCCTCTGATGATTGCACCCAAGCACAGCTACCTGCAGAGCCCCACAGATGTGTCTGCTCCTGATGTGGCTGCTGCATCTCTGACACCCCACCTCGTGTTTGGAGTGCTGCAGGGCTGGATAGCTGCATGCAGAGAGAAACTCCTGCACATGACACTTCTGCCAGGCTGAACATATGCTGATACCCAGGGGGCACCTGGGGGAGTGGATTTGAGCCACAAGGGCCATGGCAGAACAGTCCAGTCCAATTTGCTGATCATTGTGCCAAGTCAGTGTGTATGATGAATGTCATATAAATGACTATCAATACATAAATACCACAAGAGCATTGCAATGAGGTGTTTTCTAGGAGCACTTGTCCAGGCTGGTAGTGTTATGTTGAGGCTGCAGAAGTATCTCCAAGCAAGCTCCTTGGCTAAACTTTGATAAGCATGGTGTCACCCAAGATCTAACTATGATGTGTTTGGGTAAGAGGTTTTGCTTGTTAGTTTCTGAACATACTTTCAAATAGGTTTGGGGTTTTACTTCTATTTATTTATTTTTTCCTTTTTGCCCCAGGTTTTGTGTTGGTGTTACAAAACCCAACTAATGCAGAGGTCTGCATTTATTGTTTTTAATGCACAAATCTGGTGCCTTTTCTGAGATTCATTGTTGTTCTGACAACAATAAGCTTACAGAAGGGCTGGGAAGAATTTGGGTCTGTGACTCACAGGAGTGACCTGTGTCTCTCCAGAGACCAGCAGGTGTATCTATATATCCTGTATATCTCAATATCCTGGCCCACTTTTGGGTGACACACCTGGCACTGCAGGCAGTGCTGTTTGGAGCCATGCTCTCCCATCCTCAACGTTTGCAGCACAGTTCTGCTGAGACTCAGCAGCCAGCTTTGGTTGTGGTTTTGTCATGGCAGCAGCTGTTTACCTGAACTCAGGCAGCTTGGGCTGCTGGACAAATGGCTGCACACAAATAATGCACAGCCCAGCATGGCTGGGATGCAGCTGAATGCTGCTATTTACAAAATACCACCTCAGCTTATGGAGAAGGAGGTAAAGAAGGACTAGCTTCTGTCTTAAAACTTATATCTTGTTTTATATATATTACTATATTCTAAAACTCTAAACTCTAAGTTTTTAGCTCCGTGGTATTATACACTGTGTGTGTGTCTGTGTCTGTGTGTGAGCCTGAGTGTGTTGAGTGTGTGTGTGTCTGTGTGAGTGTCTGTGTGTGTGTGTATGGTGCTTCTGTGTGTGTGTGTCCCCATGTGTGTGTATGTGTGTGAGTGTCTGTGTGTGTGGGTATGTGTGTGTGTGTATGTGTGTCCATATGTGTGTGTTTGCGTGTGTGTGAGTGTGTGTATGTCTGTATGTGTGTGTGAGTGTATGAAGTATGTATGTGTCTGTGTATGTGTGTTTATGTGTGAGTACATGTGCCTCTGTGTGTGTGTCTGTATGTGTGTGTGTGTATGCATGTGAGTGTGTGTGCATCTGTGTGTGTGTTTGTGTGAGTGTGTGTGAAGTATGTATGTGTCTTTGTATGTGTGTGTGTGACTACATGTGCCTCTGTGTGTGCCTCTGTGTGTGTGCCCTCATATGTGTGTGTGTTGGTGTGTGTGTGTTGGTGTGTGTGCCTGTGTTGTGTGTGTGTGCCTGTGTGTGAGTTTGTATGTGTGTGAGTGTATGAAGTATGTATCTATGTGTGAGTGTGAGTACATGTGCCTCTGTGTGTGCTTGTGTGTGTGTGCCTGTGTGTGTGTGTGTTTGTGTATCTGTGTGTTTATGTGCCTGTGTCTGTGCCTGTGTGTGTGTGTCCCTATGTGTGCCCATGTGTGTGTGTGTGTGCCTCTGTGTGTGTTTGTGTATCTGTGTGCGTGTGTGCGCCTGTGTCTGTGCCGTGTGTGTGTGTGTGTGTCCCTGTGTGTGCCCGTGTGTGTGTATGTGTGCTTGTGTGTGTGTGCCCATGTGTGTGTGTCTCTGTGTGTTTGTGTATCTGTGTGTGTGTGTGCCTGTCTGTGCCTGTGTCTGTGCCTGTGTGTGCGTGTGTCTCTGTGTGTTTGTGTATCTGTGTGTGCATGCCTGTGTCTGTACCGTGTATGTGTGTGTGAGTGTGTGTCCCTGTGTGTGCCCGTGAGTGTGTATGTGTGCCTCTGTGTGTGTGTTTGTGTATCTGTGTGTGTGCCTGTGAGTGTGTGTGCCCATGTGTGTGAGTGTGTGCAGAGTGGCTCTGTGCCTCTGTGTGTGTGTTTGTGTATCTGTGTGTGTGCCTGTGTGCATGCCCATGTGTCAGTGTGTGCCCATGTGTGTGAGTGTGTGCAGAGTGGCTCTGTGCCTCTGTGTGTGTGTTTGTGTATCTGTGTGTGTGCCTGTGTGCATGCCCATGTGTCAGTGTGTGCCCATGTGTGTGAGTGTGTGCAGAGTGGCTCTGTGCCTCTGTGTGTGTGTTTGTGTATCTGTGTGTGTGCCTGTGTCTGTGCCGTGCATGTGTGTGTGAGTGTGTGTCCCTGTGTGTGCCCATGTGTGTGTGTATGTGTGCTTGTGTGTGTGTGCCCATGTGTGTGTGCCTCTGTGTGTTTGTGTATCTGTGTGTGTGCCTGTGTCTGTGCCGTGCATGTGTGTGTGAGTGTGTGTCCCTGTGTGTGCCCATGTGTGTGTCTGTGCCTGTGTGTGTGAGTGTGTGTCCCTGTGTGTGCCCATGTGTGTGTTTGTGTATCTGTGTGTGTGTCTGTGTGCATGCCCATGTGTCAGTGTGTGCCCATGTGTGTGAGTGTGTGCAGAGTGGCTCTGTGCCTCTGCAGGCCGTGTCCCTCTCAGTGCAGTGTCCCAGCTGAAGGCTGTCCCTGCCCCCTGTGAGCCCAGGCTGCTGCCCAGCCGTGTGCCAGGACAGCCTCAGGGCAGAGGGGCTGTGCTGTCTGTGCAAACCAACCATGGCTGAGGAAAATCCTGGAGCAGGGGTTTGGTTTGGAGGCACCATGGCAGGTGTTGCTTTCAGGTGACAACAATGTCTTCATTGGAAAGCCTCTCTACATGTTGAGTTGCCACCTGAAGAATGTGTGAGAGCTGCATCTATCCAAAACAAAGCTGAGAAATAGTCTTTCTCCTGCTAGCTCTGAATTGAGGGGGTTTGTGCAAATTTGACTCCTATGTGCAGGCAGGACCTTAGTTTTAAGATCTGAGAAAGAAAGTTACTATCTTTGATCCTTAAACACAAAATCTCTGAAGTCTCTTGACTGTTAGAACTTGTGATGCATAGTCAGAATTCATTCATATTATAAATAAATAATTGGCAGGTAACCACAATAGTGGTAACAGCTTCCATTCTTTCTGGGGAATCATTAACTCCAGATGAATCTCCCTGGCTAACAGCTAAATACAGTTGGAAACAAACAAAAAAAAAGCCCAGCAAAACAGACACAAAAGAATATTGGTTGGAAGGGACATCTGGAGGGCTGTACACACACCACCCTCCTCAAAGCAGGGCTAACCTCAGCATCAGCTTAGGCTGCTCACGGCTTTGTCCATTATATTTTGAAATCTCCAAGGATGGGGATTTCACAAACCTGTCTGGGCACCTGCTTGAGTTCAACTGCTCTTACTTTGAAAAATTTCTCCTGTGATGCTGATTGCAATTTGTTCTGTTCTTGTGCTGTTCAGCCCTGCAGAGAGCCTGTCCCACACAGGCCAGGGTGCCATTGCCCATCAGCACTGCAAAGCCATGCTGCTGACTTATTCTGTGCCAGGTGCACGCTTTACATTTGTCCTTGATGAATTCCAACAGATTTCTTTCACACTTGTCTTCCAGGTTGTGGAAGACCACCTGAATGGCTGCCTTGTCCTCCAGCATAATGACACAGAGCCTCAGTTCAGTGTCCTGCACAGGCTTGCTGAGGAACCATTATTTTATGTCATCCAGATTATGTGCACTATTTTTTGTCATCCAGATTATTTTTGGTCATCCAGATTGCTGGTGAAGTCTGGCCCTAGTGTTGTCACTTGAAGAGTGACACATCACATCTGTTAACACCAGTTGAATGTCTAGCTCTTGACCTTTACTATCCTTCAAGCATTACAGGATAGCTGTGAGCTTTTCTCAGCCAGCTTGGGGTGCATCCATTCAGGCAATGCCAAAGACCATGCTAAAACAAAATAAGAGACATCCACTGCTTCTCCCACTTTGTCCAATGAGCACATCACTCCAGCACAGGTGACAACCACCCCAGTCAGGTACAATTTGTCTCTATTAGATACAAACTGCCTGTTACTAGCTACCTTCTTGTGTCTGGACATGGCTCCTTTGTGGATTTGCTCCATAACATTCCCAGGAAAAATGTATGGATATCTTATGTAAGACATCTTCATCTTTGCTTTGGCTAATCCCTTTCAGGACAAGCAGGTTGATTACATGTATTAAATTCATGAGATCTTCAGCATGAGCCTGTGCTGTTGGTTGAGGAAATTTTTGTTAGGGAGTGGCTGAGCAGGCCAAACCCAGAACAGCCTGAGCAGGACACTGCTATTTCCCCTCCATTGGGACTCCCTTTCTTCCCAGCCCCACCACCACTGACAATCTCCCTGCCATTGTTGCTCTTTGTGTTACCTCAGAGAGGAGCCCTACAAGGAAGAGATGGGAAGAGCAGGGGAATGAGGCTACCAGGACACTGCACAGCACAGTATGGTGTGCCAGGTCCTGGCTCTGGCTGAGATTCAAATAGTTGGAGTAAAAGGAAAAAAGCAGGAAGAAAGGGCAAGGTCAGCTGCATGGAGTGTTAGGGATGGGCCTGGTCCTTTCTGGAGAGCATGAGGAGTTCAGTCAACAGGGAGGGCCAGGCATTTGCCAAAAGCCACATTTGCACAATGGCCTGTAGTGGTTTGAATTCAGGGAGAACAGTTGAGTTTCACCAGTTCTAACTTTGGTTCACAGACATCTGAACAGGGCTGGCAGCAGTGGTGCTGCTATGGAAGGTAAGAAAGAGAATGGGTGAAAAGCCACCAGGTCTGAGTGTGGAGCCAAGCAGGACAAATCCTACTGTCCTGGATTGCATCTGGGTGGCCTGAGACTTGTTCCTGCCCCGGGGCACCTGCTCCCAGCCAGGGCAGGTCTATGACAGCCCCTGAATCTCCCCTTTGCTGTGGAAACAAAACTCCTCGGCACACTGCCCAGTACAGCCACGGGCCAGCCCCACAGCCTCACAGGTGGGGATTCCTGGGGCCTTCACAGCCAGACAGACTCAGCAGAGCAGACACATTCCCTGTGACTGAAACTGGACCACGGAACTGAGGAACTTGCACTTGAGGAAAGAGGCAGCCCAGCAGTGGCTGGTAATGACCCTGTAGGAGCACTCAGGCAGGCAGCATCAGGCATGTCTTGCTAATTGGAAGAAACAGATGTAATTCTGTCATAATTTGTCATATCCATGCTAATGTGATGGCAATTCTGTGGTGGATTTATACCTGCCATCTCCTTACTAGCACATTGGAAGACTTCTGAGAGTGATGCTCAGAAAAGCAGAAAGGCTCTCAGTGTAGTGCCAGTGCATTGTGCAGTGCTATGAAGGAGACACAGCTCAGATTCCCCTGCATGGCAGGCTGGGCTCTGCAGGGTCCCAGGGCAAGTGTGAGCACCTGCACGCTGCAGTGCTCCTGCCTCAGTGGAACCTGATTTGCTGGGTCACCCTCCTGCAGTGACACAACATCATTTAGAGCTGTTTGCTTATTACAGAGATACAATCAAAAGGTGTGGTGCCCTGATTGGAGTCTAGCAAGAAAGTAACACTCTTATTCACCCACCCACCCTCCCACCCACTCTGGCAGATGGTCTGAGGGTCTCTCCTGTGCTTCCTGACAGAAAGTGGTTGATTCATCCCCACCCAGCAGTAATTATGTGTTGCTGCCTACTGGAAGTTCCCATGTTGGCATCAGAGTGGTGAGCCTAGAACTCACTATTAATTTACTTTGCAATTAATGTTAATGCTAACATTAATTGCAAAGTAAAAGCATGATTTCTTGATGTCTATTTTATATTGAGTTAATACTCAGTATCATTTCCTTGTGATTTTTTTTTTAATGATCATTAAAATGTCCCTAACTGCTGTTACCCTGTCACACTTCTATTTCTCAGCAGCTGTTTGCATGCAGCCTTCCCATTAAGCTAGAAAGCAGCTCTGGTAGCAAAAAATTTATAGCCTATTTTGATTTTCCTTTCCTTTTTGAAAAGCCTCTTTTTAAATTCTAGATTTAAATTTTAAATTCTGTAAAACACAGCTCCTACTGAAGGGGCTTTGCCATCCTGAAAGCTTATAATTTCATCTCCTTTTCTTTGGGACAAAAGGATTCCCTTGTCAGTGCAGTTCCTATTGAACCAGTCTGGCTTGGCAGGTCTCCGCTCCTTCTTTGTTTAAGGTTATTTATTTTTATATCAAAAGGTAATAAAATTGACAAAATATGTTTATTCATATTCTAACTGTACAGATTACACACAAGCAAAACAAAACACCCAACACATCCTTTTATTTATGGCATCAGTGCTGAGCCATTACAGTACCAGCAGCAGGAAACTTTTCTTCCCTTCAGCTTTTGAAACCTCTTTGGCACCAGGGTCCCACACCAAGCTCTGGGGTTGCTCAGCCTCTTCCAGCATCCCAGGGGCTTGTCAGTATGAAGTGGCCAATTTTTCCCAGAAGCAAGGCCAAGCATGTAGGGAGGGCCCCAGCCCCAGAGTGCAGGGCTCTGCCTGGGAAGGGAGGGCAGGAGGGGCAGGGCAAGGGGCCCTCGTGCACCTTCAGACACCCTCAGCTGGGTGTTCCACCACAGCACAGTCTGCAGGAAGGCTGTGGGAGCCCTCTGGGCGGGCTCAGGTTCTGTGCAGCCCATCCCCACATCCCCATGTTCCCAAACCCTCCATCAGGAGCAGAGGCAGCTCCCCTTGCCCTGGCTCAGAGCTCTGGTGCTGAGAGCTGTGGTGAGTGACCTGTTCCACAGAGGGAATGCTAAACCCTTACCCAGGAAGTGGGCTCACATATAGAACCCAAAGGAGCTTATAAACCCACCATGGAACAGCAGCAGCAGCAATCTCTTTAGCAAGATCTGGTTTTGTCTATGTTCATCAGTGAGCTGGGATCAGACTGAGTGTAGGTCCAGGGGATGGCTGACTGCAGTGACCATGGCAGAAAATGTGTGGGAGGATGGAATAACACTTCAAAACAGAAGATGCATTAATGTCTTCACTGTTTCTAGCCAGTGGACAAGGATTCTCCTGATACAAGGATACATGGGGCCTGGACATTGTATTTTAATGTGCAGATCAATGGAGGGAAAAGAGAGGAGACAGCAATGGAAGGTGAAATCAATTCACTCAATACATTAAAATACAAGCTCCACAACCTCTGTAAGCACTGTGGTATCAGTGTCATCTGTCCAGCCATGTGGCATGTCACCTGACAGGGGTGCTGCACAGGAGGCAGGGATGAGGCCAGTGCCAGCCATGCCATACCCTGGGATGTTTGCTGCAGCAGCAGCTTTGCCTCTGGCCCTGGCACTGCCCAGCCTCTGGACCTGGGAGTGTTTTGGGTGCCTTTCTGTGCCCTACTGCTCTGCTCCCCTCTGAGAGCATGCATGGGGGCTGTGTGGGTGTGCAGGAGGGAGCTGGGCAGCTCCTGTGCCCCCAGAGCAGGGTCAGTGCCCAGCAGCTGCTCCCAGGGCAGGCTGCAGACAGTGCCAGGCAGCATTTCAGCTCTGCAGCTGGGACAGCACTGCCTCATGGCCTGGCTGTCACAGGCTCTCCAAGAGCTTGCTGTGGTAAATGCTTCTGAAAGCCAGAGGGATGGGGTACCCAAATCCCCTTGGTGCTGTCAGTGTCCCTGTCTTTACCTGAGGCACGTCCAGCAGGTGTTGGCCCCCAGTGTCCGTGTGCTGTGCAGTGCCTGCCCTCAGGAGAGGCTGAGGCCTTGGCTCTTGGCCCAGGAGGGATGCACAGCCTGGGTGCCCAGACTCCCAGAGGGTGCAGCCCGAAGCAAGGCTTTGGGAGCTCTGGGTTTGTTTGGCATTGCCCAGTCCCTGCCCTTTTGGGAGCTGCGGCTGAGGTGAGGTGACCCCGCTCTGGTGAGTCACACCCTCGCTGCTGGGCTGTCCCCAACACAGCCAGTGTCACCTTTGTGCTGCTGCCAGCTGAACACAGAGAACTTTGCCTCCTCTTCATCTATCAGGAAGGCCAATCTCTGTATGGACTGCCTTTTCTTTTCAATCTATACATTAGAGGGTGCCATAAAAGGCTGTGCTAGGGGTGCAATTAACGACTCGTTAGGAGCACTGTGAGATTACCGGCTCTCAGTGCAGTAAATAGAGAGCAGGGAGATTCTGGGGTTCATTTCCAAACAGGAGAGTGGGAACTCTCAAACCAGGAGGCAATTCATGTGTCTGGTTTCTGCTTTCCCTGAAGTGAAGGTGGGCATTAGGCTGAGGTGTGCAACATTCACATCATGCCTCATCTAAAATTTGCCAATATTAAGTTGTTGCTTTCTGCTCTTTAGCAATCAAACAGAAACATTTCAGCTGATACCTCCTGGGTGACAAGGTTTGAGAAATAACCTTTTAGTCACTTTTGCAACTGAAGTGAAATAAGTGAAAATGTTCTTAGGTGATAGAACAGCTACATCACACAATCAGAGAGCATTATCTCAGAGTTACCTGTACTCTCCAGTGTGACCCAGAGAGTTTAATAACCTCAATGTGTATTAATTCTCTGACTGATACTGTACACAGTGCGAGGGAAATGCTGCTCAGGCTTCCAGGAGTGTATTTCCCTGATACCAAACCCTTTAAACTGCTCCTGCTTTAACACCAGCAGTGGCAAGAGCTGCCTTGGCTGCCATGGGAGCAGTAATGCCATGTTACAGTAATGCCAGGTTGTATCACCAGCATTGCAGTTGCTCAGCAGGCTGGTGACCCTCTAGTTAGTTCTGAGAAATTAAACCTTTAAATTCCAAAATTTGCACTGAGATGTTTAACCAGTGTGAAAATGTAGGTAATGATATGGAGCAGGTATGTTTTCCCAATGAAGCCATGTTGAGTCATTTTATATTAATACCAAAGGAACAAACCAAGTTTGTACAACAATAGTTGGCAATATTTCTATGAAATAGCATTAGCCAATAATGTCTAAAACTGCCTGTTAATTACAGCATTCAGGCCTTGCAGGCAGTTCTATTTTACGTAAGTGCCATCCATGGCAGACTGCAGCCTTTTGTCAAAGGCAAACAAGACCATGAGCTACCAAATTACTTTCTGGGGTAAATCCATTCACACTGGAGGATGTTTTTTCCTTTAGTTTGGCTTTGGTGAGTTTTTTGGGTTTTGTTTTGGTTTAGATGTTGTGGGTCTTTTGGGTGCTTTTTTTTTTTTTTTTTGTTAGGTTTGGGGAGGATTTTGATGTTTCTTTGTTAGTTTTGTTTTTTCCTGACACTGAGAGGTAACATTCTAATGAGACAGCTCCCATGGCACAATGTCACATTGGCATCAGCCACTGGCCCAGGCAGGATGTGCTGGGCTGGCTGGGGCAGCTGCAGAGCAGGGGGTGGCTGCACCTCAGGCTGCCCATCTCCATCAGCTGCAGCAGCTGAGCTGTGCTGTGCATGCCCTGAGTGCTGAAACCCTGCAGCACAGGCAGCAGGAGGGCTGGCAGTGGGGTCTGGCTGTACCTGGTGCTCCTGCTCCCCAGCTGCTCCTGGGAGCTGTCACACCAGGAGGACAGCAGCATCTTCAGCTGTCACACCAGGAGGACAGCAGCATCTTCAGCTGTCACACCAGGAGGACAGCAGCAGCTCTCGGGGTCTCTGGCTGCTCACAGTGACCCTGAGATGTGTTAGAAAGTCTCTTTTCCCAGTCCAATGGTCGAAGAAGCAGTCAGGGCTCTTCATTTCTTGGTCTCAAGGTTGTTCATTGTTCCTTATCTATAAAATTCTTCTGTCCAGCTGAGGTCCATCCAGCAGGACAGTTCCAGGCACTCTGCCTGCCCCCAGGGCAGGGTTATGTCTTTGTACTAAAAACTACCTGTACAATGGTTACAATTCCTTCCCAATACCCATCACCTGTGTTAGACAGTGAGCTTCTACTCTAAACCAATCTGTGAGTGCCACCAGCACAGCAGAAGATGGAGGCCAAGAAGGAGAAAGGCTGGACACCCCCAGATTCCTCCATCTTTCCCCCTGAACCCCCATTCTAAAAACCCCAAAAATCTATTTTTCACCCTGTGATAAGTTCACTATCATTCTACTTAAACTTTTGTGGCTTGTAATCCTTCATCTAAGGTTGGTAATTGTTTTTTCCAAGGGCTCAATCAAAGGCACAGGGGCACCTTGGGCTCTGTGCCAGGGTCTCTGAGCCCCCTGGGCAGGGGCTCAGGTCCTCCAGGGCAGCCAGAGGAATTTCCTGGGATCTGACAGACAGCAGCTTGTTGTGCTGCAGAGCTTCATCACCTGCCTGCTCAAGCACATCCTAGAACACATGGTAGATAAGGATAAACCTCTTGCAGGTAACTGTAACAGTGACATTTATTGTGTAGTTATCATTGGACTAGCTGTATTTATTACTGCTGTTGTTAGTGCTGCTGTTGGAGTGTTACCTGCAGCTGCCCAGTCAGTGCTGAGCTCCATTGTATTTAGCTCAAATGCACCCAAACCCCTCAAAAAAACTTACAGCTCAGAATGCAAGTGACTTACAGTGGTGAAGAGGAGGGATAAAATCAAATGGATACAATTAGCTTGGGCACAAATTAGTCATTCTTTTCTTGCTATAATTATAAAATGGACACAGGTAGCACCAACTAACCTCAAATACCCTCCTAGCCATAATTAACAATATTGCATAATAATGGTGTCAGTTTAAACATTGTTTAAACCCGATGCTTTGCTCAAAATTACTGTATAGCCACATATCTTGCACAACAGACTAACACACAGCAGTGTCTTGACTTCCATTTTCTATTTCATTGTGTCATCTGTGCATAGGAAAAGCTCCTGGCCAAAGAGGAGTCAGTGGTATAGTGGTAAATAATAGTGGGCAGATTCATCTGTCTGTGGTATATGAGGAGCAGGTAAATACTAGAAGTGCACAGAGCAGAAGTAGCTACAAAGGGAGTGCCCTTTGCCTGGATTTACCCTTGACTACACCACTTAGAAGAATTGCATAATTGATACAATTGAACCACATCAGTCCTTTATTTATAGAACATAATGAAATGGTTTTCAACATCCCGGATCATGCTGCATGCGTGATTGCCATATAGGCACCCAAGGAGAATAAATAAAAACATTTCCCTGAGGTATTATGTCTCTTCACCTTCTCTAGTTGCATGCAGGGCTGTAGTGAGGGCAGCTCTGTGAGGAGGGCAGCACGTGGCCCTGCTGTGCTGCTGCACAGGTGGCACCCAGAGCTGGGCTGCGCTGGGGATGCTCCACAGCCCTGCCACGTCCCCGTGCCCACGCGCTGCAGGAAGCATCTCACAGGCTGGCAAGGCTCAGGGTGGACCTGAACATACCCCAGGCTCCTGAGCACAGTGCCCTGGGGAGCACCTCAGCCCTGTTCAAGCTCCACAGCTGGAATTGGGCACAAACCTGGTCTCAGGATCTGCTGTGACCCCGAGATTGTTCAAAGTCTCTTTTCCCAGCCCAGCGCTTGAAGAAGCACTCAGGGCTCTTCATTTCTCAGTCTCAAGGTTGTTCATTGTTCCTTATCTATAAAATTCTTTCTCCTGCCCTGCCAGGCCCATCCAGCAGGACAGTTCCAGGCACTCTGCCTGCCCCCAGGGCAGGGTTATGTCTTTATACTAAAAACTACCTGTACAATGGTTACAATTCCTTCCCAATACCCATCACCTGTGTTAAACAGTGAGCTTCCACTCTAAACCAATCCAAAAGTGCCACCATCACAGCAGAAGATGGAGGCCAAGAAGAAGAAGGAGAAAGGCTGGACACACCCAGATTCCTCCATCTTGCCCCCCTGCTGAACCCCCATACCAAAAACCCCAAAATCAATTTTTCCACCCCGTGATAACTTCACTATTATTCTACCTAAACTGTTGTGGTTTGCTGATCTTCATCTAAGGTTGGTAATTTGCTCTATGGGTCATAATCAAACCCACAGGTGTTCTGGGCTCTGTGCCAGGGTCTCTGAGCCCCTGGCAGGGGTCCTGGGTGTCCTGGACAGCCAGAGGGATGTGCTGGGCTCCCACAGCCTGGCACACGCAGCCCTGCAGGGTCAGGCTCCACCACCCCAACACTGTGGCCTCTGGAAGCTGTTTTCATGGTGGAAACCATGGCCATGAGCCCCTGAGAAGGAAAAGGACAGAGCTAATGTGAGCCTGAGCTGCTTGAGCCATGGCCCCCACTCCAGCCACACTTCAGTGCCTGCTGCTCTGTCAGGACTGGCTCTGACACCCTGACTGGGACTCAGCCAAGGCAGGATCTGTCTACAGCACAGGCAGGAGCATCTGGGGGCACTGAGGCAGAGATACTGTAAAGGCTGCATAAAATGAAACAAAGCACCTCTATTCTTTTATCTGTTGTTGTTGTTGTTGCTATAATTGGAAAAATATAGATAATTTATAAGTATTTCACCTGCTGGCTTTTTTGTCCATCTTCATATGATGTTATGCTGTTCCTATTGCATCATTTACATTTGGCCTTTATTTATGATGCTACATTGTTTTATGTATGCACTTTATAATTAGAAATACTAATTTCAAGCTTGCCTACTACCTTCAGTTGGCTTTTCCAGACCATTACTTGCAAAAACCTCACAATTACTCAGTTGTTTTCAACTGCTCAAGGAGTGTTTTCATAAATCAAAGAAAACCCCAGGACTGTCTTTTCAGCTTGTCCTATTTCTATGTTTTATATGGTGCCCAGCTGGTACATAGAAATTAACTGCATCTAAACTTCCATTTTCTTAGAAGCTGTTTAAGAATTCTTCTCAAAAATCCTCTTTTTCTGAATGAAAATAAAATATTTCTTACTACATAGAGATACTGAGGGATTCCCACACTGGCTGTTATATTAAATTTTAAATTTTGTTTGACATGTAAAACTTTAGCCCAGGCATGTTGTCATATTTTGATACATTTCAAACTGAAAAAAGTCCATCTAAGTTAATGGCTCTGCAAGAGGGAGCTAGTCACTTCCATGCACTTGCTGCAAACTTTGACACAATGCTCCCATTTTATCATTTGTTATTTCAGCTTTGCTGATGATTCAGTGGTGTTATTCCACTGAAAAACTGGAGTAACACAGCAGTGAATCAGGCTCATTGGCTCTGCATCTCAGTATCTAAAATGAAGATCCACCTACAGGTAAAATACTATCACACTGCAAGTATCTCACGGGCTGAAATCTGTCCTGGCTTGCCAGATCTTCATCAGAAAAGGATTGCACAGGCTCAGAATTAAAGAGCATGGTGACTGCATTTTAGTCAATGGGAATACTCATGTCATGGGTTTGGCTTTTCTCATTACAACGTGCTCAAATCAAAACCAGCAGAGCAGAGGGGTTACTTTGCTTAGCTGCTGCTCTTTGCCCTGTCTGGCTGATGTGGGTGTAGGGAGCAGCAGCTCTGTCAGTGCCCAGGAGGGCAGCAAAGCCAGGGCAGCACCTGCAGGGCCCAGGGCTGCCTCTGAGTGAGCTCCAAGGAGGCCCCTGCAAGTGGGTTCCTGCAGCAGTGGCACTGACAAACCACTCTGGCACTGCCATCCCACTCTGGCACTGCCACCCCACTCTGGTACTGCCATTCCACTCTGGCACTGACATTCCACTGTGACACTGCCACCCCACTCTGGCACTGCCACCCCACTCTGACACTGCCACCCCTCTGTGACACTGCCACCCCACTCTGGCACTGCCAAACCACTGTGACACTGACACCCCACTCTGGCACTGCCACCCCTCTGTGACACTGCCACCCCACTCTGGCACTGCCATTCCACTCTGGCACTGCCATCCCACTCTGGCACTGCCACCCCACTCTGGCACTGCCATTCCACTCTGGCACTGCCATCCCACTCTGGCACTGCCACCCCACTCTGGCACTGCCATCCCACTGTGACACTGCCATCCCACTGTGACACTGCCACCCCACTCTGGCACTGCCACCCCACTCCGGCACTGCCAAACCACTCTGGCACTGCCACCCCACTGTGACACTGCCACCCCACTCTGACACTGCCACCCCACTCTGGCACTGCCATCCCACTCTGGCACTGCCACCCCACTCTGCTCTGTTCTCCTGGCAGCCCTGGGCTCAGCTCCACAGTGGGACCCTTCAGCACACACCATGGCAAGCAGGGATAGGAAGGGTATGCAGGTGTAATCACCTTATTTGGGTTTTCCTCCTTCAGTGTGATCATGTCCTGATTTATTAAATAGTCTCTATTCAAACTACCAAATAACTTCCCCTTTCCCTTATTATTCCCTTAAGGATATGTCATTCTTCTTTTGTTCCCTTCCCAAATTCAGTCTTTTAAGTGCATCTCATAGAGAAGCACATTCTTCCAGTGCCTGCAGATGCAGCCTCATGTACAAATGCTGTGTATTTACCTCTCATGTACCATGTGCTTAAACTGACTGATGAAATAATGGTTCCCAGGTACATGATTGTCCAGTCAAATGTCTGTTGATTGACAAAGCACCATCACAGAGGTCCTGAGCAATTAACTGAGTGCATGGTTGTGGTGGTGTTCACAGGGGTCCCAGGACAAGAGAAGAGACGAGGATCTGACTCCATGTTTCACAAGGCTGATTTATTATTTTATGATATGTATTATATTAAAACTATACTAAAAGAATAGAAGAAAGAATTTCATCAGAAGGCTTGAACAGAATAGGAATGGAATGATAATAAAATCTTGTGACTGACCAAGACAGTCCGGACAGCTGGGCTGTGATTGGCCATTAATGAAAAACAACCACATGAGCCCAATCCCAGATGCACCTGTTGCATTCCACAGCAGCAGATAACCATTGTTTGCACTTTGTTCCTGAGACCTCTCAGCTTCTCAGGAGAAAAAATCCAAAGGAAAGGATTTTTCATGAAATGTGTCTGTGACACCTGGTTTTACTTGGAAGGGAGGGTGGGAGAGGGACTCCACTTACATCAAGCGATTGCATGGGGAGCACATCTGCAAAAGCTCTTCTGTTTCTTGGTACAAATGTCACCTTGGGTGGCAGCTCTGCTGCTTGGCAGCACTGAGTGAGCCCTCAGGCGTGGGGCTTTGCCTGGCATGGCTCACACCTCCACCCTGGCAGTGCAGATGCAGAGCCCAGGCCCTGCTTGCCCAGGGCACTGGGGTCTGGCAGTGCCAGGCACGGGTGGCGTCACACGGGCTGCGCTCCTGAGAGTGACATCAACACTGAGGCACTGCTGCTGGTTTCACTGGGTTAGCACGAGCTTTTCCACCCCACCAAAGACTTTGTGTCTTCAACCCAAAATCCACCCAGTGTTGGTTGGTTGGTGCTGCCTGCTGGTGTTCAGCTGGAAGGTGCTGATGGCATCGGGCTGTGGTGGCACCATCAAGAGTTTGCTGGGGACCCCAGAGTGGGGAAAAGGGGGCTGTGACCTGCTGCTTCCCTGCCAAAGTCACAGCCTCCATGGCAAGGTTTGGCTGCAGCAGACAGAAGAGCCATGTCTAAGGGCTTTCAGGAGCAGATGATGTCCTCAGTCTGCAGTGACACCCAGCCTTGACCAGCACGGAGCAATTGAAAGTGTCAAAGAGACACCAGATGAACCCAGGAAAAGTGAATGGCCATGAGATGAAACACAAAATGAGCCAAAAAGGCAGAATCTTACAATAACACTAATGTAAACACTGGTCTGTTAACAAGTCAGCCAGCTCTTATCTTGTAGCAGGGAGATTGTTTTTGAGAACCTTGCAGAGTCAAATGAATTCATGAACCTCCATACCAAGGTGCAATCATTAGTCAGTAAATGAATTACACATAATTATCTGCTTTGTATTTAATTCACTTGGCTTCCAGTTTCTTACTCTTCATGCAGTGAAACTCTCTCTCCCTCTCACACAAACACACTCCATGGGCAGGAGGCTTTGGAGGGCTGCCATGGCCCTGACTCACCAATCAGACTCCATGATTGGAACGATATTTATCTAAGCCTGCAAACAAAGAAGATGGCTATGTGTCCAATGAAAGAATAATTATTGTTATTATGTTTATAGAGCAACAAAGTTGGGAGTTAGGACCCTGGGGGGAAGGAGGCAGGCAGGGTGAGCTGGGCAGAGGCAGCAGTGGCTCAGGACAGGCTTGGCCTTGCAGGGCTCCCTGCCTGAGTCACTCTGCAGCAGTGGCCCAGCAGCCCAGGGTGATGCTGGCTGGAGCTGCAAGACCACCTCCCCAAGGGTTCCTGATGTGATACCAGGAAAACACAGGCCCTGCAAGGGATTTGGCAGTGGCTGAGGGGAGCTGGGGCTGGAAAGGGCACCCAGAGAGCTCCAGCACTGAGGGAGGATGTGCCAGCCTGCAGCGATCCAGCCCTGACAGAGCAGCCTCCTGCTCGCAGCAGGTCCTGTGGGCTCTGTCCTTATGCAGAAATCACCTGTACACCCACATCCACAGTTGCTTCAACTCACCTGCCAGGGAGAAAATCCAGAGCAGAAAAAGCTTGTTATTATGCAAGGAACAGCTGTTGCCTCAGAAGGTTTAAAAATAAAAATGCCCTTTGAAATGACATGTGGGTTCTCCCTGCTCCACAGGGCAAGGTTGGGCAAGGGAGCCCTGCTCCACCACCTGGGAGAGCTTTGGGCACTCTGACAGTGGCAGTGCCATGTGTGACCCAGGCTTGATCCTGTTTGTGTTCTGTGTGCTCAGAGAGGGCAGGGACAGGGAAGGGTCCTACCTGCCCTTCAGGACTTCTCCATGACAGGGAATAAAAAAATAACAATTTGAAACCCATATTTCTAAAATGCATCTAACCACTCAAAAGCCTCATCTTGGCTGTGACTTCAAGTGTGCCATGAATTTAAAGGGTGCCCCATGCTGTGCTAGAAAGAGGCCCCAGACCTCTGATGTGTAGCTGTTGCCAAGCCACACACCTGCACAAAACTCTTGTTCTTTGCTGGGCCCATGGAGACACACCTGGCTTCTGGTGGATCTGTCCAGAGGAATAATGATTGGAATGATTTCATCACCTTGGTACCAACAAGCAGCAGCCTTGGAGGAATCAGACTCTGGAAATGCCTTGGTTTAAGGACACAATCAGCTGTGGTAGTGGCACACAGCACTTCTGTCAAGAAAGCTGGAAAAAGTGTCATTTATACTTCCATGAACTCACCTTGAGGAGGGTGAAGTTTGAGCCACTTTGTGATTATCTCAAATCATCTTTAGGTTAATAACATCCAGCCAGGGAGACAGGGGGCAAACAGCCAGATGAAGACATTGTCTGGGAATAACAGTGAATTTAGAATGAATCCTACACAGGGAACAAGACATCCCCTTGTTCTTCCAAGATCACTGTCAAACAGTTCCAAATTTCGTCCTTAGTATTGGAAGGGAGGCAAAACCAATAATCTGGATAATTATTAATGCTTAAAAAAATACCACTAAAAATGCAAGATAAATAACTTGATGTCCCTTCCAGCCAACCCAGTTTTAGAAGCAAGTTTTATCTCCCTAGATGCTTTAACTGATGATTATGTCTGTGTTAATATCCTAGGGAGAAAAGTGGAAAGGCTTTGACAAAGGAAGAGCTGCCAATGCAATGACAGACAACAATACCTTGCATCACAAAGCATTTCTTAGAGGATGGGGATTGAAGTGCTGGATTTTTAAAATTGTAGAAAATCTTCCCTACTTAATTCCCTTTTCACAGCAACTTAAATTTTCTGGAGAAGGTTGAAAACACTTATATGCCAACATTAACATCCCAAAGGCAGAAAGAGGGTGTAGAGGAGATGTTTTTATTTATTCTCCTTGGGTGCCTATATGGCAATCAAAACTGCTTCTGAGACAACAGGGTCCACAAGAAGGAAGATGTGATTTTATGGCCTCAGTAAAAACTGGGAGCCTTGGATCAAGGCTTCCTCATTTTCTCAAAACTGGCAGCTGACCCTAAGAGAGCCAAGCCATCTCTCAGTGCTTCAGCCTGCATTTCTGAGCAGCAATGGGACACTTGGAAGAACCAAAGGACCTTGCAGCATTTACCTGAACTCACTGTAGCACTTAGCCCTTGTGTACCATTGAGAATTGCTGCTTCTGTTACTTTAAAATGGAGACAGATCTTTGTGGGCCCATATATGTTTATTTAAGTACCAGTTTGTTTGTCTATCAGTTGAATTAATGAAAATATTACTGCTCTTCAATGAATTACTATGAGGAATTTTAAGACCCTTGAATGGAGGGAGCAAACAAAGCCATATTAGCAAGCAGGTAGTGAAATAACTAAGCACAAGATTTCATGAATATTATTGTGCATGCAGCAGTTTCCACATCTTCCTCTGTCCCTCCCTGGTACACAGAAGGTTTATATTATTACTACAGGTAGAAAATCCAGAAAGCAGCCAAACTTACCCTGTTTACAGTCCTGAGCAACAATGCCATGAACTGGGGGCTCAGTGTGGATACCACAAATTATTCTTTGTGAGCTGACAGAAACCAGTCAAAGAGCAGGGCTATAAATCAGTGCTTCATTATAAATCACTGCATTTGTCACTTTGTCACACCCATTCCAGCACAACTCGGGCTTGATGGGGCTTTAATTTTTAATTTTTCTAATATGGACAACATGGATGGCAGCTGACTTTGCACACCTGAGCGTGGTCACTTTGTCACACAGAGCACAGAGCAGCTCTGCCCATCCTGCCAGGCCAAGGAGGTGTCTGATAAATGCTGCTCTGCAGCTGGGGTGTGGTGCTGTGAGCACAGCTGTGGAGCACATCCAACCTTCTCCCAGTGCCAGCAGAGCAAGTCCAGGGCTGTCTGCACCCTCTGGAGACACAGATCTATTCAGCACAACACAGGAACTTACAACCAGCTCCAGTTCCAGGGGGAGCACTGTTTATTTTGGTGCAGGATCAGTATGGGAAAATACATTTCCAATTTTGAGAGAGGAATTTTCCCAGTTTACAAACTCTTCCATGTTTAGGGAGTTTTAAATTATTGTAAGTAACAAAAGAGCACAGATTCAGTAGCAGAAATAAGAATAAAGCATGCAGTTGTTGCACATCTTGAGTTATACCAGTGAAGCCAACGTAGTATTTTTATGATTAATGATGAATAGATTGTGATGAATAGATTGTGCTTATGGAAATTTTACTTATTTTTGCTGAAGGTACCTAAGTAACCTTGAGTGTCCTGGGACAATTGCATTGCTGAGCCTTGCTCACATGTGCTTTGGAAGGCTTAGAAGGGAGAACGAATGGAAAGAACCACATCCTCCTCCAGACCACAAATCATGCCTGTTTGTACCTGAAAGACCATAAATTTATCTGTTTGCAGAGCACTGGCAGGCTGCCTGGGAACTTCCATAAAAGATGTAGTCCTGCAATGCACCTCACAGTGTCAAGGGTGGTATCTTAGCATGCAAAGGAAAGCTCTAAGGTCATGTCTGTGATTAAAATTAAAAAAAAAAAATCTCTGGTAATTTGACTGCATTAATCTGTGTGGCTCTTGGTGTACTTCCTCCAGTAATATTGCAGTCCATTCCAGTTCCCAGCTTTTGCATTATTCCAGTTGGTTTTGTTGCACAACCCTTGCTCTAGGTTGAACCTATGAATTCATATTTTGGTGCATGAAGCAATCCAGGCCTGACCTTGCCACGGTTCCTCACACTCACGTAGGGTGTCCTCTGCAGCCAGGAGAGCTTGGCTCTGGAGCTGATGGCAGGACAGGTCATGTCCTTTAAATCCAGGCAGGCAGGGCCTGGCTGTGTGCTCATGGCTCCCAGGCCCTTCCAGCACCTTCCTGTCTCACTGGGAGGGCACTCCCAGCCTGGGCTCCAGTCAAGCACACAGTTCTTGCTGGACATTTTGAATTATACCAGTGAAGCCAACATAATATTTTGCAGAACGATTAATAGATATTGTGCTCGTGGAAATTTTGCTTAATTTTGCTGCAGGTACTTAAGTAACCTTGGGTTCCTTATCACAGCTTCTTGCTGTGATCACACACTGTCAGTTCATCACAGTGAGTCCACCCAGCACAGGGGATGGGCACAGCTGGGAAATTCAACCTTCTCTGAGGATCCCACTGCTGGGCCTGCCTCTGCTGCCCCGTGCCAAAGTCATGAACCAATCCCATTTACAATTTTTTTGCTCAACATATGGGTCCCAGATAGGGAGAAACGGCAAAAAAAAAAGGGCAAATTTAACTCAATATGGGCAAGCCCCCACTGCAGTGGGTGTGGGTACTGGTGAGCTTGGCTCTAGAGCAGAGAAAGGACAAAAAGCCAAAGAGAGGAGGAAAGCTGAGCTGGGAGCGGCAGAGGGAGATTTTGTGTGGAAAAAGGGAACAATGGGACACGGGGAGGAATGAAAGAACCACATCCTTGTCTGCATCCCAGCCCTGCAGTTTGAGTTCCTCCCTGAGCCTGGACCAAGCCCTGGTGCCCTGCTTCTCCCTCTGCTCCCCTGGGGCTGCAGTGGAGCAGCTCCATCCATGGATGAGGCTCACCCAGGGACACAGGGCTCTGAGCACAGACCTCATCTCCCTCCTCTGCAGTGACATCTGGATGTGTCCCCACCCAGCCAGGCCCAGCACAAGCCCTTAGAGTGAAGCTCCAGCCCCACAACCTCTGCTGAACAGACCCCAAAGGATGTTCCTCCCTTCCCTCTGCTTCTGAGCTCACCCCAAAGCAGCCCTGGGGCAGCAGATGAGCTCTCCTTGGAGGGAGCCTTCCCACCCATGGCTTCCCTGCAGGGCCTCCTGGGCAAGGACAAAGGCAAGCTGCAATTTCCTTGCACACTCTTGTACCTGTGGCCTCTCACATCTGCTCCCAGTGGGTTTCTCAAGCTCACTGTCTTGTTTGTCAACTGCTCTATGTTTTATTAATGGCAACATTGATTCTTTTCCATTATTCTCTATTCAATAACAAGTTATTAATATTCCCTTGTACATTTGGTGTATGCTCAAAGCATTTGCAAGCACTTACTGTTTATTTGTCCTAAAAGCAGTGTGAGGGAAGTGGGGATGCCAGCATGAGAACCCCACTGCAGCAGGCACTGCAGAGAGGACAAGAGTTACCAGGATAAGAGGATGAGGGTTACCAGCAGCATCCCTGGTGGCTGAGTGTCTTTTGGTGTGAAGAAATCAGAAAAAGTTCTCCTTGATTTACAGCTCCCTTCAGCCACAGAGCATGTCTGCCAGTGCCCATTCAGTGGGTCACCTTGAGAACTCTCAGCCACAGACAGTGAAGAAAAATGGTTTAAAAGAGGTGTGCTTACAAACACACACAGATACACATGGATAGATGGGTGTAAATGCACCTAGACCCACCTAAGGTATAGTGCAGAGCTAAGGTAGAACTGCAAATACACCATAACAAATTGTATATTATATTGTATTTATACATATTATACATGTTATACATGGTTTATATTATATATACACATATATTATATTATACATGTAATATATATGGTTTATATTATACACATCCCTATGAGATATAATCAGGTTTCATTTTGCTTCAACAAGCCTTGGGCTATGGCCAAGGTAATCTACCTGAATATTTGGGGTTCCCTCTTTGGAGGGTGAACTATAAATGTGCAGCTTCCCTGTCTCCAAAAGGCAGAGGAACTTTATCCCTTCCTCATAGCACCATGGCATTCACCAAGAGAAGCCTAAACCAACCAGAACCTCCATCCCCTGAGCTCTCTAGGTGCTGTTTCTCATTTCATTTTTCATATATAAATTATATATATAATAATTCATTTTTCACATAATTCAGTAATTTTCATTTATTGTGGTCACACCATTGCTGAGTGTGAAGGGACAGGTTGCACACTTGGAGTGTACAGTGTCCTTCAGCATTTATTTGCTCACTGCAGAGAGAAAGTGAGTCATGAGAAACCTTAAGGTGGAGCACTCAAAACAAGGAGTGTTTAAATGATTAGCTAGCAAGGGAAGGTCAGCAGCAGAACTTCAAGTCTGAGCATGTTCCACAGAGGATGGCACAGAAATAATCCCAGCTGAGTGCCTGTGGCTGCAGGAGCACAGCTATCACCCTTCCAGCCCCTGACATGTCTGTGACTCACATCATATCAAATCATCAATGGGGCTGATCTCAGGTTTCTTTAAAAAATGTCATTCAGGTTATAGAAGTGGTAGAAAATGGAAGTTGACCAACAGATGCAGTTTCAGGATGCACACTATTTACAAACAAACCAAAAAACCTTCACTACATGGAGAGCCACAGGGATGGGAGATGGACCTGAATTCTATTTACACTCCTGCAGCAATGCAATTAATCATCTTTTCAGATAAGATCCAATTGCAGAATCTTTATTAGCACACTGATGAAAATGAAAGAGCATCACTGCCTGTTCTCTTCACATCACAGGTGGAATTTAAAGCATTTGGTGATAGGGAAAAAAATCAGTTGACCTCATCAGTGAGCAAGGATGACTGGTGATTCATTTGGAGGTACCTGACAAGAGCACTGAGATCTTTTTCCCTAGAAAAAACTCCTGATTTTATAGAAAATATTCTGTGAATAATACACCTGAGTGCACTATGTTCCCCTTAAATGCACTGACACTTGTGGCATTGCATGATGAACCCTCTAACTGCTGTCCACAGCCTGGAGGTTCCAGCATTTTCAGCAATATCCGCTGTATCAACTATCCAGCCATTGCTGTAGTTTATAATCCAGTTTATTATGAGTTTATTACCTGTGGCTGCTCTTACACATCTCTGACACCACATCTCTTGTACAGCTACCAAGCAGCTGAGCACCTTTAGTATTTAGAACCTTTTGTACTAAGCTTTTCTTCAGATGCTCTGCAGTAAATTTTTTATCATGAATTGAAGTTGGGCAGGTGAGCTGTATCACAGGGATGGGGCAAATCCTCAATGATGCAGAGAAACAGAAGCTACTGAGGAGTGGGAAAAGAAACATTCATATATGTTTAGCCTAAAGTCTTATGATAAAATGTACTTCAGTAATTTCACAGACATCTGCAGAACAAAGGATAGACTGCACAGCATTGGGGGAAATAGTAATTTTTTCAGCATATTTCTATTTAGAAATTCAAGAACACAATCCTACCACAGCCCAGCAATTGGAAGGAATACCAAGAAAAGTGAAATATCTAAATATAACATAATCATCAGTCTGCCTATTCTCAGGGAGACTCTCATGTGCATTTTTCTTTCATCTGCACTGAGTCTGGGGCACTTTGATCCCAATGCCCAAGCAGATTTCTGGCTGAAAGAAAAGGAGCCAAGAGCTCACAGAGGTGAAAAACCAAGGCCAGATGTTCTCAGTGAGCTGTGGGGGATGAGAATGGGTGAGGTGGATTATTACAGATACCCTGGGCTGCTGAGAGTGGATTGTTACAGATACCCTGGGCTGCTGAGGGTGGATTATTACAGATACCCTGGGCTGCTGAGAGTGGATGAGGTGGGTTATTACAGATACCCCGGGCTGCTGAGGGTGGATGAGGTGGGTTATTACAGATACCCCGGGCTGCTGAGGGTGGATTGTTACAGGAGCCCAGGGCTGCTGGTGCCCCAGAGCAGTGAGAGCAGGGCCATGCAGAGCAGGCAGTGCTGCTGGATCAGTGGCTCCTGTCCCAGCAGGGCAGGTGACAAGGGGATGGTGCCACTCCAGAACCTGCATGCTGAGCCATCCCTGCCCCTCCTTGCTGTCAGGAAGGATGGAGCTCCCATCCAGGCACACCTGGCAGCCTCAGAGCCCTCTCACTCCCCAGCCCTTCCTCTGCAGCCTCCACTTTCTCTGTCTAAATGCATCCATAGTTGTAAGTCTTGTCTTAATGTAATATATTTGTGGATGTGGTCCGTGCATAATTTTGAGGTGAGAATCTTTACATATTTTTAAGCAAACATTATTTATGGAGTAGAAAATCCTTCATATGAATCATTCTTACCCCTCAGCATCGCTGAGATACAGGGGAGGAGCATATTCTCTTCCATACAGCAATTATATTTCACAGGATCCCCAAAATCTGATATTGAAGTGGCCAAGAAAAGATTCAAGTCTCTTGCTTTGGTAACTGGATGCCAAATTCCCACCTGCCATACAACTTTGATTAACACTTGACCATCTCTGCTTTGCAGATTTATTTTTCTTTTTGCTTTCAAAATAAAGTAAAATATCAGAAAAGATCCTTGAAAAAGAACAGAAAATATGTCTGAAAAATGCCAGTTGTACAAACAACAGCAGGTGAAACTGGGAGACAGAATTTGCATTGTTTGCACCTGTGGAGTGGCAGAAGGAAGCAGGACCACTGAGGAGCCTTCCATGGTACCTTCTTCAAGTTTTAAGATCCTCTTTTAAGACATTTAAAGAAATGTTATTTGCTGAGTTTGCACCATTCCTCTCTCTGTTCTGCCATCACATGGATACCCCTGCAGCAAAAATGGGACAAGGAGCCAAAATGGAATGGCCTTGTTTAGACAGCTGAACTTCTGCAAAGGTTAAAATCTAAAATGAACTGTAAGTTCTGCCTGTGGACTAGGCCCACAGAGATACATTTTGTCTGGAGCAGTATTTTTATGTGCATTTCTACAGGCAAAGTGAGTGCTGAGATCCTGGGTGTGCAGCTCACTCATGCAGAAATAGTGAAAAGCTGTTTTTTCCTTCAATAGGGGCCACAGAGAGCTGTGTTTGCAAAGCAGCTGTCAGTGAGATGGTGTCTTCATCCTTTTGTGCCAAACTAAAGAACAAGACAGAGCAGAATAAAAGTTCCAAACCAATCAAAGGTGTGGAAGCTGCTTTAGATCTGCATACATTGAAATGAATAAATAACCACCTTGAGCAGTGCTATCACTCTTTGCCAGTGTGACCCTCGTGCTTCTGCCAAGGCTGGCAATGCTTCCATGCCAGGCAGAGGAGCAGGTTGGTGACTCACAGACCAGTGAATTACACTGAAAAAGAAATTTTAACCTGTGAAGTCTGCCTTCATCACTCAGGCACATTGCTGGGACACAAACAATTCCTCAGATCAACTTGTAACAAAGGCCAGATACTTATTCCTTTTAAAATACAGGAGGAATAACCCCCCCAAAGTTGACCAAGCTATTTGTTTCTGCCCCCTCTGTTATTTTCCCAGTATCTCTGGACCTGAGTCAAAATGCCTGCTGTCCATCCAAACGGATTTCTCTGGGGCTTGGATGGGCCTTGCTTGCCATCAGGATTTGGTGCTGACCTCAGTCTCCATCTCATCACCCAGAACCCAGGAACTGAGAATAGGAGACCTCAAGCAACATGAGGAAAGAATTCAGATTAAAGTTGCCTGGGACAGGTTTCAGTATGTGTTTTGAGATAACTTCTAGTTAAGACATGGCTTCAAAATCCAAACAAAGGGGAGATGTCTTGGCACAATATCCCAGTTTGTGTTTGAAGAGCATCCTACACCATGAAACTGAAGGCTTTGGGCAGTGCTGCTGATTTAATAATGCTAAAATACAAGATGGAACTGTGATTGAATTTGAAATTTGACCATATTTCTTGTTCTTCATTTTTTTCTGGGAAAATGGGAAATACAGCCCTTGAAGTGCAACCTTCTGCCTGGCACCACTGCAGGTGGCCCAGGCATGGATCCTCTGGCATCCAGCATGGCACAGAGGGCATCCCAGCCATTCCCAGACCTGCCACCAATGCCATGTTAAACCTTGCCATGCATTTGGCTCCTGGCCCAGAACACATCCTCTAAATGTTACCAGCAGCTTTCTATTCTCCCATCACCTGTGCCACCTCCTATTTTGTACAAAATCTGTAAAGCACAAGAGGAAAAAGTCAGTGATTGTTCCAGTGGTCTGGCAAGGCCTTGGGTGTGAGATGGAGCAGCATGTGGCACCCAGAACATCAGAACAGAGCTCTAAAACCAGAAAAAAAGAGAGGAATAAGGTTTGATTTAATAAGCATAATAAACAGCTACTAACCATGCAGGCCCAGAGTTTCCATAAAGCCATGAACTTTGCCAGGCCACTGGGGATATCCAATCTTCTCAGGCTGGAGGGCAGGGGGAGCAGGGTTATTCCCCAAACCATCCCTTTATTCACACCTAGGAAATGCCTGTTGTGGACAGCAAACCACAGCAAACACAAGGAGCCACACTCAGGAGGGAGGGCACCCAGCAGAGAGCACCCCAAACTTCTGGACTTTAGGAGGATCAAGCACCTTCTCTGTGGATGTGCTCTGCCTTTGGGAGTTCTCTGCTGCTCCTCAAGGGCTGGGACTGCTCCAGGGAAGGAGGAAAATTTTTTTAAATTCTGCTTTTAGGCTTGTGCTTTATTATGGGTGGCAATTTTTATCATCCTTTTGAAAGGGGAGGCTCAGTAGACCTTTGAGGGTTTGACTGTTTGCTTTATTTATTTTTTTTTTCTGTTTGGATGAGACAGACTACAACATGAATTTGAAAAATAAACTTTGTTAATGCCCTGCTAGCTTTAAAAGAGAAGATCTGGCATACCCATCTTCCCTTTAGGGTTTGATTTTTGAGGTGTGAACCCCATGCAGCAGAGGGGCCAGATCATTTGGCAGCACTGCCAAGTGTGGCACGGTGACACTCCTGTCCACACAAATCCTTGCACACACAGAATGCTGCTGAAGTGCAGGTAAATTTTTAATGTAATATATTTGTAATATAGATTTGGAATATATAAAACTATTTGTATTTGCAATATATAATACTATTTGTATTTGTAATATATAAAACTATAGTTGGAGAAGCTGAGACTTCAGCAGTTGGAAAGGTGGCTCAGTGAGTGAAGACCTGGCAGCCCCATCCTCAGGCAGAGCTGGATCCCTTTGGTCAGGACAATGAGCCCTGAGGGCTCAGCTCCCTGCAGCAGCAGCAGGAGGTTCTTCAGCATAAAGAGCAATGATCCTTCTGCCAATCAACCCCAAAATATGCCTGACCACTGATTCCTCACCCCTGCACGTTGATGACTCCCCTGCTGTGTTTCTTACCCTCACAAATTGCTGTTTTGGCTGTTTTCTGTTTTGTCTGGTGAACTCTGATGTGCTAAACAGGATTTTTCCTCTCCACCATCAGTGTCATTCCATACTCCAAGGCTTCAGTGCCACTCAATTTTGTGATGAGGAATAGAGCATTAACTGCAATGTATGTTGCTCATGTTCTTCTTCACTGTTACAATGACTCATTATTCACAGTGTGTTTATGTAATATCATAAATACCAATCTCTGGTATTTATGCAGCATAGTATTTACTTGGGCAAGTTGCCACATGCACTAAAGAAGTAAACAAAGAGCCATTCTTCAGAGGGTTAAAAAAGTCTTAAAATTAATCCAATTTTCCTTCATAAGGCACTCCTTGTTATTTTACCTAAAGTGGCTCTTTAAGATATACAGTATGATAAAACACAATTCCTGGGAGACGTAATTATGGTTCCTAAGAGACTGGTGAATAAACAATCAGGAATAGAGTGTTTGTTTTCCCTAGGTTTTTCTTAACTATTAATGGAAGGCAGAAAAAAAAAAAGAAATTGGGGAGGAATGTGTTGGGGTTGATAAATGGTAAAAAACCTGAGGAGCACACTTCACTGGACACCCAGGATTTCTGCCCAGAAGCAGTACTATTTTATTTGATTGCAAATAATCCTATTTTGGTAATGCATTTGCAGTGAGGGTAAATGCCAAGTGGATTCTTTGGTTTTTTATATTTACTGTTCTGTGTACATCAATGGCACAATGTGTGTTCTAAAGGAAAGAGCTTGCCTTGTCTCACATTACCTTTAAGCATTAACACAAACAGCTTCCTTCCACTAAAGGTGACAAAATCTTCTGTGTGGTACAAAATGTTCTGTCTGACACAAATTCCTGAGCAATGGCAGAGGGCTCCCATCCAGGACAGGGCTGAGCCACTGCAAATCCCTTCCTGGGGAATCAGGGACACTGCATCACCTGTGTGACCACTGAGAACCAGAGGGTGGCTAAAGATACACTGCAACCAACAACTGAGGAAAACCTATTTGCCACCTGTGACTATTCTGCAATTGGATCAGAGGCAGTGTTTACCAATAGTGGTCTCCATAGAGTTATTCAAGTGATTTCATCACCTAAAAGCAGAGGCCACTGGTCACCTCTCTACATCAGTAAATCAGACTGATGAAACCAAGCTATTAATTCAAATTAATGGTGTGAATCTTCAACTTGTTGTCATCAGTAATGTGTAAGTAAATGATGAACTTTGTAGGACCCTCACAGGAGCACAGATTCACATCGCTCACAGAGCCTGGGCTTGCACCAGCATCTGCCTCTGCACATTTTTAATCCCATGAATATCATGATCAGGTCTTATTGGCTCAGTAGAAACAGGCACAGACCTTGCATTCCTCCTGTGGCATGTCAGAGTAATAGATCACACTGCTGTAGTTAACACTCATCTACCATCTACTCATTTCCTTTTAAAAAAAAGGCAACAAAAATATTGATAAAGTCAATTTTGTGCCAGATTTTAAGTAAATGCCATTTCAGGCAGAAAAGCTCACAGCTCATGAGTTATTGCCTAAGTAATGGGCATCCCTTGCCTCTTTCTATCCAGATTTGCAAAAATGGCTACAAGAGAAATATATACACAGATGAATCTGGTCAGGCTAGTACATGTTCCTGTCTCAAGAATTTATTAAAGAAGTGAATAAACATGCTTGATGTGGTAATTAACCCCATGTAAATAACAAATCTTGCCTTTATAGGGTTTTGTTTGTGCTGCTGTCATTAAGGGCCATTCAGTATTTCCAAACTGGAAGCAGGCCTGAGGTTAAACCTCAGCAAATGATGGGGAAGATGCACAAAATGGGGGTAAGGGGACCCTGGCAGGGGAGCCCCATCAGCAAGCCAGCCCACTTGCCACTGGTCCAGAGAAAGGAAAGAGCAGCAATAAAACACATTGAATCCTACAATCTTGGGGCACTCTCAGCTTGGTACCCCCATTTCTTTAATCTAAAAAAAGAGATTTACTTCCAAGCTCTTCACTTCCCCAGCCCAGGCAGAGCAGGGTTTGCCCAGCCCTCTGCTGTCTTGGCATGTGTGTGCAGGGCACAGGGCATGGCTGCCCCACCCTGCAGCTCCCAGGGCGCTCCTGAGCTGGGTCACTGCTCCTCTGCCCTGCCTGCTCCTCCCAGCCCTGCTGCAGCCCTCAGCAAGCATTTCATGGCCTTCAAGGGCCTTTGGGTCACTGTAATGTGTCCACAGCAGACACTGGAATGGACCTAGCGCGGCAGCTCAGCCCTCAGGCTGAGCTTCTCCTTTGGCTTTAGAGTCCTTCCTGCCCTGATTTTTCTAGCAGCCAACACCATTAGTAATGGAAGTCAATGTCTAAAAGGAAATGCCTTCTGTGCTGTAACAAAGCCCTCAAACTAATTACCAGCAGTGTGATGGCTGAAGAGAATCTGAGCTGCTGCTGTAACACTGGTGGGGTGGGTACTTGAGCAGCTTTCCTGACCTCCTGCTGCCATCTGCTACAGCCTGCAAAAGATCAGCCATAGCAATGGTGGGGTTCTGTGCACACTCTTCTGGTCACCCTGGTAAGGAGTCCATCAGAGATGCCTTTCTGCTCAGGACCCTTTGTCCTAGAGAAAGGACAAGTCATTAATTAGTGATACCCTGCAGCCACCCAGACAGGAGCATGCTGGAGAACCAGAGATGAGCTCTTCATAGGTCAGTACAGCTTTTGAGACACACACACTTCTCCTCTTGTGCTACAAACCCATCTTGTCTTCTGGCTATGCTGAAGACAAAATGATCACACAAGAAAGACAGCACAACACAGCAAAATTGAAAACACATTTAGCAATTTGCATACCTTGCGTGCCATAGAACACCCCCAAATCCTGGTGGAAATGTGCATGATGTGCCAGACATCATGAACCCAGGAACTCCCCTCCCCATAATCCCTTGGGACCAAAAAGTTTCTGATTGTTCTCCAGCTTCCCCATAAAAGCTTCATTGTTACTGCAGCCCAGCCTTTACCAGGAGTCATGGCATCGGGCCACAGCCTCCAGGGACACTCTCAAGCTGCACAAAACAAGTTTTTCCAAACAGTTTAAGTATTTCCCAGCCCAGACTCTCACATTCTAGTTGTTTGTGCAGGGACAGTAACCCACCAAGCCCTGCCTAAAATACTGGTTGTTTAAACTCCACAGGGACATTTTTTGCTAACATTCCTTACTGCTGTAACCTCTTGACCATTTAAAACTACTATTAATGGGCAGATTCCATAGGCCTAATGTCGAGGAGCCATGCCTGCTGCAAAAAAAAGCAGCAATCAGACCATAGGTACATAATTGCTGCTTCCTCTGGACCATTACTGGGCTCTCAAATTCTTGATTGAGTTGGACTTTGCAGCAGTCTGTGAGGTACCTGCAGCATCAGCTGAGCAGCTCGTGGCTGTGCTGATATTTTGGATGAAAGCAGTAAAATTTGCACGGGGGGAGTTGATTCAGTGGTGCTGGAGGAGCTGTATCTCTTGGAGAGACCTGGGCCACCCCAGGAGCAGCAGTGCCAGGGTGCCACATCAGTGCCCAGCTCCTTGCTTGGTGCCCACACAGCCCAGCACATGGGCAGGTTCCCATGCCATGTTTTGGACAGCATTTGGCCAAGTTTCTGTGTAGAGATTTTACCTCTTTTCTAATCAGGCAGCATGAGAATGGGAAGAGGCCGTGACAAAATTGCTTATTGCACTTCAGTTTCTCACAGGGGGACCCCAGTGATTGTGTGAAGGACACAGAGAGGCTGGGTGCAGGGATGCCCTGATGGCAGCAGGGAGAAGCTGGGGAGGATGAACATCACTGGGACACTGCAGATGCTGTGCAGCCTTTCAAAGTGCCTGTCCTGCACACTGCTCATTTGTAAGGGGACACTTCAGTCAAAAATCTCATGATAATGGCACAGGCCATCCTCCCACCAGAGAGAGCAGTGGGCTCCTCCTCTCCAGAGGATTTCTGCCAGCCTCAAGAGGCTCTAGAGGAACATGAGCCCATCCTGATGCTCTGCTTGCAGCAGAGGGCTGGGGATCAGGGCAGCCTGCAGCGCTCTGCTCTGGGGCTCTGAGCAGTGCCTGCTCACTGGGAGCAGCCTGCCCACCTACCCTGGGCATGGCAGTCCTGAGCTGCACCTTCCACCCCTGCAGGACAGCAGCTCCTCACTTAAACCAGAGCACTCCTCAATACCCACACCTTCCCCTTCATTCTAGTCCTAACCATGGCGTTCATTCGCTAAATTAGTACTAATTAGAGAAATGCTAATTACAAAAAGGCATGACAAACCCATGGCTACTGTCATACTTCTCTCCCAGCACGTTGGAGGCACTGCCACCTCTGCCCTGTGCTGAGGAGCCATTGGAAACCATTCCAAGTCACGAGCACGGGTCACAGGGACACTCCAGGCACAGTGCCCCGACTCCCCCAAACATCCTGGGGACAAATAACACTGGTTTGAGTCACCACTCAGCTCCATGGAGTGCTTTTAGTATGGGGCCCTTCAGAAAGTGACTTCTAGATGCCTTGCTCTGCAAAGATAATAAAACAAACAGAGCTGGAGCTGGAGAGGAATTTCTGGAGTGCTCAACAGCAGCTCTGGCTTCTGCCATGAGCCCAGGCAGGCCCTTGATGAGCCATGGCAGGCTGGTGAGTGCCAAGCAGGCATAGCCCTTTCAGAGATGCCTAAATACACACTGTTCTTTAAAGAAATAAAAGGCTGTAAAATGTGCTCATTTATTTCTGGCAGGTGTGCCTGTGCTTCAATGGCTCTAGTCCATCTAACCCTTATCTCCCAGCACCTTGAGAGGCTTTGGGCAGGGGCAGAGACACTGTACCAGCCAGCTGCCCTTCTCACATGCTGCCAATGTGAGATTACCAATGCCCATTTTCCCTTTGTGCCAGTGCCCTCTCTGACCAGGCAGCAGCAGAATGCAAGTGTGCAATTGCAGCCTCATCTAATACCTTAACTCAGTTTGTTCTAGTTTGCTAACACACACACACACACACACACACAATAATTACAGGGCTTGTGTTTAGGCACATCTCAAGAGTTCCTTGTACAAAATAGGTACAAAATTTTTGTTACAAAATCTGTAACAAAATAGGATAATTCATCCAGATCCCATCAGGGAAGACCAGACCTAAAATGTCCAGGGCCAGACACAGAGCCCTGTGTAAAGATGAGAAGTCCCCCAAAGACATTTGGGAATCTGGTGCAGATCAAACCTGGTCTGGCAAGATTCTGCTTTTGCATCTTGTCCTCACTGGGAACTGCTGTCAAGAAGCAGAGATGCAGGCAAATTCCCTCACAAGGGTCCCAGTGGCACTCCAGTTCTCAGTGTGGGCTGTCTTCCTTGCCCTGTCTTGCTTAGGGACACCCTGGAAGCTCGAGGATGCCAGTTTGGGAAGGAGAGGTTCCTGCTGGAGAGGGCTCCTGTGTGATCATCCCCGGCCTAGAGGGGTGCACAGCACAGACCTGGCTGTTCTCAGCAGGCTCCTTGCCAGCACAGCTCTGCACTACCTCTCCTTTCCTGACCATTGTAGCTGTGGCAGCAAAAATTTAAATGAAACTCAGGTGCTGGAGTTGATCCTTTGCCTCGTGTGCACCTAATGGCAGCTTCTCGTGTTGTTCAATAAGCTCTGTCCTGCATCTCTCATCACACAGACTGAACCTCGAAGAAGTTTTTTGGATCTTGTGTATGTGCAGCCCTGCAGAAGGGGCAGCCTCTCCTCGTTGTGCCCCCAGCAGGGGCTGAGGTTTTGCTCTGCTTCAGGATGTTTGCTGAAGGTCTGCCCCAAAATCATCCTTGTTCCAGACTCAGGGATGCTCTCTGCTTCTGAGCACTAAGCAGTGCTTACATGCTTTGAGATGGCATTAAACCAACAGAGAACAGCTGATACAAATGGCTGGTGGGTGAGAAAATAAGTTCATTTTTTGATCCAGAAACCTATCTCACCTTGATGCAAATACTCCATCAATACTCTGGTGAGCCTGTTCCCCAAATGGATCTGCACCTGCCAGAGCAGCAGGGAGGAGCTGTGCCCTGCAGCTCTGTGCTGGTGGGCTCTGGAAACAAGTGAGCTCCTGTGAGAGGCACTGAGGGCTCTGCACCCTGCATGCTTGGCATTGAACTGCAATGGTTCCTCTCCACAATGCACTGAATTCCTGGCCTTTGAGAGGGGCTGTTGTGTGTGGGCACAACGTGATGGCAACAGCTTTGCAGTGGTTTTGGTCTTTCAGGAGATGGCAGGGTGGCAGTGTTACCAGGAAGGTTGGTGCCTCTTTCCTGATGCTTTTATGGAGTTTCTGACAATAGTTGAAGACACTTAATTTATAAATTTCTCAAGAGAGATTTTTGCTTCCCAGAGGACTGAAGCATTTTGAGCTCATCACACTGAATTATTGGCCCCAGATGAAGATGAAACCATGCAGCTGCCTGGGCCATCCATGAGAGGCTGGCCATGGCTGCAAGGGCAGGCTCTGACTGAGCCTATGTCCCAAGGATCACAGCCCAGCCTGGAGCTGGCAGGAGCCCTTCCACTGAAGGAGTAACAATCTACAATTGCTTTTCCTAAAGCTACACTTGGCCTTTTATCTGACCTTCTTTGATCTTCTCCACAACCTCTGGCAGGTCTTCAGCGCATTCAGTTCTTTATATTAAAGCAATTAATCCCACATGCAACCAATTAGGTTAAGACATAGTTTGATGGCCATAATATTGTACAGACATTCTACCAAGTTTTCAACAAGTAAGGGTGACTCCTACATGACACTTTCTAGTGACTGCAGTTCAGAAATATCCCAAGGAAAAAAAGCATATTCCAGAATTACCCACTTGCAGACAACATGCTGGCTTTGTGTACACACAATAGGACTCAAACACTGCTCCTTCTTGTTGGGCACAGCATGCAAGGCAAGAATCTCACCAGACCTGTGTGAACAGGTTTGTCATCCAACAACCTCTTTACCTGCCACTGTCATTACAGCAACCCACACCAAATGTTTTGCTTATCAGAAGCAAAGAGGCAGCAGCACATGTGAAGTCTTTAAGCTTCATCCATTTTGCCCAAGTCCCTAAGGAGGGGTGAAAGGGCAGCTGGCACAGGAGGGCATTTGCTCTGAGGGCCTTTGCTCTGGGCACAGTGCAGCCCTTCCTGCTGCTCTCCCTGTGCTGCTGCAGTGCTGCAGTGCAGTATGGCCAGCACTCCTGGCATTACCTAAAGCTCCTCTTTGGGCAGTCTTCAGCTTCTGAGGCATCCTCCATCTGGTCCTGGTGTCAAATAGATCACAGCTTTACATGGATGAAAAATGAGACTCCCTTCTGCTTGCATAACCCTGGGCTGCACAAGCCTTCCAAGCTTCAGCAGAGGCAATGAAAGCATGTCAGCACTGTCTCTTTTGACCTGTGGGATACAGGCTGTTGACACTGCTATATGTTAAAGTGTCCTAGAGTCTGCTCACTTGGACTTTGCTCTGGTAGTGACAGAGAGAGGCACATTTCCTTGTTTGGGTCACTTCCCTTCAGTGAAGGGAGCCAGCACTAAAGCCCAGGGCTGGTTTGTTTGCTGGCCCTCCTGCCAGGGAGGGGATTTCTTGTCTTTGGGGGTCTGACAGCAGCAAGAGCAGCTGCAATCTGCCTCTCCCACACCTTGAGAGCTCTTTCAGCAGCAGTGAGCAGTCACTCCTTCCTGCTCACACCTTCCAAGGACAGACAGACACCCACGTGGTCCTCCCAGCTCTGCCACAGCACAAATGTGCAATGAGAATCCCACCAGCAGCAGCATTACAGACCATGGGTCTGGCACTGGAATATTTGTAGGGTTTTTGTGTTACAACAAAAGGTCTGGACAATGTGGCAATAGGAACTCTAATGGACTTCAGATGGAGAATTATCTAATGGAGCAGCTTTCCTCCAAAAATGTCATTTTGTCTCAATCAAAATGCTTGTGAAACTATCATTTTACCAACTATTTTTCTGAGGGAAAAAAGGAAAAAGAAGAAAGAAAAAAACCCCAACATTTTAAAAAATAAAACATTTAAAGATATTTATTTTATATAATATATGGATTTTAAAAAGATATAATGATCTAAACAAGCCTAAACTATTTATTTTTGTGGAATTTTCCTTTGTGGAGAATTTCAACATTTTGAGGTTTTGTTTTGAATTGGAATGAAAACAAATTTCAAAATCTCAAAATTGTCTGTGAAACACAATTTCCACTCTCTGGCCAGCTCAAGTTTCAGGCTAGAGCATGTATAATAGCTCCCCTGCAGGGAAGCTCTTTAGGAAAAATGACTCTGAATGAATTTACTGGTGCAAACATATAGTTTTAAAGATTTGTCAATTTGTCCAAGCTGACATGTCCCTGCTGAAAGCTCCTCCAAGTCATAAGAAGCCTCCACAAGTTCCTGAAAGACTTATTTCTGAAAGGCACTGCTAACTTTGTCAAATTGATGGTGGTCATTTCCTGGCATTGATATTAACCAGGCAGTTACAGTTGTCACTTATTTGCAACAGACCACAGAATTGATACCATAGCTATTTTCTTAGTCAACTTTAGTTGGACTCCTTTTAATAGTTTAAACTAGGGATTAAGAGCTTTATATTACATTTTCAATGTAAGTTCTGTTTGTAAAATATTCAATAGAACAGAATTTATATACTACAATATTTAGATGAATTTAAATATTTCCAGCCTTAGCAAATAATTTTGCCTCAAAAAAACCCATATTGCATTTTCATGGGTAAGGAACAGAAACCTACCATAGGACAAATTAATTATTAGGAACATCAATGGAGACTTACTGTAAGTTTTGTTTTCAAGTGAGTCACTTTGGATTTACGGTGACATAAATGAGGTCATAGGCCAACCTGTTCCCAGCAGCTTTATACACCATGTAGGTATGAAACAGCCCAATACTGAAGCACATTAGCATAAACAGGTTGTAAGTTAATCACAGAATAAAATAAAATAAAATAAAATAAAATAAAATAAAATAAAATAAAATAAACAACAAAACCAAACAAGAACAAACCACCCCTGCATGCCATAGGACGTTTTGCTGCCTTTTTCTGGTTGTGCTTTACTGAAGAGAAGTTGGTGGGCACTGTGCTCCTCCAGAAAGCAAAGGCTTTGTGTCAAGGTGAAAGCTGAACCAAGCACACACTCTGCAGTCAAAGTTTGTTTATAACTCCTGACTCTGCTGGGTCAGTTATGTGGCAGTTTCACTGAACAAACAAGTAAAACACAGGGCAATGTCCAAATCCTGGAGTGCAGCTTATTTAAGCAGCTTCAGTAGTTGGTAGAGGAGCAAAGCTGTGAGTGGAAACAAACTGGCTCTGCAGTAAAGAGCAGGGAATGAAAGATAATAAATCAAATCAGGCCCAGGTATGGTTGAGGGGTGTTTTTGAGGATGCCTTTGGCCAGCTAGCTCAGCTTGGTGCAGGAAGTTATTGAAAGCATGTTTGGCACACGATGTGTTTGTTGCAGAATCAGCAACACAAATCTTTCAATCCACTACCTTGAGTTGCTGCATTGTGAGGTGAGTGTTAAATCATCCCAAAAGGATCATTGGAGAGGGGAAACCAAACAAAACTACCTGGTAAATCCATCAAGGAATGGCACGGAGGAGAACAGCCAGCTGAATCAGTACTGTGTGTGTCTCTTCTCCATTCCTGGGTGCAGCCAGGTATTTCCTATGATCCCACTGGGCTGGCTATTGACCTTGCATGGATAAACATCTCCTTTGCTGGGCTGCCCATCCATCCCACCCCTTAGCACAGTTCTACAGTCCCCATGTAAACCCTCCCTCCTTGCCTTGTCAGCCTGCTGCCTCCCTGGGTGCTGGCTTTGCAGGAGAGGCACTGCCAAGGCACCTTGCCACTCCCCCAGCACACAGCCCAGCTCATCAGCAGCTCCTTCAACCTGCAAGGGAGCTGGGAGAGGCAGGAGAGGGTTTGGCAGGGAGTCAGCTCCTTGCTGGCAAGGACCCATTTGTGGTTGTCTCCTGCTTGATAGTATTTCACTTGTTTGGTATTAGCAAATCCATCAAATGGAGTCTTGGTCACTTTCCTCAGTGGAAAATGTCAATATACAGAATATTCAGAGGTGGAAGGGACCCACAGAAATCATCATGTCCAACTCTTCAGTGAATGGCAGCTTGTCCTGGTTTGGTTCTGCTGTGCCTGTAGAATAGACTGCCTTTAACAAGAGTAAACACAAGCTAGGGTTGGCTGGCCTTGAACACTCCCAGCTAGAACAAAAATAAAAGACATTTGCAAAATTAAAGCAACCTTACTTAAGCAGATAGGTAAGGGAAGTGGGCAGAGAATTGGTCCTAGGAAGATTGCAACACAGGGATTCTTGGATTCCTGGACAAAACCTGTCTCAGTGAGTCTGTGGTCAATACTTGAAGCAGGCAATTGCCTCTCCCACCAGCTCTTCCAGGGAGTGAAGGTGGCAGAGCTCCATGTGGCTGCCACAGGAGCTCCTTTGTGGCTTCTGCTGGCACTCTGACAGGGGAAGGTGTGCTGACACATTAACTGGGCACCCAGGAGGGAAACCACTGCTTCTTTTGATTCTACCTGTGAAATGTTTTTTCTACTCGGCATGTAAACTTGTGGGCAAACAGAGACAATGGTTTAAAAAACAGTGAGCATGATTAAAATGCTTAAAGGAGAAAAAAAGTATTTTTCAGCTGAGCAGAAGTGAGAGGGAGGCAAATGCCCAACTTGGAGAAACATGGGATTTGTTCAGGGAGTCACAGAAATATTTGTGTGGAAGCCATGGGACAAAATGAAAAAATGATGGTTGATAATAAATACCAAGACCATCTTGTATCATTAAGATTACCAGGCTAGGAAATATTTCCTTTGGGAAAGCTCTGGCCTCCAAGTCTAACAGAGATTTTCTAATAGCTAAAGAAATACATGCATGGTGTAATTAAAATAGCATTAGATTCCCATGCAGAGCAGCAAGCATTACACAGGACTGAAAACCAGTGAGAGAAATCTAAATCACTGCCCCAAAGTCAGCTCAGCTACCTACTGTCTCTAATCTGTAACTGTGGCAGCAGGAAATAATGGGAAAAATTAAATGGTCCCGTATAAAACCAATAATGAAGTAAAAGAAACACAAAATCTATGACATAAAATCAGTATATCACTCATTTTTTGTTGTCCAGCTCCTTTTACAACGTAGAAAAAGCTGGTTTGCAGTGCCATAGCACAAGAAAAGCTTACTGCAGGCTGTCTTGCAACTTTTTAAGCAGATAAACACAATCACAAAGTCTACTTAACAATTCTATTTTATGGGTACTAGAAGCATCAGTAGCAGTAATGGTTGTTGTGTTAGAGTAGCCTTGAGAGCCATGAACTGTATTCCCCAGGCTGATGCAGAGTGCACTCTACAAGTACACAATAACAGATGAAAGAGTTTAAAACCTTGACATGACTTGGATGCAAAATTTTGATTTAAAATCTGCTCTGTTCCAGCAGAGATTTGTTTGTGTGTTTTTCTTTACCACTGTGAGGAATGTGACTACTGTGAGGAAAGCAAAGCAGGATGAAAATCAGAAACAAGTAAGCAAGAGGGGGGGAGATGGAGAATATTAAAGTCCTGAAGGCTTTATTTGCCTTTGTGTCCATGAACTGTGAAGCTTCACTTTCTGCTGAGCCCTTCCATGCTCAGAAAACATGGGTGAAGACCCCTTAGACTACCTTAAAGGTTTGGATATTTAAAAATGGCAACAGGGTTTGGCTTCTCATTTGGCATCTGGTTTCTGAGCCTTGTAATGCATTAGGATCACATTTTCATGGTTTCCCCTGCAACTGGAAGAATTACAAATCTACTGTTAAAAAAAAAAGAAAAGTGAGAAGGTCATGTGATTGTGTGCTTCCAGAAGCTGAGACTTGAAGCAAAAGCCCACCCTGGACTCACAATAAAATCATGAGAATTGAAAACACCAGACTTAAGAAGCTCATCCAAGCTTTCTGCTGTGCATATGTAAAACCAGGGTGTTGTCAGGACTAGTTAGCTAATGCCATAAAGCACTCATAAGGACAACGTTAGTTATTATTTAGGGGGAAACCAAAGTGTAAAGTGTTTTACATATAAATCTGCCCTTTAGAAGAGCAACATTAAAAACGCAGGATTGAGCTCTGGATTACTGAAGGGCAATAAAGAGGCTTTAAACACAGCCATAACTCATTCTGCATGAAAATGACTCAGCAGTGTCTTGACCAAGCTGGAAACAGGACCTCTGGAAGTGATTAGGAGTAGACTGTCTCCTAACATGCCTTCCTCCAGTAATCTGCTTGGGGTGGCAGATGTGCAGAGCAGCCCAGTGCGAGGAGCAAGCCCCCAGGCTGAGCAGGGAGAGGATGGCTCTGCAGCTCCACAGCCTCAGGAGCTGAGTGAGGAATGGTGGCAGTGGCTCCTCTGCAATGCCAGGTAATGCCCTGCAAAGAAGCAGAGTAGGCTGTGAAATCATTATGTGGCCATTCTTGTGTCTCCATTGCAGTGGTTTTGGTGGTTTCAGATTATCTGCAGCTTGGCTATGCAGACTGAGCACCCCCTCCAGCAGTCACAGCCCATCTGGTGCACTCCTCAAGTGCTTTTGGGCAGAGCAATCCAGTTTGCACTGCTAAGACCGTGCTGCCATGGAAGCAGATTTGGGTGAGTGGGGACAGCAGCAAGATTTTCTTCAAAAGCCACTTCTCTGACACACTGCCACCCACAGCCCAGCATGGCTGGGGTAAGGAGCATCATCTCTCAGGCACAACTGAGCCTTCTGCACAAAAATACTCTGTGCCAAGTGTTTTTCTTCTTTGTCCACTTGTGGGTTCATAAAAATATTGCCAATCCCCCTGTTGGGGGCGAGGACTTGGTGACAGCAAATGCAAGCCTGCTGACAAAGGGCTTGCTTTTCCTTTGCACCTTTGCAGACTCTTCAGAAGACCTTCCTAGCCCAGACACCCCCAGCTAAGAATTACTAGTTTCAGTCTTTTGGACCAGATCTGGAAGCAGCAGAGCTCTGTTCAGTTTGATGGCATTAAAATAATTCACACATTGAAACACTCTTTCCTGGCTTTAGCTGCCTTAGAGCTGGACCTGTCCTAAATGCCACAGACCTGCTCAGGGCCCACTGCTCTGCCCCCCTTTCAGATGCAAGGAGAAGGGAGTGCTGTTACTTTGTTAGCAGAGAGTTTAAAACAAACAAGCCCCCACCAGCTGCAGCTCATGTATATGGGTATGATTTTAGATTGCAAACAGGAGGCTACTTGGCTTTGCATAGTAAGCATTGTCTGGCAGAAAATTGTCTCCTCTGATCTCCCTGAGCCTTGGATTGCTGCTGTGAGATTGTGTCACAACTGGTCATTAATTATTTCATCAAAAGCTTATTTTTCTCATTTCCTCATCATTATTTCCACCTAGTTTCTTTTAAATTAAATCCATTTATTGGCAAGGCTTGTTTCTCCCCTAAGTGGGGTCTGGGCTTTGCAGAGAAGAACAGTGACCTTAGAAAAGATGTATTGTTAACATATGTAGTTCACGTGCCTACATATGCATACACTGAGCAAGAAATTACTTTATGTGTGTTTCAATGTTGCTCTGGAACTCTGACCCTCTTCTCATTCACTCTGGAAGCAAATTCCCCTTCTTGCTACCTACAAATTCCTCCCCTCTTCCTACCTGATAAATATGATAAATGATAAAATATTGGGGGGAAAAAAAACTACACACACACACACACACACACAAAACATCTTGCCATTGTCACCATGGGAATGAATAAACGAGGAAAAGGAAAAAGGAAAAAGGAAAAAGGAAAAAGGAAAAAGGAAAAAGGTGAGTGCAGCTCTCAGCAGGAGATTTCATATCTTTGGGAGATATTTATTTCTTAAAAGTGCCACAGTGTTCTTGGAAAAATGGAGACCCCTCCTGGTAATGGCAGCCCTGATAGGCAAGACAGGATAGCGCTACTCATGGAGATAATTACAACCACCAGAGAGGGGGGACTATCAGCCAAAGAACTGGGGGAGGAGCAAGGCAGCCAAAACATCCAGTAGAGAGGCTCAGAGAGTTCTTCTGTCACCAGCTGCTGAGATGCAACAAAGAGAGAAATGGGAAGAACTGCCAACACCTTCATCCCCTCAGAGAGCAAAAGCAGCCTCACGAGCACATTGTAGGCAACAGCCTGAAGAACAGAGGCTACTGGGCTGCAGTGGGACAGAGGTGAGGGGAATGCCCCAGAGAGGCTCTCCAGGCAGTCCCAGCACTATATCACCCTGGATGCTAAACCAAAACATGTTCTGTTAGCCAGAAAGCTGCTGCTGCCACCCTTCCAGAGCCTGAAGCTGGAGCAGCCTGGCTGCAGGAGACAGCAATGTGCTCTACCTACATAAGAGTCACCTTGGTGAAGAGCCTGGCTGTTTTTGGGAAATACAGAGTCTTTGCTTCCCAATTTGTTCAGCATGCTGGGTGCAAAGCAATGTGGAATGTCAGCAAGATCCCTTTGTGTCTGACTCAGCAATGGCACCATGATAAGCATGGTTTGTCCTGCAGCTTGTGCTAAAGAACGCAAGAATTACCACAAGGACTCCAGCTCTTTCACAATAGGAGAACACAAGAACAGAAAAGCAGCCACACTGGGCCAGGCCAAAGGTCCATCTAGCTCCTGTCTCCAACAGTGGGCAAAAGCAAAATGCCTGGGGAAAAAGTATGAACACAGGGTAAGCACATACAAGATTTCCCCTGAGTGCTCTCCCAGCCACCATCTCCAGATTAGAAAATTTTGGAGCCAAGGATGTTTTGATTTACTTAGAGCCCTGGGTTGCACCCTTCAACAGCCCTTGTGCTTTCTCTATTCCTTATGTTTTCTCAAGTCTTACTCTTTCTGATCTCTTATTTATTTTTCCTTCAGATGCTCTTCATTGTCTTCATGCTGGATGTATGCCCCTCTATATAATTCATCTGTCTTTTCACAGAGTTTTAGCCATACATGCTCCTCCTTTCTTCTCCATCCTTCAAACTTCACCA
The DNA here is from genome assembly GCF_051311805.1 of Agelaius phoeniceus. Taxonomy (NCBI): domain Eukaryota; kingdom Metazoa; phylum Chordata; class Aves; order Passeriformes; family Icteridae; genus Agelaius; species Agelaius phoeniceus. The sequence goes on from NC_135276.1 coordinate 4,014,814, forward strand.
CAACTCATGAAGAAGATGCCTAAAGCTCAAAGTCACCCACTGGGACTGTCCATCACTTGAAAGTTGCTGCAAACCCTCAAAAATTTTCGTTCCATGGTACACATATTGTCCCACATTTCCTCACCCACACAGTTTCTTTCCAACCCTTCACTTTTGCAGTTCTTTGTCTAAGGCTGGTGCCCCTTTCTGAAGTTTACCTGTGGTCCCCCCAAATCTTGGTGGATTATCAGAATCTCCCCTGAAATGTTAGACTTATTTGTAGCAGAGCTGTTGATTAGAAGTGGACCAATATTTTGCTGCTGTCACCTTGTGTAATCAAGGCTGGACCACAGAGTGTGTGACACTCCTGGACTAGGTGGATGGAACATCCATCAGATTTCTGCAGTGTGAAAAAGACAAAAGCCTTAAGTCCTTCCAGAAATCCCCATGCAATCTTTATGGCTCCTGAGAAAGAGCCATTAAACTGTCTGCAAGCCCTTTTTACAAAGACCCCGTTACGAGGGGGCATGGGGGGCATGACATGGAGTGGCTCAGCTTTAGTAATTCAGAACTGACAGTGGGGATACAAGTCCCTGAGATCTGCACCAGGCAGCTCATTCCCAGAAGCAGCAAGCCATTTTCAGTGCTACTGCAGCCAGGGGAGGAGTTTGTGTGAGATCACAGCTGGCCCTTTTGGGAAGGTGATGTCCATACTTCATCCTGGACTTCCTCAGCGATGAATCACCTCTCCAAGAAAGATACTCCCATGAGTGCAGTGGGTTCAAAGAACTGCCCTTGCACCCATGGTGATGAGTCAACCTCTGCTCTCTGTGCTTTCTGCTGGATTGTCATCAGTGTTGACGTGCAGAGCCTACTGTTCCTCTATGTGGGGTAAAAAAACCCAGGAGTTTCCTCAGCAGGGCTACAAGCTTTGAAATTTATTTCTCTTTCTTTCTTTCTTTCTTTCTTTCTTTCTTTCTTTCTTTCTTTCTTTCTTTCTTTCTTTCTTTCTTTCTTTCTTTCTTGGGGAGATGAACTAATATGGTGAATCAGAGAAAGGCTGTTTTTCCTCTCACCTCTCCTTTCTTGTGGAAGGGAAGCAGGTCACAGAAAGACACATGATTTTTCTTACTCTTTCCTCATCAGTAACCAGAGAGAAGGATTGAAGCTCATGGGCCCTGGGAAAAATTCCCCATCCACATGCTTCACAGATATTCATTATATTGAGTTAATTCTTGCCTGGCCCCTAGTTTTGAAGGTTGAATTCCATGGCTTATAGAAATGGTACCCTCTGGGCAAAGGTCTCCACATTTCCCTGTGCGGACATCAAGGTGCAGACCAGCCTGCAAATCTGCAGGGAGAGTGTTTGGATGTCCAACACCCTTGGGCTCCTCCCAGTAGGTGTGCATCACTTCAAGCAGTGCTCTGGTGAGCTCCTGAGTGGTGCCCTGCCAGGAGATACCTAATTTAGAAAAGCAAATAGTGAGGCAAGCTTCATCTTGCTGCACACACAAAGAGTGGAGAGGATGTACAAAAATGTGAAGCTTAACTCCTGGGTGCTCATCACCCAGACTTGGCACAGGAGCCACTGCAGGGCTTGTGGAGTGTCAAACCTCTGCCAAGCCAGCTGTTGCTCACCTCTGCAAATGGCATTGGGAGAATCTGTACATACTTTAACCCTGCAGCACACCATGACAGCTCGAGCCATCTGAGCTGATGACCAGCTGCAAACTGGTCCAAAACTGGAACTAGCTTCTGCCCTAGAAGGAGCACACAAAACACAGAGGAAAGCTCTTATTAACACAAACAGAAGCTTATTTTGGCTTTGCCTCTTGTTGCCCATTTGTGTCTGGTGTGAAGTCATTGGCCTGCAACTAACAGCAGGCACATGCATGCATGACACTAACAAAGCAGAAGGAGATGTTGTCATTCTTCACTGGAATTAAAAATCTTGCCACGAAGAGGAAAGATTTTTAAATATGGTGTTGCTACATTTCCATGACTCTACAGAGCAGGATAATGGTTTAAGAATTCTTATTTAACATCTTTATCATTGTATAAGCAAAATAAGATTCTTTTATAGCTAAGGTTTTCAGTGTAAAAATGTTGTGACAAAAAAGGATACTTAAAGCCCATTTAAAGTAAATGTATAAATTAGCCTTTGTTTGGAAATGTTTTCTTCAGTTCAGGAAAAAGAAGTTATTACAGCATTACCTCCACCCACACTTCTATTTTACCTAATTTTTAAACTGTATTTAAAATATTAAATATTTCTAATACTTTCTATAGAGAGACTGAGTTCTTAGGGGCAGAACTTTTTTCACTAACATCTAACATAACAAGGTTGTGCCCAGGCTAATAGCCAGGACATCTGTTCCCAAATAAATATTAATGCTGCACCTCAGCATGCACCCTCTGCTAGTTGTCAGGACTATAATTCACAACACACATCTCACTGAGAGATTTTTCTGCACAGCACTCCAAAGCCCTAACAAGCTTTGAGCAGATGACAGAACAGCCTGGTAAGCTGGCAGTGGGCATTTTTGCAGGAAACCTAGAGATTTATACAATTTGTTCTAAAAGAGAAATACATGATGGAAACACTACACATCTGCATAATTGCACACTACATAATGCTGTGTAATTCCTACAGCCCACTGTGCTGGAGTGAGCCCCCAAGGTCCACTGGCTCCATTTAAAACAGATTAGCACTAATCATAGTGTCTTCTCACCCTTCCTATGCAAGAATGAGCAGCAGAAGGAATTAATTGCTCTGCCCCTCATGCTCATGCAGAAACCACACAGCTCATTGTGTGCCACTCTCAGCAGACCTGGGACTCAGCATGATACAGGTTATCTCCTTATGGAGGTAACATCACTGTGCACAGCCCATGGATTTAATTGTCAACAATCTGTCTGGTTTAATTGTAATTAGCCCTTTAAGAGGTTCATAGTGAAACATGGATGCTCCTAGACCAGACTAGCTGTCATTACAAGGCCAATGCCAGCAGCCTGAATCAGGAGCCCCTTGGGTCACAGACCCTTTTGCTCATCCTCCTGCTGTTCCATCAAAGGTACTTCAGACACTTCTGAGTTCCAGCTGCCACCAAAGGACAAACATAACAGCAGTGGCACATTTTGGTTCCCAATGTCAAGCACAGCAGGTGTATCAGCTGCAGGAGCTTATGGGTGCCCCATATCCACAGCACAAACCAGCCCTGAGGCTGAGCTGTAGGCATCTCTGCAGCTTCTCTCAGGGTTGGCACCACTAAACTGAGCTCTGAGCTATTCAGGTTAAAGAGCAGCTGAGTCTCTCCTTCCCTCTTGCCTGTGTGGCTCATGCACTCCAGCAGCAGCTGCACATGGGATAGTGGGGAATGTTGGAGTTAAATCAGCAGTTAGAGCTTGGCTGAGAAAGGCACACAGAGAGCACAAAGCTAAAGGGACATCATGGTGCCAGTGCTGCTTCTGAGATAACTCGTTTGAAACCAAAAGGGGAATAATATATTTAAACTGAAGCAGAATTACACAATGAGGAGGGGCTGGGATACTACCCAGTTGACAGAGTCAGCAATAGAAGAGAGCCTTAGTCATGCATCAAGAGAGGAACTGGATACATTTTTGGAAGTGAAGCAAGCTGAGGCAAAAAGTCACTGCCAAGATTAAATGAGTTGGAAAAGAAACTAATTTATGTGTCCTGGGCTGATAAGGGCAGGTCCTGCTGCACTTTCAAGGTAGACCTCCCCCATTTCTTAGTGTTTCTACATTGCTTGCATACTTTGTTCATATTGATGAGATTAAATGTAATTACTTTGGAAGTGTGAAGATGATTGCTTTGAAACTAAATCAATGGGACAAATCCAGACTGCCTTCCCCAAAGCCAGTAGAGAAAGGCTGGACTTTTACCAGTTTGGCAAAAATCAGTATTCAACTTTTGAGACCATTAACATAACATAACATGGCATAAAATAACATAATCAGCAGTTGAGAATATATTGCTTACATCATAGAAGGGATATTCTTTCTTTCTCTACCACGAAATCAAAGTACATATGGGATGAAACATAAGCTGAAATTTTACAGCTCCCATTGGTTCAGCTTCTCTGGAAAGTCAGTGCTGTGCATATGCACAATCTCAGTGGGAAAATAAGGATGAACCCTCCTGGAGAGGAGAACAGCTCTTCCCTGGCTCACATTAAACATATCCATTCAAGCACATGTATCACATCCACCACCACCATCACCTACTAAGTGGAAATTGGAATCCTTTCACCAAGGGGAGGGAGGAGGCGTGTGAGGGGGTGTCTTCCCTCCAGACTTGGGAATGAGATTGAAAAGTTACATCAGGTTTTCTCAGAAGCTAATCTGTGGCTTTCAGTCCAACATGTGCTGTTGCCAATGACTATTTGATTTCTGCATCAGCAGGTCACAGAGATCAGGTGGGGGCAGAGGGAGTGCATTTATCAGCCCAATGAGACAAGGCTGAGCTCTTTGTCCACTGTCTCCTTCTCCTGTGGTTGGCGCCTCCCTGTCCTGAGGCTGGGGCTGTGGGGTGGAAGTAACCCTTTGAAAAACACAACCCAGCTGTACTCCAAGGCAGCTGCTGGCCACCCCTGGCAGGCAGCTGAGGTGCTTCCTGGACAATCAGGGGATCCTGTAAAGCCAGGAGATAAAATGCCTGTGTAACATGCATGGTGTTTGCTACTGAAGGCTGGACAGATGAGACAGGGGTTGTGATACCTGTGCTAACAATGCCACATTGACCTCCTCACAGCCACTGCAGGGCCAGCAGCTCAGGCACTGCCCTCGTGCCTCCTCAGTTACTGTCCTCATGCGCAGAACTCCCCAGGTCTGAATGTCAGACTCTACAAGAGGCCCAAGCACAGAAGCCACAGTGGCCAAGGCCACTGAGCAGCCTGATGGGGAGGGAGATGGGTGCCATGGCACTGGAGTGGCCAGCCTTGCTCCAGGTGATGGTGTGGGCTCACCACACACTCTGCCCTTGCTGAGTGTTCCCTGCTGAGTGGGCTGCTCTGCAAAAGCAGCTGAAATGGATGCAGGACCTATTTTGTCAGAAGACAGCATTAGACAAGAGGAATCTACAGACATAAAATATGATGGAGGGTGTAAGATCTGCATCCTGGCTCTTGGAGTCAAAAAAGAGGAGAGGGGTGGGAGGAGGACAGGATCAATCTCATATCCACCTGGGATCCTGGCTATGCTGCAAGCACACTGGGGCAGGAGGTCCAGCTGCAGAGCCAGTTAGTTCTGGAGCAATCTGAGGGTATTTTAGCCCCTCTGCTTCTGAAAGCAGCACCCATCTCTCACTCAGAAGAAGAGTAGAAGCAATCACCCAAGATATGTCCAGGGGCCCTTTTCTCACAAGAGCTCAATGTCTTACTGTTACAAGTTTCTCTGAATCTGATCCCTAGCCAGCCACTCTGTATCCATCATCCATAGTTCCAGGCTTGACTGCTCCTCCTTAGCACTTCTGAAAGAAATCTAGCACTGGACAGGCCCTGGGAGTCCAAATCCCACAAGGAACAGTGAAAGCTCAGAAGGCTTTGAAGCTGGGCCACCCTTGCCATAAGTAATTTTCACACTGTCTCCCCATAAGTAAGTCAGTAGTTCTCACCAGCTCAGAAGCCTGGCAGATTTTTTGCATTTGTTCCTAGGTTTGTTTTCTGTTTGCTCAGCAGCTGAACAGTCAAATGGCTTTGCTGGAGCAATCCAGAACTAACTGGAGCAATCTGAGGGTATTTTGGCCCCTCAGACTTGCACGGCAGAACCTTTCCAGCCTCTTCCCAGAGCTTGAGAGAGTTTGGCCTGACTTGTTCTGATGTCCTTGATTTTGGATCAAGCCCAGAACATAGGCAGGTTTCAACAGAAGATGGTTGGGACCAAAGCTACTCAAAGAACCCTAAAGAGAAGCTGATAAAGGAACATTTATGACACAGTCCCCATTTATAAATGAAGCAAGAGATAAGATGAGATAACAGATTAGAGGACAGAAACCCTCTACCTTCCTCTACCAGTCCATGATACTGATCATGCCCAACTGGCTTTAGCCCAAGGACCTGAAACATTGCAGGGTTGAGGCCTAAGGCAGAACATCATGAACTGAATATAGATCTCCTGGAATGGTTGTGGCCATGATTCCTGAATGATAATCACAACTTCCCTCACAATGAAAGACTGAGTAGGTAATAATAGCCTTAGATAAAACTTTTACAGTAAACCACTTAGATTTCATATTGAAATGTAGACATCTGGGATTGTGACCAGAATGAGGAAAGCAAGAACTTGCAGTGTCTGGAAGGTACACCAGGAGGTCAGGGTTGAAGGAACCTCAGAAGCAAGACTTGCTACTACCAGCCCAGGTTTAGACTCTGATGCTAACAATATAGAATTATAACTTCATTAGCAGAATTGCATGATTGTAGCATAAAAATAAGTTTAAAAAGCAGTTAGAAATGACTAGTGCATACTGGCAGCAAACTAATGAATTTGTCTCATCTTCCTAATCCTGACGTGTGGATGCTTCAGTTGTGCAAGTTGTACATTGGCTGCATGCCCAACTGGAGGTCTATAGCATTTGACTGAAGAAAATCTCCATTTCCTGACTTGTTCTTACTTTTCATGCATCTTGGAATAATGTTCAATAAGGTACATTTCCCTCTCAATCTTTAAACAAAACTAGCCAGAAAAAGACAAAAAGCAGCTTATAGCCAGGGCTTTTTTCAAAACATCTGCTCTTCAACTCAGGCAGGCTCTGTGTCCTGTGAAACTAGATTTTAATGAAGAAGGAAAGGAAGAGGAAGCAAAATAACCTGTGGCTTTGCTTCTGAAGAACTGGATGGTCACATTAGGTTTGCTTTAGCCTGACTGTGAGCACAGGTGTTAACTACAGAAAATGTGTTGCTTTCCTGAGCAGCAGTCTTTAGTAATAGGAGGAGGAATTCATGGTGTGGTAGGAAGGAGTCTGTTGCAAGTCAAGTAAGTTCATGGAGTATAAAATTCTCTTCCAGTTGCTACATTTTGAATTTATATTCCATGTAGCATAAGTGTGTTAGTGGCTATCACTGTTTCTACAAGTACAGGTGAGTCAAACTGGACCAACATGAACTTGGAAAATGTCAAGAATTAGCACATTTAATACATTAACTGCCAAACACTTCAGAAATTACTCTGCTTCACTAAATCTTAGCAGTAGATCCTCTTACATAACCTAAAGAACAGATCTCTTTTTGTTTTTAAAATGCACTCAGTGTTGTCTGGTTGGCTACCAGCTGCTGCTATCTGCCTGCTGTGGTTGGTAACTGTAAATGTGGGGGCCATTTTGAAACCAAAAGATTAAAGACAAGAAGAGGAAGTCCAACAACTTGAAGATGCTATCATCAATCCACAGCTGGCCAGGAACAGGAAGCAAGCAAGGATGGCATACATAATATACAACCTCTGTGGCAGCAGGACAAACAAAAATTAAAGGCTGTACAAATGGTAGGGGTTATTTCTCTGTAGGTATTGTCACTGCTTTGGGCTGGTCATTTGTGAAGGAGGAGCAGGCACTTACAGCATCTCATGGTGCAGATGAGGGGCAGTTTGTCCTACTGTACAAATGCTTTTTCAGCTGGTTTAAAAAGGGAGCAGGGCAAAGCACAGAATAAAAAATAATGACCTGCAAGGGAACTTGAGGATCAGACTTCGTTCTCATGAGTGTTAGAACTTTGTATTGACCACAGTGCAAGGGTATTCAGGATATGAATGGTTTCATCAGCAGCTGTAATTGCAGATGAAATAAGACAAGAAGCAAGACACAGCTTCACATGCACGGCTTACAGGGAAACATAATGTTATCATCAACTCAGGAGCCTGTGTGCAATGGAAAAGTTGCCATTAGGAGAAAGGCCACTTCAGGCCAAGCATGAAAGAGCCAGATGTGGTAAGGCAGAGCAGGCCTGGAAGGGCAGGCATGCTGGATGTGCTGAACCACAAGAGCAGAAGTTCCAGCAGGGCTGTTCTGCTCCCTTGCAGCGCTCGGCCCAAGGTCAGACCTCTGCCCAGGACTTGCAGGAGCACATTTGCTGTGTGCTGTGTCCACCTGGGGTGGCAGATGTGTGTGCTTTGCCTGTGCTTCCCCTGCACCTGGAGCATGCACAGTGGCTGTCAGCAGTGTGCCACACCATCCCTGCTGCAGCTTCATGGAGGAAGGGGATCCACACAGAGCCTACAGCACTTTTCAATTCCTCATGATCCCTGAAGGCCAGTGTAAACAAGAAGAAACTCTCATGCCTGGAAGGAGCAAAGCATTAAGGCTAGTGCCAGGCACAGGACAGGGAAATGAAAGCATTAGACACTGATTTGCAGCCAGAGGAGTTCAGCCAGCTCCAAGGACCTGACACACAGCTCATTAATCCCTTCACAGAGCAGTCCCAGTCAGTTTTTCAGCTTTGTTAATGCCATGGAGTAAATTGTACCTGTAATGCATTTGCATCCATAGCTTGCATCAGGTTGGATTAAGGTATAAAAAGCTTCTGAAGCACAAAAGTGCCCATTGTAAAAGGGCTGTCATTAATGACACTGTGCTCATTTAGAGCAGAGCTCAGGCACAGCCTACCTAGCGTCACTGTAGAGAAATCAAAGTGGGCACATTCAGCCTAAGCACTAATACTCAATATCTGCACCACTGAAGTAATTACAATAATCCTTTAATTACTGGCACCAGGAGAGTTTGAGGAAAACCTGCCTGGCAAACAAGCTCACCCTATAAAAACAGGAGTTCACAGACCTGAGAAATGTGGGAAATATTCAAGTGGATGGTTATTTATTTACAAATAAAAGATAGTCAAAGAGGGAGACACATGAGAAGAAAAAGCAGAATCCACATTTAATGCACAGCTTTCTGGTTTGTTTCCTTTAGTCTTTTCCAGCAGAAACACAGCATCCATTTAACAGACTTCATGGAGATCCCTCCATGCTCCAGCTCCTCATCCTTCACACTTCACCTACTGCAAGAGCAAGAACATGGAAAAGTACAGGCAGGATGCACCAAAACACAAGCTAGCTGGATCACAGTGCTGTGACCACGAGCTCCTACTGGTCTCTGCACAGCAAACACACAGTGAGCAGCAGTCCCTGAGCTGTCCCAAATGGCATTAGGTGCTAACAGGAAACACAGAGAGACAAGATAAAAACTGAAAGGAAATGAGCAGCACCAGATGCAGTGAATTTTACCCAGGAGTAGCTTGTGCCTGAGCAGCTTGCCCTCAGTGAGGGGCTGTGTGTGGCTCTGCTGCCTCAAAAGCAGAGAATGTGGACTGTTAGTCACCACTTGTTTCCTGTTCTCTCCCGCCTCTGCAGTGGAGCAACTTGTGCTGGCAGTGCCAGCTGCCCTTGCTGGGGCAGCCAGCAGGGCACCCCTGCCCTGGGCTGCAAGGGAGAAGGAGCAAGTGACACCAGCACACTCTGTAGGATTCCCATCACCCCTGTTTGGCCTGGGGAAGTCAAGGGTGCCCCAGGTGTCAGGTACAGCCCATGGTGACACTGCCCTGGGAGCACAAGTCACAGCCCAGGAGGACTCCGAGGCACTGGCTTGGTCAGAGGAGAGGAAAGGTCTCAGATCCATTCCCCAGGACAGAATCTCCTTGGAAAGATTTAAAAAATTATTCAACAATTTGGCATCTCAGAACACTGGAGTGCCCTGCTTGCATTGAATTTTCCCTCTTTGATGAATAAAACAAATGGCCACAGACTCTACCTCCAGGACAGCTTGGTTCTGTGTTCTCAACATCAGAGCTCCAAAGGTGATGATGGGAAACATATTGTGCTGGGCTGCATGGAAGGTCTACTTAGGCTCTGTAAATAGTGCACTCAGGACTGTTTACTAATAGCAAATCACAAATATAGCATAGCACACACTGTACTCAAACTACAAACCACTGTAAACTTACTAATGTAGATTTGTTAAAATAGAATAAAACAGGCCAAACAAAGCACTGAACAAATTCTGCCACAACAATCTTCTCTTGTCAGGATGGCTCTTGTCCTTCATTCTCAGTGCTTGGCTGTATCTAATATCAAGTCATAAAAAAATCCACAGGCACTTTTGCCATTTTTTTAATTGGGAGAAGCATAGGCAAGTCTGCATTGGGGTCCAGGCATGAGTTAATTGATTAGCTGATCATTACACTACACAATTGCATGATGTGAAACAATACCAGTGGATAAAACTTTAGAGAAATATGAGTTTTATGAAGCAAATAAGTACATACCCCACTGTCATGGGGTACCATCAGTACAGATTTCCAACTTCAAATGACCAGACTAGTTAGAGTATCCAGGGAGTCTGTTTCTCAGAGAGGAGGCTTTGGGGGAGACAGAAATGAGCACAAGGGTAGTGGAAACTTCTAGTATTAATTAAACCAAAACCCAAGTCCAGCATCCTTTGTGACTTACACTTTGAGAGCAGTTGTATGCAACACTTTGCTGCAAATTGCCTTGTTCTGTGATTGTAAAAAAGAAAACAAACAGCTGAAGAATTGTTCTTATATTCACTCCTCCAACACCAAATATCCAGCCAAGTTTACCAGCTTCACTGACTTCAGCAAAGATACCCCCAGACTAAATCTGGCTCGCTGAACTTTGCGCCTCTTTAAATTTGGAGTAAATGTTATTGGTTGTGAAGATGATGGACTGAGCCAGACAGGGCAGGCACGTGCTGTGTGAGCTTCCCCACAAAAGTTCTGCTGATACAACACAATCCTGACCTGGCCAAGATTACTGGTTTTACAGTCTGCCTTTCTTAAAGAGAAACTCCTACCTATGTGACACCAGATATAATTGCTCTGTGACAATGGGCACAACCTTCCTAGGAATCAGCCCAAACATACTTCACAAGTGACCCAAAACAGCCCTGAATTCTGCTATGGGTCTAAAAGAAATTAAAACCTAAATACATCATCAGGGGAAAAAAGCCTCCCCATCATTTATACTGGAAGTTTGATGTTCAGGTTTCACCACAGACCTTTCCAAACCTAGGAAAATCTACCAAAAACAGAACACACCACACATGGCTTGCAGCTTCCAGGAATGTTCTAGTAAGCTGGTTAAGGAGATATGATAAAAGTGCAATATTTTTATGAAGGCCCATTAAAGGTGTGCATATCATGAAGGATGTGTGTACCTTGCAGCACAGAAAGACACCAGCAAAGTTATTGGAGCAGATTCTGCCACTTTTTCTACTCTTACTGTAGTCTTGTTCTCTGACTTGCCCTCAGGCTTAATAATGAAGTGATTCTATATAATGGGTGGACTAGAGAGTTGTATATATGCACTCTGCTTAATTGCCATTGTGTGCTGTGGTTGATCATGCAATAACAATGAATCCATGATAATTAAATCTGGGAATTATTAAATTGATTCTATTTATACATACTGTCATCTTCCATAGGAGCTGCAAAAATCTGTTGTCTTTAATGAAATTGCACAAAAAATCTTGGAGCCTGTTTTAAGTCATAAAAGGCAAAGTTTTACCTGTAATAGTTATTCCTAGCAAAAACTGGGTAATTATTTTGTGTATAAATAAAGGCTCAAATTCACATTTGTAATAATTAGGTTCGTTTGCCTTTAAATGTCAAAAATTAAGGACTTAACTTGTTTACTGCCTAACTATAGATCAGTTTTTGTGGAGATGTTTATAATGAAATGCAGCAGCAAGGGAGCAATATAAAAACCAAGAAACTGGAACCCATCTCAGGAATAGAAGTTCAGTATTGTCCTAATAATTATGCTGGCAGCCACATTTGCATGAAACCATTTTTTTTCTGTAGTACTCAATTAAGGTTATTCAGCTGCCTTGATGTGTTTAGAAACAAAACCACTGGCATCCAAATAAGGCTAATAACAAAAATGCAATATGATGTTTCCCATTTCCAGCAAAGGGTAAGAGAACAGATGTTCCTTATGCTGCCATGTTTCACCAGCACAGGGGGGAGCTGAAAAAGTTTGCAATTCATGGTGACAGTGCCATTAAACTAATGTAGTGCAGAATGTGCCTGATGGAGGCATGCAGCTCTGAACAATCTGCTTGGGCGCCTGGGAAAGGATGGGGACAGCTAGAACTGACCTTGCAGGTTAAAGAAGAAAACCAAACACTCTAGCATGCCTATAGTGGTTATTTTTGCTCCCAGTGAAGGAGGAACGATGAGGAGGACTCCATTGATATCAAAAGGTTAATTAATTACTTTATTATACTATATGATTCTATACATCTAAAACTGAACCTGCCAGGCACTCAACCCTGCACACCCTGCACAGAATCTTGTGGCTGTCCCCCAACAGTCCCGACACACACACAGAGCTGGCCCTGATAGGCCAAGGAAACAAAACACCCTCACTTTGGGTAAACAATCTCCATATTGCATTCTACTTTGGCTCAAACACAGGCACAGCAAATGAGATGAGAATTGTTTTGATCATTCTCTGAGGTTCAAAGAATGTGAATCCCAGCAATATTCTTGGGAAGAATTGTGCCTTCCTTTTATCTGTGAAGAGAAATGTGGGACTACACCTGTCCTCCTGTGTTGCACAGAGCCATCAGCTGTTGGACAGGACCGGTGGTGGCACTTCAGGCTGGGTGGACATGGAACTGTGCTGTGCGGTCACTGCTGTCCTGTGTGGCACTGCTGTGGGCACTGCTGTGGGCAGTGGTGTGGGCAGTGCTGTGGGCAGTGCTGTGGGCAGTGCTGTGGGCAGTGCTGTGGGCACTGCTGTGGGCAGTGCTGAGGGCAGTGCTGGGGGCAGTGCTGTGGGCAGTGCTGAGGGCAGTGTTGGGGGCAGTGCTGTGGGCAGTGCTGTGGGCAGTGCTGAGGGCAGTGCTGGGGGCAGTGCTGTGGGCACTGCTGTGGGCAGTGCTGTGGGATGTGCTGAGGGCAGTGCTGTGGGCAGTGCTGTGGGCACTGCTGTGGGCAGTGCTGTGGGATGTGCTGAGGGCAATGCTGTGGGCAATGCTGTGGGCAGTGCTGTGGGCAGTGCTGAGGGCAGTGCTGTGGGCAGTGCTGTGGGCACTGCTGTGGGCAGTGCTGTGGGATGTGCTGAGGGCAGTGCTGTGGGCAGTGCTGAGGGCAGTGCTGTGGGCAGTGCTGTGGGCAGTGCTGTGGGCTGTGCTGTGGGCACTGCTGTGGGCAGTGCTGGGGGCAGTGCTGTGGCAGTGCTGTGGGCAGTGCTGTGGGCAGTGCTGAGGGCAGTGCTGTAAGCAGTGCTGTGGGCAGTGCTGTGGCAGTGCTATGGGCAGTGCTGGGGGCAGTGCTGTGGGATGTGCTGAGGGCACTACTGTGGGCAGTGCTGTGGGCAGTGCTGAGGGCAGTGCTGTAAGCAGTGCTGTGGGCAGTGCTGTGGCAGTGCTATGGGCAGTGCTGGGGGCAGTGCTGTGGGATGTGCTGAGGGCACTACTGTGGGCAGTGCTGTGGCAGTGCTGGGGGCAGTGCTGTGGGCAGTGCTGAGGGCAGTGCTGTGGGCAGTGCTGTGGCAGTGCTGGGGGCAGTGCTGAGGGCAGTGCTGTGGGCAGTGCTATGGGCAGTGCTGAGGGCAGAGCTGTGGGCATTGCTGTGGGCACAGCTGTGGGCAGTGCTGAGGGCAGAGCTGTTGGCCCTGCTGTGGCAGTGCCGTGGCAGTGCTGAGGGCATTGCTGAGGGCAGTGCTATGGGCAGGCTCTGCCTCTGCAGCTGTCCCAGAGAGGTGCAGGAGGGGACAGCAGCAGCGTCCCATGGCTAGCAGGCCATGGAGCGATCTCTGGATCTCCCATAGTAGCACATGTGCTGGTCTCAGCCGGGACAGTGGCACAGCTCAGGGCGGACAGACAGACACAAGGTGGCAGTGCTCTCAGGAAATGGCCGCACATTCTCCTCTGGGATCTTCCAGAGTCAGCCGGCTGCTGCTGCTGCTGGGTGCCAGGCCCCTGTGACCGAGTGTCCCCTGGTGCACTGGAGTGCCACAAGGCCTGCTGGCAAGGCTGGTGGCTGCCTCAGCCAAACGCCAAGTGTTCCTCGGGGTGTGATGTCCTCTGGGTCCATGGATGCAGGGAGGTCTGTGGAGACCCTGCCCGTGGGGCAGGGCCTGGGGATTGCTGCACGATGGCGAAGCAGCCTTTGCTTCTCCGAACTGTTCATTCCTCTCCAGAGGCCTCCTGCTGGTGCATATTTGCCCCATCTGTCACACTCAAGGACACGAACAAAAGCTGCAGAGGAAGGCAGCCCTGGTTTGGGCCTTGCACGGGAGTGCTGAGCACAGCCCGCGCCATGAGCCCCACTGGACTCTGCTGGCAGCACAGCCCAGCTCCCGGGGCACCACCGCAAGCAAGACAGGGTGACAGCTAGTGGGACAGCCAGCTGTGAGCCCCAGCACTGCCTGTGTTCCCTAGCAAACACCTAAGTCCTCTTGGAGGCCCCCTCCATCCCCCTCGGGCAGCACACCCAGAGACAGCCGAGCAGGGGGAGCCTTTCCCGCTGGAAATGCCCAGAGTGAGCTGAACAAACCATTGAGCAAACACATTCCCCCTGGGAGATCTCCTCTCCTGAACTCGAGTCATCCTAATATCCCAAGGACATAAACCCACGAGCAAAACACTGTATGACATGTTAGCACATTCTGGGGAGCAGGGACAGGAACCACAGACTGCATCCACTGTCTTCAAAGCCTCGGCCAGTGCCCAATTAAACAGTTCATGCTTGGCCACGGGGGCAGGCTGGGCGCCTCCATGGGAAGGCTGCTGGAAAACACCCAGCATCAAGCAAAGGGCAGGTCTCCAGTGATGCTGATGAGATCAGGGCCACCAGCAGAGGAGGAGACACACAGAATCCAGTGGCTACCAAACCAAAGTCAAATGGACCCAGTATTGGTTTTGCTTTCTGTGCAAATGCCTTGGGAAGGCTGTGAGTGCCCACACTGCCCGAACAGGCAGGTTGGGCTCCAGCCTGCTCCCGGCTGACCAGGGGTGCTGAACACCTCCTCAGCTGCAGCAGGGCCTCAGCACTTTCCAGCATCAACCCCCGGGGCAGATCTGGAGTATTTTCACTGACCTTCCTCCAAATGTGTCTTGCCTTGCCTCACAATGCCAAAGTAAATAAATAAATAGACTAACAAGCAGAAATGCCTTTACCGGACATTATTCTGGGCTGATTGGTTGTGAAACTTTACTCAAAACCCCAAAACCACAAAAACTGCCAGTTTTCCAAGCCCTGTGTTTTTCATAGCTCTCATAGCATTCTGAATAGTTTGCATTTCCAACATAGAATAAATATACATTTAAGCTAGTTGGATTATTGACACAGAATTAAAAAAAAAAAAAAAAGGCTCTTAACTGCTTGTTCTGTTTCTTTTTCCCATGGAGTGAAATAAGAATTAGCACCACTGAACCATGCCTTGGACATTCACATTTGCAGATGTAAATGCTGACAACAGAATGAGTGCCTGCAATGCATTCATGCAAAATTCATTGAATAGGTGTACTTTAAATTAAAAACAAATCAAAACACACCACTTATGTCTTTATGTCATTCACCCAGAGAAAGTCTATCACAATGACCCCAGGCACTTGCACTGTTTTTTCACTGCATTATAGACTGTGTTCTTTAATGTTAGCATATCACCATAGCTCAGCTGAGCTCACTAGAACATCTTGGACTGTAGTTATTCTATTTTTTTACAAATGGAATAACAGGTAATTTGGCCAGAACCATTTTTAAGTTAGTGGCAGTGACAAGGAGTTTCAACCATCACCTCCCTGCTCTTGTTCTGCTCCTGAATTGTATTTAATGGCCACAGACTTGACTTCTGAGGCCAGAGGTCTTGTGCTAACACCTGGACAGGGCAAAACTGCCTGAAACACAAAGTTCTCGTGCCCATGCCATGCCCCAGCACACCACTCCTCTGAGCTGGTCCTCTCAACCCCTCCCCAGGGTCACTCACAGCCACAACGCCTGAGTTGCTGATCCTCTATTGGAAAATAAGGCACAGAAGACAATTTCTCCATTATTCCTTCAGAAAAGCTTTTGTATTTCAGATGGTCATAATGCTATAAACTCAACACACTGCCAAACAAAAGGGAACTCAAGGACAGGAGGACAGACATCTGGGAAAGAAAAACAGTTACATTTGGAGATCCTGCTGTAATGAGTAACCTTATGCAGTTATTCAAATATAAATGTCTGGGTAGATAAAGTGTCATATATGATTAAATCTCTGCAACAAATTATGTTAATATTGTTACTTCAAGAACAGATATTAATTTAAAAGTTACAAAATGTGGGCATGGAAATAATGTTGTCTAGAACCTGAATACACAGCTTCCCCTTTCTTGCAATAGCTGGATGAATTACTGAAGTTGCAAGAAAGTGAGAACCCACGCCAAGTAAAGTATAGGGACTTCAAGAGCCTTCACTGAAGTCTCCACTCTTCAAGTGCCCTCCTTAGTACTCTTCATGCACACGAGTGTGATATAAAGAGATACTCATAAAAGAACAGGAACAATATTATGTGTGCAATTATTATCCAAAAAGTAACTTTGAGATTCTTTAACTTAAATAGTTTTGCTGGGGGGAAAAAAAATATATCAGTTTGAGTTTCAGCTCTTACCTCTTCCTCAGCATTTGTGCTGTTCTCTGGTTTTAGGCAATGTAAATGGATTAGTAGTTTTTTTTCAGCTTCATATTTGTTTCTGACCTGCTTCATTCACTTGCCTAAACAATTCTTAGGAGATGGAGAGTCAACAGCATTTGGGCAGTTGTTTAAAATCAGGAATTTACTTTAGAGCTATTGGGATAAGGAGGTGCTTTCCTGAAATGGCCCCTTGGTCCAAGTTTAATTTCTATTAAAAAAAAAAGCTTTCTTTAAAGCAGTAATAATTGAACTGTGAAAAGAAAGTAAATGCAAACAACTTCAGTTAAGCTTCAGTTGCTGCTATTTAAACAGGAAAAAAAAATCCCTTTCAGCTCCAGGTATACTCTGGGCCTAGGAGTGTCCAAGTGTTCACCCATCCTTTCCCTGGGACAAGAAGAGTGGATCCAAGGAGGCAGACACAGCCCTGCTACACTGGCATCTCTGTGGAGACCAGGAACCAGAGATCCCTGGAGCTAACTGCATTCTGTACAGGTGCCTAACCAGGCAGCACAGGAGCCTGGAACAGTCTCCTAAATCAAGAGAAACAGCAACAGACAGAGGAGCCAGGCTGCTTTTCACTGAGGAGCCAAATGCCTTCAGGACTGCCTGAGTTCAATACAGAGCATGCAACCAAAAGTCTTTTATTTATTTCTTTGTTCTTCTGTGCTGAGGGAGGGATGCCATTTTTCTCTGCATGCTGCTGCAACATAGTCACCTATTAAAGTTATGTTTGTGCTCATTCCTGGAATTTGTAATGGACAGTAATTGTGCCTCTAATAGTAAAATTGCTCTCTGCTAGGCTTTAGCTTTGCTGTGATGCATTCTCTACTGTCACCCAAATCCTGGGATAATAATGAGGTTGAGCTTTTATCACAGGCAATAAAAACTGAGTACAAAGTATTGCTGAGAAACGAAGTAGAACACTTCCCATCTGATGATCAAAATGTAGTACATGCAGGTTGTCCCAGTCACAGGGATAGGAGGCAGAGCTTAGCACTATGTGAGAGAGACCAAAGCTGTGCATCCTACACTCCCCTATGTCATCTTTAGTGGATTGTCATTTCAAGGCAGCAGGGGCAGAGGAAGGGTGGCCAGTGTTGCCTGGCCCAGTGCTGGGGAGAGGTATGGGCTGCCTGGATGGCCCTGCCATCACTGCACGTCCCTGGCTCGTCACTTTTTCCAGCCCCATGGAGTCCAAGCCTTGAGAAAACAGCTCCTGTGTGGGAGGTGGCCACAGGAAATGGAGCACCAGGACAATACCAGCCCAGCAAAGGCTGCTGGGGCCAGGCCGTGTGCTGGTGCTGAGAGAGAGAGAGAGAGAGAGAGAGAGAGAGAGAAAGATTAAAAGAAGTACCCACTACAGCTCATCACAGAAGCTTGGCAGAAGAGTTTCTGGGCCAAGATAGCTCCCCAGGTTTTGTCGTGGCCCTGTTTTTCCACTGTTGCCAGGCTGGGAGGAGGAGGTTGAGCTGCAAGAACCTCTCTGGTGTGCTGCCTTTTGTTCTCCCAGGCTCCACATGGCAGACAGCCTGGGGACAGCCACCACTTGGGCTTTGTCCTAAGGGGGAAGCAGGTGATATCTTGCCTTTGTTGGTTAAACCGTTTTCTTTTTGTACAATCATTTGTTACCAGTGCTGTGTTTCTATTGTGACTCAACTTCAATCTCCCTTAGTATTTATTTCTCCATTATAGAAAAGGAGACAGCTTGAGTGGCCTTAATTTCCCCATTGAGTTTTTAAACCCAGTACACCTCAGGCACCCAACAAGGGGCACAAGAGAGAAGTTAAAGTCACAATTTTGATTAAAGCATACAGAGTACAGAACTCCCTGGTCACCACGTTGTTCACTCTATTCATGTGGGTGTGGTACCTAACCCTGTATTTGTGTCCTTATGTGTGGAATTATTTGCCCATCACAGTGCTCCTTTTCAAACCAGGGAGAGGAATCAAGATTGCTCTTTTTAATATACTATGTGCTAATCAGTTTATGGCATGATAACATCAGGGGAAATGGTGTTCATATTAAATGTGTATTTGGTGGTATTTGTTCTGACCTTGGCTATGGGAGTTCATTAATAATGACACACAGCCTGTGGAGGAAGCAGGAGAGGATGATGTTCCCAGCCTTTCACATCCTTGTCCTCTTACAGGTCTGTTATAACAGGTTTTGAGAATGTTGTATTCCCCACTGGATGCTAGGGATAACATAATCTTGCTGCTAGTTCTGCTACATTTCCTCTGTATAGTTTGCATGATCTACACCATATTTACCATGTTCAGAGATAAGACAAAGATTTTGAGGGAAGCTGTTCAGAGGCTTGCCCCAGGGCAGGGAAATCCTGACTGGCATGGGATGGGGGAGGAAATGGATTAGTATTTGGAGGATTTCTCTCCTCCAATGAATTGGGAGTTCACCCCTGAACAACTACAGGATGCTGTTGACATGATAAAATATATGAAGGGAAAATGTTGTGACATTTCCAGGGAGGCACAAATTTATGCAATGTGCTGGGTCCTGGCTGCAATTTATTGAATACTGTTTGTCACTGGACAGCACCTTCGGGGAGAGGAGAAAGAAAACAAATCAACTGGCATCACAGTTAATCAAACAGCAGCTGAACCAGAAGGACAAGGCAGTAGCAACTGCCCCTCTTCAGAAGAAGACATCCAAGGCCAGTCAGTTTGCACAGTGAGTGATGAAGAGGCTGGCCCCTCACAACCAATGGAAGAAATGAAGCCAGAGGTGATCACCCAATCCTTATCCCACTGAGAGCTGTGTGAGCTGCAGAAAGGATTCACCTCCATAGAGGTGGGTCCATATTGAACTGGCTGCTCCAAATCTGGGATGCTGTGGCCAGCAATATGAACCTGGGCGGCAGTGAAGCCAGACAATTCAGATCCCTGTTCTGGGTGAAGTTATTGAGCAGGGAATTGGAAAAAGTCAAGAACATCTCAGCCTCTGGAGAAGACTCAGGTTAAATCTAAAGGAAAGATACCTTTGCGAGGAGGAAATGTATGCACAGCAAGGCCAGGGGAATGTCATGCAGTGAGGTACCCACTGCCTGAGAGAAATTGCTTGGTTGGAGGTAATTTTTTCAGATGACAAGCAAGCTGCTAAAAGTCCATGGCCTGTGCACATCACAGATGAGGCCAAAATTCATACAGCTTGGGTCAGAGATTTATTACCACTGCTTAGCAACACTGCAATGGATGGAGAGAGAAGACCAAGTGGGTGCTATGGCTAGCAAACTTCTTATATATGAAGACACTACCTCTGCCTCTTGACAGGTCCACATCTTGTCTGTGGAAACAAAAATGGCCAAGCATGTCCAGAACTTGTAAGAGGGCCACCAGAAATTCAGGGAGGAACTAATTTTCCATCTCACCAGTATAGACCTGTCTCTGCTATTAGGGGCAGGCACCTTTGGTTAGGGAGAAGGGGTGCACTCCACGAGGTAATCTCTGGCTTTACCTGCCTGAATATGGAGAATACATGAGGAGGTGGGATGGAAAACCCACCTCTGACCTGGCAGCACACGTATGTGAGTTAAGGGGAGGAAGAACTACCACAGGAAACTTGTCAGGGGTAAATGCCTCTGTGGTTTCTCAGGGGCAAGTTCTAGGCAGAAGAGATGATGTTATGTCTGATACTCTTGAAGGGACCTCCAGTTCATATTTACAGGAAGTGAGCAACAAATACCATGACAAGGACTAGAGGGCCCTGTCTCTAGCCAGGTGGAGGAAGGGGTCAGTTTGATCTGTTGGAATGTGTGGATCCATGGCTTGGCACAGCAGAGCCAGAGGAGTACAAGATTGTAGGTGACACTGGCACACAATGTACCCTGATGCCACTGAGACCTGTAGGGGTGGAATCCATCTATTTCTGGGCTGACAGGGCTATTCCCACAGCTGACTGTACTGGGGTGAGCCTGCCTAGGCATGAATGCAAAACCCCCCATTCTGACTGTGCAGAGGCCCTCTGTGTGCCCTTGGCAGAGAGAGGAGAGGGCATTTCAAGGACACAAAGGGCAGTACTGGGCTTTTGGGAGAGCTACTGTGGAGACAGAGGAAGTTCAACAGCTGAATCCTTTGACTGCTATGGGACTGCTGAGGCTTGAAGAACAGCAGGGACTGATGGCCACTCCAACAGTGCCTGTCAGCAAGAATGGCACTGACCGGGATTTTGGGACACCATACGTGGGATGATCCATGAACTGGAGAGCTGGGAGTGCTCAGCAAGACTTGATCACCCTTCAGTAGCCCCATATGGCCTGTGCATAAACCCAGTGGAGAGTGGAGACTGACAGGACTGTCATGGCCTGAATGAAGTCACACCATCACTGAGAGCTGCTGTGCTGGAGTTTCAGTACAAAGTGGAGTCAGAGGCAGCCAAATGGTGTCACCATCGATATTACATATGTGTTTTTTTCCATTCCTCTGGCAGCAGAGTGCAGGCCAGAGTTTGCTTTCACCTGGAGGGGTGTGCAGTGCACCTGGAACTGACTGCCCCAGGGGTGGGAACACAGCCCCACCATCTGCCATGGACTGATTCACACTGAATTGGAAAAGGGCAAGGCTCCAGAACATCTGAAGTATATTGATGACATCATTGTATGGGGGAGCATGGCAGAGGAGCTTTTTGAGAAAGCAGAAAAGATAGTTCAAATCCTGAAGGCTGGTTTTGCTGTAAACCAAAGTAAGGTTAAGGAACCTGCCCAGGAAATTCAGTTTCTAGGAATGGAGTGGCAAGATGGACATCAGATTCCAATGGACATGATTAACAAAATATCAGCTGTATCCCCACAAACCAGCAGGAAGGAAATGCAGGCTATCCTAGGTGCTGTGGGTTTTTGGAGGATGCATATTCCAGATTACAGTCAGATTGTCAGCCCTCTTCTCTATCAGTGACATGGAAGAAGAATGCTTTCAAGTGAGGTCCCAAACATCAACAAGCTTTTGAACAAATTAAACAGGAGATTGCTCATGCAATAGCCCTTGGGCCAGTCAGGACAGGACAGGGCTAAAATCTTGCTGTACACTGCAGCCAAGGAGAATGGTCCTTCCTGCAGCCTCTGGCACAAAGTACCTGGGGAGACTCAAGAATGATCTCTGGGGTTCTGGAGTCAGGGATACAAAGGATCTGAGGCCTGCTACACTCCAGCTGAAAAGGAGATCCTGGCACCTTAGGAAGGGCTGCCTCAGAAGGGATTGTCACTGAAGCACAGCTCCTCTGGCACCCTGTGCCAGTGCTGGGCTGGATGTTCAGAGGAAAAGTCCCTTGCACACATCCTGGCCCTGATGCCGTGTGGAGTAAGTGGATGGCTCTGATCACACAGCAACCTTGAATAGGAAACCCCAATTGCCCAGGGATCTTGAAGGTTACCAGGAACTGGCCTGAAGGTGAAAATTTCAGGTCACCATCATCAGAGGAGGAGAAGGTGACATGCTGAGGAGGCCCCACCATGTAATCAGCTCCCAGAAAAGGAAAAGCAATGGCTCTCTGCACTGCTGTACCAGAGAGAGAACTGAAAATGGAAAGCTGCTGCAGGGAGTCCTACACAATGAGTCACAAAAGCTCTTGAGGGACGAGGTGGATCAAGTCAGGTTGCAGAGCTGGAAGCCTCCAGATGGCCTTGGATATCTCTGAAAGAGAGAAATGGCCAACACTACCTCTACACTGGCTCGTGGGTGGTGGCAAATGCCCTGTGGGGCTGGCTGGAAAAGAGGAAACCCATCAGGGCTGCTGAACTGGGGCAGAACATCAGTGCCTGGGTAGAGACCATGGCTGTCCAAGTCCTTCCTGCAGGGCTGTCCAAGGACATCGCAACAGCAGGCAGGCGGATTGGGCTGCCAGATTAAAGGGGCTCAGGTGGATCTGGACTGGCATCACAAGGCTGAGTTATTTCTGGCTTGATGGGTGGAACTTGCTCTCCAGGTTTTGTTTTGGCCCTGTTTTTCCATTGTTGCCAGGCTGAGAGGAGGAGGAAGCTGAGCAGCAAGAACCTCTCTGGTGTGCTGCCTTTGTCCTCCTGGTCTCCACGTGGCAGACAGCCTGGGGACAGCCACCACTTGGGCTTTGTCCTTGGGGGGAAGCAGGAGATATCTTGTCTTTGTTGGTTAAACCATTTTCTTTTTCTACAATCATTTGTTACTATTGCTGTGTTTCTTGGGAGCCTCTTTAGTAAGCTGTGACTCAGCTTCAATCTCCCTTAGTATTTATTTCTCCATTATAGAAAAGGAGACAGCTTGAGTGGCCTTAATTTCCCCATTGAGTTTTTAAACTCCAGACAGGGTTCAAGAAAACACAAAGCACTTGGTGACTAATTTCAGCATTAATTAAACTCTGTATTAAGATATATCTATATAGTGGTGGAAAATAAAGTTAGGTCCAGCATCTCTCTTATTTAATTGAGAAATTACAGCAGTTCAACAGCTTTGGAAAACATCACATGCCTTAAAAGAGATCTGCCTAGCACAAATAAGTGTCATAATGCTTAAGCAAATTAACTGCTCAAAACCAGCTCTGAGTAACAGTCTGGTAGCCCTGTGTTCACCAAATATGTAGAAGGCATTCAGAGGCATTGTTCCTAAATATGTTTCAGTCCTTTTTTCTAGAGATGAGATTATTTACTTCTGCATCTTTACAGCATCTTTACTGACACTAATCTCCATTTTAGCTGCAAAGCTGTTGGATCCAGATATGGGGTGACCACAAAATGGAAGTCAGGCTAAATGAAGGCTGCAAGTTTGAGCTCTTGCATCTTTTCTGATATGTGTTAATGGTATGTAATTGATCTCCCATATGAAACATAATAAAAGTGTGCTAAGCTAGAAGTTATTGGTATTTTTTGAAACCTTCTGACATTTTTGTCAAAGGCTGGGAGCAACCATCAACACATGGTACTACAGCCCACAAATAATAGGACATAATTTCTGAGTGCTAATTCATGCAAGCAGAATGGGCTGCTCAAAAGGTGAAATGTTACCTCTCTCAGTGGTATACTAACTTTAGCACTCATCCTTCCTGAAAAAAAGATTATGAAAATTACATTTGACACTGTTTCTACAGGCGCTGGGCTTAGCAATTGCAAGAAGAATCCACACTCACCTAGAGTTCATAGCACTCCTTATATTTTCACTTTAATGTGTCAGTGCTCTTCTTTCCCCAGGTCATTTGAAGAATGAATATGCCATGCATAATTCTCCCCTAAGCCTATTTCAATGGGAAACAATGGGGCAGTGGCTTTGAAATAATGATGGATTGGGCATGTGGCACACGAATGTGCGCTTCGCCTGCGAGTGCCTTGTGGACACTGTGTGCCTCTGAAGCAAATCTTACACATATTCCATTATTATTCTTTTCAGCAAGGAATATCTCTTCTGCTAAGCATGGTCCTCCTCACTCTGGGACCCCATTCTGCATTTTATAGCAATTCTGTTTCCCAGTTCTTTTCCCATCCATTTTTCCCCCACATTCTAAAATAGGAAGGACCCTGATGTGGGTCTGCTGCTGTTACTTGGTGGCTGTGTCAGTGTTTCCTATCATGGCATGTCTCAACAGCAGAAAATGCACATTGCAACAGCGTGGAGCTGTGGCTTACGGCCAATCAACTGTTGCGATTACGCTATCGCGGTGAACTACCTTTGCATTTCTTGTTGAGGAAGCCTTTCAGAGGCCCTAGCTATGTTTCATAACTTTTTCTGGTTTTACATGTTAGATGCATCTTATTCTCTTGCCTCTTCCCTTGCACAAGTTCCCCTTGGAATTCCCTGGGAGATGCTGATGGGGGTCCTTCATTGATGGGCTCTGTTCCTTGAGGGTGTGTTAATGGGACACTGGTCAGGACACTGATGGGGCTTGGGTGCCCAATTCCCTTTCAAGAGGGAATTGCTTCAAAACCCTGTGAGAACGCCTGCCCAACCTCCCAGATTCCTTTATGGCAGTGTACAGCCAAAACATACAAACCAACTTGGGTTATGTCAAGATTAGGCTCCTTTCGAAAGTTAATGGTTAAATGCAAAGATCCTGCTTTTGGCTTCTCAGGAATCATAAAATAAGATAATCTATGTACAGTGCTAAATAATAAATTTTAAAAGTGTGTGTGAAGCTGTTTACAAGCAATTGAATCCTAACAGAATCATCTTCAACTACATTAATACACTTACCAGCAGAAAGCCAGTAGTAACATATTTATAAAATGGAAAAAGCTGAAATAAAGAATCAGCCTTGTTAAAGTAGGAAGAAATTGAAAAGCCACAGGCCATGCCTGTTTTTATCTGGGTATATCAAAACCCCTCATTTACTTTATTCACTCTTGCTATAACCAAGGAGAATTCGATAACAGGATCTAAAAGACAATGTCACATCATGAACAGCACATTGCTACATTAATACTGATTTTGAACAGATCTATCTTTTATAGCTGAAAAGCTGGGAGGCAAATGTGGCACCCACTTCTTCCTGAGCTCAGCACAGTGCTCATCCTCCCCAGCCACATATCAACCAGGCACTGAGCAGGTATCCAAAAGCCTTCATTTGCTTTTACAGTGTACACTGTAGTCTATAATCATGGTAATCCTGTAAGGCAGTGCTCCATGGCTGCCAAAGATTGATTTAAAAAACTGGAAATATTACGTTTTTTCCCTTCCCAAATGATGCCGAAGGCAAAATGTGTTTCTTTGCCAGATACTTTCAGCTCTCTGTGAATTACCTTCCCAGACAGGGGTAACCAGACACATTTCTAAACTGGCAGTAAAGGTGCAGCCTCTGGTTTTCAGTTTTTCAACCTGTCAAATATCTTTCAAATTTAGAGACTGCACACTGTGGACCACTGCCAAGCAGCAAGGGAAAAATCTGCCAAGTAACCCTTCAAGTGTTCATCATTTGGGTCACCTGTAGCTCTGGCTAGCACAGCTTGACAGACTAACACAGAATTAGGGAAGGACTGGACCATGGGTGCTTGGGTGCTTTCTGCTCCAATGCTGTGAAAAGAGCCTTTGAGCTGAAGTGATCTCCATTTTCAAAGGGCAAACAAATCCAACATCTCAATGCAAAGACTGCTGTCACTGTCATCTTCAAACAGTGCCACACTACTCTGAAATGCAGTTCACCACTCAACAGCAGGGAAATTCAGTGCCTGTAAATGCTTCCTCTCTGCATCATACCACAATTAAATGTCATGAATATGTAGGAGCCACTGAGGCATATAGAAGGAATGCCCTCAGCAACACTGGGAGTTTCCTGCAAGCCAGGGACAAGGTAGAGAAGGAAAGAAGTTCAGGTCTTGTGAAAGAAAGCAGAAGGAGATACAATCTCTTTAGATGTGCAGGCCAAGCTAAGGCTGGGAAGTGGGGGCACACAAAGGGGCTTGGGCAGCTGGCTCTGGGCAGAGCTCTGACCCTGCTTTGAGCCATTGGGATGTGCTTCAGGGTGCCCCACACCACAGTCTGCAGACACATCTGGCTCTGCTGCTCCAATGGGACTTTATCATTCACTCCATTAGGATCTGGAAGGAATCCATCCTACAGCTTTGGACTCCAGTTGCTTGTTATTTATTATTGTTTTTATTATGGTAGCCTTAAACGGCCCAAACATACAAAGGTACCACAGGGTTCAGCCTTGACGAGAAGCAGATGAGGAGGCAGACCCTGCCTACAGTAATAAAATGCAGAAAGCTGATGTAGCAATGCAAAAAGGCTTTTGTGTGGTTTCCTTCTCACTACCCTGTCTCTTGGTTCCTAGGGATGTAGGAGACAGGGTCCTGGTACCACTTTCCAGAATTACTGGTGGGAGGACATTCTTTCAAGGCAATAGAAACTGCAAGAAGCTTCTGCCTCCTTTGGCCAGAGCCTGATCCTAATAGCACTGTTGCATTCAGAAGCACCTTGTATTGCCAAAAGGGCCTGTGATATTCACAGGGCTGCTGCTCATGCAAATATGAAATGGGAGGTATAAAGATCTGGTGCTAACCATTATTTATTTTACAATTGTCTTGTTCATGCCAGGTTTTAAACTTCACACTTCAGCTGTTTCATGGGGAGGAAGATTTTACCAGAGCTCTGTTCACAACAATTCAAATTCATGGTTCAGTTTGTGCTGGGGAATGTGTAAAAAGTTCTTCTCCCATAGGCAGAAGTGGCTGAAGAGATCTTGCTCAACCATATCACAGGGTGCTGTACCCCACTGCACAACAGAAGCCGAACTCCAGAAGTTTCAGCAAACAAAATTCCACAGTTCGGGAAATTAGAAGCCTGCAAAAAACAAGGATTGTAATGGAAAATATTTTGCAACCCTAACTCTAGCTGTTTCTAGAGAGATAAGCAGAGGATAGGCAAATGGAAATTCAGCTAAGACATCTGGACTAATTCTTCTGCAAAATGTCCCATAGAATTTTTATTAAAAACACAGGCAGTGGCCTGGAGAGCCCAAAGCAATATAAAAGCAATGTGGATCTGTTGACTCAAGCCACCTACAGAAATAGTAATACCATACTGATTTTAATAAAGCTCTTTAATTTTTTTCTCTTTTTTTTTTGATGGAGGCAAAGACTGCCCTAATTAATATACTTTTAAGAACTACCAGTATTAATAGCATAAATACAGGAGTGACTGATACATTTTTAATTGCACAGCTAGTCTGTGATATTGGCATAGCAGAAAATGTTTCAAACCTACAATCCTGTCAGTAAGAATGTCTGTTGGTAACCTGGGATTAGTTACTTTCTGTAAAATTGGAAATTACTGAAATTACTCAAATTACCCGAGCTGTTTGGGAACACTATATGCATAAACCACTTGTTGTATGTGCTGTTTGAGAATATATTAACTAATGGCAAATTAGTTATTTATTAGTTATAAATTAGTTATATATTAACTAATGGCAAATTATTCAGTCAGTTAGGAGATAGACAGTTATGGACTATCCCTAACTGTCAATTATTATATCAGAGAGAGTTTTTCATCTAAATTGTATTAAAAGATCATTTTTGTTTTCCAAGTTTACAGAATACAGCAGATGTGGATCTGAATGAAGTTATCTTTTCTAATAGATGCAGGCCACATGGTAGTGTGGTATGAATAAAGGTTTGGGCCAAGATTTTCTAAAATGGGAGATTAATTTTAAGATTCCACCATCCATATTTAGTGTTGGAATTCAACAACCTTTTTTCACAGAGCTCCAGCAGATCCTATTGAAATCAGTGGGTGTCAGAGCTTTTGGAAGTTGAACCACTAATTCAAGAATCCCAAGGGAGAGTTAAGAGCCAAATTTTCATCTCCTCATGTTTGAAAATCTGGGGATAAGATTCTGTGTGTACTAAAATTCCCATCCACTTCAGTGAAGCCAGAATTTTTCTCTAATGTGGAGCTGATTTATGAGAAAAACAGGTTACCCTGAGAGGCACAACCAAAAGCAGGTGATATAGGTAGGCCCTTCCAGCACACAGAGCATAAGATCATCCAGACATGCCAGGAATTTTATAGAATTACTATTCTGCTATTTTAGATTTTTTTTTTCTTTCTGACATTTTTGACAGACTGGTTAGAATATTTACTGGATTTAATTTTGCTATATTCTGAGCATTCTTACACACGTGAAAGTAAAATGTTTTTGCCTGAGGGAGGACATGCTCCAAATCAATACTGTACATATGTGGTGCAATGGGAAAATGCAGAGACTTTTCACAGCTTATCAACTTCCAAGACAATTACATTACAGGCATGATCAGGGACTGGAAATGCAGTTCAAGTGGTCTTGGAGCATAATTGGTTTTTCTCTGATTACTATTATTGAATGTCCCTCAAAAAGCTTTCTAGAAAGCATTTCTGCTACTAGCATGGGCAGGAAGAGGGGCTTCTGGACAGCAGGGAAGTGAGGCAGGGAGCGACCTGCAAGAGCCAGAGCTGGGCTCTGCCCTTTGCTCATCCCTGCTCCTTGTGCCCATGGGAACCTTGGGGATTCAGCTCTGCTTGCAGGGCTGCTGCTGGCAGCTGAGCCTGCACTGCAATCAGGACATATATACACGTGTTATGTCCTTATGGATGTGAAACTGGAGGACGGGCAGATTCACTCCCTCCCATGCCATCAACACCAGAGGCACGCCCAGCAGCCAGCCCTTTGGCTCCATCTGTGGTGAATCATGCCAGCGTGGAACCTGATTCTCCAGGAGAGATAACATTGTAGCTCGAATATTTAATAAACAAGGCTGGGCTTGAGCTTCCTCTGGGTAAAACCACACAGGGTCCCTTTCAGTTTCAGGAGGTGAGAACCAAAACTGTACTCTGCCTCCAAACAAAAGCTGGCTTTTATCCGGGTCCAGGATTTTCCTAACACCAATGTTGTGGCTCTTGTTTTCCCACAAAAACAGTGCTAGTGATGGAGCCATCTCTTGAAAACTTCCAGGATTTATGGCAACTGGCAGCATGTTCAATACGTAATTGGTTTTGGAACAATCATAATCTTATTAGTTGCCAGTCTCTCCTACCAAGATAAATTTAAAGGAAATCAATCTGCTGACACTCCCCTGATATTTCTGGCAATTCTAACCTTTAAATTTAGCAGTTGCACTGAGTGTATACCTTGAGGGTGTGAAACCCAAAGAATTAAACAGTTATCTACTAGTAGTGAACAAAGACCATACACTGGCAAAAACCCTGACTTTGTCCAGTCAGGAAGATATTGAAGCAACTTTGTCAACAAGTTCAAGCAAAGATTTAATGTAATTATCTGGATGGGTAACAAACATCAGAACATCATTAGCAGAGAGAATTATTTTATACTGCTTCAAACAAGAAATATGTTTTATCCCTTGGCCTTCTTCCTTGTGTCCTGTGGTGACAGAAGGAGATGTCAAATCATAAATTATCTGCACTTTGGGACTGGTAAAGATTTTGAGTTATCTGACTGTGTTCACAAAGTACCTCCACTTAATGTTAGCTGGATTTATTTCTTTAGTAGAAATTCAACTAGTCTGGCTGAACATCAAATGCTGAATAATTATTTCTGTTCTTGAAATTCTAGTCTTTGGGAGAATGAAAATCTTGCAATCAAAAATCTGCTTTACCCAATAACCTTAGATTAGTAATGATACTGCCAGCAGTGTCGCCATTACTGCTGATGGTGACAAAATATTATTTTGGCTGCACAGTCACAGACATCCAAATGAAGACCTGATACAAGCTCTGCAACCTCTGGAGGGTTTTTGTTTGTTTGCAAAATTCAGCCCACTGAACACACACATGGAGGTATGAATTGAAAACATAAACACAGATGTTAGATGTGACCAGAAAACCTAGAATTATTTGTGTGGCACGTCCATGTGGGGCTCTGCAGCCAGCCTGGACAGACAGGTCATGTCACAGAGAGGCAAACCCTACAGATCACTCAAGAGATTTACAGGTGGGTCAAAATTCACAGAATCACTGGGTTGGGAGAGACCTTCAAGATCATCGAGTCCAGCCCAGTCCCAACACCTCAACTCAACCCTGGCCCCCAGTGCCACATCCAGGCTTTGTTAAACACACCCAGGGATGGGGACTCCCCCACCTCCCTGGGCAGCCATTCCAGAACTTTATCACCCTTTCAATGAAAAACTTTTTCCCAATATCCAACCTATATTGCCCTTGGTGCAACTTGAGACTGTGTCCTCTGGTTGTGTCAGTGCTGCCTGGAGAAAGAGCCCAGCCCCACTGAGCACAGGCACCTTTCAGGGAATTGTAGAGAGTGAAAAATGAGGGTTAACCTCTCCCAAGGGTCTAAATCCATGGCACTGAGTGGCTGCATCCAACCTGATCTGCAGAGACAGGGCAGAATACCTTCCCATGGTTACTGCCTGCTGCTATCTGGACACTTCATAACCTCCTTTCAGCTGTGCCATTGTACAGTGAACAGCATCTGGATTCTGTTATGTTTGAAGCATGCCTCATCAGAGCTTGAATGAGAGGAGATGCTGGTGAAGAGGCTGATGGAGCAGTGGACAGCACTGCCTCTCCACTGATGGCTCTGGCATTCCCAGAGCAGCCAGTGTGGTCACAGTGCTATGCAGATGGCATTTGCTGATGGGAATGCATTGATGCAACCCATTAGAGAGGAGTCTATTTGAGAGTGCCCCATCCTTCCACTGGAATGTTTCACAAGCAGGAAATGTCACATCTTTAGCCAGCCTGGATCCCACAGCTGCTGGATGGAGAGCAGGGGATGGTGCCACTGGCAGAGCTGATGGCACTGTGCAGAATGGCTGAAGCTCAGGGGTAAGGAGGAGACAACTGCCTGGTTTTGTATTGCACTCTCTTTTCCCAGCATAGTTTGGGTCTTTTTTTTTTCCCTTCCCTAGCTAAATCAAAGGTACAGCTCCCTGTAGGTACTCTGAGGGGAGACACTACAAGAGCTGGTGAAACTAAGAGAAAGCTAAAGAAAAATAGGTATAAAATATCCATTAATATATTTGGGTCAGAAATCAAAGGAAAATTCTGGTCATGAGGGGATGAGAGACAGAACTTGACTGTAATTAGAAAACAGGAAAGAAAAATAAAAATCTTATTTATGGGTAGGATTAGAAGACACATCTGACTGAAGAAGCTGGAAACTAGACTTGAAAACTTTTCCCACCAACATTTTTTTTGTCTCCTCCAGGAGATGGAAAATAGGGGCATTTTCCAGATGTGGCTCAAAAGGATGGCTCTAGTTCTCTGGCTGCCTGATTACAAATGCAGCTCTGAATTCCAGATTTGTGACTGTAGGGTGACAATCTGGAGCCTGAACTGGGCATTTATACACATTCTTCATAGCCATTATAGGTGGCTATAATAGGTACAAGAAGCCATTATTAAGGCATCAGAAATAAGGGAAATATGGCAAATATTTGGAAATATGGGCCCCTGCATTGCCATGATACAACTTTGTCTATCCTCTATTGCTCATGGTGGTACTACTAAATGTCCCCTTCCCAGAGCTGCCCAGTCCAACTCATAAAGGCACATTCTTTAGCCCAAGTTCATATTATAGATAGAAATCCTTCTTTATCATCCTTCAGAACAAAATCATTACTTTCCATTTATAGATTTTGTTTTCTTCTCTTCCTCCCAATAAAAAATAAATTTTCTACAAAGACAGAAATTACCCCCCAGTGTTTTAACTGAAAGCAGATTTCTACTCAAAAGCCATAGGCAGGCAATTTTTGTAGAATTATTCTTCACTGACTGAAGAAATCCAGCGTGGTTTTCTTACCTTGCTAAAGCACATGAACTGATATTTTCTTTTATGATCCTTTCTTTACACAATTCAGCATTAGAACCTGGATTTTGAATACTTTAAATCTTAATTGAATTTCCTCAGCAGAGATGAAATCACTGAAACACTGTTCATTGTATAAATAATGCTGGAGAAAATCAATCCTGAACTAAGTACCAGTTACTATTATCAAGATTTAGGTAGATCTTTTACAAAGTGCCACACTTCAGGATTTAGTAATTAAAAATACTGTTTATATCTCAAGACAAATTACAGAGCAGGAATTAATCTCTATCCATATTTTTCTTATCCATTTAAGTGAGTGATGACAGCTACTATATAAACATCAACATGTGTGATAAACCCAGTTGATTTTATTTCACTGATCTGAAACTGAAGAAGTTCTTGTGCTGAAAGGTATTTTGAGAATCAGGCAAATACAAGTTCCTGGTTTGAATGAGCCTTGCTCTCCCTTTGTGACCAGAGTCTGTTGTGTTGTGAGATCCCCAGGACGAGGTGAGAGATGAGGAATTGACTTCATGTTCTCAGAAGGCTGATTTATTATTATATTATATTTATATTATATTTATTTTATATTATATTATATTTATATTATATTTATCTTATATTATATTTATATTTTCTTTATTATATTTATATTATATTTTATATTATGAAATTATATACAAAAACTATAATAAACTATAGAGAAAAAGATCCAGAGAGAAGGCTAGAAAAGAATGAATAATACAAACCCATGACAGACCAGAGAGTCTGACACAGATGGACTGGGATTGATCATGAAGTAAAAACAATTCACATGGAACCAATCAAAAATGCCCCTGTCACATTCCAAAGCAGCAAAACACAGGGAGAAGTGATCAGATAATATTGTTTACATTTCTTTTCTGAGGCTTCTCAGCTTCTCAGGAGGAAAAACCCTGGCCAAAGGATTTTTCAGAAGATATCCTGGTGACCAGAGCCTGCTCCTGGCTGACCACAAGCGCTGCTGAGAGAGGAGCACAAGCAGCTGCTGGGCCACAGCACTCAGCCAAGGCCCAGGTGGCTGCTGCTCTGAGATACTGCAAACTGTGCCTTGTTACTCAAAGGAGTTTTTGTTCCAGATTGCTCTGCCATGGCAGCTAAATCCCACTTCTGAATGAAAACATTCACCAGTTCCTCTCGTGTCAGGTATTTTTTCCCTCCCTTACATGTCCCATGCTAATTATAGAATTATCTGAAAGGCTTTCTAAGTGAAAAGGACTGTAAAACACAGCTCAGTTTTGCAATTACATTTCCTCTTTCTATCCTGTGAGGCTGAAGAGTAACTGATTTCCTTCCAACAAACTAGTTTTTTGATAACTTCACGATGTTTCCTAATCTCTGACTAACTTCCAACTGATGAGTAAGCTGCTGTAAAATAGGTAACAAAATATCATGATGAACAACTTTTCAACAAAAACAGGAGGGAGAAAGGCAGAGAAACAGAGTATATAGAAACACCTCCGTTTTACTGTGATTCATAGGAATACCAGGCCAAGTTATGGACTAATTTTAACTACAAGAATACTTTTCATCATTTTTGATGACTTTTAACATATTTCAAAGTCTTAATGTTTCAGAACTCCCTGACTAACATTTTGGGAATTAAATATTCTTGCTTTTATTTGAAAATATTTTACCAAGGGGAGAAAAGAATGTTTAAAAATACAAAGAGTCAATGTCTGAATGCCACTTAAATGCTTTTTTCTTTGATAATTTGCAAAACATAACCACTTGTAGGTTGTCTCAAATTTGAGATGCTTGCTTTCAGCATTTTGATATTTTCAGAAAGAGAATATTGATTTCTAGGCAGGAAGTTGGCACCTGAATTTTGGGAACCAGTAATGCACAAAAGCCAGTTATGGGGCTGTCTGCATGCTCATTTCTAAGTTCTGTCTTTCAGACTCTTCCCAGTAGCAGTATCCAATAAAGAGCATTTTATCCTATTTTTCCTTGGAATTGTTGAGTATCCAAGGACAAAAAGGGCTGCAGGAGGTGTGAGGCAGGTCCCTGTGCTGGGCTGCTCTGCATGGCTGCTGCTCCCTGAGGGATCAGATCAACTGCATGTAGTGAAAACCCTTCCAGGCAAATCTGAGACCCACTGTGCCCACACTGATGATCCCATTGATCCCCACAGTGGCAGCCAGTCTGATGCCCCAGGAAATGGTAGGGATGTGATCCAAGTCCTATAAACTCTTCAGAGCATGAAAGGTAAATCTGACCTGTCCCAAAAGAGTTTGAATTAGTGCAAAGCTGGTGCATGTGCATGTATTTCTGCCCTGAGATGATTGGGGTCCATCCTCTGCTGTGTGAGATGTGGGGCAGGGATGCAGACCCAGTGCAGGAGCAGCTGAACCCTGAAGGAGGCAGCTGAAATGTGAGTTCAGTAAATAATTTATGAGAATTATGGGAAGCAATGGCCAATTAAGTGAAAGGGAGGGCAAAAAACCATTATCATAAGCCCTGCACTGAGAAGGAACAAATATTCTCAGTAGACCATAACAGACAATAACAGCCTTGCCTTGCAGTGCAGCATCCTCATGGATTCTCTCAGCCTGTTCCTGGTGAAATGGGACCCAACACCCAATGGTTCCTGGTGCCTGTGTTTTGCAGCATTGACTAAACTAGATTTGACAAACACTCACTAATCCCACAACTGCCTCCCATGACAGATCAGGGCATGCCCTGATTTGACTTCCATTTGCTGCTGGAGATCACACACTGAGTCAGACACAAGTGGAATCCAGGAATCCTGCTTCTATCTCCTGCATTACCCACCCAGAACTCCAGCTGGCAATGATTTCATCAATCATTTCAGTGGTTAGGAGGTGCCAGGCACCAGGCTGAGGTTCCAGGAGGAATAGTTACCTCAGTGCTTATGAAAACAGGAAGAACTGCATTCCCTGAGCATGGCTGTGGGTGCACACACAGACTTCTTCAAGAAACTTCTCATCAGATGACAGCCTCAGTCCTAAACAAAGGAGAAAGGCAGCTCTCTGCTGCACTGAGCGTGGCTTGTTTCCTTAGAAAACTCTGTAGAGATGCTTCAATAAATCCATTTAGATGTTTTCAATAAATCTGCATTTTTCCAGACTTGCCAAATACTTCCCAGGTAGGAGCCACCACAAAAACTGCACAGGGTGCCATTAAAGACTGTAATTCTATTCAGATTCACTGAGGACTTAAAACTGTGCAGGTAATCACAATTATGGCATTTGCTGTCTGCTTTGTGTTTGACCTTGTAACCTAAATAATGACCTCTTGCAAGCACAGATTTGATCAGCTGTCTACCTTCTATGTTTCCAAAGTCTTAGGGATAAATTCCATCTCTCAAAATCTATAAATTGCTTTCTGTCACCTTAAAATAGACAGTGGTTCTGCCAGAGAGCTGTGAAAAACAGATTATCAGTTGGACCCTGTGGGGTTACTACCAATGCATCACTTTTTCTAGAATTCATTAATCAGGAAAGGAAGGTTAGGGGTAGTTTTATAACAAATGGTAGTTTTCTTCCTTTCTTATAAGGGTATGCTATAGGAAGCAATAGACCACAGCAAATGGCTACCCCCTTTGATTTTACTGCAGATCTGGCCACAGGAAATGTTGCACATTTGGATCAAGCAGGATAAACAGCAAGGACTTCCTCTTTTGTGAAATCATCTTTAAGCAGCACCTCTCCCCAGGAAAATAGGTTTTCCACTTTACATAATGTTGCAGCAGCAGTGGTTTGTTCCTAAGTTTTTTCTGGGTAGGTTATGAACTTTACAGCTCTGACCACAGATCAGTTATTTATCATAACAGGAAAGATGAGACCAAAGATATTTCCTAACCTTCTCTTTGCAGATCAGAGAGAAGTAAGGCAACAAACATTAATGCTTCACAATCAACTGACAAAGATGATACAGAAATATTAATTCCTCTCTTGGTTGAATTAATCTGTAATTTTAAACAGCAAGGAGCAAATCAAAACACAGTTTCACTCAAATCTCTTCTCCAATGCAACATGATCAATCTTTCAAAAGTAGATATGCTGGCACAAAAAGAAAGCTTTTGTTTAAGGACAAACTAAGGAAGGCAGTAGAGAAATACCCCACTTTGGGAGAATACTCCTCCATTTGATATCTGTAACAGGTGTTCCCATGTATCCTGGCAGTATATAGAAAATGAAAAATATCTTTGAAGTGCTGTTGGAGACAAAAAGTTTTTCCTCATCTAATACATTTTCCCCTCAAGAATTGCCCCTCAGCATCAGTGACCCTGCAAACACTGAAATCCAGGGGCAGATCTAGCATTTTTTGTATGCTGCAGCAGAAAATTAATAACTGTAAGAAAGTGTGTTCCTACTTTATAGTGCCCTATGACAAGTTGCACATAGCTGGGATTGCTCAAGTTTCTGTACCACAAACCTGAAGTGCAGAGTATTTCATACAGGACCAGATTGCAGAATTAACCACAGGCCTGCAATGCATGGTGCAGAGCTGTGCTCCTGCAGGGGAGGTGGGACAGACACCAACCTCTGCAGAGCCACTCACAGCAGCCACCAGCACACTTGCAAGTTAAAGGTTTAACAAATGAGGGGTTAGTCACAA
Organism: Agelaius phoeniceus; assembly: GCF_051311805.1. Classification (NCBI taxonomy): domain Eukaryota; kingdom Metazoa; phylum Chordata; class Aves; order Passeriformes; family Icteridae; genus Agelaius; species Agelaius phoeniceus. The sequence continues at coordinate 4,051,300 of NC_135276.1, forward strand.
GTACCCAGACTTTTACAGCAGCCTCCTTGGAGGACTGGTGTTGAGTCCATCTTCAGCACCACTCCACGTTGTCACACACATCCCTGGAGCACACATTGCCCCAGGTCATGATGAAATTTGGAGCAAGCTGCTTCACTCCACACTTACCAGTGAAAGTGCCTGTTCCTGTTGTGTTTGTCCTAATTTTTGGTACAATTTTGCTACCAGTCCTGGAGCCTTTGGGGTCATGCTGTCAGCTTGCTTTTCCAGCTGGCACTGTGCAGGTGCCCTCAGCCTGGTTTAACAGGTTGCTTCTGGCATGTTCCTCAAGTATGCTGGTCACCACAAAATTGATAAAAAAAGGGAAATCAACTGCAGTCCTTTTGCAGCTCAGGAGACTGCATTGGGAAGATCTTTCCTACTCAGATGTCAGAAATGCATTCAGGAAGGACACAAAGGAGGTGAACATCATTGGTCACTTCACTGCAGAAGACACATCTGATCAGAAGGCTGAAGTCATGAGCATACTCTCATTACTCTAGCATTGGCTTCAGTAAACTTTGGATCAGATTCCATAAGAATTGGTTTTGTCTTGTTTTGCCATCAGTTGGACACTTCCTAGTTCACATGAGCCTGAGCACACAAGCAGGACTCAGCACGTTGGACCTGCAAACCATACAAAGAAATCCTGCAAGCCTGAATTTGCTGAGGCTTGCCTCAGAAAGAAATGTGGGTGATCTACAGTTTATGGGGCGTAAACCACAGGCTGCTGGCTGTAAAGAACACACTGCTACTTCTCCATGCCTTTGCATCAGACAACACAGAGATATTGAAACACTATCTTGACTTTAATTCAAAGCAATGCCACACTCAACAAAAGGTTTCCCACTGTTTCCTTGCTGGAAACAACATCCAGAGAATACATGCAATTAGCAGTTAAAAAAAAACATTGAGTAGCTCCCAGCCAACCTCACCAGTGTATCTCAAGTAAGATTAACATTTCCAGATTGAGAAGTATGGTCTTTATGAGTCTGCTACTGGATTTAGTGCTTTGTTCCTGCAGCCAAAGCTAGCCTTAAAGGCTGTGGCCATCCTGCTGTGCTTAGAAAATCCTTTTTAAGATAGATAGATAGATAAATAATAAATTTAAACACCTTTGTTACTGAAATTACTGAATTTTCTCTGAATGCAAGCAATGCAAGTCCAGCTGTTATGCACATATACAAAATTCAGTCAGTTTGATTCTTTAACAGAAATTAAACCTGGCCAGGGTTAATTTTTGTGTTAATTTTTGCAGTGGGAGGGAGCATGTCCAGGACTCAGAGGTTATTTTACACCACCTCACATCATTTCCAGTGAGGGGAGAGAGATTTTCTTCCAGGAGGAAGGGGCTCCTTGCAGTGAGTAAGCATAGCAGACAGAGCAGGAGGGCAACACTGATCCCAGGGCAGAGAAAAGGGGGGATAACTCTGGTCCCAGGGCAGAGGGAACTAAGGTGTGTTGTTGGGGATTTCCAGAGTGAGCAATAATGTTTCTTTTCTTGCACCCTCTGTCAATAATATTGTTTGTTACTGTTTGTTATCTTATCTCATTGCTGCTTCCAGTAAATTGTTCTTATCCCAACCTGTCATCTTTACTTTTTGTGCCTCCAATTCTCCTCTCTATCCCACCACAAGGGAGAGGGGGAAAGGGAAAAGGGGAGGAGCAAGCAAGCAGCAGCGTGGTTTGAGTCTCAGTGGGAGCACTAAATTGGGGAGTGCCATTCCAAAACAATGACATCTGCTATAGAAAATTTGATGGATGCCCTTTTTGAAACAAGACCCTTCTGTTTAAGCAGAAATGGCATTTATAATAAATACAGTACTGGTGGAAGAAAGACAAATCTATTGTCTGAGAAGAACAAGCTATTTAAATTCCACAGTGATGGAAAAATTGAAGGGAAAGAGATGGCTGAGGGGCTTTGTGAGTCTCACAATGCTTCGAGTGCTGCAATGAGACCAGAAAATAATAGTGATCAGCTTTAGAGATTGTGTCTGTATCAAACACACATCATTGCTAACAATGATGACAACTCTTCCAGTCTCATTTTAGGACTGTTGCTGTTATGGAAACTTTCTCTGTCCTCATCAGCTCGATTATGTGTCCTTACACCAGTAATGATTCACAGATGACACTTCCGGGACTCAGCCTCTCTTGAAGGCATTTGCTTCCTTCATAAGCTCTTTGGTCAAGTCTAAAATCTCATTTTCAGAGGCTAAGTGAACAGTATGAAGAGATTTTGAGGGTTCATTGAGAAACACAAGAAAACAGCAATGACTATTTATGTACTGGTATTTCTACCAATGACATCTTTCTAAATGATGCCTTTAATTTTTAGAGATGCAGTCAGACATATAAACATGATAATAAATAAAATAAATTCAGATTCCTTTGTCTGATATCTTGAGTGCCTGTTATCTCCTTTGGGGTGACTAAGCTTTTACACCTCCTGATGAAAATTTGCTATAGGTACTCCTAAGGGCTCAGGGCAAGAAGGATTTCTTCTGGTGGTTTGAGGTGCTCTTAGGCACTTGATCATTTAATCAGCTTTGGAAACAAGACTCACATTTCCATGGATTAGATCCACCAAAGACCATTATCATGGACTTTTAAGAACTCAGCCATCCAGGAGAACCTGTAACCCTGAACACAGCTTGCTGTAGAAGACTCCAAGGAAGGACAAGCACAGAAAAATCACTCCATGGTTACAGAACCTGAGATGGGGGAGGCTGGAGTCTCTGCCTTCCTCTGCCTGGAGGGAGTTGTCCTTGTGGCTGCACTATCCCCCCTCTCAGGCAGCCTGGAAGGGGCTGCTGTGAGCTCAGGTGCAAAACTGACTGTCCTGAGTGTGGGGAGCTGCAGGGGCTCCAGAAGTGATGCTGCAGAGCCAGCCCTGCTCCCCTCCAGGGTGTCCTTTCAGCTGCAGGCTCCAGAAGAAGCAGCAGCACACACAGAAATGCTGGGGACTCACTGCAGCTCTCACCTCTGCTGGCTAAAATAAGGATACTTAAAACTCCCAACACAGCCTCCTGGCCAAAGCTGGGATGGTGGGGAGTCCCAGTTGTGGCTTTCTGTGGTCTGGATTGAAGGCACTTGAGGTCGTTCATGTTCAGACTCAGGTGTTCATTATTTCTTATCAGTAAAACAGTCTCACTGCTGTGAGTTTGGCAGCTTTTCATTAGCAGGCACAAAATGGCCAACAATCTCTTGTTCCAAGGGCTTTTAAGACTAAACTGTCCAATTAAGAGCTGACACCTGGATTATTTTCCCTTTTATCCCAATAACTGATACCAAAGAGCCACAATGGGGACTTTTCTGCCCAATTACAAAATGCCACCCAAACCCATGGAGAAGAAGGAAGAAGAAACCCAGGACAGCACCCTGTGCCCTCCATCTTGCTTCCATCCACAGCATCCTAAAAATCCCAAAACCTCAATTTCTCACCAAATGATTCACCTACCCTGCTCTCTACAATCTATTGCACACTTTTGTGGATTCCAGTCTATCCTGAAGCCTGGCAAACTTTCTCCATGAGTGAGGGTCAGAGTCAGTGCTGCCCTGGGGGTCAGGGCACCCCAGAGCAGACACAGAAATATTCCCAGTGCCCTGGGTTTGCACAGGATGGGATGGCAAAGCAAGGCAAGCAGTGAGCACAGCAAAGGGACAGCTCTGAGCAGCTCAAGCACATTTTGTAATTTGACTCCAGTCCATGAATATACAACCCATTTCTGACTGCTAATGGGGTGAAAATTCTCTTTCAGTATTTTTATAATTATTAGCCCTACAGGAATTTCTATTGGAAATCACTGACAAGCTCCTGTCATAAGTATGGATAACTTGGTGTTCCATGGTTCAATGGCAGAGTCTGGCTGACAGTTTTATTACACTCCTGAGCCAAACAATAAACTGCATTTAAAGCCAGATGACTCTCTTGTTGTACAGCCATATATGTTTTACAGTACAGCTGTAAACAATAGTGAAAACTTCAACAGGAAATTAGATTTGCAGGTTTCAGCTTTTAGGGGCTGGGCAAATTAATCTGAGTATTTAGTGCTCATCAGTCACTGATGCATTTTGCATTAAACATTCCCAGGGACCCATCCAAAGTGAGACACACAATGTGAGATTCAAAAGTCCCACTGTCACCCTTAATTTTCATTTTATTCAGTTTGAAACCTATTTCTAGCAGATGACCAAACACTGACTTGTGGTTTTCATGAGCTCTAATGCCATGAAAATAAACTTATTCATTCATTAGCTTAAACATATATTGCAATGACAGAAAGGGCACGAACAACAACATGAATTTCATCCCAGTAGAACTATATGCTGGGAGCATTTTTCTTGGTGGCATTCACCCACCATAATTCAGTCTAAAGTAGTACTTCCATCTCTGCATGTTGGAGTGTATTTCCCATTTCAATTAATTCCTTATTATTTGAATTCTAATGAGCTGTGGGCTGCAACCCAGTGGCATCTTCAAGGCACTCTGACTGTCCAGCTTTGTTACTTCACACAAAAGCCTTTATTTTCTCTTGAGGTTGTAAGCTTGGATGGGCATGTAAAGGGAAAAAGTAATATATAAGAGGATTGAAAATAATAACCAGACATCCTTTTTAAAATCTATCCTCATGCAATCCAAAGCATCCATGATAGCATGCATATAGCAGTGTAGGCATCCTGTCCTGCATTTTTACTTTGTAGTAATCAACACACAGACCTGCACCAGGTCAATTAAAGCAGTGAAAACCTTCAGCTTAAAAGTGGAATTTGTGCTTCAGCTGAGGTGCCATCTGATAAGGCTCTTTAAAAGCTGGCTAATCCCAGAAGACTGCTCCAAAAAAATCCTACAGGCAGCATTTACACAAAATCCACAATAAAATTATATTTCATTTCCAAATGAAATATAATTTATTTCATATCTATTATTATTTCAAATATAATAATATTTCATTTCCAAATCAGTTTCAACTGTGACTTCTTTTCCTAAATCTGATCTGTGCACTGGCTCTGACTTAAATAGTAAAGAGAACAAAGTCATTCAACAAAGGCACTAATAACAACCCACAGCACACAGGAAAAAATGCCATATAGTGCTTATACATTTAGAAAATTGTTTTCTAGCTTTAATAGTGATTGACACCAGTTTACCAAGCACGTTCATCAACAAGAAAACCCCACAGATAGTGTAAAACACTACTGTGAGCTGCTCCCCTAATCAAAGTGACTGCAAGTTTCTCATATAACCACTGCCAGAAGTCTTGGAGAAGCAGCTCCAGAATTAAGCATTTACCTTAAAAAAAAAAATGTAAATTGTCTGGAAATGGACTTTTCATGTACCCTGAAAGATTTGTGGCCTTTTGAATACAACCTTAGGAGACCATTGTAGAAATGCCCCCTTATCCAGGGGAAAAAAAGAAAAGGGCACTGGGAAGAATATAGCAAAGATAGGGAAAAATATCTTGGCAAATTTTGGAACTCCCTAAAAGTGTAACTACTCCTTGCTAGATAAACCATGCAGCAGGACAGATGTTGACTGCACACTTGTTTGGACAAAGCAAAGCTTCTAAAATCGAAGAGCTCAATGCTTGCATCACTTCTCAGGTAGCACTGTAACAATGCAGATTTAGTGCTGATTTACTGCTAATTCAGCCAGTCCTGCAAGCTGGTCCTCTATGAACTGTTGCTTCCATTTTTTAGCATTATTTTTAGTGCAGCAGGCAGAGAGAAGACAGGCACATAGCCAGAAGAAGAGATCTGATGGAAGGGTCTAAGTTTTAAAATTAAGTAGTACATGATGTTTTTAAAGCTGAAAGGGAGAACAGGGAAATTTAAGAATGGTGGGGAAAAGAAGAGAACAGAAAATTACTGCCCTTCTGTTGGTGTTCTTGGAAATATTCCACTTGTTCTATATGACTAATGTGCAATCTGAGGCATGGACTAAAGGAAAAGTTATTCTCACTCCATCAGTGAGATTGCATCATTGCCTTGAAAACAGCCCAGAATTCCTTCCCAGGAAACCTGCATTGGGATTAATTCCCTCCCAAACTCAGATTATGGTGTTTTTTTTACATGGGTTAAACTAGCCAGACCATAATTTCTCATTTTTGAGAGAGAAGAGCTGTAAAGTGGGGATTTGTATGGAAAATTCAGCTGTGGTTGAGCATGTGAAGTTGTGCACATCCACTATCCCTGCAGAGACTGAAAACAAATGAAGATTGGCATGCAGTGAAGACAAAATAGAGCAAATTCACACCCAAGAACTTCAGCATCACACAGAGCTGCCTATGGAAACAGCTGGGTGGGGAGTATGGCTCCAATAAAATAATGCCTGGATGAAGGAAGGGCCAGGCACATCCTGGGAGCTGTGCCAGGGGCACTCCAGGCTCACCCCCTGCCCTGTCCCCAGCCCATGGGAGCCACAGGGACCTGCAGCAGCAGGTGCAATACCCTGTTCCTGCCAGGCTGAGAAATCCTCCCTGATTTTGTGGTGCTGAGGGCACCCAGAGCACTTAGAACAGGAGCTCAGACACTTCTCTACTGCTCCACAGGGGTTTTATTTCCTCCTCTTCAGCTGGCTTGGGCCAGGGTCAGCCAAATGCAGCCTGCAGCAGCTTCTTGCTTTGATTATTGATAAGGATGAGGATTTATATTTGATGTACAGCTCCAGAGGTGTGCAAGACATTCAACACAAATACCCAAGGACAAGAGTTTATGCAGCCCAAACAAGTTGCAGCCCAGCTGGTGAAGACCCACACAATTAAAGATTTATTGATGTAAGCTCCCTGTGTGCCTGACCAGGAGGGTGGGTGCTTTCTGGGGCCTTTATCTGAAGGCAAAGGGGCATTTTCATGAGTAACCCTTCAGGGGTTTGTTACAGCAATCTGCTGTTTCACAGCATAGTTCAGAAGAGCATCCACGTTTGATTGGCTTCAAAAACAGCTTGGGAAAAGTTTCCACCTGATCACCTGAGGGAATGAACATGGGTGGGCTAAGGGCAGAAGATGGCCCTTTGCTCCTGCTTCAGAACAAAGGTCACTTATCCAGTTTGCCTTCAGCCCTTAGTAACTCTCTGCAAGTACATCATGGGAATACTTTCCCAAGCTTTCTCATCCCTTTATTCTCCCAGGAGTGGTCCCAAAGGTTGGACTAAGGATTTGCCCCAAAACACAGAGAAATGGTGCCCTTGTATTCAAAACAGGAAAATAAAAACACCTCCCCCCCCCCCCAAAAAAAAAAAAAAAAAAAAGTACAGTTGCAGCATCTTTCTATGCTTTCTCCTATTGCTACCTCTCTGCTGCTGGCCCTGACTGAGGGTTCCAGCTACATCCCAGTGCTTTCCTGGTGCTCACAGCAGGCATCCACAGCCTCTGCACTTCTTACTATTTTTCTTTCCTTTCCCTCTCAGTGATTAAAGGCTACAGCCAGAGGCAGCTTCTCACTGTTCATCCTCACACCATTCTCCATGCACCTTAACATGGAAAACCCTTCTGTGAACTTCAAAATGTGATTTTGCTGAGGTGATTTTCCAACATTTACTCATCGATCTTATTGCCTGTGACTTACCACGACACAGCATCTGAACCAAAACCTGCACAAAGGAAACATTCTCTTCATGTTTAACAACGTGAATGAGTTTTAAATGGCAACATTTTGTCTACTTAAGCAGGCCAATTACAATATTCTCTGAATAGGTGTGTACTGAAATTGATAAGATCAGCACTTTACACAGATATTCAAACACATGCTCTGACAGACTTCCTGGGGAGGGACATCTGAAGGACCACAGGTCTGGTTTTGGCTGCAGGGCAGGAAAGTGAGGCTCAGATTTAGGATTCTCCCTCAGCTTTGAGGCTTGGGCTAAAAGATAGAGAGCCCTGTTTTAAAGTTGGTAGGCAATGCCATCAGGGAGAAAAGCTCTGCCAAAAAACCACATCCTATCTGTCTCACAGACAGGAGGAAGAAATTGTCACTTTTTATAAAGCTCTACCCTGAACCGTCCCCAGTATGTATCAGCACATATTCCAGTATGTTAAAGGAGGATAATAAATTTAAGCCTCTAATATTTGTTTCAAAGGGTACTTAGGAGATTTGGGGATGATGGTGGTAGTTAGGATTTTTTTTTTCTTTCTTTCATGGAATGTTGTCCCATTTGTTGCTACTGAGACAACAACAACCAGAACATAAGAGGCAAAGGATGCAGCCAAGGAGGAGGGGCACAGCTGGCTGCATTCTCCTGGCTGAGGGGTCTTCTCTTGGAAGGACAGAGATACCTGCAGCTTTTGGCTGGTGTGAGGGCTTGGGCTCAGCTCCTTTCCCTCTCTCTCAGGATCAGAGGAGGAAGGTTGAGCTGCTGCTGCTGCAGGAGGGTTTGCTGCCATGGTGGAGCCCAGCCCATTGCTGCTCCCCTACCATGGGTGAGCCTTTGCTCCCAAGAGCAGCCACTGCACTGGGCCCTGTTAACACCCAACCTCCCTGGAAAGGGACCCTCAGAACCCCTCAGGGGACACCCAGGGCCCCCAGCCCCTCCAAGGGAGCCATCCCTGCCTGGGCTCAGGAGCCAGGCTGCCCCTGCCCATCCCCACTGGGTTTTTTCTTCTGCCACTGCTCTGAGATTTTCTCTACGCTGTATCCCAGCACCCCCTTCCCACAGGGTCACTCTGTGGCTCCTGCTGCAGAGCTCCCTTTTACATTTTGTTCACCACTCCAGAGTCTGCCTGTCTCTACCCTTTCAGCCTGCTGCTCTGAGGTTCCTGCTACAGCCCATTTACCATCCAGAGAGGCACCAGGGAGTTCCTGCCCTCCTTGGCAGACACCTGTCTTTCAAACCGGGACAGGTGAGTACTTTGTCAAAGCAAAATTCATGCTGAAGATGAAAAACACATGTAAGGATCAATAATGACCACTTGTGCTGATCAGTGGGGCACAACTCCAGCTGAATGCAAGGCTTGAATGATGGACACCAACACAAACCCTCACTGAGGTAATCCTCAGTGCTCTGGGGATGTCTCAGCACATGTCACAGTCGAGGCAGCCACAACACCCAGAGCATCCCCTCACAATTCCAGAAGGCTTTAAGCATTCCCCCACACAGAGTAACACCCTACCTCATCAGGAGGCTTCAGGAGTCTGTCCATGCAGAGTAACACCACGTCACTCCAGAAGGCTTCAGGCATCTGCCCCTACAGAGTTACACCAAGTCACTCCAGAAAACTGCAGGCAACTCCCTTCTGGTTCTTATCCCAGCCTTTTATCCCCTCATGTTGATGCACTGCACCTGTGTGCCCTCTGTTCCCTCTGTGGCTGGTCAGTGATTGCACACCTGGGCACTCCATGGCTCATTGCTGTCAGTGCTGCTCACCTGCTTCTCACAGCTGGAACACATTGGGGATGGGCCAGCTCCACCCCAGTTACCATCAGCTGTGTGCCTACAGCACAGCCCCATCCCAATGATCCCAAACTGTGTGCCTACAGAACAGCCCCATCCCAATGATCCCAAACTGTGTGCCTGCAGCACAGCCCCATCCCAAACTGTGTGCCTGCAGCACAGCCCCATCCCAATGATCCCAAACTGTGTGCCTGCAACACAGCCCCATCCCAATGACCCCAAAATGTGTGCCTACAGCACAGCCCCATCCCAATGACCCCAAAATGTGTGCCTGCAGCACAGCCCCATCCCAAACTGTGTGCCTACAAGGGAGAGATATGCAAAAGCCAAGGGTCAACAGTAAGCAGAAAAATCAACACAGGAATATCGAGAACTAACTTTGCATACCTGAAACCCCTAAACAAGCAGTGCTTACCATCAAAGACCTCTAACATTACTGAAGAAAATTCCTATGAACCTTTGGAAACCCAGGGCACTGGGAATATTTCTGTGTCTGCTCTGGGGTGCCCTGACCCCCAGGGCAGCACTGACTCTGACCCTCACTCATGGAGAAAGTTTCCCAGACTTCAAGATAGACTGGAACCCACCAAAGTGTGCAGTAGATTATAGAGAGCAGTGTAGGTGAATCACTTGGTGAGAAATTGAGGTTTTGGGATTTTCAGTATGTTGTGGATGGCAGCAAGATGGAGGGCACAGGGTGCTGTCCTGGGTTTCTTCTTCATGCTTCTTCTTCCTCCTTCTCCATGGGTTTGGGTGGCATTTTGTAATTGGGCAGAAAAGTCCCCATTGTGGGCTCTGTGGGATCAGTTATTGGGATAAAAGGGAAAATAATCCAGGTGTCAGCTCTTAATTGGATAGTTTAGTCTTAAAGCCCTTGGAACAAGAGATTGTTGGCCATTTTGTGCCGCTAATGAAAAGCTGCCAAACTCACAGCAGTGAGACTGTTTTACTGATAAGAAATAATGAACACCTGAGTCTGAACATGAATTACCTCAAGTGCCTTCAATCCAGACCAGAGAAACCCACAATTGGTACCCCCACATGAACCAGTCAGCCAAGGGATCCCAGATCAGACAAAATAGCAGAGCACTGTTGAAGCCAACATGAAGCAATAGCTAAGCAAGAGGACAGTTATAGCTAAAGAATACATCTGGCAGGATGGGCCTTATGGACTCACTGCAAACACACAGCGCTGTCCCTGATGCTTCAGCAAAACACTTCTGACTCCTGCACCTTTAAGTCAGCAATATCTATTGTAAAGGACACAAAACCAGGTATCTTGAGTAGAAATTTAAACCTTTCAGATGGGAAAAAGGGCACTGATTAATAAGCTGGCATAAACAAGTGAACTTTTTATTTCATTAACTTTACAGATTGGCTTAAAGCCCCCAAAATTTTGCAAATAATGATTGCTCCTAGGGGACTATCTCTGTCTGGTTAGTTTATTTGTTTGCATGTACATTTGGTAACTAAGGTCAAAAGTTTTATAGCAGCAACTGTCTCTGAACTATTACTTGGCATTGATTTTTTAGCTGTGGCACTGAGACTTTTATGCAATATTGTTAATAATAGAAATGCACTTTGTTTTAGTTTTGACTAATTATAGATTTGCTTGATGCAGTATTTCATGTGCATGGGTAAAAGGTAATTGTTACAGCCTTATAAAATTTGAAGATTAAATTCTGCCTTTAATTACAAAGATATCACTGGTGATGCAGAGGATTCAGTGATGTCAGAATTCATTACAATTATGGTTTAGCCATGAGATTGGGCAAAATAGTGTCAAATCAGAGTGACTCAAATAGTGTCTCTACAACTTTAGAAATGACTGCTTGAGCCTGAGTTGAATAAGTACGACAGCAGCACAAATATAGTTATTTCCAATATTGTATTTCCAATATTGTATTTGTGCAATTCACACAAATATAGCTATTTCCAATATTGTATTTGTGCAATTCACACAAATATAGCTATTTCCAAGATGTAAAATTCAAATCACTAAATTTGATCAGTGCAAGCACTGACTAACCCAGCATCCACCCCTGTACTTACAAATTCAACTCTTATTCCACCCAGTCTCCAGACCCTTATAGGGTATTTGACACAACTTGCACAAAGGAATTCTCTCCATGTAAATTTTTAAGGAAATATCCAATAAGGAAATTTCAGCCTCCTTTGATTGTGTTCATAAATTGATATAATTACTTGGTATTATCTCTTGCTTTAGTTAAAGTATGCACACACAGGGCAAGCACTGTCTGTGACACCTGGGATCAGAGGTGATGACATTTATATAAGTGACCAATTCTTTACAAATACTGAATGGAAGCAGCAAAAGTGACAATTTGATGTTTTGTAGTAAATTTTCACCAATAACTAAGAAATAATATCTGCAGAAAGTGAAAGTATCATAACAGAAACACAGCTAAACTCTCTGTGCAAGGGATTTGCAGCTGGCATTGCAGACTTACTGATGTGCAGCTTTATTTAAAATATCCACTCAGAAGCTGAAAGAAAAATACTCTCTAACACTGAAGAAAACTGACATTTTCACCTTTAATATAAACTGCAAAAAGAGACAACACCACAAGCATCTCCAACAAGGGACCTCTTTGAGCATGATCAACATCATCACCATGGCTTTCCATTATCCTTGAACACTTGCAAAAATTATGATGTTCAGGTTCCATCTTGAACTCCCATTCATCAGAGTGTTCAAATTTGTCCTTTTCCATTTTTTTCAAACTGCATTTTGGCAGAGGAGTACTGGTGGGTGGGGAGCTTTTGGAAAGATTCATTTTTTTAAAGTTTGGTCTTTTCAAACTGTTCTAAATACAGCAGTGGGGAATATGCCCTGAGGAGCAATGCTGTTGCACGTCTCTCAGGGGAGGGGTATTGACAATTAAATATTGTCAGTTCCTTATTCAGTGCAAGAGGAAAACAAGCATTTGTGTTTCAGGCTAATTCATGGAAGGCCTCTGGCCCAGCAGTGCTGAGTTCAGGGTGATGCTGTGGGGCCAGGAGGAGGGAAGCTGTCCATCAAGGCTTCCCAAGGGTGGTCTGCAGCTCTCTTGCAACACACAGGCCTTTTGTAAGTGGCCTGAGCAGGATCTGGGGCTGTGCTCCTCAGACCCAGCTGGTTTTGAAGCTGTGGGGTCTCCTCCAGCAGCTCTGGGATGGGGTCAGTGTCTGGACACTGGGATCTGTCAGCCTTGGGGAGCCTGAGCCAGCCTGCCCCTCACGGCTGCCAGGCATTTTGGCAAATCTCACAGCTGGGATTTCAGGCTCCTGGCTACCTCCCCAAGCCTTCCTCTGACTCCACATGACAGCAAGAACCCTGTGCAGGAGCTGGCCCAAAGTGCAACATTTCCAGACTCAAGATGAACTCCAAGCAGAAGCAGCACAGAGCACAACTTATGGTGCTAGAGGGGGACAACAATCCCCAATCCAGCCAGGGGCAGAGGTGATGGACAGAGAGATGGAGGAGATGTGCTCCAGCAGGAACACCAGCAGAGAATCTGGAAGAGAAAAATACCATCAGTGGAGTCAGATAAGGAGTGAGAATGAAGAAAAGGGTTGAGGCAGCCTGACCACCAATTGACAATGCTAATCCCCTGGTAGAATTTTCCTGAAAGCCTCCCTGTCCTCACACAGCAGCACATTACCTGCCTCCTTTGGCACAGAACCCCAGCCACCCCAAACAGTCTGCCAGAAGGAGAGTGCTCTGGAACAATGACCTTCCCTTCACTTTTGGGTGTCAACTCACTTACAAATCAAGTTTCTTCTTTTTTTTCTCTTTTTATGTCTGCCTGCACCAAAAATTCCCAGAAGGAGTCCACAGATAATGACAAAAGCAGTGAAGGTTTGCCAGGGGACTGCCACAGGACAGGAGCTCTGCTGTGAGAAGCTCAATGCAGTTATGGGCTGTGAGATCTCAGGAGGAACAATGGCCTTGGTTACTCTCACCTGATGGAAATCTCAAGGCCAGCTGGAAAGAAGGGCCTTTGGATCAGGCTTTATTTCTCAGTTTCCACTCCTGATTGCTTGCAAAACCCCAATGCTCATTCAGCCCATGCCTAGAAAGATGTCAGAGATTGAGAGTTAATAACAAAACAGGGCTTGACATTCAGGACAGAAATTTTGAAAAACTTAATTTTCAATTAATTTAAAGAATAATGCATAAAGGGATATTTCTGCAAATTTGTGCTGATTTGGGCTGGGTTATGGGGGACTTCTAATGCATATATTCTATAAGATACCTTTTTTATATGGGTATCCATCTAAAAAGGATTCAAAAGATGCACAAATTGAAATGTTGGAAGGTCATTTCAGCCCTGAGAAAAAGCAACCATCTTCACACCGGCCAGTGTGTCACTGGATTCAGCAGATTTGCTCATATGCATTTGTAGGACTGATTTATTTGAGTACCCTTTCATAGGACATTACATTTATCATCTATGCAGCAAATATGATACAATGGATGCAGTCCCCTAAGAAGAATATGTAACAGACATGAAGCTGTATCTCTATTTCCTCCTGTACTTCCTAGAAATGAATGCAATTACAAAGCAGTTTGGTGAGACACTGCTGATAACTCCTTTATATAAAGAGAAGTTACTGGCAGGACCTTATCACCTCCATCAGAAGAGTTCCTGGAAACAGGACAGTCCATGGCCAGAGATAACACAGCCTGAAATCTTCTGCACCTGCTGGGCTGCACCTTCTGCATCTGCCCTCTCACTCACTGTGAGTTGTGGTGAGGGGAAACAGTAATTTCTGTCCTGTACAGACCAACACACTCATTTCACACAGCAGCAGAGGTAGTGGTGATGGTTTCAGCCTGCTCAAACAGCATGAAGCCCTTCAAGAACTTGCCTTGGAGCCACGTGCTTTTCAGTGAAATCATAGAAACCCTGCAAGGAGAGGGCAACCTGTCTGTCTCTGGATGTGAATTCCTAACATGCAAAAAATCCAGTTTATACCTGTTGCTCTGAGGACAAATGTTTGGGACCAGGACCTAATTAGTGATAATCACTCCTAATTCAAATTACAACAACCTTGTACTGTTTTATGTTCTTATTGGGAACCAGCACTAGGCATGTTTTATTGACAGCACCCAAAGAGGAGCTCTCTGGTTTAGTCCTGAGAGAAATATGTCTTTTATGCTCCTCTCTCCTTCCCTATTTCAAGCACACAAATGGCATAAGTCTTTCTCAGCAGCTGCTTCATCACCAAATTTTAGCTGAAGAAATCAGTTCTTTTAGAATATCACTGTCCAGGATGGCAGCTGCCACACACCAAGGGCCATAATGGAGATGAAGACGTGGCTCACACTCAGTTGCCTTTGGCCACCCTGCTTTACTTGAACTGCAATGAACTCAATGCCTTGAGGCACTTGCAGACCAAGCCCTGTGATATGAGGCCTGCTGTAAGAGCAGCTTTCAACCAAAAGTTAGGTGGTAAACAGGAGACATGAACCAAGTAGATAGTTTTGTATTTTAGTATTTGTATTGCTGCTTACTAGGCACTGTCAGTGCCCAACTTGGTGCTCAGAACAGGGCTGATTTAAAAATGAATTTTAGGAATGTAGGGAAATTGTGCCATGAACAGAAACACAGTTAAACTCACTCTTTAAATCTGGACACAAATAAATCAATCCCTGAATTTTACATCTGTTCAGCTCCAATGGCTGCCACTCTGCTGTTTTAATTGAGTGGAAAGTCAGGGCACTCCTTCTGTTCTAACATTTATTTTCTGCATCCTTGCTTTATTTTTAACAGCTTACAACAGAAAAAACATGTTATCTCATGACTGTCTAAAGCAAATAGCACATTGTGGTTTTGGGCTTGGACACTTGAACATGAAACTTCCCAGCAGCAAGTACTGTTCTCTCTGTAGGGCACTTCTGGTAAATCACCTCTCCTAGTGAGAAGTAAGGAAAACTGTCACCTAGTGAGAAAAAGAGCTGGTTCTTAGAGCCCTCTCAGCTGAGAAAACATGGAAAAATCACTTCAGATTGCAATTATTAAACAAGAGAGAATGCTACACAGAAAGCAGCAGCTCTTATTGATTAACACTAACACTGGGATTTGGATAACTGGGATGCAGCCTGACCTTCCAGAGGCCACTGTGCCTCCCCAGCCAAGTCACCTCACTTTGATTTCCCAGTCTGTGAAAATGAGGGTGCTGGGGTTTATTTTTAGCATTTCAGCAACTGACATTCTGTACCTCGAATTCTTTAAATGGTAACATCACTTCCACTACTATGAAAAGTTGACTAAAACAACATTTCAAAATCTTTCTCTGTGTATTGTACTTACTGTTCACAAGTCTGGCTGTGGTTTGACTTTTGGCATCTGAAATTTGGTCTACTGTGGTTGTTTGACTTCAGTCAGAAATTGCTAATGAGCACAGATCTTCTGTATATTTGAATGGGTTGCATAATCAGTGCAAACCACCAGGGTAGCTTTAAACACTGCTCTATAACTTGTGCAGGTCCTGTTTATTGTGGCTACTCCTTTGAGTAGAATATTGTTAAGAGCCTGTAAAAGTTAACAAGTGCCTTTTTCAGGTGCAGCATTCATTCAGAGCTCTTAAGAAAAAATTCTGAATCTGGATTGATGAAGAATATGCATGTAAGATGTCAAAAATAGAATAAAACTTATAAGAAAAACTGTACTTTACATCCTTGGGGAAGACAACTTACAGCCACCCTCAGGCCTTGGGTTAGTTGTTCATTGTTGCCAGTTCAGTCAGAAGCTGGCAGGTCCAATTTTGTTACCAAAAACGACCAGAACCTGGCAAATTATTTTGGTGACAAAATTATCTTCTGCAAGACTTGTCCTGCCAATAGCTTGGGTTCTCTTAACAATATTTGATCCAAATTACATTAACATTAGAAACTCACCAAATAAAGCTGGTTTCTCTCTTCTTCATGTTAGAAACTCACCAAATAAAGCTGGTTTCTCTCTTCTTCATGTTAGAAACTCACCAAAGAGAGCTGGTTTGTCTCTTCTCACTTTTGCTGTGTTTGCTCAGTCTGCAGTCAGGGAGCTGCAGAACAGAGACCAAGGGGCTCGAGGGCAGCTGAGAGAGCAGGCAAACACTGCAGGGAGAGAGGACAGGAGGGGAGGAACACATCATAGCACACAGACACAGAGGAAAATGGCCAGGACTGAATTTAACTCACTCTAGTGAAGTTAGCCCAGAAACACCAGGCACTGAGAGCCATCCCAGCACTACCCTGCCCACACTTGAACAGGGAAATGTCCATGGGTGTTCAACAGCCACAACACTGAGACAGCCTCCATAGGCTTGTACCCTCACTGTGCATGGGAAGAATGATTAATATAATGCTGACAGCTGATGAAGATGTTATAAAACCACTTTGCAGTGGTAATAAGGAATCTTTATACTGCTGATGTAAATAATTAATTATTCATGAGGTCTCCTAAAGAAAAGCCAAAGGGTTAATTCACATGGGTTTGATCCCAAATTTTTGGCTTTAAAAATCTGGTCCTCCAGTAAAAGAACCAGAGGATCCATGCTATTAGCAATACTGTAGTGCTGTGAGGAGGTAAGCAGGAGAACAACCTCATCCTGTACAACTGAATGATGCTGGGAAATCAAACAGACTGCAAAGATGTTATGGACTTTCCCTCAAAGGACCATTGTGCTAATTCAGCTGAATTCACTGGAACTCAAGCCAAACTTCAGTCATTTTCCATCACCACCTGTCCTCTTCTCCCACTTGGACCTTTCACATGTGTCCCAAAGGCAGGTTGCTCTTCAGTATCAGAGGTCTAAGATAAACACCTGCTACCTGGTTCTCACTAGAACAGGACCAACCTGTCCTGGGGAAAAGCATTCCACATATGGGGGCCACTTCAGCTCTAAAATCACACCAGTGAGGAGGCTTCAGTCACTGCAAACATCCTTCCTAACCATTATTTCCAACCATGGAACTGAGCAGCTTTCTTGCTGCCCAAGCTGTGGTGCCAGCTTATCTTTCAGCACTATTTCCTACTCTACCCTTCATCACTGCATCTAGACTCATGATTTTTCCCTTCCATAATTGATGTAATCCTACCAATGTCTAAGATGCTGATTTCAAATGTAATATCAGAGCTGTAGCAACAAATTTGCAGTAAAATGTGAAAATTAAGGAACTGCAAAGAGTTCCTTGAAAGTGTTGTGTGAAAAAGTGCACCATGCTCTTAATTATTTCCATTATTTGCATACTTCTGTTACTGAAATCAGAACAAAGTCTTCCATTAGAATCTGTTCAACTAAAGGACTCCTATGATTTCTGAAGTGATCATGGATTGCCTCTAAGCCACAGACACTCACAGGAGTCCTTGTGTCCAAGAGAAGACAAGACAAAAAAGGAGAACTGAAAATGGCTGACTGTAAGGATGGCTGTGCACTGCACTTCCTTATTCACACCAAAATAAACCAGAAAACATCATTAGCCATTTGCAAATGTAAATGGGACTGAGAGCAGCAGCAGGCATGCACACAAGTGCCTGCACTTCATTCATGCCCTCCAGTGCCCTCCCAGCCCTGCCAAGGATTGCTGCACAACCCCAGCCCAGCCCTGCCTGCACAGCCTCCCTGAGCTTCCCATCCTCCTGCTGGTGTTCAGTCACTGTCTCTGCCATATCTCCTCTTCCAAGCCCAGCTAAAATGAAAGCTAATAGCACAACAGGTGATAAATCCAGGCCAGTATTTCCTGGTGATGTGGTGTGGCTCCAGTGTTGGTGCTCAGCCTTAGCCCCTGACCTGAGCCTGCTTTTGGGCACAGGTGAGCTTGCTCATTGCAAGGAGAGCAAACAGAAGAGGAGTCATTCCAGCTTTTCTCCACTTCCAAGGACCCAGGAGCTCACTGGGTCTCAGCAATGGCTTGCTCAGAGCCACCTCACAGGTCTAAAATTCTAAATCCAAAAATAAAATATAAGAACAGCGCTGATTAAGCAATACATAAATGAAACTGGTTTTAAAGACAGATGAGTGAATGAGAGAAACAGTAATACATAAATGAAACTGGTTTTAAAGACAGATGAGTGAATGAGAGACACAGTGAACTCAGAAATTACCAAGTTTTCACAGAGGAAGTCCCACAGAAACTGCACTGGAGGGGGAATGCACTGGTACCCCCTGCCTTCAAGAGGTAGAACAGCACTTGTTTTAGGGGAGCAGGAATTAGAAGGGTGATGTGCACTGCTCCCAGCTTTCACAAAGAGATCACTGTGGTCCCTAAAGCAAAAACTACAGAATTCAGTAGTTCTGTGAATTCTGTGTAAACCCTGCATATTTGTGCATTTTTTCCTGTAGGGTAAAACCTACTGACTTCATTGGAACTGCTGCACAATGAGTGAGGGTAGATCTAAACACAGAGAAGAAAAATCCTGTGTGCAGAATTTTAGTACCTGCATTTTCAATACAGATCTATGTTCTCACTCTTTTGATTGCCAATGAATATGGCAAGAAGGAGCTTGAAAGAGCATGGGTTTGCTTTTTCCTTCCACTTAGCTGAAGTTCCCTTCTCAAATTGCAGAATTTGAGCAATTAATATCACCAGCCAAAGCCTCTGTGGGAGGGAAGGGTCAACATGAAATATCTAATTTCCTGAAAAACAATGTTTTCCCTTTATAAAATTCTGGAAGAAAAGTCCTGGGGAAAAAATCTAGGCCATGCCACAAATCCTGCAGAAGAAGAATGGCCCAAAGATAAATTTGCCTTCTTCCCAAGACATACCCCTGAGCAGGAGTTCTTACACATGAACTGAGCTGTCAGACAGCACCACCATCAACAGAGCCAGCAGCACAGTGGAACTTTACTACATCTCCCAGTCCTGCTCTGCAGCTGAAGGTTTTTTCATGATCTTTTGCATTCATAGGAGAGAGCAACAGGCAGCTAAAAATAACACAGAGGAACAGAATAGAATAAAATATAAAAATTCTGAGGAACAGAATAGAATAAAATATAAAACAGTAATAATAAAGGTTTCAAGCTGTGGGAAAATCCAAATTGAATTATTTGTGTCTTCCTGAGAAGGAAAAAGGAACTTAAAATCCACCTGTTAAAGACACTTAGGGCCACAGGGGCTTTCTCTTCCTGACCTTACTTAACCTCAACTTTTTCATTATCTTGCTCAACTCTGAAATCATCTATTGTAATAAGGGGCAAAACAAACTCCTCTTCAGAGCTAAAGTCATGCAGAGGAAAATTATAGTTTCATTCCTTTGGAGAAACACGAACAGATTGTTATCTTGACACTGATTATGAGCAGCACCACGAGCACCAAGGACAGGACTGAGCATTTCCTCTACAACCCCACTGGAAGCCACACAGTCATCATCTACACATCCAAAGGAGGCTTAAAAAAGGGGAAAATGAGCATGGCCAGAGCAAGGGCTGGAGCACAGAACCATCTTATAGCTGGAAACAAAAAGCATCAACCCCAAAACCACTCACAAAGACGCACTGGTCTTATTATGGCTTCAAAGCTGATTCAGTGAGTGCATTTAAAGTTACTTAAAATTCACCCAACATAATTTCCTGTGGCAACCAAGTAGATGCAGGTTCACTGATTTGGGCTGTTTTGTGTGAAGGGTATCTAGGCTGTGTTACTGTGATGTTTTTTGAAAAATCCCTTGGCCAGGATTTCTTCTCCTGGGAAGATAAGAAGCCTCAGCTTCTCCACGTTTTTCTTCTCTAGAATGTAGTCTAGAGATTGTTTATCTAAACATGTGAATTGCTTTTAATTAATAGCCAATCACCATCAGCTGTGTTGGACTCTGAGGAGTCAGACATGAGCTTTCATTAGCATTCTTTTTCTAACCTTTTGATGCATCTTTTTTCTCTCTTTAGTATAGTTTTAGTATAATATGATATGATATGATATTATGTAATGTAATGTAATGTAATATAATATAATATAATATAATATAGTATAATATGATATACTATGATATAATATGATATAATACGATATAATATAATGTAATGTAATGTAATGTAATATAATATAGTATAATATAGTATAATATCAACCTTCTGAGAAACACAGAGTCAAATTCTCATCTCTCATCTCATGCTCACAACACCACAAGGCTGGGAAAGAGGAAAGAGAAGGTGTTATATCCATGCAGCAAATAGGACTTTTGAGTCTGACTTGGATGAGGCTGTCATGCTCTCAGAGAGGTTTGTTTCCCTTCTCTGCCTGCTTCCTCTGACTCCCCTACAGCATCTCTGTGCACAGCTCAGGGTGGCCAAAGGGGCATTCTTATTTGGATATTATTATTTGGATAAGATGGGGGTTCTTGTCCCACACAGCCAGGTGCAGATACAACATCTCCTCTGGAGCAGCTGGGGATAGGAAATGTACAGAATACTCTGCATTAGCCTCAGATTCTAACCCTTCATTCAACTTTCTTAAACTGTCTGGAAAGAGCCTTGAGGGTGCACTGCATCTGGACAGTGCCAACAGCAGGAGATGGGGCCTGGCAGAGGATGTGGGGACGATGGGGCTGCTGGAGATGTGACACAAATTGCAGGACAGGGGCAGGGGGGTCCTACCTGTGCTTGCCATGTCCTGGCTGTGCAGGATGAGGGCTCTGCATGGTGGGTGCTGTGTGCCCCAAGCCCTCAGTGGAGCCTGTGAGGCCATGAACTCCTCAGCTGCCCAGGGCTCTGAGCAGCATCAGAGCAGAGGGCAAGAGGGGTCACACCTGAGAGATGTGAAATCTTGGGCCTGTAGCAGGAGGGGGGTGTGCTCTTGGGCTTTGCAAGGACAGCAGACCAGATTTAGTTTGCCACCAGCCACCAGCTGTGTGGTTTAATCTGGAGCTTTAAGACAGATCAGTGTCCCCCTGGCAGAGCTGGATAACCTGGGCTCAAGCTGAACACTGCTGCCCAAGGCACAGCAGCAATGTGCTTAAGGCAGCTCTGTGTGTCAGGAAATAGTGAGATCCCAACTTTTTCTCTGTTTGTCCTCCTTTTCCCCTTTGCCCCCAGAAACTGAGCCAGTTTTGGTACATTAGATTTATCAAGATAGCAGCCAGCAGTGTTGTCCCCAGCCATGTCTGCTGCCAAGGGGAATTTGCTTCTAAAAGCAGCCCAAAGCCCTCTGGGGGTTGCTCAGAGCATGCAGAGCCTCTGCAGCATCTCCAAACCACGGAGCAGGTGGGTCAAGCTCCTGCTCTGCTCCCCTCACACCCCTGCCAGACCCAGCTGTCCCCATTAGCAAAGCAGCAACACTGGGCAGAGCTAAACCTGCTTGTCAAAAGAAATTAAAATTACCCCTCTCCACAGTACAGAAAGCAGGCAGTAGTGAGCCCTGCTTTGTCAAGAAAAGAGCTGAAATCAATGTAAACTCATAAAAAGCAGCCAAAGCTGGCCTGTACCACACTTCTCTAGGAGCTCTGGCCTCCTCTAAAGGGCATGTGTAAAAGGCAGAGCTGAGTGAATCACCACTGTCAGGGCTTTGGGAACCTATCCCTTTTATTCCACACCTCCTTGCAAATCTCCTCTGAAGGATTAAGCTCTTTCCCAACCATTGGAAAATCCAGTTCCAGATGCCTGACCTACATGCACAGGCCCAGTCAATAGGGAGTGGGGGGGACATCACATTTATTTCTCAATTGATTGAAAGACCAAATGAAACTTTGAATCAGGCAAATCCCTTTGTTTCCTCACACTCCACTCCCTTTGCTTTGGGGAGCTCCAACATGTTGGGAGGGGAGATGACATTTGGCAACAGCAAAGAGGAGCGTGCAGGAGAAGAAATGGGGAAGTCCACCCCCCAAAAAATTGCTGTAAAATCTGACACTGAGAGATAGGCTGGTGGAACTGGGAGGAAGTGGAAAATCCTCATGCCAGGAAGGCTCTATTTGCCAGTGAAGGAGCAGAAAAGGGGGTTCCTGCTGGCAGATGTCTCCTGCACACTGGTAATTCTGTGTTATCTCTTCCTGCTGAGTGCCCCATGGGAGGATGATTTAGCCAGCCCATGGCCTCTCCACTTTCATGGAGATTTTTGGAGACTTTCACTTTTTCACTCTCACTGCCCCCTTGGAAGAGCTCACTCATTTTCAGCCTGGGTATTTTACCCTGGCAGAGTTGGTGAGGGTTCCTGCAGCCCCTGCAAGGCCACAGGAAGGGCACAGAGGGGTGGCCCATGGTTTGAGAGGCCACAATGGCCACTGGTCATGGTTAGAACAGCCCCAAGGCAGGGCAATCTCTGCTCTAATATTGCTCTAATCACTGCTGGGGCCAGCTTGTATCCTGGCCTCAGAGCAGAGAGCTACAATTAATTGGCTGCAGCTCCCTGTA
This sequence comes from Agelaius phoeniceus, assembly GCF_051311805.1. Taxonomy (NCBI): domain Eukaryota; kingdom Metazoa; phylum Chordata; class Aves; order Passeriformes; family Icteridae; genus Agelaius; species Agelaius phoeniceus. The sequence goes on from NC_135276.1 coordinate 4,074,038, forward strand.
GGACCCAGGCCCAGCTCAGATCCTTTGCAGTTTGACTTGAGGCTAACACTTATCTCAGTCTAAAGCTGCTGTAATTAGGGTTTTTTGCCAGTGCAAATCAGGACCATTAGTGGTGCATGTTAAATAGAAAAGATATGAGGATGAAAGCATGTGAATTTCTCTGTTCTGACCACTGGTCTGGCAAATTTTGGTTGCCTGTTTACTTTGCTATGGTATGAAGGCCCTGCCTCAGTGAGGAACCTATAGAACTGGGGCCACACATAAATCAAACCCATGCAATGCAGAAAAAGTACAGTGCATTTCTTCCATAAAGGTAACAGTAAATAATCTACTAAGTTAATGGTTCACTGATGCAACTCAGCTCAAGAGGTGGAAAAAACCAGGAAGGTTTTATCTATGACCCTTGGCTTGGGCCTGAGATAACAGCTTTAACTGAAGGGCAAAGGTTAACTGTAAAATGTTAGCTGCATTACTATAGCTTACAAGTCACATTCTGGTGAGTTTTTTGGTCAAAATGAAGACAATTTCTTTAGTTATGGCAACACAGCCTTAAAAGGTGATTGCAGAGCAGTATTTGTCAGAGTTTCTCCAGAGTATCATGCAAGAAGAAGGCAGGAGTAGGTAGAAAGAGAAGCTTTGGGGAAGGGGGAAAACTTCACATTTGCTTAAAAAGTATAAAGAGAATCAATAGTCAGGAGAATTCTCATTGATGGAAGTAGCATCCCTTTAGACAGAGCTAGGCATGGTAAAATTCATGTTTTAAATGAGTTCTCATTGATGGAAGTAGCATCCCTTTAGGCAGAGCTAAACCTGGTAAAATTCATGTTTTGAAAGGTGTGCCAAGGCACAGCTTCCATATGGGCTTGGTATCATCCTACCAGGCAGAGCATAAGCAAAGAAGCAAGGAAAAATTAGGCAAATACTGGGAACTCTTCAAACAAATGTCGCTCTAGGTAGCACAAAAATGTAAACTGGCCTCAGTCCAGTGCCAGCCATCCAAAATGCAGCCAGGGGAAAATACAGACATTTCCCAGCTGGAAATCTAACCCAGCATAAGTGTGGAGGGAGCTGCCATGGCTGTGTGTGCCTGACAGCTGCTGATACCTTGGTGCATGCTGAGGGGATGGAAACTGCCCCTCCTGGCTGCCACACTCTGCAGGACCCTGCTCTTCACTGCTGTTAGAATTACCAGTGATGAACCAGTCAGCCTGCACAGAAATAGTGTGAAAATAAATTGGCAGTGAGGGCAGCATGGGAGACCAACAAGCACCAAAAAAAGAAAAAAAAAAAATTAAAGCAGTCAGTCTCCACTGAAAGGAATTTTCCTGTGGTTTTTCTGGCATTGTCTTTTGGAAAACACTGGGAGTTTACTACCCTTTCAGCTTCTGGAGTTCTCACAAAACCTCTAAACCAGGTCTTTATTTATAATAGGAATTTTGAAACTATTTTTTGCATTCTTTTAGACTCATTCAATTCTTGACCCCAATTTTATTGAATAATGTGGTTACGACTAACATAAATATAGTTCTATTATAAATCAGGACATGCTTGCCCAGAGACAGCCCTTTTTCTCTTCCCCTGTTCATGTCCTGCAGCTGTCCAAATGGATCCCCCTGCTCCTGGAACCTGCAGCACAGGGTCCCTGCCCAGCTGCTGGGGGCAGCGGGGATGGGCTGCAGGCACCTCTCCCTCTGTGTGCTCCAGGGTACACAGGGATGCTTAGGATGAAGATCATGTTCCTGTGAGGGGTATTCACTGTCCCTGTCAGGGATGGGGCTGTCTGTGTCACTTTGATAAAGATTCAGCAGCTGGCTGGCTGAGTCCTTGAGGCACAGCTCAGTCTTGGCTTAACTGGAGCCAACATCTAATTGCATCTCTGTGCAGTGAATAAATGAATCCAGGAATGCAACTATAGCTGAGTATTCCAGGCTTTCCACAGAGGGAAGATTGTTAAAAAGACAGAAATTGTCATCAGATATCAGTGATACCACATTTGATTAGCATAGGAAATCAAATCTTTACTGATATTATCTGCTGGTGAATGCTGATCTTAACTGTCATGCTGCTCTGGCACATTAGGTGTCAACACCAGGACAGCTAGGGGAATTAGGAGCTCAACAAAGCCCTTTCATAATTCTGTCCTCCCCACCAAACAAAAGACTTGTCAGAAAGATTTTGCAATGAATTACACAAATAGCAAGGGCAGCAAACTGATGGAGAAAAATAGGACTCAACCACCTTTACAGAACTGATTTCTCACCATGTTCCTTGTAATTATTTTTTCATCCTTTACCTCCTACTACCAGTTTATCAAAATACCCCAAAGTTGTTCCAGAACAAGAGGATCAGCTCAGCTCCTGACATTTTCAGACTACCCTGGAATCCAAAAGAACCAAACTGCTCCCAAGAAAACCCAGCTCCCAGTTTACTGGATGTCACCAAAGGTAATTTTGGTAAAGTAAAGAAACACCAGGATCCAACATCCACCTGCACTCAACAGTTCAGGAGTTGCTTCTTCAAATCTGTTCCATCTGCTCCTGCTCAGGTCAGCAGCACAGCACAATGTCCTGAGAAGAGAATCTTGGACATCTCATGTAAGAACTTTAAAAACACAAATGAATTTTCAAATGATACTGAAACACCACCAAGTGTCTGAACTGTCATTAGCAAATATCAATCAGGTTAGGAAGAGAGCTTAGCCTTCTGCCTACCATGAGATCTAGAACTCAAATTTCACTATTTGTACCAATTTCTCACATGTCTACACACTTTTTGCCACTAGCTGAGATATATAATAGCAGAGTAAGTTCCTGGTGAACCTATTCAATTATAAGTCACATCAGGACTGAATTTAAAGTTGTATCGTGTTAATTTTAATACGATCAGGAAATTCTCTGTTTGATTCAACAAAACTTAGTCTAACAACATGTTTGACAGAACTCACTGCCTGGGGACAAAAAAGACCCTAATTGTCAAAGTCCCAGCTGCTTTTGGTCTGAATTGCCCTGCTAGTGTGGCTGATCTGGGCACAGGTAAGCTCTGGATCTGTGCAGCAGAGTCACAGGAGCTGCCTCCATCTCCCCTACACTGTGCCAGCAAATCAGGACCCTCAGAGCTCCCTGCACAGGGGTCTCCTACAGAACATGGCCAGCTTCTTATTGCCTTCAGCCCCCCTTCAATAACAGCTCAGAGGCCACAATTCACCCAGAAGGACAGGGGGGAAGGGAAACAAGTTGATTTCCCTTCTGTGACTGAGGGACATTCCTATTACCCCACTGACAGTGGAGGAAGGACTTTCTCAGCATTTTCGGGAGCCACTGTTCAAATTTGCACTGAATCATTACAGAGTGACTGAGCCAGAAAGAGAGTATTTCTCAGATTAAAGCTAAAAATGCTAAAAAGGTGAGGTGACCTACAGAATATATCAACTCCTGTCTCAGCTGCACCCACAGCTTTAGGACTTTAGCTAAGGATCAATAATTAAGAAGTGCACTACCAAAAAATGTCCACTTACCCTGGTCTATGCCTGTGTGGTAATTATGGCTCCTCTGTGCATATTCCCTGCTCATTGGTGTTGAATTTAGAGATTATTTAATCAGCTGCAGGTTCTGATTCACTGACAGAAGAGGGGCTATTCCATGAATAGCACCACTGAGACCAACTGGACTTTCAGTTACACTGCCAGACTCTATTCCTTTTTCTCATCAAAAGGTTAACTGGGAGTAAAATACTAGATGATTATTTTTATCCACTTAGGGTTTGTTTCAAAATACCTCCATGCTTCCAGAACACTGAGTTTAGAAAGCTCACCCATTAGCTTGCAGAACATTGGCATGAAGTGAAAGTTTGCAGCTCCACGTGATGCCGGAAACGCTGCAATGCAGGCTGAATGCTGTATCATAGTTTGGCAATGGGATTCACATTCTAAAACAGAACTGACAGAAACTAAGTTCTCCTACAACATGCCAAAGAATTAGGAGAATTTCTATGAAGTTTTCAGACAGCTGCTTGCCAGCCTTTGGTTATTATCCTGGGCTGGAACAGCAGGGGAAAGGCTGGAGAGAGAAAGCCATCCTTGGACACTTTGTAGTAAGTCACGCTGGTGAAGATCTTATCATAGTGTGAAATCCACCTCGTGGTGCCCGGGGAAGCCTCACTCATTCTCAGTGCCAGGATCCAGTTTCACACTTTGTGCTGAAGGGTTACCTGCACTAACACTGAGCCAACAGTGACCCTGAGATTAGTTCTGTTGGTTTGAGCATGGTGTTAATAATGCCAGGATTTGTGGGTTCCATCCCTGCCCGGCTCATTCGCTCAAGAGCTGGACTCGATGATCCTTGTGGGATCAGAAAGTTCTGTGATTCAGTGAAAAAACCCAAACCAGCATCATGTTTGGTTTCAAGGTGCACTGAGTGAGGGCTGCTGCTGCAAGGGGTGGGTCTGATCATGTCACCTCTTCCCTTGTGCAAGCCCTAATCCCTGTGAGACTGCACAGAGTGATGTGGGAGCCCACTCCCATAAAACCAGCCCAAGGTGTCAGCTGCCCTGTGCCCTGCACACGCCCCAGCAGCACAGGTGCTGAGCACAGCTGGGGCAGCAGAGCCAGCTGGACACCTCTGTCAGGAGGAGCACACCTGGCTGAGCTCAGGCAGGGATGGTGCTGCAGGCTGAGAATCTCTGCTGTCACCCCAGGCAACCCCAGGCAGTGCTGAGCTGATACCCATGGCACTCATATCTGATGTACAAGGGTTCAAATGGAAAATTAGGTTGCTCTGATATGCCATTGTGAAATTCTCTCCAATGTTTCATAAACAAACATTTGCATCTTGGACACCTTTTAACATTTCTTCAGACACCCATGTTGAGCAAAGTGGATACATATGTTTTCTTTGTACGGTTTCCAAACACAGTTGCCTCAACTCTCATTTCAGTGTCACTGGGAACATAAGCTAGGTAAAAGACCTTAAGACAGGGCCCTTTGGGCAAAAGAATATTGCAAATTATTCATCCAAAAGATCTCCTATAATGCAATTTAATGTTTTGCAACGGCAGGCATTTCACATGTATCAATACTCCTGTACTGATGGTACAAGCCCATCACTCATGCACAAACCCATCCAAACAGGAGCTGGCAAAGGACCTCAGTTGCCCCCAGATCCTGTCATGCAAGCATCATTGGGACCACCAGACTTTTTGACTCCAGCTCTGTGCAGGACTGTGGTGCCCTTTCAGAGTTTCTGTGGTGCCCTTTGCTAGAAACACATGGGACCCTGTACAGTTCATATGTCAAGGGCCACAGAATTGTCTCATTCCCAATTTTTATATTTAGTTACTCATTTTGTAACCCATGGATTCTGTGAGGAGGGACCAGAGAAAGATTTGTGTGATTCTAGGTCATTGCTATCCATATATATATATATAGTGATTTAGGTTACCAGAGGAATATGCATTGGGTACTTAGCTCAAGTAATGGCAAACTGGTGCATAAATCCATGGTGGAAAATAATGAGGAGGTTGCTCAGGGCTTGGCAGCTGGAGCACAAACCTTGGATCAACTACAGAGGTGTAAATCCTACTGCAGTGACTTCAAGAGACTCACTTGGGAAAATTCACCCCCAAATTGTCTCTTGCAAGAGCAAATTAAACATGCAAGCAGAAACAGTACATTAGATTTTTTTTTTCCTACTTCCCTAGAATAATTCTATTGATATGGCACCAGATCCTCTTCTCTGGATGCAGAGAGTGATTCTGCCCCCCCATTTGAAGCTGGCAGTTAGCTCTGGCCTTACATCCACCTAACAGCAAGATTTGCTCTGCAGCCTTTGCTGAAATGTGACTGCCCTTCCTCCATACCCTTCCTTCTCCTGTGCTGATGCTGACCACAAGGAAAACCACAATGATAAAGCTATTTTCTCTTATTAGCCCATTTTTGTAAACAGTACTGAATGCATGAGCACAGCTCCTTGGTGTGAGTTAAGGAATGGAAATCTCCACTCTGAGTTGAAGGCTTCTTGAATAAATTTATGTTTCTTTAACTTGAAAGGGGAATGTTACCTAGGTAAAGTCTAGAAAAATCTTTGCAAAATGAAAGGGAATTTAGGGGGAAAATAACACAGAATCAGCTCCTAATTGTTCCTATAATTACACTGTTTTTATTTTTTTCTACATCAACAGAGCATTTTTTTTGTTTTCATTCTCCTTTTATTTACTTCATTGAGATACTAACACTCAGATACAATATTAAAATATATCAAAAGCATCTAGAAACTAGGCCTGACTCATTAGACTGAGTAAATCTAACATATTTTCCAAATTATACTGATATAGTCTAATTTTAAACCATTTTAATGTAATTTTAAAATGTTTCTTATTTGGACAGAAACAAAAGCAGCTAGCAATGACAGAAAGGAGAAAATTATTTTGAGAAATACACTGTGAATGGCAAGCAACTAAATATCTATTATAATGAAACCAAATGGATTTTAAATAACTCAGCTAAACTGTTTATGTATTTTTAAATAAAAATAATTAACCATCTTACAAAACCAACACCTTAAATTCAATGTACTTACAGAGGCTCTTGAGTAGAAAAGCTTTCTACTGCTCTGGCTTGGGGAAGCAGCATACACAAAAGAAATTCTTCCCTCTAAAACCACACACTAACAAATGTGTTTTCTTCACACATTGCTCTGCAAAAATTATTAGCTGTCCTAAATAGAGATTAAAAAAAATAGGAAAAAAAAAGAGAAAAGCAAGAACACAGCAATCCTTTACCTCTCACTGTCATATTTTGGACAGATTATCAGATGAGCTGTTCTTACTAAATGGAAAAATGGAGATGTTTTCAGAGATGCCTCTAATGGAAGCAATAAGAAGCAATCCTCATAAAATGGCTGGAGGTTTTGTCCTGAAAAAGGTACACTAAGAACAAATATATCTCTATTTGGCCTTTCCACAGAAAATTACAGTAACTGGGACAAACCAAAAAGATTGAAAAGCAAGGTATGTTCAATTGAGAATAAGAAAATTAATCTGGAAATCTGGAAACTGCTTAACCATGTCTCAAATGCAGGCAAATGTCCTGGCTAGGCTGCATCTCCCATCAAGTACCTGTGTCTCTCCTCTGTGCATGGATGAGGATTTGGTCACAGGAAATCCCCATTGCAGGGCACCAGATGTGAAATAGCCCAGCTGGGGACACTGTCCTCTTGCCACAGGTGTGCTCACATGAGCCTCCTCCTCAATTCCTGCTGCTAAAACACCCAGTCTTGATCAGGCATTTTAGAAGTTTTTTGGGTTTAGTAGGCACAAAAAGCACTTTTCAGGTACCTATAGAAGATAGCTGTGAAAAAAGAAAAAGCTTTTGTGAAAGAAAAGGTTTTTGTGGATATTAGTGCATCAATGCAGCTACAGCCAGAGGAAATCTCTGTGAAAGACAACTGGCACACACAAGGCAAACAAACCTTGAGCACCTAAACCCCTTTTGGCCCACAGCAGCAGGACTTGGGTGGTATGTGATGAAGAACTCTGTCCTGAGGTAAGACAGGACAGAATCTCAGCAGAGCCACCCTCTGGGGTGCCACCAGCAGCCCAGCACAGTGCCATGGCCATGCTTACTCACACCTTGGGGGGCAGGTGCAGCCTGGCCCTGCTTTGCAGAGCCACTGCTGTGTCCTGCACATGGGGCTGCTGGGTCACTGCAGAGAGAGAGAGACAGGTCTGCTGCAGGATGGACACTCACAGCACCCTTTACCCCACAGGAGAGACTCTGATCTGAATTGGGAATTAATCAGTAACAGATAGGCCATGTAGAAAACTGAGGTGAGAGATATTTCAGTTAAAATCAGCAGCAAAACTGGCAGTACCTCAGAGTGTGATCCCTAGTGATGCTGGGCTAGAACACCATCTTGCTAAAACCCACAGGCAGTAAGAGCAGTTATGTTGGGTAGCTGCCCATCAGGATCAGTGAGGACCCCAGTCCTACAAGGAGATCTGCAATGACTTGGCTGCCATTGAAGGCAGTAAAGAAACAGAAAGAGTCTCTTTGCAAGACCAGGGCTAGAGAGGTTACATGTACAGAGCACTCAGCTCTCCCTGTCTCCTTTCCACAAAAAGCTGTGATGGAGAAAGTTACCCAGCTCTGTAAAAGCTCCCTGGTGGAGGTTTCAGCAGTCAGTCTGCTGGATATTTGCAGGGAAGCCATAACCTCCTGCTGCCCATAATTCTTGTCTCTCTATTAATCTCTTAGCCCCTCCTCAGGAAGGTGAGTGCATCACTGCTGTGCACCCTGCTGCTGCTGGAGGGGCTGAACAGCCTCAGTGTGCCCAGAGTGCAGTAATCCCACAGGGCTAAGGTGGAACTGATGCCTTGTAAGGCTGACCTAGAGCAGAGACTAGACAGAGCTAAAGAATAAAGTAGGGATTTATTAAGAAGCCTCAATAGATCCACCTTGGGCAGCACAACCCAAAATGGTCCCAAAATGCACGAGCGCTCCCAGGGTCTCTCCCTTGGATCAGTTCTGCTCCATTTGCATCTTGCAGTTCATTGTCCCATTCCAGCTTTAGCCCCTGCAGTCCCATCCTTGTTTTTCTCTCTCCAGCCCACGGGGTTTGTGCTCCTGGGCTGAGATTTGGATCATTTGTCCTTGGTGCCCAGCTGGAGCAGGAATTGTTTTATCTCCCTGCTCTGTGCACAGAGCTCAGCATCCCCTGATGTGAACCCAGACCCACACACTAAAGCAGCACAGAATCTGAAAAATAGAAAAGCTCAAACCTGAGGCATCAGAAGCACAGTGTGAGGTGTCTCTCACCAGAGGCTCCCCAGGTTGGTTGCAGCTGACACGTGTCTGTCTGTCCTTTTCTCAGGGCTGCCAGCTGCAGCCACCACGAGGCTCAGTGCCAGCTCTGCCAGCAAGGACAGCACAGCTCTGCAGCACACTCACATCCTAAACACACATTGTGCACAGCCTCTGCCCCCAGCACCAGGCAGTTTCAGGTGCTCCCTCCAGTAGTGTAAATGATAAACAGCTTCTGGCACAAGCGTAGTCTCAATTTTAGCAGCACAAAACCAAACTTGTACCAGGAGATGGTTTTAGTTGTTCAAATTTGTGGTAATTCCAACATGTAACTCCAAAATTACTGTGGTGTGCACAATAAAAATTTAGGAAAAAACAAATCAAAGGGTTAAAGAGTCACAGAGTTACAATTGATGAGATACTGGCATTGTGTGGTGTGGGTTTTTTTCTTCTGGATTCTGCCAAAACCAACCTATAACCACAGCATTCAATTTTTCAAGTGTATGTGCCCGAGGCAAGGCAAATTTTTTGCACCTACACAGATGGGCTTTTTCCAGGCATGTATGTGGCTGTTGTGAGTGCTATTATCCTTCATTAAAAGTGATAGATCTTCAAGATAAAGAGGCACAAATTACCATTCCCCAGCTGAGGCTGATCTATTACGTAAGTAGTCACTCCATTTCTATAGCTCAGCTTTATAAACATAAATGTTCTTTCTCAGTGTCTCTCATCACATTATAATTTCTCTTTACCTGGAATCCCTTATAGTTTTTCAGAAACCAAAACAGTTTCTCTTACTAAATACTAGCCAAGTAGCAAAAAGACATGCATTAAACTGTGGAGTGTTAGTTCAACAAAATCCAACTTAGTTCCAAACCAGGAAGTTTTTCCTCAGAAAATACTCCAGGTGTAATTACACACTCATGCAAGTTTGTTTTTCAGTAAAGACAAAGCAGAATTTTCCTTCATAGAGAAAAAAGTCAGTAGTCACTTGTTGTGAGAAAGCTTGCCTGAAGTGATGATAGGTCAGCTGAATATACCAAAATGTAGGGACACATCAGAATGAACCACAATTATTTTTTTTAAAGAACAAACCATATTGTCAGGCATTAAACACCTAATCAGAATTTCACAGAAGTGGTAGTATTTGTTCAATGAGCTCACTTTTACTTTCTGTGTTCAGCTAAGCTCTCAATCAGCTCCTTCCTTGATTTGTTGGCTGGGCTGAAAGCTTCAAGCACAGCTACTTAAATGTGCAGCTTTTTTAAGTGTGCCCCAACATGCAGCAGAGAGTCTGAATCCCTGTGAATGGAACCAATGCAATGGCTGGAATGGCTGCCCAGGGAGGTGGTGGAGTCCCCATGCCTGGGTGTGTTTAACAAAGCCTGGATGTGGCACTGGGGGCCAGGGTTCAGTTGAGCTGTTGGGCCTGGGCTGGACTCCATGGTCTTGAAGGTCTCTTCCAACCCAGTGATTCTGTGAATTCTGTGAATGCAGTGAAAGATGACAAACAGGAAAACACAAGATACCATTTCTACAAATAATCTCAAGATACCATTAAGTATCTTAAGATTATTTGTAGAAAGAGTGCCCTAGATCTTCTGTATCTATGCACATGGTGGCAACCTCTGGTTGAAGGTTTGGCATTTGGTGGATGCTCATGTGGAGCAGACACACAGGTAACTGCTGCACACCCACCCTCAGGGCCCAAAGGACACTCAGTTCTGGCTCTGCCTCCAAATGTTCATGTCCAAATCCACGGCAAAGGCTGATTCTCAGAGCCCTGGCTGAGTTTGCCATGTAGGGAACTAGGACTGGCCTCAAAAGAGACACTCCATTTCCAGCAAAATAATTTCAGTGTTTGAAATTTGCCTTCAACACCATACAAAATAAAATTAAAACCTCTCAAATATGCTGGGAGACCAAGCCCTGAATCCTCAACTCCATAGTCAGCAGGTTCAAGTCCCTACTCTGAACCAGGAAAACACTCACTTGAATCTGGATCTCCCACATCTCAGATGAGTGTCCTAACCACTAAGCTTGGGTGGAGCTCTTCCTCTTGCTTTACCCCACCCTGGATCTGATGACACTTTTACAGGAACAGATATATTTGTATGAAGAGGGAAAAAAAAAAAAAAAGAAAGAAAAAGAAAATTAAAAAAAAAAAAAAAAAAACAATAAAACAAACAAACAAAACCAGAAGAAGCCCAAAATTCAGGAACAAGTATCATATGGAAAAATCACTTCTGGATATTTAGAATCTGACAGAACCTGGGTTTATTCACTCGCTTTGAAAATGGGTAAAGGCATGATGCTTATCCACTTTGAAGAACCCCATTGGCAAATACAAGACAGCCCTGTTCTGGACTAGGGTAGAAGTATTTGTCAAGTGAAAGAGGAAAAACTATCCATTACAAATTTAAAGTGCTCTCAGGACTTAATGAGTAGCAGCCAATGCAGGAGGACAAAGAGATGATGCCAAAGGCTTCTACAGAACACAGATCCTCTCAGCACAGTTCCAATCATGGCAAAGACACTGTGGGACCAAGAAGATGTGTGTGGAGGCTGCCTTGCCCATGCCTGGGTCACAGAGAGCAGGAGGAAGGGTAAACTGCACCTCAGCCAGCCCTCTGAGGGTGCAGTACCAACTGGGCACTGGAGGCTGGGCTGGGAGCTTTCCAGATGAGGATGCCAAGTTGGTGAGAATTGCAGCTGGTGACTTAACCCAAGCCCTCATGCCCAAGGCAACAGGTAAATCCTGTTATGTTCAGGGCAGAGGTTGAGCCTGCTGAGTACAGTCCCACTCCTATTTTTGTACCAGGAAAGCTCAGTGAGAATACTGCAGTGAAAACAGCATCAGCTCCAACAAAGCTGCTTGCTTCTCTCTTCAGCAAGTGTGAAATGTGACTGAGTTATACCAGTGCTGGGGGGAAAGGAATTACTGACCTGTCTGAAAAACTGCCACAGATTTCAGTGGGAACTGCCCCAGCCTTCCCTCAGTGAAGTTCCCACTGAAAGCCTTGCTGAGGGCTCAGTGACACAGCTGCTCTGTCACCCTACTCTGCTCATTATTTCCTTTTCCTGATGGATCTCTTATCTGTTCCACAGATTTTTTTTTTTCCTCTATTATGCTCCACTAAATTTGAATGTTACATTTAAAATTTTTAAGTGCTGCTGAACTCTGAAGGCAAAACTGTTAGAGAATAGTGAATTATTGTGAATATATAATAGTGAATTATTTAGTGAATATCACCTCTAAATCTCTACCTGAGTGCTGATAACCAGCTCAGAACCAACCAAGCTGATGTGGGTTTCCCATGCACATCACTACACACTGAGGTCCCAAAGGCTCTGCTGGTGTACTGGAGTACAGAATGTTCCACATGAAGATCTGACATCAGATATTTTAAGTATTTCAAGGTCTCTGTGTGATCCAGTTGAGTTTATTAACCTCAAACACCAATTCAGGTCTTGTCTCAGCTTCTGGAGTTCCTCCCAGAGGGCTGTTCAATCCTTACATTGGATTGTCCTGTGTACTTTGTAAAATCTGGGGAGTCTAGGTGGATACTCAAGCTGTGGGAACAAGCAACAGGTCTCTTATTAGGTCCTTAAGTGAAGCATCCACCCATTTCCCAAAAGATGTTTAAGTGTTAACCCATCTGCATTTCAGAGTGGTCTTGAGAGAACTCAGCACAATACATATTTGACACAATTTCCATATCTAATATTTAGGTAGGACCATTTCCAAATAGCTGCTTTTTATTACTGTGGCACTAAACCTTTCCTGTTCAATGACTTCACAGAAGGCAAGTATGCTTAATTTTTTAAAAATTGTTGCAAATTATAACACTGGGAATAAACATGACAGGGATTTTACAGCGTGTAACCTTCAATTTTACCTACCTCTACCCAAAACATTTAAATGTGAGGGTATAATTGGATTTACTGTACCAAAACCTCTCTCAGCCACATTCCCAATACAGAGCTTTGTCATTTACCCTACATTTAAGACAGGTGATGGAAAAGGATTCTAGACAGTTCTACTCCCTAGCCCACAGAAGATGTCCTGCCACAATAATCTCTTTATCAAACCACCAGATTATTTTCTTGCTTAATATGACAGACACAATAAAATGCTGGGGGCTTTGGGTTTCTTCCCAAGGCTCACAAGGGATGTTGACTTGTGCATACATGCTTTAATGAGAGGAGCTAAAACACTGAACAAATATGCAGCAGCATTGAAAGTGATCCAGGATGAGCAATATGATATTCAGTTTTACTAATTAGTGCAGAACAGAGTTACTAAATTACCAATATCATTAACACATTGCACGCAACTTTGCATAATAGACTGTAAACTAACCACATTGTAATTCCTGAGAGCAGATAAGCACAACAGGTAGATAAGGCTCCCAGAGAAAATTCCCTTAGTCAGAACAGTATTCAGCTCTTCTATTTTCCCTCCATGTAATATTTTTAAGCAGATGAACTACTGGATATACATTTTTAATGTGTTGAGTTCTTTCTTTTTCCCCCCCCACCAAAAACTAGAGAACCTCATTTGAATCTGTGCAAAGCTGAGTGAATTTATTGAATAAGGGACTAAAATCCATGTCACTTGGTCATTTGGTCACTAATCACCTCTGTATATGCAAAACTCCACATCACACAGATAATAGAGGATAGATAAAAACCTGACAGACTCTCAGTTACCTTCTGTATCACATTATTTATTTCAACTACATTTGACAAGAAAGGGTAAATAGCCAAAACAAAGAGAAGGCTATAAATAAGAGAAAGCATTGTATATTTTAAAAATTCAGTGATATCAAGAACTCTTTGGCTAACACCAAAACAAAGCCTCCACCTGGGTTAGCCTCCTCTGTGGTGGCTGAATTACCAAATTTCACAGAATCACAGAATGCTTACAGTTGGAAGGGACCTCTGGAGATTGTCTTGCCCAACCCCCAGATTTGATCCAATAACTCTAAATCTGGAAGTGGCCAATAACCTCCCATGAGCTTCCATGCTCCATCACACTCTCCAGCACGGATGTGAGCCCCTACCCTCCAAATCCATACAAATACTCTTGGATTTCCCAGTGTCCTGTCTCACTGAGTGTTGGGCTGGGAGGCTTTAGGAGTCCTTTCCCACAGCTGGTCCAGCTGCAGAACTTGCCTGTCTCTGAAGAACACCATGGCAAAGGCACTGCAGGGCCAAAGGCATGGAATGCTTTGGCACACAAGTGCCAGTGCACACTTCAGACAAATCTGGGCTAGCACAGGCACGCACTTCAGCACCTTTATTATTTGGATAAAACCACTCTAAATCAAGAAACTCTCCCAGGGATACACAGTTATGGATCCAGCTGAGATCCATGTTGGCAGAGCAGTGTTGATGTACCCCGACCAGAAAGGGCCTTGTGGGAAGTGCCCCCTCCTCCCTGGGTTTGGCCAAAGTGCTCTGGCTAGAAAACATTTCAGACCAGAGTATGGCACCTGAGCCAAAGCTGGGGGGCACCCACCTATACTTTCTTTATACTTTTATAACTTTCCCAGTTATAATCAGATGCCAGAAAGCACTTGGCTGAAAACATTTTTGGTTTCTTTCTACCTCCTTTCTCTCTCTCTCATCCCACACCATTTGCTTAGGACAGCACTTTGTGATGTGCCTGCAGCAAGGTATATTCCTGAACTAAGACATGGAGAGTCTTTAGTATGGTTTTATCTTTTCCAAATTTCCCTTTTCCCTTGGTTTCCCTTTTCCAGATCCTCTGGCCCATAGTTAGCTGGTGTTTACATACAGTCAGTTGGAGCTGAGGATGTTGTCTGTAAACAATGTGAAGGGAGTGAGAGACAGTCAAGCCAAACAATTTGACACCCTGCCAGCCAAGCAGGCATCTGAAAGAAGTTTTCAATTTCACATCAATGGGTTTTTTTCCAAGAAAAAAGAGAACTTGCACTCTATTTAAAAGCTGTTACAATTCTATATGCTGCCTGGAAAGGAGCATACTTCACCTAAACTCCTCACATTTTATAAAATGTATATGGACATAAATTAAGAGCTTCCATTTCTACCCATCTACTCTTTCTTTTGAAGGGCTTTATATATTTTAACCTACAGAAAGAGACTCAAACCTGCCTTTAACCTAGTGATATATGCTTCTAACTCAGTGTGTAAGTTTCAGCATTTAATATCATGCCACTCTCTCCTTGCTTTTATCCTGGACCACATGCTTTCATCTCTGTAAATGATGCCTGTAAAGGTTTGATTCATTTGCCAAATTTAAGAACTACCCAAGGGTGTTTTTTATTTATACTAATAATTTGCAAATATACATGTTGTTAAAAAGCAATCATATCTCAATTTTATTTCCACCACTGCAAGTTTTCAGCCTGTGCCAAGCTAAGTAAAACTACTGGGTTCCTGAAGATATTTCTGTCAGGCAATCATACATGTACTTTTAAAATTTAGAATTCACAAGCATCTGGCAAAACTTCTCTAATTATGTCTTTCCTTTTCATCAATTCTTGCAGTCAAGTTGATGAAATACCCTAAAACATATTCTCATATTTTAAAGAGGTAATTATGTTTAAACAAAAAAGCCTCCAAACATTGTCCCTGTAACACTACACCAATCTGCTAATGTGTGAGATGTGTTTATAGATCACCATGCATGAGAATTTTCTGCTGGTTTTCCTTCCTAGCCAGACATTACCTGAACTATAGAAGCCACTTCATTCACCACAGTCATGAACCTGAGATGCTAAATCTTGCTAATGAGGCAGGTAAATAAGCAAGGGTTTAGTCCTGTGCTGCTGCTTGTACTCACTTCCAGCCAATTCAGTGCACAAGCAGAGAATCATGTGAGCTTTTTTTCCCTGCTAGACACATCCATTGCATTCTATAAAAACAGCACCTGTGACCTGCAGGCAGCTATGCAATAAGATGGAAGCAATAGCTGTCAAAACAGACTGAACACTCAGCATCCCCAAATAAACAACCCTATTGAAATGAGAAGGGCTGTGAGAAGGTGAGATTGGCTTACCTTCAAGAGTACAGTTAATCCAGGCAGCACACACCATGTGTAATGCTATTTCACAGCCCCTGCAGAGCTCACTTGCATTTCCTTACACGGGTTTTGTGGTACTCCACTCACCTCAGCAGCTTAGAAATGTTGTGATCTCAGTGTGGCACACACCATGTAGAAAGCAGCTGGGATTTTCAATAAGTTCTCTGCATTTTTTAGCTTTTTCCCCCCGAACCTGCCAAATATTTTTTCACAATTCTCCCCTGTGTAAGGCAACCACATCCTCACCTTCATGATAAATACACTTCACATACTCTATAGATTATTGTCTTTGCATAGACTATCTCAAGTCTTCTTCTACACCAAAAATGCAGTTTCTCAGGAACCATGAAGTACTGTAAATTTCTTGGTGTTCACTTATATAACACACTAAATTATGATGCCAGAGAATCTAGAATCTGCATGCTTCACCCTTTGAGGCTTTGGCTACAGAGTAAGTCACCAAAGCAGTCCTACCAACAGACAAATATGTTCTACAAGTATTTGATGACCTCCAGAACGAGTCTACAAATGCTATCCTAGAATAGGTCAGATATTTTCCCTAAAAACAGAAAGTAATTGGGAAAAACACACATCCTTTAAAAAGCATGCTCACTTGAGGAAAACTGAGTAGCAGTGTAATGCTGCAGCAGGCAGAGGTGCTGCCATGGCTTAGTGCCCATGTGAAGATGCCATGAATGCCATCCTTCTGGCCAGCAGGGCACAGAGGAACTGTGGCTGTTGGTGTAAAAACAACCTGTGCACTAAGCTGCTGGCAGAAGACAGGGTGGAATCAGATATTCTCCATAAAATGTAACGGTGAGGAATCTCCATCCCTGGAGATATTTAAAAGATGTCTGGACATACACCTGGGAAAGCTCTTCTAGGTGACCCTGCTTGAGCAGAGTGCTTGTACAAGATGACCTCCAGTGTTCCCTTCCTGCTGCAGCCATGCTGTGACTCTGGAATGACATGGCTCCTTTCCAGAGACATGAAGATAATATCCACTGCTGCACACTTCAAAGCAAAAACTAACAAGTTACAAGGACAGAGGGGGAATCTGCAGTGGCAGAAGTGGCACTCAGGAAGTCACCATGCCACTCCCTCACCAGTTCCCTTCAGCCATCAGTCAGTGCTGATCCCTGCTGAGTCAAGTTGCCTATCTGGCATTTTCCTGAGATGCCCCTAACACAGGTGACCCTCTGCCAAACAAGACTCAGGGGAGAGGAGGGTCTCTTATGACACACCAGCTCATCCTCCTGCTCCCCTGGCAGCACAGCATGAGCAGCAGAACAGACACTCAGATTAATCTGGGCAACCAAAGTCCCCCCTTGCACCTCCCCTTGCAGGGAACATGAGGCTGGTGGATCCCAGCCAGATTATTCTAAACTGCAATATTTGAATCTCACAGGGAAGCCATAGGGCAAAGTAAGATAAAGATCTGTTGGGCAGTTGTTTGTTTGCTTGTTTGTTTCTGTGTTGGTTTGTTTTTAAATACAGATAAAACAAACAGGTCTGAGGGAAGGTTTTGGGGAGAAACAGAATGGAGAGCCTGACCTCCTTAGACATAGCCTCAGGTGTAACTCTCTGGGCAGGTGTTTTGTACTGTTTCCCCCTCTGTTCTTCTGTTTGTCATAGAGCTAAAGGCCTGAGGAAGATCGTGTGCATCATTCCACAAATCATGGATACAGCAGCATCAGTATAGCAACCCATCCTCAGCCCTGCTTCACCCACCTCAGAGGTTCCCAGTTTTTCAGGACATCAGTCATGCTGATGCCACAATGCATTCATGCAAACATGAAACCTCGTCCTTCTATTGACTCAAGTTATTTACTAAAAGTAAAGAATCATTGGCCTGAGACTACACAGAGTTATTTCTATGGATGAGGTCAGGAATGTTTTAAGATTGTGTTTCTGTGACTGGAGCTTGTCTCCACAGAAATGCTCTCCCAGCTGCGAGGTACAACTGCACTGATGTACTTAAATCTCTGTGGTTATATCAGAATTATTTCTTCCTCCCTGTAACCACTTTTATTCCAGAATAAGCATGGGCTTTTATGTTTTATTTTAACTACTTCCAACTACTGCATGAGATAAACAATCAGACAGGCAAACAAAAAGTCTTTTTTATATCAGAGTAACAGTGCCCAGACACAAGGCAAAATCCACAATGCTCCATTAGTTTCTGTTGACAATTAATTTGATCAGAACATGGTTCACTTGCAGAGAAGCCCCTTGCTGCCCTTGCATGGCACAGCTTTTCCCCAGCTGCTGGAGCAAAACCCACATGGGAGTCAAGGCCCTGCTGTGCACCATGGGGCCCTGGGCTGGCTTTGAGGGTGCCCTTGGCAGCTTCCTCACATCAAAAACCTTTACTCCAGAAGGTGCCCTCTGAGAGAGGAAGCCCTTCCCATGAAGAGAACATCTGCCAGCTCTCCAGACAGAGCTGCTGGGGGACTCCAGCTGTGCAGACCCATCCTGGAGCTGGTGCCCACAGCCTGCTCACCCAGCACCCTCCCAGCAGCCATGGAGAGGCAGCAGCACAGGCAGGTGCAGCTTCCACAGGTGCTCACTTCAGGCCACTGAACTGAGGTGCCTCTCATGGTGACAGGTTTGCCATGTGGCATTCACTTCACATTCTCTAAAAAAATCCCTTCACCCAGGGTTTTCCTCCTGGGAAGCTGAGAGGCCTCAAAGAAAAGGAAACCAATCCTTATCTCATTTGCTTCTCCTGTGCTGTGCTCATGTGGAATGTGTTTGGAGATTGTTTACCCACAGGGGATTGTTCCATTGCATTCTGCTGGGAGTTGTTTTCACTCTGGCCAATCAGGGCCAAGCTGTGTCAGGACTCTGGAGAGAGTCAGGAGTTTTCATTATTATCTTTTTAGCATTCAGTGAGTATCCTTTCTGTATTCTCTAGCATAGTATAGTATTCTTTAATATAATATAGTACAATAAAGTAATAAATTAGCCTTCTGAGACCATGGAGTCAGATTCATCATTCCTCCCTGCCATGACAGTTCCTGCAAATACAACAGAGGAATTGCCTGGATACAGACTAAAGGCTTACAGACTAAATCTCCAAGTGTATTTCCACATTATTGTGACTGCTCACACCAAGGGGGGCTATGGTTCACTCTCAGTCAAGCACTACCTGGACAGCTCTGACTCAGCCTCACCAGCTGTCTCCAAAGCCATTTTACAAACCCTTTTCCAAAGGCATTCCTCCTGCCACCACTGTGGAAGGTGCTGGGGTCACAGCCACTATAGGAAAGCAGGAGCAGCTGCAATCAAACCTAAGATGGAATGGCTGAGCCACAACTTCCAGCAAAGCTGGAATGTCCAAAAGGTGGCTCAGAATGCCTTACCATAACCTGGGAGGGGTTGGGAAGTGCAGAAGTGGTGTGCTCAGCTCCCTGGAGGGAAGGTGAGCCTGGTATCACTCATCAAGAGGTTCCAAACCAATTAATAAGAGACACTCACAGGATACATTGTATTTTCCTTTTTAAAAACTTTTCTTAAAGGAAATTGCTGGGGTCCAGTATCAATGAAGTCCCAGTGCTTTTCTGGAATCCCAGGCAGAAGATTATACTGAAAACTAACTAACTAATAAATAAAAAAATCCCTCCGCAGATCTTCAGTGAACTTTTTCCACTGGCAAGAGCCCATTCCACAGCCCTCATTGACAAAACCTCCAAAATTATCAGATCTGAGCAAAACTTCTCAAGGAAAAACATTTTCCCAGCACAAAACATTGTTTAACTGAAAACAAACCTTTTCTCTAGCAGTATACTTTATTTGTCAACATTTAGCTGTGGCAACTCTCACAGCAAATTTTTCCTTGCATTAATTTTAAAATTTCACCCCAAATAGAATTTTTTCAGAAATTTCCTGTCTTTAAAAAAAATTTTCAACAGGAAGAACACCGAGGAACCCTCAACTTTCTAATCTTTGTTAAAAGTATCAGTTACTCGTTAGAACTTGTTATAGGAAAAACACAAGTAAAAAGACAACACTGACTGTTTTGGGTTTATGTTACAGGTTTATATGCTATTAAAATGTTTAGGTTTTATTATGCACTTTAAAAATGGTAGTGCTTAATGTGCTCCGATTAGGGCTTAACAAGGCCTTTAAAAATGTTACAATGTTAAACCACCAAATCACATTGTCTCTAAGGAGTAAGAGGCTTAAAAAATCTTCTGTTCTTCACAACCTAGCCCTTACATTAATAAAAACAAAATCCAGTCATAATAAGTTTACATCATATATCAGAATGTTTTGACATCCTTAATGACTGGGAGTTAAGAAGTTGGCTTAACTCTGTGTGCTAGTGTGTGCTTGTTTGAGTGTAGGAGTGAAGGTTAGTGGTTTTCTGAAAGCCTTAAATAACAGAGATAATGGAGATGAACATTGTGCATTTTTGCCATAACTGGTGTCTGGAATCCTGTTGCCTAATTTAAAGGGCCAGTTATGTGACTGTGAGTAGTGGAGAAAATATCAATTTTCAATATCCATTATTAATATCCATTTTCAATATCTATTTTCAGTATGCATTTTCAATATCTATTTTCAATATCCACTTTCAATATCCATTATTAATATCCATTTTCAATATCCATTTTCAACATCCATCAGCCTCAGAGCTGAGCTGTAGTGGGCAGAGTATGAGGCAGTGACATTCACAAAGCTGGGTCAGGCTTTGCTGCCTCACCCAGAGCAGTCACTAGGACAGGCAATGGCACTGGTGGTCGTGCATTCCCAATATTATGCAGTTCTGACAGTTATGCTCCACAAGAAACAGTTCTTGTTACTCACAAGTTTGTTATTCATCACTTGGAGAAAAAGCTCTACAGCAAAGGATGTCCATCACAAACTCCAACATAACGTGACAATTAACTGGGTAATAATGTTGGCCTCACAAAACAGATGTAAGTGATAAAATGTTTGCAAATTGTGACATTCTAACTGGAAGAGGAATTGTTCTGGTTTGTACCACAAAGGGCACCTGCACTGGTCAGCAAACATCCCCTATCTACAGCTGGACACAAAAAGTCTCAGCAGTAAGCATGAAAGGCTGGTTTCTTTACTCTGCTCTTCTAATTTAAATATGTGGTACTCTGAAATTTGCATGATCACTCAGACAAAATTCACCTCATTATATGTTCAGCTTTCTTGAAAACCATAAATATGGGAGACATCCAACTGCAGCTAAACAAACCCACACGAGTTATTTAGCTAATTACAGAGTGTGAAGAGTGAATTCTAAAGTAATAACCACAGCAGATAGTTCTCAAGGTTGAAACACACTTGCACACCTTATTCATTAATTCCAAATAAATAATTCCCAAAAATGCTCAAGCTTTATAGATAATAGAAAAAGTGGTCTACTTAGCTCAATAAACTGCTGCAATTACATCCACTAGGTTTTAAAGGGCCAATCTTCATGGCCACACTTTTCAAGAGGACTATTACAGCATTACTGAGTATTTTCCAGTGACATGGGATGTGTTTCCAAACTAACTACTGTCACAAGTTGGATCACTTCAAGATGTGGACAGCACTGATGGCTCTTTTTATTTTCCCGTCATAGATGGCTCAAGTTTACATAAATAATGTAATTTATGCACACATTTGTGCCAATATACCACCACACTGCTATATTCAAGTCCCCAGTTGAGAAACTTGCTTACTTTTACCTACTTATTGAAGTGTTTACTTATTCCTCACTAACTGGATCAAAATTTGTTGCTAGATAACATGACATGGAGAATTTATGGTCTTTGGTTTTACTTGTTTACTAACATCAGCCTATTGTGAAACAAACATGAAAAATGTTCAAAGGCTTAAAAAGTTCTTTCCCTTTCCCTGGAACTGTCATGTCCTGGTCAATTTAAATATGTGGTAAATTGATTTTTTTTTCCATATTAATTTCCCCATGTTCCTTTGTATTAAAATAACTAACACAGACAAATGATTCCATCTGCTGTACACTCAGTGGTTTATGCCTTCTGTGCAGAGAGAAGAATTTCAGGGCTACTCTTCTCAATTCAACTTTTCTCCAGCCTTAAGCACCCAAAATCACAAAGTTATAAAACTCATCAAGTAACCCAGACACACACCAAAAAAACCCACTCCAGTGCTTTAGTTTTATTTCCATTTTCTTTCTAGTGTCTGAATGTTTCTATTGAAGGAATAGTGGATTTTCAAAGCTGTCTGTTTAACAATTACAGCTTGTGTGAGAGAGACAGGGAATAGTGGATTTTCAAAGCTGTCTGTTTAACAATTACAGCTTGTGTGTGAGAGACAGGAAACAGGGGAAGGAAAAGGAGCAATAAGGGAGAAAGAGAAGAGAGAGAAAGCCATGGGATTGCTGCCTCAGCAGGTACTGCTGGCCCAGGAGGGAGCTGGGGCACCAAGGCCAGAGATAAGAGCCTGGGCCAGCCCCCAGCAGTGTCACACACCCAGACAGCAAGGTCAGCTCAGCCTGCCCGTGTTTTGGGGACATGTGGCTGTGAGAGCTGCACAGGCACAGGCCTGGGGCAGTGATTCCCCAGGACAGCCCAGAGGCAGATGTTCTGCACAACTGCCTGCACATTTCCCCTCTGTGGACCCATAAAACACCCAGGCCTGTCTCCCTCCTTTCTTTTGTGCTCCTCTCGAACTCATTAACTTGTTCCAACAAATAGGAATTGTTTTGTGCTGTGTCAGCCCGGGCTGAGTGCTGCAGTGAGAGCTGAGCAGCTTTGCAGGCAGGGGTTGGGAAGGGGAGCAGGGAGGGGGCACAGGGGCACAGACATGTCCTGGAGCTGGGCTCCATGAGCTGCTTGCAGCTTCCTCCTCTGGAAGGGATTGCTGGGTCTGCTCCTTGCTCCATGCACAGCTCACTCTGTGCCTGGGACACCGACCAAGGCTGGCAGCACTCTACAAGCACAGGAGCTTGCAAACACACCTGCTCACTGTGCTGGGGAGTGTTTGCTGCCCTGCTTTTCCACAGAGCCACGTTTGCTGCAGTGGAGAAACTGAAATGAGATCCTCTTAATATTCCTTAATAGGGGAAAGGCAGAAGAGTGGGCGAAGAGAGCAAACAATGTGCAACAGTGTTTAAATTATAGTAAAATACATTAGCAATAAATACTCCCCTGTCAAGAATATGTCATGCAATTATATTTACTGCATTGAACAGAGCTAACCAATGTTTTGAGAGGGTGGTTTTGCACTCCCAGGATGACTCTCCTTCAGGGACAGCATATGTGAATAATCATTTAGACATGGGATATCAGCTGTGAAAAAAGCTGCTCCAGCACAGTGAGCCAGATTTGATGGCTAGAAAGTTAGCTCCCTCTCCTGGATTAGACCAGAAAATTAAAGTACATTGCACTGATCTAAACCAGGATTTAGGCTTTTCTCAGCATTGTTGTTCTTTTTTCCCTAGTCCTAGAACCTCAGTCAAGGGAAATTTTGCTTCCTGAAGTTCTGGAGTTTGCTGAGAGAAGCAGCACATCACCTAAGGAACAGGGACAACAGCATCACTGCCAAACTTACTGCAAGCCAGTCAAAATGCCATAAAATATATGCAAGAATGCACAACAAACATCTGCACACATCTGGAGAGCCCAAGCAATGTGACTTACTGTCATAAAGTGCCACAGTCCATAAAAATGTCATTGCAAACCAGACCTTTCTTTGGCTTTGACACTGTCCGTTGGCCCTGCTGCCAGCAGGACCATTGCTGTGAATAGAAATTTGGCCAGTTCTGACAGAGGGAATCAAGGACAGCAGGAATTACTGCATGAGCTGAGAATTTGAGAAATAAGGCTGAGGTGAAGACAGAGAGCAGATCATAAAAAGAAATTTTACTGAAGTTTTGAATATTTTTCTGAGTGTCTCGCAAATAGGCTGAAATTTGCACAGTTTCCACAGTTTGCAGACCACACAGGAACTCAAAGTCCTTTTACTTAGAGAATTACACCTTCAGTTTTCAGATCACTGAAGTCTGGAAAGCTAAGATGCAACTAGGAAAAGAATGAAAGCCTGCTCATCAAATCACTTGGGATTTGATCAAATTCAGATAAAATCAATGGCAAAGAAGCTCCCTTTAAAGGTAGGGTTTACAACAGCTATATGAAACTGCACAAACAAAAGTTTAGACTAAAGCTTTTCCTGCCTAACTGTAGACTTGAACTGCTAAATACAATTCTTTATGATTCCATAGGAGCTTTCATCCAGAAAACTGAAATTTCTTCACACTTTGAACACTATCCTTCTGAGAACACCATGCACTACTGATAAATAAGAAAACAAGGCAAAAAACCAAAAAAGTGACATGAAATGTACACATGACAACTGATTTGTCCAAACAGAAAACCATTATGATTAAAGCCCAGGCTGCTCAATTGCTCTATCTCTGATTTTACTACAAAAAGAGTAATTCTAAAAGGGAGACTTTTACAAAAAGAGTGACAAGAGAGAGACACATCCATGGGCAATACAACCTCCTGGAAGCTGGAATCATGTCCTGAAGGAGGAGTCAGCTGCCTCAGACACTCCAGCTGGGGGGCTGGGGGCTTTTAAGAGCAATTTTGTCAAGGAGCTGTAGAGCAGCATGGGAATCTATGCCATAATAGGAGAGGTTATTCACTACTGTATCTCACTAGCTGGGTAAGAAAAACAATCCTGTCATCCAAAATCAAAAGGTTTGGATTTGATACTGCTGTGATAAGTGCCTGATCATAGATGCACACAGAGCTGGCTGCAGGGCTGCTCTCCTGTGTAAACACTGAGTGAGCTTAGTTACTCTAGTTCTAGTGCTGAAATAGGATGAACTCCCTAAAGGATTGCAAACCTCTCTGTTGCTGAGTTGGAGCCTCCTGAGCATCTCTCTCACAAAGCTGCTATTCAGCTGCAGATTTTGGGGCCAGTTTGAATAAACTCCTTTACTCTGAGGTTTCAGTGTCTGTGGGTCCCTTACTGACTGAGAGCCTTTCCCAGCTGGGGGAGGTACAAATAGGATGGGTGGTGCCATGGACAATGCCTGCACTGCCCTGCTCTACAGACCTGTCTGTTGGGGTGACCTTCAGAAGAGTCAAAATGTATGCAAGCAGTTTGAATCATGGCAATTAAAAATCCTATTTTAAACCAGGGCATCTGCCCAAAGAATTTCACAGGCAAAATTATATCTTCCTATTTAGTTAAAAAAAAACCAAAAAACTTATTCTACAATAAACACACAAAACCATAAAATTTTATTAATGATACATTTCAGCAATTTTTTTCAGAATACTATACTGAAAGAGCCTCATAAAACATTCTACCCTAATGCCACATAAATTACCAGCTAGATTAGGGCTAGTTGGCCAATATTAGAGTTAGATGAGATCATAAAAACCAATTCTCTTTGAAAGAGCACAACAGCACATACAGAACAGCATTTTACCCAGGAGAAGGTGCAGAATTTTCTGACTCCTGAAAACATCAATAACTGTTGATGTTCACTCCTGGGGTCTAGATGAAGTCTGTCTGTGGCCTGGGACCAAGTGACTGACAAGAACAGTTCCCAACTTTCACCTCAAATTGTACAGGATTGTTAGCTTGAGTAAACCTGAAGGAGAAGGGGCAGTGAGGCCAGTGACAGCTCCATTCATTTGGGAGGAATTCAGCCAAGAAAGAAAGAAGATTGCCCCATGATGAAGCACAGAGATGCAGAAAAACACACACTGGGAACATTCAAAGGGTCCTGCAAATAACTTTTTGCATTTAAAACCTTGATTAATATCTGTGACATGTATGTATCTTCCCAAAGAGATATGAATTTCCAGGCAAAAAAAGGATTCACATGGTCCTGGAGTGTTTTCCCACTCTCTGCACAGCTGGGATCTGTAAAGGAATCTCAGGAGTAGAGCTTGGAGTACTGGAGCTCTCTGAGGACTCCAGCCAATGACATCATTTCTATATCAGCATGAATCTGAGTTGCCAGAAGATATTCTGGATCCCCCAAATTCTACAGAAGTCCTGGAAAAATGAAATATTCCCAAATCTTCATTTTGCTAAAGCTGTGTCTTAAGTTTGGCCCTGTTTATGCCACAAGATTGTACAAAGTGGCAGCATTTAAACACAAACAGTGTGTGCTGAGTGAACACTAACAATACAACTGCTCTTTTATTCAGAGTATTTGGTATAATAATATACAAGCTTGTATAATATTGCAGGCTTATATTATACATCTTGTAGATTTTCTGTAATTCCTATTCATAACAAAAATAAAAAATCTTTTCTGAATGAAATATTGCAAGTTACTGAAGACTTTTATTCTGTGCTGTATAATCTAATTCATGTTTACCCTCAAATGCCTACAAAAAAAGTAGCAGCTTTACAAACTCTCAATTTCCTGCAGTGACTGTTAAACCCTTTTTAGGCAGATTAAAATAAATGCAAAGTGTTTCTTTTATTTGTGCACTCATGAAATGTGTATTTTAGTGCTTGGCTTTTGAAATTATGCTAAAATAAATTTTTAAAAACTTTTAAAAACATGTTTGCCATAAACTCCCCAGTAGGTTCACTGCCAGTATTTTTGTTGCTAGTCCCCATGGAAACCAATACAATGGCTTAGAAAGGACTATTTCAGTCCCATCTTCCAGTCTCTGTAGATTTTCATTAATTGCTGAGATGTTTTGATGTTCACTGATACAATTCAAAGAAGTGTCAAAACAGTGCTATTTTAAAATAATAATTTTACATACTATATGTGCATTATTAATTGTCCGAAAGTGTCAAGAAATTATTATTTAATTTAAAATTTAAATGGAATATTTTCCATAAAGTTACAATAGAAATATTTACAATTTAAGTGTTTAAAGTCAATTAATTATTTGGGTATTATTGACTTTTGTTGCTTAATTTTTGATCTCTCCTATTCCCTTTCGCTTCCACATCTCTGCACTCACAATATAACAGGAAAAGAAAACAATAAGAGATAAGAAAGCTCATATTTTTAAAGCCCGATTTTGACATGAAGAAATTTTAATTTTTAACCAATTAAAAATAATTAACATCTATCCTTTAAAAAAAAACATTAGAGGCATATACACACATACAAACAAAGATCTAAATTGATAGGTCCCAGTTTGTATTTCTTTTGATCAGCATCCATGCAGATTGCTAGCACATGCAATGAGGTGCAAGTCAAGGACACAGCATGTAAGGCTATTCAAAACCTCACAGCTGTAGAAGTAGTGGAGTAGTAAGCTATAAAACCTGATTTTTTTCAGAAAGAGATGAACAAAGACTTGAAATTTTTTCCTAATTTTCTTGATAATTTGAATAAAATCAGAACTTCCGACATTTTTCCCATCCAATTTCATAATACTGAATAGAGGGAAAAAGATTTCAAATACATGACTTATATAAAGTAAATGACTTGGTGTATAAGTTTTTACAATTTAAATGTTTAAAGTCAATTAATCATGAAGTCAATTAATCATGAGGTTCCAACTCATCAACAGAGAGGTTTGCAATTTTTTAGGGAGTTCATCCTATTTAAGCAATAGAACTAGAGTAACCTAAGCTCACTCAGTGTTTACACAGGACCAACACCCCTGCAGCCAGTTCTGTGTGTATCTATGATCAGGCATTTATCAAGCAGTATCAAATCCAATAAAATCAGAATAAAATCATATTCTTGATAATTTTAATAAAATTAGAACACATCCCCCAAATGATGTGTTTCAAGAATTTGAGTTCCCAGTAAGGAATGAGAAGTCTAAGAGCTGAGGTTTCTTACAAATGATTCCTGCCATGATCTGTGTGTGAAAACAGTCCTGGAAGTCCAGTGAAAAATAAGGAAGCACCAAGCCAAAGTTAGAATATGAATGACAGGCAGTAATCACTTGGCAGCTTTGCACACTGGGCCTGTGGGGATGTGAATCTATTCTTTCTGGATTTTGGAGTGGGAGCAGATTCCCTCAGTGCTGTCCTGCACACTGCAGAGTGTTCTGTCACTCTGCTTCCCACATTCCCAGGTTCTGAGAGAGCCAAATGCACCTGTCCCACTGGGAAAGCACAGAACTGTCACTCTAGGACACGAAACAGAAAGATGTGGACACTGGATTTTCTAGGGCAAAAAAGAGGGAAGTTTAATTTTGACTTTAACAATTATAGATTTTTTAAAGTGACAGTGGATTGGAGGGTGACAGTGCCACCTCTCCAATAACACTGGACAAACTAACAGTCTCAAATTTCTCTTTTTCCATGAAAGAATGCAAAATAAGAAGTTATTTACATAAAGCGTGTGAGAAAGTTCATTACAAGAATGTAAACATCAGAAGGCTTAGAAAAACTTAAAAAAATCAGGGTCACACATAACAGCCAGAGAGGACTGATTTAGGGACAGGATTAAGGTTTGTGCCCATTCTTACACCCCAGAATGGTTGTTGAAAAGTCAAAGAACTGTCCAGTGACTCAGCAAACTGCACTGTGGTATCAATCCTAGACTCTGTGAGACCTGGGCAAAGTAACAGCCATTATTCTGAGTTTGTCTTCTGTCCCCTAGGGAAGGGGTGAAATGAATGTGCAAGACATGGGAGCTGACCAAGAGAGGGTCTGTACAAAACAAGAGTGTTTGTACAAAAAAAGAGAGTGTCTGTGGTATTTTTGGGGTCCCCTGTCGTGGGGAGGAAAGATGAATCTGACTCCATGTTCTTAGAAGGCTATTATATTATATTTATTATATGTATTATATTTATTATATTTACTATGTTTACTATATTTATTATATTAAAGAACACTATCCTACACTATACTAAAGAATACAGAAAGGATGCAGACAGAAGGCTTAACAAGATAATAATGAATCTCATTACTCCTTCCAGAGTCTCGACACAGCCTGACTGTGATTGGTCATTAAGTTAAAACAACTCACATGAAACCAATCAAACAGTGACCTGTTGGATAAACAATCTCCAAACACATTCCAAGGCAGCAAAACACAGGAGAAGCTAATGAGATAATATTGTTTTCTTTTTTTTTTCTGTGACTTCTCAGCTTCCCAGGAGAGAAATCCTGGGCAAAGAGGATTTTTCAGAAAGTATGACAGTGACAACTGTCTGTACAAAACAAGAGAGTGTCTGTTCAAAAAGAGACTCCCTCACTTACCCAGAGAATATTCAAGAGGTGCTTTGTCCTGCATGCAGACAATCAGCATTGCTGAAGTAATGCTTCCTCAGGACTGCTGTCAGCCTGGCCATTTCTGGCAAACAGGACACACTCTGCATTTTGTTCTTTATTGTTTCTCAGTACTGCACCAGTAATACCAGGAGCTGAGCAAGTGCTTCAATCAATATAAATAGTAGTGCCCTGTAGAGTGAACAGGAGTTTCATTTTCATTTCAACAAAGGCAAATCACAATGTAGGTGACTGCTTTTCCTTCCAAACACATTGAATCCTAAGCACCCAATTAATGCTTCTTAAAAGCTTATGCACCATCTCAGTTACTTTATATAAGTCATGTATTTGAAATCGTTTTCCCTCTTATTCAGTATTATGAAATTGGATGGGAAAAATGCCTGAAGTTCCTCTTTTATGGAGGCTATATCTCATACAGAAAGTACTATTTTATTACATCCTGAACTCTCTTTTGTGACACATCTCTTTAGGTTAAAAGGGCAAGGGTTGGCCAGCAGTTGCTTTTACAAAGGACTCAAGAGCTAACCTACAAAGGCCAAAACATCCCCCTCTCTGTTCCCAGCTGCAGTTTTCAATTTACCTAGCTAACAGGTGATTTCAGTAGAACATTCACATCCTGCACAGGGTGAATTTCTGAACTATGAATGATATCTACACTATTGTTGATATATATACACTTTCAGAATTTGTGGTGTGCCAGTAAATGTGGTATTTCTGCCCGAGCATCATTGAATAACACCAGAGTATTTGTATAATGGCAGGAAGGGAAGCTAAAAACTGAAACCTAAGATGAAATTTGAAGAGATAATTATAGTTAGAGAATTTGTGTTTTATTACTGGGCTTACATCTGGGAGTGTCCTATTGCACTCTCATATTAATACAATCTTGGCAATCTGAGAACAACTGGGAAAAAAAACCCCTATCATTCTGTACAAATGTGAATCAGCACAATTGTGTTTTCTCAACTGGCAAGTGGTTTAAACTTCCTCTTTCATCTCCTATTGTTTTTAGAAAATTGTCTTGTGATTGTTCTTCAGCTACACAAAATAAGCCACTCCCTGGATAGGCCCAGCAGATGCTTTGATTTCATTAGCAATTTGAAACAAAAACCAAGGGACCTAGCAGTAGGATTAGATATGTACCAGGAGATATGATACCATCTCCCTGGCACAAAGGGGCTTTTTCCACTTTAAGCAATGCTGAACTTTGATTAAATGCAGTTAGCCAGGACATAATCTCTTGGCTGAAAGAGCAAGGCTTGTCCTCCATTCCTCCCTTGGCAGCACATCCTCAGTACAAGATGAGACTGAGCCACCCTTTGCTACTTGCCTTGCAAATTCCATTGCAGTGAACTGCAGATGGTATCTGGGAGTTACAAATCTCTGAGCAGATCCTGGGCCTCAGGTGTGCCTCAGATCTGTGTACACTGACACTCAGAGCCAGAGCAGGAGCTCCAAGCCTGTGTGAGACAAAGAGACTCCTGCAAGGAGCTCTGCTCAGCCTGGTGCAGCTCCCTCTCTGAAGGATCACCCATGCTGGTCACTGCAGCAAGGCCTGTGGTGCACTATTGAAATTGAAATTCCCTCCATTCTCTTTCACTGATAAGTGGAACTAACATAGAGAAAGAGATAAAAATTATAGAGGAAGAAGTCTCTCATGTGGTCTGCTACCAGCACCAGGTTACAATAACACCCTGCTTGAAGTTTTTTTGCTTTATGACAAGCAAATGCATTCATCTTCATTTGATGACAGGGAATTGGTGCATTTTCAATTCTTTTCAGTAGTAGAATTGGATATTAGCTAAATACTTTAAACAAAAGAGAGATGAGCATTCAGATAATTTAGGTAGGATTTGTGTCTCTGCCATGCCTGGCAAGTCAGTCCAAGCAACAAATGCTCCTCCTAATGGTCATCAGATCATATGAGGATACTAGAAACATCCCAGGAATAAATTCATGAGTGCTAACCAGATCAAGCTCATAAGTTGTCTCATTTGGGGTCACTAAAATTGTCCAGTTATAGAAGATAATTCATAGGAAGGAGAGGGATAGAGCAGCATTAATTCTGCAGGGGAGGTCCCAGAGGGGAGAATGGTGGAAACAGCAAAGAGTGGAGGCAGGAGAGGATCTGTGGGGTAGCACCTGTGCTTGTCTGCATTTTCTCTCTTCCCCCAGCATCTGCTTCTGGCCTTTGACAGAGACAGGGCACAGGGAAGAGGGAGATGAGGAAGGAAGCTGAAAGACTCTTCAGACAGAGCAACAATCACTATCATGCAAATTACTTCTGTTGGTTTTATTCCTGTTGAATTAAAAACTGTTAACTGGCTCTAAATGTATCAAATATATATATTGCTTCTAAACTGGGGGGGAAAAGCTGAAATTTTAAGCAGAAAATTTTCCCTTGAATAAAGTAAGGGAGAAGTGGTTTCATGGCTATTAACATCAGAGTAGTCAACTGCATAGAATTCACATTTCATTGTGGAAAAAAGCAGATAAACAATCTCCTTCCATTGTTTGCAGTAATCACAGACTGCTAAATAATTTCATGTCATTATTTTAGTTGTGCAACAAATAAGGGAAATACCAAATGAAGTCTAATACTCCTTCTGAGAGTTTTGTTCTTGTATTTAAAAATCTATCCTTTTAAAAACTCATTTAAGGCAAATCCACAGTTTATACATGAGGTATGTGAAAAGTGGACAGGCATATTTTGCCAGGAAAAAAGTGTATCCCAAGTGCTCCCCATAAAAATGGTGCTCATGTATGAATTTGTTTTAAGACTCAATGCCATATAGAAGTGAGGCTGTGTAAAACCTGATAAATCAAATTGTATTCCACTGGCCAGTAAAACTAAAACTTTCAAATATGTAAGACTGAGAAGCCCTAGACACTTAACACCAAGGCAATAAAGGAAGTCTGTATTATTTGGTAAAATTCTCACCTCAAGCTTGATAATCTCATTTTAAATAGACTGGTGGTTAGGGTACCTAGAAAGCAAAGAAAGTGAAACAAATTTTTAATTTGACTCATTCATTCTTATAGCACATATTATAATATATATCCTATAGTTCTTGTTCTGTTCAAATACAAAAGAAAAATAATCTCAGCCTACAGGAGCTAATTAATGAAATGAATAGAGAAAGTCTAGCAGACTTGAGCTCTGCTTGCTCACCTTTAACATCCTCAATATATGCTGTGGGTGGGAGGGTATCACTATAGTTTATACATCTATAGCAAGATAATGGCTCTTCTTGCTTTGTACAACTTGCTATTCATCCCTTACTGCTGACACAGATTAAAGGAGAATATTTTCAAATAGATTTTATGTGGTTTGGTTTTTTATCCAAAACCACATAGTAACTGTTAACTCAAAATAGATGTTTTACCCTTGTAATCCTAAACCCAAATTAAGAACCAATTTTAAAGCAACACTTTAAAGATAATCCAGAAAATTACTGGAAATTCTCATACCATTTTGATGCCAACTTTGTATTGCCAACTGGTGGTAAACATCTCACAGTTCATGAGTGCAGCACCTGAGCACAGTGAAATGCAGAGTGGCTGCTGAGCTGTGTGTTTTCAGTGTGTGTGTAGAAAATGAGCAGGCAGAAGAGAGAACATTTCTTTTAAAGCTACTTAGGTCTCATGTGTTCATCCTCCATCCACTGCAATGTCAAAAATGCCCTGCACACACTGTGGAAGTTCACACAATTCACAGAATTCACAGAATCACTGGGTTGGAAGAGACCTTCAAGATCATGGAGTCCAACCCAGGCCCAACAGCTCAACTAAACCCTGGCACCCAGTGCCACATCCAGGCTTTGTTAAACACACCCAGGGATGGGGACTCCACCACCTCCCTGGGCAGCCATTCCAGAACTTTATCACCCTTTCCATGAAAAACTTTTTCCTAATATCCAACCTATATTTCCCTCGATGCAGCTTGAGACAGCTTGAGTTCAGACAATACTGTAAAATACCTGAAGAAGAGATAGGTCTGGGCAATCTGAACATTTAGAGTTTGATGGGATAACCTTGTTCTTACTAGAATGCTGAAATTGTACTGCATTGTGAATATTCCTAATATCCAACCTATATTTCCCTTGAAGCAGCTTGAGACAGCTTGAGTTCAGACAATACTTAAAACACCTGAAGCAGAGGTAGGTCTGGGCAATCTGAACATTTGGAATTTAATGGGATAACCCTGTGGTACCTTTGACTTGATCTTCCTAGTACACTGAAATTGTGTGACTGCATTCCTCAGGAAACACTCTGGAGAAGACAAGGAAAGGAATTATATGTCAAGCTGTGTCCTCCCCACAGATTCCATGTCTAAGTAGAACACTAAAGAGCCACTGAGTGCACAATTACTACACTACCATCACAGA
Organism: Agelaius phoeniceus; assembly: GCF_051311805.1. NCBI lineage: Eukaryota > Metazoa > Chordata > Aves > Passeriformes > Icteridae > Agelaius > Agelaius phoeniceus. The sequence goes on from NC_135276.1 coordinate 4,107,465, forward strand.
GCCAGGCAGACATGATGGTACCTAAATGCAGAACAGTTAGTTTTGACAGGAAAATGCTCTTCCCAGCTGAATTTAACTGAGTGGCCTACAGAGCATGTTTCCTATCTCTAAAGTCATTCATTTGGTGATCTCTCAGGTATAATGACCCAACCACAAAGAGCTGTATGCCTCAATGACTTGGCCCATGGAAGTGGGAACTTCAAAGAAAAGAGTAGAGTCACATTGGAAAGAAGGGGTGTAAGGCAACTCAAAAGAGCCCATAAATGGGGAAGAATGTAGCCAGGGAAAGGGAATATACAGAGGAGGAAGAAAGAATTGAGAGACATGATAAAGAAACAAGATGCACCAAGGAGCAGGCTCAGCAGTAGAGGGGAGGAGGGTGACTGAGAAATGCTGCTTTAGTCATTCTGAAACTGTTGAGTGGTCAGCTGGTTTCATCTGGAGAGAATTAACAGGGGCACAGGGGAGCAGATTCACAAAACTGCCTGAGGAAGTGGTAGTGTCAACCCCCTATCACCAAAAATTTGGCTGTCAGCATACTCACTCTGGTTGTGTGGGATCAGTTGCCTTTTCTGGCTGATGATATCTGAACCAACATTTCTGGAAGTGCCTTGCCCTGGAGCGTTTGGGGGTGTACCAAGCAGGGAGGGAGGGATGCAGCAGCCTCTCACATGGAGCTGTTGCACTCTGTAAGAAATACATTCATTCAGCATGTGTGAAAGATGAGGGAGTAAGGAGAAAATTACTCCATTACCTGGTTGCTGACAAGATGGATGTTGAAGTTGCTGAATAATAGGTATTTAAGAATTTCTGCAAAGTGACAGAGCAACAAAAGGAGAGACTGAGGACAATCAAAGGAGCCCAGACTCCATCCCAGTGAGGGCAGCTGCATGCTCTCTTAGAAGATGCTGTTTCCCATTAGGCAGAATGGGAAAGAAAGTTCTGTAATCCAGAGCAACTTACTTAACTACAGGGTTACTGGATAAAAAATGCTTTCAGAAAAATGGTTTGAAATGTTTGGAACAAAATGAGAATATCACCTGACAAATGGCAACAATTCATGTTGGTGAAGAAAAACTGTAATTTAATAATTTCCAGGATTTTTTGTTATTATTACCATCATTATAATTTTTATTATCTAGCTTGGTGAACAAATCCAAAATTGATTTATTGTACAGATCCAAAAAAGAGACAGGAACAAAAACAGTGGTCTTTCAGCTGTGAGATACTGGAAGCTCCTGGAGAATTTGGTTATCAGCAAAGAGCAGCCAAAATCCAAGGCAAGAAAACTGAAGAAAAGGAAAAATTAGATACAAAGAGGAAAAGCTAACCCCACCCTCTTCTTTCTGGCACCACAAGCATACAGAGTCCATGACATGTGATTTCCTCCACTCTGTTATAGGAGTAGGAGGATTCACCTGATTTCTACCACACCTGCTTTTTATCTACCATCTTCCACCTACATTTAAGACTCAGAATTGCCAGAATTCAGATTTTCTCTTTCGGCAACATTCTCTTGTCCTCCCTCATTTCCCTCTGAATGTGCTGGGGTTACCAGGGTTTGCTTTGATCCCTAACCAGATCTGAAGATATCAGCACAAGGACTGTTCAAGCTCTGAGCATGCCCTTAGGTTAAGCAGGTTCTTCAGCACTGCTCAATTATTCCCTCAATTTCTCTTACAAAATAGCACCAAACTCACTAAGCAGATGCAATCATGATTTCAGCCATTCATCTCAGTCTAAGAAACTGTAATAGTACAACCATTCAGAGACTTTGCAGTGAAATACCACTCAGAAAATACTTCAGTTGTTAACTTTAGGATCTTCTTTACATTTTTCAGGTTCTAATCTGGTTAAGACACCATCAATATTTCTAAACACAGCTCAGTCTTGAGCTGCACTGACTTACAGGAGTTCTGTTGAGTAACTTTTTTATACACTCTAGTTTACCTGAAATGTATCCAAATTCTGTTGAGCCAGTCATGACTCAGTGTCAAAGCAAGGCTCTCTATCTAATAATCAAGAACACTTAATCTAAGGGACAGATGAACATGCTGAGGACCCAACCCCACTAAGCCTTGTGCACATGAGCAGCCCAAGAGGGCCAGTTGTGTCACAGTGTGGATCTTTACATCTTTAATACTGTCAAGCTTCTGTGGGCAATGAAAAATGTCTTCAGGACTTAGAAACAGCTCTATTTCTGAATATAGCAAATATAGACTATATTACCATTTGCTTTAAATAATTTCTTGTACACCACCAGCAGAAAATGGGTATTTTTGTAGTTATTCATCCTTAATATGTTTTAATATCCTCTCTTGAAACATATCCCAGGGTGGTTTAACAGCACATTGTTGGTGTGATCAGTACCAGCCACACAGCTGAGGATTGCTTTGAGCCCTTTGCAGTACCCTATGTTCATGTTCCCTTCATGGTGACTACTTAGGAAACATGACATTTGTGTTGAGCTTTCAGGAGAGCTTAAAAAAGACAAACGTCATTATGATTCCTTAAAAATAAAATGAAGTTAATTATGCATGTTAATAGGACTGTCTATGCAATCCTATGATATCTGCACAGTTTTGATTATGAATTGCATAATTAACCTGTATCTGGGTAGGTAGGTGGGTAGAGAGATAGACAGAGAGATGGATGGATGGATGGATGGATGGATGGATGGATGGATGGATGGATGGATGGATGGATGGATGGATGGATGGATGGATGAGTCAGCTGAAAAGAGGGATTCCTGTGGTACACAGCATTATGCACAACCACTACACACTAACACAATCTTAATTATTAATCTTTTGCACTTGCTTGGTACCTTTCATCCATAAACACCTTGAAAGCTGCATACAAAGAAATTCAGTGAAAGCTCTAGGATCCTGAGGCAAGAGCTCCCTGTCACAGAAATCATTCTGCAGGTCAGGATAAAAGCCCTTGGCCACTTGCACCAAGAGAAGCCCTGTCACAGAGGGAAAGTACTGCTGGCCAATTGGAATTCTTAGAGAAGCACACAGGAGCTGTACTTTAACACTGAGAAAGCTGAAATTTCTGCATTTGTCTTACTTGGAAGAATGCAGTATTGAGATATCCTACAAATACTTTTCATACACAATGACAGACATCTCATTTTATGCCTCAATTTAGTTTAAGAACACAAAAACTTTAAACTAAATCAGTTGCACACCTTTCCCAGTCTTTGCCATGTCACTTCCACACTGCCCCCTTCATGCTAAGAATAGTTTTATTTTCCTGGTCTCTCTTATCCATGCTGTTCTGCCATCTTTTGCTCATTCAAATCCTTCTTCACAAGGACAAGCAACACTAAAAATAATAGGTAAAAATGCATGTGGCTCACTATTTACTTATGAATAAGTTCTCTCCCACTTTCCCAGATAAAAATGTAAAAGTTTTGTTCCCTTTTTTTTTTTTTTTTTTTTACTGCCATGGGCCAAATAGTTTGTCATCTTCTAATAAATGTATTTTAGACTTGTGTAACAGCTCAAATATACATATCTATTTGGTATTCAGAAAACATCAGCTATTAGTCAATTAAATCAAAGTAACTTTAAAGTGCTCAACTTGATAGGAACTCACCCAGTCATTTACAAAACATATTCTTCAGCCTCTCCATTGCAATAACTTTTTAAAATACCACAATAGATCCCACAATAATATAATGGTTCTAATTTTAATACAGGGACATAGCATAATCAGCAAACAGGTCCTGCTGCAGCACATCTGTACACTGATGTACCAGTGAATCACAGATGTTGCACTCTGCTGGCTTCACCTCCTTTGAGGCAGTCAGCAGAAAACTGCCCAAAACAACTCCCACTTTCATGTCATAGCCATGACATTGTAGCATAATCAGACAATAGCAAAAAAATTATACATAAATATATAAATAATTATTGTCATTGCTGTCTCCTCACTCTTGTTTACATTTTAATGAACTCTTCTAGTAATAACAGTTTCCTCCATTTCCAGAAAGCCAGCACTCCATAAATATTGAGTTGTACTCAATCTGCTGATGTACCAATTTTCTATAAACAGAGAAAATCCAAACTTATCACTAGGCCTAGCTGTTGAAAAAGGTTAGTGTAATTAAATAACAAAACAGGAGTGTTGTTTACTTGTTAATGCTCCACTAATGAAAAAAAGCTGTTATGGCTTTGATTAATACAGACATACCGGACAATTCTGGCATAGCTTTCCTTGAAGAGTGACTATTGATTTCCTTTTCATTCTACACTTGGATACCACATATCTGGAATCCAGCCCATGGATTCATAACTGCTACTATCTCCACATTAACAGCCTGTGCAAGATTAGAAATAGCTTTTGAAGATATATGCAGGGGTGAGGCAATCCAAGAATTTTCTCCATTTCCACAGGTTGAGCTTTTCCATCTGTCTGTGTAACAACTTTAAAGGAATTAAAAGTGTTTGTAGGCATGATCAAATTCATCACTTGTAATTAATGAATTATACCATTGTTTAATCTTTTAGCATTGTTTTGTTTTTTCTCTTCTCTCTTCTCTTCTCTTCTCTTCTCTTCTCTTCTCTTCTCTTCTCTTCTCTTCTCTTCTCTTCTCTTCTCTTCTCTTCTCTTCTCTTCTCTTCTCTTCTCTTCTCTTCTCTTTTCTCCCTTCCCTTCCCTTCCCTTCCCTTCCCTTCCCTTCCCTTCCCTTCCCTTCCCTTCCCTTCCCTTCCCTTCCCTTCCCTTCCCTTCCCTTCTCTTCAGACATGGTAATTACCAGATACAATGGGATCATGACTCAAACAGATGCCAGTAAAATCTTTGTACTTCTCCCCTCTTTTTCGTGGGCTCCCTAATGATACACCCTATCATTATTCTGTATTCTTTGCGCCTCTTCCTCACTGATCTATACACACAAGGCACACAGCTTATCCAAGACTTGTAGGTTAGTAAGTAGCTTTCAACTCTGAAGATCAATCCGTCCAAAGGAGGCCACAGGAATTTGCAAACAACAAGACAAATTACTTTTAAATAAACTTTTAAAAAAATTCAGTGTAGTGTATTTATTGCCTGGAAAATGTGAGACAACAAAATGTATTCTGGTCATTTCTAGAAATATGGAGCATAATAAGTGACATGGTATTCATGTCTCAGATGAGTCTTCTTTGAGAACTGGTATATTTTTCCATTTTATTTTCTTAAGTCACAGAAGAGGTACTCTAAAAATCCTGTGTCTGGAACCCATAAGAAGCCCAGCCATGTGGTACCAGGTTAAATATAAAGCATATCAGCCTAGTGGGACCATGGCCTGGGCTTTTCTTTCCATAATCTAGTTTCCTGAAAAACTGAGAAAACTTGCTGAACTGAGTTACTGAGGTGTTTTCTAGTGTGGAAATCAAAGGTCATAGGAATGGGCTGTATTTTATTGAAGATGCGCCCTGTTAACAATGAGATCCAATCTCTATGCACAAAGTAGATTATTATGCTCTTGATGACCAGGTGCATACACTTGAAAAATTGGAATATTTGGTTCCTGTATTTGCACTGGATATTACAGTAAGCACCCCAGACAAACAAATAACAGGATGCTAAGACAGCACATGTTTTAGACAGGCAAAATCCATGCCATGCATTTTTAATAGTGCTTAGTGATTAACCAAGTCATTAGGGATGTGGTATTAAAGTCTTTCCATCAAGGCTGGATATCTTAGCACGTAACAGGAGGATACTGCTTTCCTGCAGGTAGTGCTTGATGAAAGCCTTGGCCTTTGCCATACAGGTCAGAGCATTCCTCCCAGCCCAAAGAATGTGCATAATAATAAGGGCAGTAACACAGTTCTGAAAGGACAGAACAAAGATGGCCCCTGGCAAAAGCAACAATTAATAAATAATAGTTTGCAACACTTTAACGTAGCCCTTCACATGTCCAGTGTGATAACTAATTAATCATAGCAACAACTTTGTACTCTGTGTGCCTTTCATCCAGCACCTCAAAGTGCCTTGCAAATGTTAATTAATACATAAGCTGTACTTTGAGGAATAATATTATGGCACAGGCCCCAGCCAATGTTAATTTGTTCTTCAATAGCACAGCTTGTGAAATCTGCTCGACTTTCCCAATGAAACATAAAATGTGCAAATCTTCCTGGCACAAATCTGAAGATGTGTTTCTCCATTCAAATATAAGCTATTCCATTGTATTGCTGACAATATGGCATTCTCCACTCCTTCATGTTGTACTCCAGTATAACCTCACATAACACAGCATGGTTTAAATGTAAGAGAAGATTAACTTTTCACAAGAAAATTGGATAACTGGTATTTTAGTCTGAACATCTGGCACATTTTTAGCTAAACTGTTTCTTTAAAAAGCTGGGGTTTTTTTTTTTTCAGTGCATTTGACTAACTTTAGCTCAACAGCTGAGATGAAAGCTAATTTCTTTGCTGCAATGACTAGACTTGGGCTGCCCAAAATGTCTGGAGGTCTGCATAGTTTGGAGTTATTCTAATTCCTCTATTTAGCATTGTAACTTTACATGACATTTTGTATACAATCAATCATTTTCTGCTCATACACTCAATCTTCTGGCTTCAGAGGGGTGTGTGCCTGAATAAGATAGACAGGATTTTTCCAACATCCCTTTTTAAAAATCATAATAGATTGCTCTTTGAATTCTTTGAGTGTGCTCATACTGTTGCACATATCCTGACCACAGAACTGCTGATTTTGGGCCCCAGTGATAAGAGTTTGAAAGAGCCAGCTAGTTTCCCTCTATTACACAGGTTAAGCAGAAAAAGAATTAATAGCTGTAAAGCTTTTACCAGCTGTCACAACTTATTTCTTCTGGTCTTAAAATCTCATAATAGCATATCCAGAAAACTTTAAATTTACACTAGAAAGCTCTATTTAACCTGCAGAATAATAAGGAAAGGACAACTTATGCCATTCAGGTTTTGAATCAAAAACATCTTTGCAGAGATATTTGAAATCCACATGCACACATTTATCTTGGTGGAAGGAAATGCTAAGGAGAAGCAATACCAAACTAATCTAATCACTGACACATTAACATCACAAAAAGGACTCCCTCCTGCCTTTAAACATTTACCATTTATTTTGGGAGCCACTGTCCATCTTCATGCCCTAGAAAAATACTAGCAGTGCAGCACAGAAAGACAACCAGCAATCCTTACTTTTGAAATGAAAAGTGTGCACAGCAGAGCCAAGCTTCACTTTTTAGGCTGAAGAAGGGAAGAAAGAAAGAAAAGGGGGGGAAAAAAGGGTGTGAAAGAGAAAAGTACAAGAGCTATCATTGAACAGGTGTCTGCATAATAACAACATGAGTAGAACTAATAAAGTTAATTTCAGTGAGCCTTGAAGCCAGTTGCAGGCTATTAAGAAAAACAGTGGGTTAGCATTTCTGGGAGCAGGTTTACTAATAGTATTACACAAATAAGAAGTAATTTCTTTACATCTTGAATGGTCATAATAAGCTAGGGCTTACAGCTTTATTTTATCAATTAAGTGATTAAGACAATCCCAACAGCAACGTAAACTGACACACTTTGTGTCTGACTCTGTATGTGTGTCTATACATGTGCAGCAAATGCTTATGAATTATGCAAAACATCTACCTGTGTTACCCTAATTGGTCTAGAACTATAAAAGGAAGATGATGTAAACTGGAAAAAGATGAAAAACCTTTGCCTAATGACCAGTATCATGCTTCAATACTTCTGAGGAATTTGAGGGGGTACACTTACTGCTAAGAAAGGGGAAAGAGTTGACAAATCAAATTGTTGTTGGGATCATGAAGCAAGCAGTCTTTTCCTGTTCTTTAACCATGATATATTTCAACTTCTCATTATTTCTCCCATCCAGAGACCCAAGAAGCAATTCCCTAGCTACCACTTGTCTTAAAAGAGAAGGAGGTCAGGTCCCAAGGACCAGAGAACCTTTTGACACCATTCTCTTTTGGGAGTTCACACATGATTTTTTTAAAAAGTAAGAGCAATACTTTTAGCTTTGAGATATTAAGAAACTTATGAATGAATGCAACTTCCATCCAAACACATCTAAAGTATTTCTTTGAATTCTTAAGGGTACACAAACAGCACCCTCCTGGTTTCAGCAAAATGCTGCCTTTGCTTCACTGAATTCAATGTTTCCTTCCATGACTACATAATTCAGATTCTTTTAGACTAAACATAAAGACTGTACTCTCCAAAGCTTAGCATAAGTGGCATGGCTGGAGATAGTAGATGTTTCTATTAAAACAACCTATTCTTCCATATATATTTCATTTCACCAGAAACTCTGAAACTTAACAAAGAACCATGATTACATCAGTTTGTGACACACTGCTTTTCTAGCTACAATTTTTTTCTTTTAAACCCATACTAGATACCCATTGTCAAGGTCAGGGATATTAAAAGTGATTTGTTAGATGTAAAATAATGTTTATTATAGTCTAAAGAGCAAGCCAGCATGAAGTAATAAATTAGCGCCAGATGAAAAACTGCCAGAATTCTCTATTATACATACGTTTCCCTGGAAAGCATCCCAGATTTTTTTTCTTGATAGGTTCTTTTACTAAAGACTCCCTGACTTATGGAGTGTGAGCAAAAGTTATAGCTCATAAAAGGGTCAGTGAGGAGCACTAAGGGGCTCTGAAAACAACAACAACAAACAAAACTCCTGTATAAACTGAGCTGTGGTTACAGCCTAAATAGTACAAACTGATGAACTGCAATAAAATGCTAAGAAAAACTTATGGAGTTTACCCACATAATTGCACTGGGTCAGATACTTGTAGCATCATCAGAAATCTGAAATCTGCATGAAGGAAAAAGCCTGAATTATTCTCCTCTTCCCCATTGTTGTGCTCTGTGTTGTTTTACAGACAAGAGCCATCTCAAAGAAACAGGTAACTTGTTGAATTATGCATTTCATTCTTAACATGTAGTGATTTGGGAAGTACATAACTTGATACTATGAAAAAGAAAAGCACTATTGATACCAGCAGGAAGGCTGGACTGCAATAGAAGATTGTTTCCTGTGCCAAGGTAAATGTTGCCAGGTATACTGCAAACTGTTATCTGTTTCTATTCTTTAAAGGAAAATAACATATTCCAATTTTTTTTTATTTTATTTTTTTTTGTAACTGTGAGAACAAGAGAAATGGAAATGTCAACCTCTTTCTCGCTCTCTCATGCATGATTATTGATTTCACCACAATATGCTGAGAAAGCAGGGTGGGATCATTGATCACTGGAAGTAAGCATTAACAGCAGGGGCATAAGGAAGTGCTTAAACCCAAGCAGCTGGCTGTGCCTGGGAATGTGGAGAGAGAAAAGGATGACTAGAAGTTTTCATTGTACATCTTGCAAATGCCAGGTAGGTCCAGGTCTGTTGGATAGCTGCATCATCACAAAAGAGCCAAAAGGTGCCTTCAAAAGCAGTCTGCCAGCAATAAAGCAACAAAGAGACCCCCACCAGAATGGTCAATGCTGAAAAGAAAAGTCATGTTATAAATGTTTACATGATGTAAGTTTGGAGTGTAGAGTCCAATAATTCTATCTGGCTCTTCTCTCTCACTTCCGTTCTTGGCAGCTAGATAACAAGTTCAGCCAAGCAACTTACTTAAAATGTACTGACATGAATCCCCATAGTGTAAATAACATATCTTACCTATGAAGGGTGATTATGCTCCTTTTATTCTTGAAAATACTATCTTCCCAGCCTTTTCATGGAAATTGTTTGCATTCCTTATAGAGTTTATAGTCTATAATCACAATACTGACTATTGCTGTTAATAACTAGAAGGACATGGGTGCAAATCTAAGCCATGGAGCTGACACCCCAGAGCAGAGAGGAAGTTTGAATCTGAACATTTCATCTCCAGTCTGTCTCTATGGGAAATGAATTCACAAAGCAATAATAATACCATAAACAGCACTTAACGTGTTAGGGCTGATCCTGTCAACCCAAACTCCTCCAGCACAAAAACTCTTGGCAGATCTCACACACTGCTAAAGCCTCACTGAAACTCTCTAAATGGACCTTATGTGGGATTTAAAATCACACCATTGCCAAAGGGTGACATTAACCATTGCAGGTCCCACTGAAATCAGTCATCATGCTGGCATAATCAATACATGTGCTATAGCAGCAGATCTACACATCACTTCTGCAAGCACACCAGTCATCAGATTTTTGTCATCCTCCCTTTTGGGATTTTATCCCTAAGGCAGATAAACCTCATGAGCACAGAAGTCAGGAAACAGATTTGGGTCATCTTCTGCAACAGAACAACTGCTGTTGTTTGCTCTGCAGGACCAAACCCCTCTAGTGACCCTTTGTGCAGCTGCCAGCCCTGCTCAGGCTGGCTGTGCCTCTGTCAGGGACTGGCCTGGAGGGTGTTGTACAAACTGAGAGAGAGCCAGCAAAGGCAAGTGCTGTGTTACTGCAGGAGGTACAGACATGCTGAACATGTTGGAACAGCACAGCTCAGCTAGCTCAGATCTGTCCCCTGTCCTCACACTGCTGGCACTGGCTGCAGTTTCATTCTCCAGCCAGCTACATGTGTCTTCCACAACAGACCAGCACTATCCTCCTGAATACACGTACTTCTTCACTTCAGGATTTCTCTGCTGGGATTTTTTTTTTTTTCTCTTAACACATCACAGAAATTCAAGCTTTGTCTTTATCTTAATGCATTTTCTGAATATTAATTCCTGGAGCAATTCTTTACCTTTTACTCTTCTACAATCTCCAATGAAAAGATCAAAAATAAGAGCATAATGTGCAAATCTTCCAGACAGTGAAGAATGCTTTCTGTGCAAAGAACAAATTGGCATATGCAAATACCACATATGGATAAGATTACCTGCAGGGACAGGTACCATAAAGGTATCTGCATAGACAAGTACACAAACACATGTACTGTACCCAATTCTGTCACACAATGTTTGCACAAGAAATTCAGAGGTATGTCTGCTTTAATTTATTTATTGCAGCCACTATTAAACTACTGAATTTTTAATGTGTTTCTTCCCTCTATTGTTAAACTGAACTTCCAGAGTTTTGCCATGAAAGGAAAATGACTGTTTAAAACTGTGGAAATTGCCTTAATGACACTTAGTTATTATCACCTTTCAATCTAGGCAAGAATTAAAAGCTTAAAAATAAAAACAAAGAAAAAATCTAAACACTGAGACACTCTTTTCAAGTTGAAGGTGAAGAATGCCAAAAAGTAATACTCAATTGCAGCTTCCCTAGGAATCTTAGTTGAAGACAAGTCAGACTGAGTTGGTGTGGATTCTTTTCACTGCATCAAAGGAAAACCAGCAGTACAGATGGAGATCAACAGGGTGTGTGGTTCAGTAGTGTGCTTCTCAAAGGACCTTTGTCTCACACTAGTTCTCAACTGGAACTTCAATAGCTCCATGCCCTGTTGGAAATCATCATGGACAGAGGAAGATAAAGAGCCCTCAGATGAACCTCCTTGGCAGTCACAATAGTGATGTGACACGAGCTGCTGAGAAAGAACTGCTCACTTTGCCATACTTACCTTCTCTTTGTCATACTTACCTGCTCTCTTTGCCATACTTAGCCCCTTATCTGCTCCAGGATACCAACCAGAAAACTTGTAACTGCAAGACAACAGAGTTGACAGGAAGGAGACACAAGTTTCTATGTTTGAATGCTAATATACAAACACCCACAGCTGATCTCTTTCCTCCTGACATGCTCCCAATGGGGATTTGGAGCATACATCACAGAATTCATATAATGTGGGATGTATTTACTTGCTGCCCTAAGGCTTTCCTTAAGGTAACTTGAGAATAAAAGACTTTAAAGCTAACAAACTATACCATGAAAAAACCCAAACATCTCAAATGGGATAACCCATGTCAGCAAAGACAGCTAACAGCTGACTGTCAAGCACAAGTAATGCATACCATTAAGGATAATATACAGAAGATGTACTTACTAAAACATATCTTCATGCTATATACATAATTTGAACAGTTAGAAGCCTCTCCTAGCAGAACCATAGCAGATAGCCACTGAAACTGCTGCTGGAACACAGCAATCGAGAAAATCAGCTTGGAACTCATCCTCTCACACATTGGTGTTAAATGTGGCCTTTGCTTCCACTATCAGACAAAATTCTCAGAAAAGCACCTTTCAAACTGGCTGCTGAGCCATTACACCTTCCCTTACCACCCCTCAGCAAAAAAGCAACACAGCTCAGGATAAAGACATAAGTACTAGTTGTACAATCATATTGCCCATTACTTTTAATAATGTTACCTCCATTATTTATAATAATGTTTTCATTTGTTTCTGCTGTCTGGCAACCTCTGGCAATTTTCAAAATTAAGTCCTCTCTTCATACAATGATGGAGAAACTGAAACACTGCAGCACTATAATATTGTTATAATTTCACTGCATCTGAAATGAATTCACCTAAACAGTGAAGATTTTTTTGGATGTATTTTCAGAGTTTATTTCTGAAGTGAGATGGTCCAATAGTATGAACAGCAATTTATAAGATTTGCTTAGCTTTTCATCCACAAATGTTTTGCCTCTAAGCAGGGGCAAAACTTCTAGCTTTATTTCACAGACAAGGGAAAAGACAGCAGACAATTACCAACTCTGCAGAAGTGCTTGTATTGAAACCCAGTCCATGGAACCCTGTTCCATGATTTACTCACTGGGAATATATTCCTTCCATTCTCTGGGCATCTCTCCACCTTTTCAATAACCTCCAGTAGCAACCATTAACTTGCCTGGAACTACTAAAAAGGGAAGCTGAAGGTCACCTGTGGTTGTGAGGAGATGGGCTAGAGGCCCACAAGCAATCTGGTATCTGCTCACTGCTGGCAGGCAGCATTGCCACAGGGTTCTTTCAAATCTTCTCTGGCAGCAGGAAGATACTGAAATGCAGAATACAGCCAGGAGACATGAAGTCTAATGAAGAGGCAGAATGAATTCCTAGCCTTTTTCCACCTCAGTTCTTCTGATACAATGAAGTGATTCCCAACAAGGAGCACAATCATTCCGAGTGTCAGAGCATGAATCAGCACATCAGCCCCCTCTGACCAAGGATCCTCCAATGGTTATCACACTATTCTCTAAGGCCTTTGCTCTGCTCATGTTTTCCTTTGCCAACAAAATGAAAGCTTCCATGTTTTATTTGTAGGATCTGTCATAGCACCTCATTCAGGGCAAAGAAGTCTTGCACTAACTTATACTGCATATTTCAGTCCTGGACAGGCTCAAATTAGGTCAGACATTATAAGAAATCCTACAAAATTTATCCTTAAGCACCAGTGGAACAACGTTAATATTCTTGAACCCATGCTTCTCTCAGTTTCTGACACTCAATGTTCAGGGACCATTCTGTCATCCCATCTTGGATTTTTTCATACATCTTTTTTGTCATGGTGCAACTCTACCAAGAATCTGTCACTCAAGGCTTTGCAATAACTAAGTTTAAGGTATTTTGTGACCTGAGTATCTTCTAAAGAAACTGAAGTAAATTAAAGCAGTAGATACAGGAATTCCAAATAAGATGCCACTTTAGTTTCTAAAGATATGTAAGGATCTAAGGATTAACTTGCATGAGGCTTGTTCACCTTGAACATTGTGCGTAGTTTTGGCCACTGCAATATAAAAAAAAAAATCAAACTATTAGAGAGCATCAGAAGATGGAGAAGGCCTTGAGGGGAAGCCATATGAGGAGTGGCTGAGAGCACTTGGTGTGCTCAGCCTGGAGAGGAGGAGACTCAGGGGAGACCTCATTGTAACCTCAGCTTGTTCATGTGGGGAAGAGGAGGTGCAGACACTGATCTCTCCTCTCTGGTGACCAGTGACAGGACCAAGGGAAGAGCCAGAAGCTGAGTCAGGGGAGTGTTAGGTTGGATATTGGATTAACATTCTTCCCCCAGGGGGTGGTTGGGCTCTGGAACAGGCTCCAGGTCAGTGGTCAGAGCACCAAGCCTGACAGAGCTCAAGGAGCACTTAGAAAATACTCTTGGGCACCTGCTGGACTCATGGGGACAGTCCCCTGCAGGACCAGGAACTGGACTTGATGGTCCTTGTAGGCCTCTTACAACTCAGCATATTCTCTAATTCTGTGATATGCCCTAATTCCAGAGGAACTCTTAATTTTTACAATATTGTCTTGTTCCTTGAGTTGTGCTCAGCATGAATCAGGATGCAAGAATTCCCTGCCTGCCCATCAAAGTCTCTTGACCTGGCAGATGGCCTCATGCATGACAGCAATCAGAAGATGCCATTCTTTCAAAAGGCAGTCAGAGAGCATCTTCTGTTAAAGTGCTCATGTGCAAGAGGGAATTCAGAATTCACTGGTCCAGAAAAGAAGGAGAAGGCACCAGGAGCCCACCTCCCTAGCCAGATGGCCAAAGAGCTCACCTGGGAACTGTTTTGAACTGGGATGAAACCCTGACTTCTGGTGAATTCTTCAGTCACTACCTGACAGATTAATTCCCTTCCTTGCACTCACTCTCTCACAGTAAGTTGGATTCCTTAGAGGCATCATCACAGCTCTCCCAGGAGAAGAAAGGTGGCTGAAGACTCTCCTACCTGAGGAGGTTCTGAATATTGGCTTCCTCATTAAACTGCTGGATTATTATATATAAAAATCGCTAAAATCATTTTTTAAACCATATTATTTCTACTTAATATTTAGAAAGAGTTGCATCTTTAGAAAGAAAGCAACTATCCTGGGGAAGGTTGTTTAAACAATGAATCCACAGCTCTGCCTTATATAGGCCCAGTGAACCACTTGCCTACATATCCCCAGCTGAAGATTCAGTGGCCTGCACTCTTCCTGAAGGTTATTACACTGTTTTCCATGTCCAAACCAGCTTGTGCAGCCTTGGTAGCACTGTACAGCCTGTGCTGCTCCACACAGGGCATTGAGCTGCCTAGGAACCACACTCCTGATCTACCCTCTAGACAAAGGACAACAACCAACATCTTCTCCCATCTCACTCAGCACCCACATGAGCACCAAACCCTGCATTTCCCTTCCAAATTGATCTGGCCATGATCCTTTGCAAACTGATCAATTCCTCCATTCTGTCCACTATGCTGAAAAGATGGCAAGGCTGAATTTCAATGAGCACATGGAAGAACTGGAAGGATAAGGAGGGAGTCCAAGCCTAGAATAGGAATCTGTCCACCTGAAGAGTGTCCAGAGTTGGCTGAGAGGAGATGGGGACAGACAAACTCCTCTGTCTTTAAGGTCAAAGACAGCTACATCTGCCATCCATACAAACAGGGAACTTCTTTACTGCCTCAGAGCTGCAGCACAGCAACTTGTAGAAGAAACCTGAGCCTTTCAGGGATGCAACATCAACTCAACGAGACTAAAAAACATGAAAACCTTTCTGTGTGTGTGTGTGTGATGTGTAGCAGTCATTGTCAGCTGTTAGGAGACTACTGTCCTTTTGCAATCACAAATCAATTCTGTGCAAAACCTAGCACAAAGCTACCTGAATCCAGCTGTGACTGACCAATGTGAAAACCTGACACTGCTCTCTTTCATTCTTTTCACATGCTGTGCTCCTGTAATGAAAAGATTAGGTATCTCTTTGAAAATAAACACAAAATTTACACTACAATTGTGTGAATGGGGTGAAAAAACTTTGACAGAGAGAGCCAGAATTCTGCAAGAATAACTGGCAGACATTTTGCAGTTTTACAGTGGTTGTAGCCAGCACTTCTGCAACAAAGGGGAGTTTCAATTACTCTGGGGCACCAGGCACAGATTGAAACTCATATTTTCTTATCTATTTAAAGTTGCTCAAATAAGCATAAAGCAGTGGTGTAATCAGAGAAACTGTTTCCATTAATCTTTATTTAGATTTTTTTAAAAACATGCCATAAAGTTAGTTTATAGGGATGATCTTTCCTTGCACGCAATCTCACAATGCACACAATACCTGTGGGTTTACCCAGGCAGTATTCCCACTGAATCTATAGGGAATTTTTTCCTGATTATAGAGTACAGAGTAATTTCCAGTATTTTATATTAGTTATCTCTGAGATGAGTATTGCCAGTACTGGAACAGCTTTAAATAGAGAAGCAAGACTATGGTAGCTTTTGCCTGAATTTTGCTAACTATGACATTTTAGAAGTCCAGAACCAGCTGTTATTAAGGTCCCTGGGTACATGTTAGGGCAGCACAACTTTTGATATTCTACATTTAATTAGAACTTTAGCTGAAATATATTGAGACAATAGTCAGGATAAAAGGTCTCCCTGTCCTTCATTCAAAAGAAATTATACTCTCCAGCACAGATGTTAAAGAGAAAGTTATATTGTTGCAGATTCTAATTAGGAAAAACATAGAAAAACAATTCAATTACCTCACAAGTATTCCTGTAAGTTACTCATACAGAGCACATGAATGCTGTCTCTTCATTACAAACAGCACAGACATGTATTTATTCCTAGTATACCAACAATTGCAGTAAATGATGTAATGTATATAAAGCAGACTGCTAAGAGGAGAGACTCATTTGGGTGGTTTACCTGGAAATAGGAAAAAATGCACTAACTCAAGATACTGCCATTAACTTCAGCAGGCTTTGGACCAGGCTCTGCTTGCCTGCCTAATTAGGCTCTTCTGGCTTCCTGGCAGCCCATGTCCAACTGGCCACCCTGCCAAGAGCTCTCCTGCTCGCTGCTGACTCCATTTCTGTACCCCCCAAGGAGGTGGGGAGTTCTACAGCACAGAAACCAAATACACCCTTTACTAAACAAAAACATGTATGACTCCAAAGGTGCAATCCAAAACGCTGCTCAGCTTTAACAGTGTTTCCTTTGCCATATGGAAATTGTTGCCTGTTCTAGTCCAAGGAAAACACAGATATCCCAAACCTTGCTCCCAAGCCCAGCTTTCAGCACTCTGGAGCAGGCTGGAAAGCTTTGGCGTTACAGCAGTTTTATCAATGGGGTTTAATTGCCATCTAGTGGGAACCACGTGCAACTCCGGACTTTCCTCACGTTACAGCCTTTCTCAGGGAAGCTCTGCCCTCTCCCTCCCAGAACAACTCGTGTATTGGCAGGACACAACTACCCAGAAGGTGTTTCCACTGCCTCAACTCACCTGGACAGAGATCTATTTCTTCTGGGCCAGGGGGTGTTTATCAAAATAAAGCAGTGGTGATGCCCTTTTGTCCTCAGAGACAAAGCTATGCCTAATCTGAATAAGCCTCACACTTTTCTGAGGTCTGAGAAACAAGCTATTCCTGTATGCCATTCCTAATGTGAGGTTTTCAGAACTCTGGAAAGACTTAAACTAAAATACCCAAAGTATAGACTAAGGCACTGGTAAGAAGATACTGCAATGCTTGGGAATCATCATTAAATCTCAAGTACTTATAGGGAAAGAAAAAGCACAATTTTTCACTTATGAGTTATTAAATCCTTAGGACTAACTCAACAAGTAGGCTAACACTAATTTACAAACATATAATCAAAAATATTTTCTTATTTTCCAAGTGTAAAGCACTGAGCCTACCAGCAAACTCATTAAGCAAAAGCAATTTCCATTTATAAGAGCTTAGATTCAGCTTTCCAAATACCTCATTTCTATTCTTCCAATTAGCATGCCACATATGGAAGATATTATACCAGCTACCCTTCACCTTTTGTCCTCAAAGCTATGAGAAGGACCAAGTGTTCCTTATTTCCTGATGAATCCTTAATTACCTGCAATATGACATATTCCTCCTTTTCTCTTTTTGATCTCTTAAAATCTAAAAGGCAAAGTCAACAAGGCACAATGTCTTACCCTGACCCATCCATTTAATATATTTCCCAGTAACTGACTTTAAACAATAAACATTTGGAAACACAGAGTGCCCTTTCAGTCTGGCAGTGTCTTCACAGAGCTGGCAGTCTCTTTGTTAAGGACACAGCTAGGTTCATGTCCATGATCAGTTATTCCTCAAAGGGCAGCAGAGATGTGCCAGACAGAACTGCTGACTGCCCAGGGTGATGCCAGACCCATCAGAGCCAGCTATGCAGTGGTCAGCAGGGTGCAGAGCACAAGCAGCTCTTGGTTTGTTACATGACTTCAGGTCTCACTTCCCACGTGGGCATCACAGGCTGGCACACACTGGAGGGGAGAAACAAGGGACTGCTGGAGTCATCAAATGTGCCTGGGCCTAATCCCTGCTCTGAGAATGTTCCAGTTCCACAACACTCCTGATAAAGTATGTCAAATGACATTTTTTATCTAACAAGCCCTACAAAATGCGTATGCTTTTCATTTAGCATCTATCCTGCATCTACACAAGTTGCCAGATAAACCAAAGACAAGATCCCTACTTGCAAAAGAAAAGCCTAGATGTGGCTTTTAGCTGTCAGCCTGGAGTTCCCATGTGAATGTACCTTAATCAGGGCTGGATCAGCATTTAAGATACACATTTTCTGTAAGTTTGGAATTTTGAAGTTACTATCTGGTTTATGCTGGCAAAGAACTCTTGCATAAACTTGACAAAGCTCACATTTGTCTCTACATCTGTCAGGATTATCAAATGCTACTTTATACTTAGGACAGTGGAGACAATGACACCAGGACGACTGCCACTCTGCAGGGCTTTGCTTCATAGTGGCTTTATTAAAGCAGAATAAAAATGCAACCTCAGTGGATGAGTTGGGGCTGCATTTTGCTTAGGCAGTTTTGTGGTATGCATCTGCCTGCTAGATTTAGAAAGTGTAAGAATAGCATAAACCTTTTCATTTCCTTTTGATTTTTTTTGCTCTAACCTACTTTGGAATAGGATGGCACCAAAGCAGCTCAAGCAGTTCTCCAGTGAGTTGGTCTATGGGCAAGGTAAAGACTGTCTCTCCAGACACATTTATCTAATTGCAATTAACACAGAAGTCCTGGGTGTTAAAGTCATACTTTATAGTACATGGCAAGTGAGGACAAAAAGAATGTGACCTGCTGATAAAACAATAACCTTATTGAAAGAAGTTCATTATCCCCAAATGATCTGACCTTATTTGTTAATACTGCCTTTCTACTGCAGGCTCCTGAACTCTCAGCTACAAGAAAAGCCCAATCACATGCTCAAATCCACGTTCAAGTATAAGAACAGTTAATAACTCAACACTTTCTGAATTATTATGTCCTTGGGATGTGGAATTTCTGCTTCAGTCAGTATTTTTATTTCTCATGTAGCTGTGATTCCACCTGGAAACAACACAGTTATCTCATACCCACCAAGACAGTGAACTTCCACCTGCTTCCCATCACCCTCTGGTATCTCAGCTTTCCCTGCACTTCAGTGCTACAAGTGAGGAAAATAAAAACAGGAGTGGCCAGTTGCATAAGGTGTGCTCAGCTCCCCACAGCACTGGCAAAGGTTAGGGTGGCACCAGGCACAGATTGCCAGGACAATTTTCTGAACAATTGCTCCACAAGGCTGGCTGGGTCAAGCCTGACCAGCTGCAAGGAAGCTCTCAGCTGAGGCTCTCCAGGCTGCTATTGCTGGGCTAATTCACCACATTTAGGGGCAATATGACCATCCTACACCTAAGTGAATGATTTAAAGTGCTCAAAGTATCCAGCCAGACATTTTGTGACAATCTGCTAATAGTCATTAACATTCTCAAATAAAGCAACCTCACATCTCAATGCCAATATTAGTTTAATTATTTACTGTGCTCATTGGGACTAACTTTATACCACACAAACCAAACTGAAAAGCAGTAAGTACGGTGGTTTTGGTTTTTTTTTTCCAAAACATGGTTAATAAAATAGTAATAATGTATCAGAAAAACACAGATGCAACATAATAATTATCCTTCACACTTGAATAGCACGTTTCATCTGAGAAACACAAGGTACTTGAAAGACTAAAATTAATTCTAATTAAACCTCACAGCATCCTGTGTAGTTATATGACATTTACAGAGTGGTAGGTGAGACTCAGAGGTTTGGAAAGTTGCACAGGATGATACAGTTTGTCATTGGTGGAGTCAGAACAAAAATCCAGATGCTGCCTTCAAGTTCTACTTTAACTGCTAAGCTACCTTTCCTCTTCTGCCCAGCACCAGATTTTCTGCTGTAGTAAAATGACAGATGAGGCAAAGGGAAAAGCAACCTATTTATATTCCAAAATTTGAGATTTAATGACGACCTAAATTGTTTTAATAACTGACTATTTTCTTCAGGCTCTATATATGCTTCTCCATTCCCTGGGTTTTAATCTCATACATAGTCTAAGCATGTTGAATCAAGCACTGTAAGGATAAAAATTACCTCTGGAAGAGAAAGAGGTTTTGTCTGTCCACACAAGATGCATTTTCCAAATCTAGAAAAATTTCAAAATACACATAATAGCAGCAGTCATCACAAGTAGTGCTTTCCATTAGAAACACTTGTTCAAACATACATATTTAACTAACTGTATTTTAATCAGACTTTTTTCTTTTAATAATTATTCAGTTCTCAGGAAAGAGAGAAACTGAAAAATCCAGACAAGAGAAAAGATAGTGGGAGATGTAAAAGAAAGAAGGTGCCAATCAGATAATTGCTTAGACTAAAGATAAACACTTCCTAAAGCATAAGAATAACATTTCATGGTACAAGAGATGTAACATCTGCAAAAGAGAAGATTTTTTTATCTTTTTTTCTTAGCTTATAGTTATTTAAACTATAAGGTAGAAAAAAAGTGCTTTTTTCAACTAGTGAATCTTGTTAAATATCCCTCAAATCTATTATTTGAAAAATATCAGCAAACTTAATAATAACAGCAATTATTTGAAGGTCATCAAGGAAGAGATTTCATCTACAAGAACCAACTATTCTGGATTCTTACTTTCATCAATGTAATTCAAAATGTCATTGATTTTCATTAGGAATATCATACATAATTTGGGAAGTGGGGAGAAAACTATTACTAACTTCCAAAGAAAATTCAATTTTCACGGTCCTATATCCTACATAATTCCCACTGGCCAAACAACTGAGGCTGACAGCATTTACATGCAGTTTAACATTACTGGTGCTTTCTACATGAAGGAAAGCAGGACAGAAAATTACTAATCTGATTGGAACCACCCATAAAAGGACAAGATCAAGGAAATGACAACAGACAGGACAAATCATTGTGCTTAAAATTACTAAAACACATAACACAATCTCAAGTCTTCTTAAAAGTGTGCTGAATTTGCCTTTTTTCATAGAAAAATTACATATTCTGATGAGTTGAAAACCATCTATTATTTATGTGTCACAGCATTTAAAAGTCTGATCTATAATAAGTAATTTCTGGCACTAAGATGTACAGAATGAGACACAGATCACAGAGCAGCTGAGGCTGGAAGGGACTTTTGGAGGCCCCTGGTGCAGCACCCTTGCTCAGCACAAATCCAGCTACAGCAGGCTGGTCAGGGCTCAGCTTTTGAACAGCCCAAGAGCAGTGCCTGCCATCTCTTTGGGTAGCCTGTTCTAGTGCTGGACCACCACCCTAGTAAATAAAAAAATTCTCCTATCTGGTTGAAACATCTGTTGTTATAATGTGTGACCATTGACCTTGGGTTTTGTTGCATCCCTCTAAGCAGAAAGAGGAATTAAACAATTCCTGAGTCTCCTTTTTCACAATGACATGACCATGTTTGGTACCTGAACTCCTGCATCTTGTCCAGGTAACCCACAAAAGTGAGGATGTTTGGTTTTTTCACAATGACATGCCCATGTTTGGTACCTGAACTCCTGCATCTTGTCCATGTAACCCACAAAAGTGAGGATGTTTGGTTTTCTCTTTTTTTCTTAAATTTGTTTTTTTTTTTTTGAGTTGAAGACTGGGTATTTTGTGTGGCTTAGGAGCAAATGTAATTAATTAAAATGAATAGCTGGAATCACCAACAGAAAAACCTTAGCATGCATTCTGGAATGAACAGGTAAACTAATCACAAAAAACCAGGGGGCAAAATACTGCAGCAAGGAGGGGTCACTAATATCAAATTCCTTGCTGCTCCAGAACCCTCAGTTGTCACCCAGACCATCACATAGGACTTCATTCTTTGCTGCCATTGTTTGGGTTCCAGGTACACAAGGTACAGAGCAAAGCTGTGACCCTGCTGTGGCTCTGTGTTGGGATGGGGGAGCTGAGGGATGGAGCTGCTCTATTGCAGTAGCAGATCACCTTGCCTCACATCTACCAACCTTTTCCTGAGGAAAACCTCTCTCAGATGAACTTCTACTTCCTAATTTAGCAATAAACCCTTCCTCTTTCTTTTACTATACCAGCAATGTTTCCTGTTTAAATTGTATTTTGCAATTTTGCTGAGTCTTTGCATCATGGGGGAGGGGGGTGGGGGTGTATT
Organism: Agelaius phoeniceus; assembly: GCF_051311805.1. Lineage (NCBI taxonomy): Eukaryota > Metazoa > Chordata > Aves > Passeriformes > Icteridae > Agelaius > Agelaius phoeniceus. The sequence continues at coordinate 4,129,842 of NC_135276.1, forward strand.
TATTTTTTAAGTGTAGAGTTTTTAACTGAAATTGTAGTGCTATGATGGTACAGGACACCATAAGGAGTAGGATAGGATACCATTCTACAAAGGTGAGAAAATTGCTTGTTTGCTGCTTGTGCTTGCTATACCTGAACATGACAGAGCTAATCCTATTTAATAAGCAGACACCCATTTTATGAGAGTTCTGTTTTTACAATCCTCATAGCTTCTCAGAGTCTATAATCCAATTTTTATTCACTTCAATCTACAGAATAATTGAAACTTCCACACACTGGTTTTTGGTTTGGTTTAGTTTGATTTTTTAATGGAGAGACAAGGAAAAAGAAGCCCAGAAATTGAATTAATTCCATTTGAAAAATCCTAGTTTCACTGATCAATGTTTCTTTTTCTTTTCAGTGTCAAAACTCAGAGGATCAGAAAGGAAATTGTGTGATAAGCTTCTGTTTTGCCACAAGGGCCTGCTTTATTACTTTCCATGTAGCCATTAACCTCTGAAGCAATGGATTGGCGTGTCAATCATTTAATTGGAGCAACAGGAGGAGAATGACTCTATGGTTAGCACAGAGAAAGGCAAAGAGAAAAGTTCCTGTTCATGTCTGATAGATCAATAGTCTGTAAAAATCCTGGATAAATTTCATCAGGGTGAGGCTAAGATGCACAGAAGTGGTAATAATTCATGGTATCCTGCCCAAGACATCTAAACTCTCAGAGCTACTAAGCACCAATAGTCCCTGTGAAGAAGATTGTGTTCCTGATTGTCCATCATGGTCATCATCATCCAAAGCTAGGCATTCAAATTTTCAAGATTTACTTTGCAAATATAAAGGCCCCAGTCTTTAGGACTCAAAATGTGTGCTTGAAATATTTACATTACTCTGGAGTTGATATTATGTCACTGTGATGCTAGGATGCAAAATGTGTGATAGGATCAGGGCCATTGGTAAAGTAATCCAGCAATACAGGTAAATATGCTTCCTATAAACACCTGCTTGGCTCTCAGATGCTTTCAAATGAAAACAAACAAACAAACAAACAAAAACAAGTTCGTGTTATGAAATAAAAATAACCAAAGGCTCACTACAATAGGCATTTACAGCTTCTATTTGTGAAACAATACAGTGTGAGGCCCAAGGAATGCACACAAGAGAGCAAGGTATATATTTATATAATCACATGTGTGCAACTTACAATATTGTGCAAGAAAACATCGGGAGGTTTGATCTGTGTGCTGCTTTGGGCTGGGGTGGGTTAATTTTCTCCACAATGGTATGGGGCTATGGTTCAGGTGTGTGCTGAACACTGTGTTGACAACACAGAGACATTTTTGTTATTGCTGGGCAGGGCTTGCACAGAGCCAAGGCCTTTTCTGATTTCTGTATTGCCACACTGGGAAGGACATTTCAGGTGCACAGGAGGAGACACAGCTGGGACAGATGACCCAAAGTGACCAAAGGGATACTCCAGACCATCTGACATCATGCCCAGTGTATAAAGTGGCAGGAACAAGGAGGAAAGGGGGATGTCTGGAATGATGCAGTGTAGTAATTACATATCCTCTGAACAGAGAGAGACATGGCTCTCCCAGGAAAACCCTGGGAAGCTGTGTAGAAGCTGTGGGAAACTTAGAGGAAAGAATTCAAGCAATTATTATCTCTCTCTCTGTAACCATTGTTTATAGATATGGTTCTCCAGAGTGTGCTATTCATAGGTCACCAATGGTGTGAGAGGTTTTCACTTTGACACCAATCAGGTGTCAGCTTAGTGAGTCAGACTATAAAAGTTGGCTTCTTCCTAACAAAGGAATTCTATTTCACCTTCTGATGACTGGAGTCATTCATTCCATCCCTGACTCAACAGTGTCAAAGGAGTTTGTCTTCCCAAGTCACTGTTATGCAGAATGTGGTGGCCCTGCTCACCTGGAGATGGCTGAACACCTGCTTCCCATGGGAATCTGTCAATGAATTCCTTGTTTTGCTTTGCTTTTGTGTGCAGTTTTTGCTTTCCCTATTAAACTGTTTTTACCTCAAGCCACAAGTTTTGCAGTTCCTCCTGTTCCAATCCTCCCTCAGATCCCACTGGTGAGTGAGTGAGTGGCTGCATGGGCCTTGGTTCCTGGCTGGGGTTAAACCACAACCACATTCTCTTTTAACTCTTAGCATTTTGCAACCACATATCATCTGTTACCAATTGCTTTTGTACCAGTTTCTGTTGCAGACATCTTTTTATGAAAATCCTTTTCTTAGGATTTTTCTTCCTGAGAAGCTGAGAGGCCTCAGGAACAAAATGTAACCAATGGTTATCTGCTGCTGTGGAATGCAACAGGTGCATCTGGGATTGGCTCATGTGGTTGTTCACAATTAATGGCCAATCCCAGCCCAGTTAGCTTGGACTCTCTGTCTGAGCCACAGACCTTTGTTTTCATTCCTTTCTATTCTATTCTTAACTTAGCCAGCCTTCTGAGATGAAACCTTTCCTTCTATTCTTTTTAGTATAGTTATAATGTAATATATATATCATAAAATAATAAATCAAGCTTTCTGAAATATGGAGTCAAATCCTCGTCTCTTCCCTCATCCAAAGACCCCTGTGACCACTGTCACAAGTTTCCACCTTCCTATTGTGTAAAACACTGTTTATTTAGTGTATTTCTTACACTTCCACTAACCTTAGATCAATGAGGTCTCAGATACTCTTGTAGTATCAAACAGAGCTGTTGCCCAGCCCTCCACACACCTACACACTGCAGGGCCAAGAGTTTCTCATTTCTGCTGGGGGGCACAGTGGAGCAGGTGGATAGAGAGCCATAGTTACTGAAAACCTAAGAAAAAATTTTTTCCAAGCCACCAAAGTGTTTAAAAATAACAGTCCTGCTTTGAGGACAAAAAGCAAGAGGAGGAACAGAAGTAGGCAAAGATAAAGATCCACTAATAAAATGCTCAGGATTTGAAAAAAGAATTGTCCTGTCCAGGCTGCTTGGATAGGAGCTATCCTGTTCTTTACAGGCCTAGACTCTTACTGTTATTTTTTTAATTCAGGAACAATGCAAAAAGGCTTTTTGCTGGAGTTGAATCAGCAGAAGTAGATTTGGTTTGGAGTTTTTTTAACATTAAGATATCCAACAGCTTGTTTCTTTTTCAGCTTTTCTTAAAACCAGATTTTGTAGCATAAGAGGATACCTCTGAACAAATGACATGAACCCTAGTGCAGAGTTAGAGCACCCAGACACTGCAGCAACAAAGCACTCACTGTTCAAAAGCCTCCACTAGATTCCAAGAACTAGTAACTAATATAACTATTTTGTTTTCAAATGGTTAATCTCACAGATCTGCTCTCCATACTTCCCAGCACAGCAACATAGTTTTCTTCAGAAAGTTCAAGTTTCAATTTATTTCTTCCCTTATCACAAGTCTGTCCAACTCTGCACTCTTGTCAGTGTTTCACCTTAGAAAATGCACCAGACTAGAACTATTTCAGCTCTGGGTTCAGAACACACCATGGTCCACACAGATCTTTTTAGAATCCCATCTTTGCTCACATCATCTCCACTAGAAGAGAAAAATGTTATATGCAATTTCATATAAGATCATAAGCTCCTGCCTAACTCATCAGATGACTCACTTAGAGTTTATTAGCACTTTACTGATACCAAGTTGCAAATATGATCAGGTGGCAAGAAAAAACTGCAAGAGCACGAGGCATTAAGCTTAGTTTCACATTTAAGATATATCTGGGATTACAAACTCAGAACTACCTGGTTGATCTCATTCAGAAAGCTCATTGTCAGATCCCAGAGCAGACTCACCAGGCTGGACCTTGAAGAAGACACATCTGAAAACAAACAAATGTGGTACTGTTGCTGACTCCTTCTATCCCATCAATTCAGTGCACTGAAAATTCATCTGCAATGTGAGACATGTCACATATACCCCAGCCTGTGTGAAGGCCTGAGCCAGAAATACCTTTACAGGCACAAGCTCCATGACATTCCACTGGACAGTCACAATATGATGGACAGGAAACAGAGAATGAACCCTTAGCCTGTGGTTGCAGCATTAAATTGTCAAGATCAGCAAAATGAGTGATTCAGTAAAAGAAATCAGCAGTGACAGTAACAGTGACAGTGTGTCCTTGGCAGGCCAGGCAGGAGAGCAGTGCTGAGCACCCTGCCCTTGCTGAGCCACCCAGCCCTTGCACAGGGTGAGGGCCCCCGTGTGCAGGGCAGGTTTGGGGTGTCCAGCACAGGCTCTGTAGGAGGGGCTGCCGTGGATTATGATTATTCACAGTGTGCAAAGGGCCTTTCCCCTGCTGCCAGTACAGGCTCACATCACATCACAGGCCAGGTGCTGCCCCACGTGCTGCAGCAGCCCTGATTTACTGAGTGAGTAAATTTACTGAGTGAGTAAATCAGAGCTAGCATGCAGAACCAGCCACAGCGTATCACAGGCAATGGTCCTCAGCTGCACACATAAAGGCAGAGCCATTTTTGCAGACTTCATTCCCAGATTCTGAAAACACTGAATTAGGTTCAATCTATGTGAGATAAAGCAGCTCCTGGATCTGAACTCTTATTCAGAAGCATTCCAACTCTGTCTGTCCCTCCTATGTAACATAAGTTCACTTGTCACCCAAAAGCAGCTGATAGTTAAATATCTAGCATATAGAATACCAGAATGGATCCTGTCATTCCAAAATATTGCCACTTGTCCTCTTCATCTTTGCTCTGGTTGTTTTTTGCCCTAGAATAGAAGTGAACAGAAATTTAAACAAAACCAGATTAATTTGAGAATTTCACAGAGAAACCCATCCTGTGTGGAGTATACATGTGTTTATGAGTGCCAGAGTGATCTTCTTTATCCTTGGAGGCATAGGAGAAAATGAGCCTTTTATTTTCTTCTGGTGCTGGCCTCCCTGATTCATGTTACCTTTTCACCCCAGTTAACATTCTTGTTGCAAGGAGCATGCAAAAATCAAAGAAACAGCCATGTACAGCTGGGGCTAGTGCCCTGTTTTACAACACAAAGGAGAGGGCTGTAGGCATTCTGCAGAAATTGAAAGGCTAGGAAAAATGGGTGTGTTGGGGTATATGAATTTTAACTTCATAATTACCCTGTTATTTAAAGCTAATGAATAATTACTACAGCAACCTTGCTGTCATACAGCATACACCTACTCACCCACAGCTCGAGATGAAACCACAGAATCACGTTTGGGGCCCCAATCCTCCAAACACATCTTGTTGAGTTTAACACCTGCTTTGCCAGCATCTCATGGCATTACTCTCCATTTACCCAATCAGATCCTACATGGCATTCATTGGTGTCAAAACAGTTTCAGATCAGAAATTACATCAAGGGTGTTATACTTCAAAATTATTGACATTCATGTTTACATTCATCTTTCAATTCTTCCTTGGAATTACTTCTGGTATTTTTAAGTGCTGAACTTTGCCTCAGAGGTGCTGCTGACAAGGAAAGAACAAACCCAAATCCCCTCATTTAGTACATGTGATCCACAGTAACTGAGGAATCCCAAAAGTGAAAGTGAATCCAAGCAAGTTGTGAAGAGAACTTTTACAACTCTTCTAACATTAGAGCTTTGAAAAATTAAGGCACTTGAGGTCTATATTATCCTCTGCAAATCCTACAATAGAGCCAGTACTAAGGAAGTTAAAATGGCTCTCCTATAAGCAAGCTTTATCTGCATTTGCCATTAGGTAAAACAGATTTTCTGACTTATGTGGGCTCCTGTATGGGAATCAGTGTAAAAACAATGTTTGAAGGAAAAAAAAATATATAGAAAATACTAACCTCAAATATGCTTTCCCCCTATTATCCCCTCTCCATGGAAAACACAGGAGAAAGGCTGATTCTGGTAAAGAGTGGTGCAGAGCAGATGAAATCCCACTACAACTATGGGTTACCATGAAGAAATAAATACTGTATTACCCTAATGGAAAGCAGGTAGACTTTATTCAGCTGCCTTATCAACAGTGAAATCACTGTTTCACACACCACAAAACCAGAAATAGGCCTGCTTTAGGCAAACGTGGGGTTTTGTAGGGGGAAGGGTTGGGTTTTTGTTTCAGGTTGGTTGGTTTTTTTGTTTGTTTGAAAGACAACCATGGAAGAGTGCAGGAAAAGAATGCAAGCTGTCTCACATAGCAAAGTACTGACCCCAGCTCACTTCTGAGTAGAGGGAAAAGAATGTGGGCAATGTCTCTCTTGCCAGAAGAGAGGAATAGGCCAGCCCTTCCCTTAGCAGCACAGGAAGAGATGCAGAGAGACATAGTGAGGAGCAGAATCCAGCATACAGACTCAAATTCACCCCATCTCTTATGGTTCCTGTCATAGCAGCTCCAGAGTTCTGGCAAATTATGCTGATTTGTGCATTATCACACAAGATAACCAGGGTGATCTAATTGTTATTACCACTAAAATTGAAATGTGGATATTAACTAGGACTACCTACCTGAAAAAGAATTAAGGACTAATTTCTAACATTCACCCCTTAAAGTCTGTGTTCAGTACTCATCCTTCTCCTCAACAATGCTGTTGTGATGATACTTTTCAGCTAGAGTTACTGTCTGTTGGTATAATGTAAAAGAAAAATTATCAGCAATATATACACTGTACCAACATAAAGCAGAGTCAGTTAAAAGATATCAGATTATATTGTTTTCTTAGTTAATCTCAGAAGTATTTTGATATTTTTAATGTAACAAGCTCTACAGAAGAGTTGCACAAAATAGCCATTATGGACATCATAGAAGCCATCATTTCCAAGGTGGTTTGCTCATTTTTAGCAATGTTTCTAGAATCACCTGGACACAGATGTCAAATTTTACACAAAAAATAATTACATATGATCCCCATTTTAATGCTGAGAAAGAGACCTGAGATTTCCACTGACCAGAAAGAGAATGAACAAAAATTGGGCAAAGTTCCTGGACAACATTACTACCATTAAAACAATTCCCTCTAACAACCAAATGTACATCCAAACCTCCTCAGCTCTACTTCTCTAACCATGTGAAGCACAGGCTAAATACATATAAATGTTTGTCATCTTTAGAACTAAAACACTAAGCATTATTTGGACATTGAATTTATTTAGTTCTCATACAACCCCAGCCATAAGAAAACTTGAGCCTCAGAAGACATTTCTTACCTGAAAGATAAACTTACTATTATTTTAAACACCTGAAGTATGGTTGACACTAAACAGAGTACATAAGGACAGGAAATACATGCATAATGTTAGGTCAACTGTCTGTTGAAACCTTTATTTTCTTAACCTCTGTGAGGTCAAGTTCTCCACAATAACCTGACTGTTCACTGCTTTGCAGGTCTGAGCCCCAGGACAGGATTAGCCAGAATCAGCTGGACAGACACAGCCTAAACCACTAAGGAATGATATGTATATGGTATTTCCAGAATGCACAGCAATAATTCTAAGTGCAAACATTTGTTCTAGCTGTCCTCTCTTGACAGCTTCAGAAAGAGCATGAGTTGTACTTTGTCATCAGCTCTGTTGTACAGACTGAAATAAACCAAATCCCCTCTTTTGTAGGTGAACCAAGAAACTGAAAATTCAGGAAAGGATTGAAGTCCCAGCCCTTTAGGTGGTATCACCTGTGATATGCTGAGGATGGCAGAGAGATGCTAGCATGGAGGTAGGCAAGAAGTCAGCCTAAGGCAAGCAACTTCACATGTAGGTAGCAAAAAAGCACCAAAACTTCCAGGTAGGCTGTGGACACTGCTCTAGTCAGGCTTCCTGGGTCACAGGACAGAAATTCATGGTTATGAACACAGCACAGCCACAAAAACAAACCCAAACAAACCCACAGGAGGAGAGGTCAGGGTGTTTTCTCAGGGGAACACAGTGAGGGAAGTTTAGCATTCCAAGCTGCTTCACTTTTCAGAGAGTGAAGAGTAAAATAAGTCAGTATTAGGGTGGAAGCTGTTCTGCTCCTGGCCTCCTTTTAGAACTGCTTTTCCCCCTAGTCTAGGCATCATGCAGATGAGCACCAGGTCCTAATAAAAATCTATCACACCACAGAGCTTCTCTGCTGTGCTCTGTGCTACCTCTCTCTGGGAACTGCTGCAAAAAACCACTTGTTGCTCTGCAAGAGGATAGTGGAGTAACAAAAGAAAGACCCTGACAGTTGTCCCACTGGGGACTTCAGGAGGGGAAACACTGTGTATCTCTGCACAGGCAAGCTGATTTATCATGGTGTTAGCTGCCTCTGAGTTTCACCACCTCCTCCTCCCTTCCTTGTCAGGAAGAGGATGCAAATTATGAAGAGAATAATGAATGTAAGTCACAAAGACAACAAGAGAGCCTTTTCCACTGAAAGGGAGGGAGGAGGAGGGAGAACAGCCTGGGGGTGTAAGGAGCAGTCTGGAGATTTTTTGCAGGGGAAGAAGGGTGACGTTAATGGGGAGAGTGAGCATAGCTACCACTGACCATCAAATGCCTCTTGAGGTGCTGTCTCAGGAATAAAACAGTGCTGGTGTTTGTCCCTTTACAAACACCAGTGCTGTTTGTCACTTTACAAACTGGTCACTGGTGTTTGTCACTTTACAACACACTTTTGGCTACCTTGCTTCCATCTGTTTGGGCCCTGACACTGCATGTTTGACTCTCAGTGTTAGTTGCCCTACACACCAGGCTCTCCTGAGATACCCTGTGGAGACATGGGGAAAGAGAGGCAAAGAAAGACCAGGCAACTGAAGACAGTGACTGTGCATCACAAGCTCTGGTTCTCAATTCACTTAAAAGGGAAAAAATAGACAGCTGGATAGCACAAACATTGCTGAATCTTTGCTATTAAATGAAACTAACTTTCATTATTTCTGCACCTGCCTTGTAATTGTGACAAGCAGGGTAAATGCAAATGTATTCTAGTTAATATTAGTTTTCTGAAACCACATAAAAATGAAACAAAATTTGGATTTGGAATATCCTCCATGCTGAAACAAAGCTTTATAACACCTTTTGCAACAGCTATAAAGCTGTTGCTGCATATCAAAACAATAAAAAGACAGCCTGGTGTGTGCTAATGTGGCAGTATTACAGTACATTACACCTCTTAGCTATTTTTATAGATTTATAAGAACTGAATTTCCCAGTTATTCTATCTCCCCACAGGCCCCACTGTCACAGATATAAGTCACCCATTCACTGCATGTAAAATGTTAGCTCCTGTGCCCAGGACCAGACCAATTACTCACACAAAGAAAAGGACCATGAACAGCTTCCCTGTGGATAAACACCCAGATTCAAAGCTATCATTTACTTCCCTTAATTCACTTCTTTTCAGAAAGGCAGAAGCTCTGACAAACCACAGGAACAGAAAGAATGAAGCAGACAATATGTCAGTTCTTACAATAACTCAGGACCAGAAGAGGTGGGCATTGGAACTTGGATGAACAGGTTCAGAAGGCCAGTAAGTGAAAGGGGCCTGTAACAAGCCTTATGTTTGTACAGTCAGCAAATCCATTCTTCAATATCCTCCATAGAAGATGCTAGATCTCATGGATTAGGAGTTTCTATGAAGTCTGTGTAATGTGTTTCCCTCAGCTCTATTTCTGTCATTAATTTTTGTTTCCATGGGAGCTCTCCAGACATGAGCCGCAGAAAAGTCACCTGAATTACTGAGAAACAGGGAGTAAAATACCTGCAGGGATTTCACAACTGTGTCCAGAGACTTAAACCATCATGTACATTATTTTCAGATGACTCTCAGTTTCCAGGCATTTGGTCTACATGGGGATATCCTGCTGATCTAAAGTGTCTTTCAAGAGCCAGTTCCTTGGTCTGTTGGGTTTTTTAATTACCTGACAGGAATTTTTATTTATTTCTTAGCTGTGAAGCAGAAGATACCTCATGATTTAATGAGTCTATGGGTAAAATAATTTTAAAATACATGCACTCCTTGGAGATCAAGTAGACTTGCCACAGTTTAAGATCCTGCATGGTTTATTAAGCAGAGAATAATATATGTCTAAAAAGACATTCAGTAAAACAGAAGAATGCTATTTAAATGATTTGTGGATGGTCTGTCAGGGAACATTTAATGTATTTCTGATGATGGAGCATTATCTAATCCATGTTCAGAAACAGACAAAAGTAGGCATATAAAAAATCTACTGGGAAGTCATCCACCACAAGTCCTCACCACCAGAGAATTGTTGGGTGTTCTATGAATGGAAAGTTTGGTGGCAGCAGAATTTTAGAGTAACAGAAGCTCACATCATAAAAATATCTTTTTGAGTAGTGCCTCTATGAGAAAATTCAGGAAAAAAGCTACAGCAAATCTGTAATGAGGATTTTAGCATCCCCTCCCCATAGAGGAAATAGGAAGCCACCTTCTGACTCACCTGCTGCATCAGACCTTCAGGCTGCAGTCTCTGAAGCACCTGTTCTTTGAAAAGCCAAAAGAAATTAAGATGAGCTGGATAAATGTGTGCCAGGAATGGCAGAAAGTCCTGCAATGGAGGCAAATCTTGAATATCAGACTATTCCTAGAGCACAGGTAAGGCTTGTGCGAGAAGAGAAGAGAAGAGAAGAGAAGAGAAGAGAAGAGAAGAGAAGAGAAGAGAAGAGAAGAGAAGAGAAGAGAAGAGAAGAGAAGAGAAGAGAAGAGAAGAGAAGAGAAGAGAAGAGAGAAAAGGCAGGGGGAACAAGGGGGGAAGTTGGAAACTGTAGCCAGAGGTGCACAAAGGAATTCTTTTGGTATGATGCTCAGCTCCAGTGGAATATTGGGTCAGGACTCACTTTCTGTACATTCAGCTCCATCCTAGGGTGAGAGAAAATGGCACAGATTATGTGCTGTATTTTGAGCAAGGAGTCCTGGTACTGCTGTGATCAACAAGTACAATCTAAAATTGAAGATGAATAGGAATTTCTCAAGCTTCAGTCAAGATACAAATATTTAAATTTAGAAAGCCCAAGAAAGAAAAGGGCTCCATCTATTTCCCCAGGCTACAGAGACCAAATACTTAACAAAAACATGGTCTTGTAGAATATTCCTTTTTAAATGGAAACAACCCACTTTTCTAATTAGTAAATATAAACAAGTTTTCTGTCTTTTACTTTCTTTTTCTTCCCCCCCTCCCCTCGAATCTCATCTTCTATCTCTTTGTGACTGAGTAAAACTTCTCACTTTGCTGGGGCAAAGCTGAAAATTGTTTATTTGCTTGAAAAAGGACAGTAGCTGTATCAGGAGTACCTGGAAAAACAGGAGCTAGGTATGGGACTTAAAGAGAACTTCATCTGTCCCCCTTTTCTGAGTTGTGCTCTGCAAACTTGCCTTGTCAATCCTCCCTGTAACCCAGCCTGCCCCAGAAGGCTCTTGAGAGCAGCTGTGGTAAAGACTGAGGAATACTGAGGACAAGGGAATGGATGCCAGCAAGGAACTGTTCTGTCTGTGCACTCTGTTCCTTTCCCTTCAAGTTAATAGGGACTAGAGCAAAACCTTTTGTAATGAACATAACAAAAGATGATGAGTTAGCCTCAAAGCAGTAATAAAAAAAAAAGAAGAACTCTTATAATAAAAAATGCATTCATATAACTGGGTTTTATTATTTCCCACAGTTTTATTTTAATATATGACTCAGGGTGTGAAGATGAAGGTGTGATTCAGAGCAATAATGGGACTTTAAAAGCTTGTGCCACAGGGGTGGGCCAGGCCCTCTGGTTGCCATTTACAGGAAGCCTCTAGTCAAACAAAACTTCTAACCAGCTCCACTTATACTTTGTCCATGTAAGATAAAATGCACATAAGGGTATATTGGGAGGAACAGACAGGAGATATGTATATGAAGACAGAAAATAGTGTGACTAGAAACTAGCAGAAATGAAAGCACTGACCTTTAGATGTTGTTAAGTATTGGTAGCACATAACAGCAGATAGCAGAAAGAACACCCAGGTGCATGTTGGTTCTCAGACCTTGCCAAGTGTTGAAGCATGCCTGTTGGATTTCAGGAGCTGAGCAGCCTGCACCACGTGGTGCCATCAGCAAGCACTGCTGGGTAACCAAAGAGGAGAAGGTGAAGCATGCAGGTGTTCATCTTGGCTCTGGCCTTCTGCACACACCTGGGATTGCTCCACTGAGAATCACCAGCACAGCAGAAAATTGTGCTTGCTCCCTTTCCTTCGAGAGGTCATCTTGGGAATTGTCTGTGGAAAGAAGCAGATGTTGTTGGTGAATTAAAGGAATAGATCAAGCCTCAGAAGCAAGAGCAGCATTCAGCTACAACCAATTTAAACAAGATTCTTTGACTTGTTACTGGCTTCCCCAAAGCCCCAAAGATCTGGTGAGAGCTCACTTTGAATGACCAATAGCTCAGGTAGAAAAACACCATTTTGTCTGAGTTGTCAGCAGCTTCCTGAGCTATTCCTAAAACACTACAGGACTTGACTCAACAATTTGAGACTTTCCATCTGAAAAGGTTTCATGTGCCACAGTCTGGACCATGGTTCCTGTTCAATAAAGCACTTAGGCACATTTCATTAATAGCACTTGCTGAACAGTCTGTTGTCCTATAGTTCTGCAGGTAATACAAGGTCTAAATTATCAATATTTCCAACAGTATGCATCATGTAGTGCCAGATTCCTGCACCTCAGTACTTCAGGACTAGCTGCTCTTGAATACTTTTGAACAAGATTTCCCAAGAAAATGAGAATTTCAAGTCATGCTATGTGTATGCCTGTCTGTCCATATCTTTCAAGTTTGAAAGGAGTATGAAGATGGTCAGGAGGCATGTAAGCACATAAGCAGGGTATCAAGAAAGGAGTACTAAAGGCAGAGTACTGAAAGAAGCCACTGAAATTACAGTGAAAAAGCAGCAGTCTCTGCTCTGTCAACATACAGGATACTGGAAGACAGATCAGTGAGATTACCAGTAAAGGAAGATTCTGGTCCTCCTTTCTGTTAGGGACTGAACCTTTCATAATTTACAAACTCCCCTCCCTTACTCTGATGTACCAACACCATGAGAATACCAACACCCAGCCAAAACTGCATATTTCCATGAGACTGATGTGATCACATGAAGGATCATCAGCCAAATGCACACACACACAGAGAATAGCCCAGCTGCTTCCAACATAATCTACTTCTCTATTGGTGAGTTGCTCCAGAAAGAAGAAATGTCCTGCCTTGGAGAATCTTCTGATTCTACTTGCATTTGATCAGGCTGCTCCCTATTTGGGATGAGGGCCCTCTGCATTCTCAGTAACTCTACTGAGAGGTGCAGCCAAAAAATCTCATTGCACTCACCCACCTGCTGGATTTCATCAGGCCAAAGAGCCTAACCTCTTCCAAAGGAAAAGGGCAAGAAGGAGAAAAATCTGATGCTATCATCAAAAATGTTTGTGATGATGCACTCCACAGCAAATCCCCTACCCCTGCAATGATGCTGTCAAAGCCTAACACAAAGAAAAGGCGTCCTGTGCCTCCTCTTCTTGAAAAGGTCCAGCACTGGTAACACCAAAGGATAATGTAAAACATATAACTCTCCAGGCAGATTGTAACAGGAAGGAAACATCTGGTTTAGAGGTATGCAACCAAGTCCAGAGAGGTAAGAAACCAGACCACATTATGCACCAGTATCTGAGCTTCATTCACTGTTTTGTGGGCTGGTGCACATAGCAGGTGTGAGTGAATGGGCTCACAGGCAATCCCACCTACACACAGCATCCATGCTCCCATGCAGCTTTTCCTTAAACCCAAAGTGTTCCTACTGGGAAGCACTCACAATCAAGGCTGACATTTTAAAATGGCCACCCAGAACTGACAGAAAACCAACAGTGCTGCAGCACTCTTGCAGTGCATATTCTTCAAGCACTGTGAGGGGAAAAAGCTCAGGTGGTGCTGGTCTAGTGCACTTGAACAGGTGTATTGCATTATCTACATCTCGCTCCTGCTTTGCTTATGTGTTAGCAAAAAAAGCAACAAAAAAAGCTCAAAAGCAAGGCCAGTCCTTTTTGTCTGAGTGCACCTGTACCCTGCAGCAACCAGAAAGGAGGGGTAGGTGGATGACCCAATGTACTTGCGAGAGCCTGTCATCTCTGTCTCAGCAAATTCTGGGGCCTGGCTTTGTCATTAGTGGGGAAGCCAAGCCCAGGTTTTAACTTCCTTGCAGCTCTGTTTTCCCTCTTTACCAGAGAAAATTATTTCATAAAAATTATTCCAGCAGGTTTACAGTGTAGTTTCTGTGAACTCATTTAATAAGTAAGTACTGGAGGGGACATGTGTGAACTCTAAGTACAATGCACTTGTTATGATCTGATTTAAACCCAGAGGAACAAAGAAAGCTAAGTCTCTATGTATAAACCAGAAAGAACTTTGAAGGTTCCAAATATTCCCATAAACTAGATTAAAACCAAACGAGATAAAATGTTGATGCAAAAAAAAATATATTTTTGTTTAACAGTAAGGGAAGCAAAGAGAAAGAAAGAGAAAAGTTTAGAAAAAGCCAAGGTTCCTTTAAAAAGCATAGGATAGGTGCTGCTGGGAAGGGATGGGGGAGCAGAGCAGTTTTTTGCCCTTTTTTGTTTTTTTTTCCTGCTGTTTGAAGCGCCTTATCTGCCGTCTCCGATCTCTGGAATGGGCAGCCCGTCCTCCGGGATGCAGGAGCGGTGCCAGATCGCTGCAGCGAGCCTCGGGCTGCTCTCACCGCAGCAGCAGCAGGAGCAGGGGTTCCACAGCTCACTCCTCACCTCCAGGGCTGCAGCACCGGCGGTGCTCCTTGGGCGGCCTCCGGGGATGAGGGGGGGTGGGAAGGCAAATTCTGCCCCTCGCTTTCCCTTCCACATTTTGCAGTAGTTTTGCCTTCCTTTTGATGAGCCTCAAGGCAAGCTACCCACAGTCCATACCACACACAGTTTTCAGGTGTTCAAGAGTGGTGGTGATAAGCAAACATAATGACGAAGCATTTTTGGAAAAAGCACTTTTTGGAACCTTTCTCTTATTATAAGGTTCTTACATCACTTAAACGAAGTCTAGATTTCTGTTTGTAGGACAACTCTTCATCTTGCAGACAGATTTACTCCTGGACAACAGGGGAATCTACTTTATTGTGGTTCTCTGTGCACATATTCACCAATATTCACATTAAGTGAAGAGCATGATACATGTTCTAACTTTGTTATCCTTCTCAAAAATTATAATGTTGTACAGATAAAAAGTGTTATAATTTTCTTACTATTCCATGATCCAATGGATGCACCGGCTTATTAACAAAAGTGGGAACAAAAAGCATTTCTGTATTCAGAGGCTGTTAGAAAACCTAGAGTGCCAGACTGCCTTCCCCATTCTCTGAAGAACAGAACAAAATAAGGCTCTGCAATGGAGCCTCCACCACAGGCAGCCCTGTAAAGCACATTGTGTGGCTCCACTGGATACCTTGGGTACAGGAATGCCATCTGTGCTGCACAGGGAAGGAACACTCCTTTGCAGGAAAGGTACAGCTGAGACATGGCAGCTTTTTATTGAGCTCCTCAGGTGGAGCAGGCCAGAGAAGCACACCTTATCTCTCCCAGGGAAACAGAACAGCCTAATACAAAGCCTCTCACCCAGGGCACACAGTTCACAGGCCTTTTAAAAAGCTGCTCCTTTCTGTTTCTCTGCTGTTAACATCTTACAGCTGAGTCCCAGTAACTGGCTGTGTAAGCACTTCTAGCCAGTTCTAGGGCAAAATCAAACAAGTTCATTCAAACCACTGTCAGGTGGCTCAGCTAACTTGTTTTATTTTGTCCTGGAAGACTCAGGAGTGTTCACAGGTCAGGAAGAGTTGAGAGGGAGCTCTAAAATCCTAGATGAATGAAGTTAACTTGGCATCCTAAGCATTGCCCTTTGAAGGCAAAGCCAAGACAAGGTAAGTTAAGCACCACTGACTTTGCCTTAACAAAATCAACTATCAGGAGACAATATTCAAAAAGGCAGGAGACAGCAGTGTACCCCACCATGTCTCACTGGTAAATCATTGAAGTAGCAGTCTGGAGATTTCCTCTGGCAGCTGAGTTGCTCCCTACATGCAGAAAGCTGCCCTGCCCCAGCACCTTGATTACAGCCCACAGCACAGCCACACAGCCATGCCTTGGGCCCCAGAAAAAGCAGAATCCACACTCCCCAAACCATTGTAGGAGCCCACAGAGCACCCAGCATGAGCAGAGTCAATAGATCCAAGCTGTGCTCACATGATGCTAGCAAAATGAAGCAGTAGGTATGGTTTCAGGCAACTTAAATACAATCAGAAACACAATTCCAGAGCTAATGCCATTAGCAAAACTAATGTTACTTAAAGTCTTTAGCACAGGCTATACCTTTTCTATGGATCCTGGTAATACCTATTTATATATATATACCTATGGATCATGGTAATAATGGCTGGTCTCATCAACCTTCATGCCTTCATTCAAATTATATCTGAGCCATACTCAGACTGGGAGAACACATGGTAGAATGATCCCCATCCTCTGCTCCTCCTATTTTGTTCCTTCATGCATCAAACATGGATACACAAGTGCACAGCCAACACTGGAACATGTCCCAGCTGCCCTCACAGAGCTGGATTACCCCCTCATTGGCATAAATACATAAAATTGTGCTTTAGAAATAGATGCTGAAGGATTACTGGGGGGAGGGGGGAGACATTAATGACAACATGAACCCAAACCCACTTAGACAAGCTACAGTCATTTTAATCTTAAACTTAGATGCCAAACTTCAAAAAGTAGGTACTTACAAGAATCATCAGAGGAGGCAATTGAGATCACATTTAGTGTAAAACACAGATCCAGAGTGCCATCTAGTGCACTTCTGTGACAAGAGTTTGCAGAGAGGGCATTATGTGACTCGTGGTTTTCGTGTCTGATGGGGAACTTCTTTCAGTAGATAAACAGGAAGTGGCAGAGATGAAGTAGCTTCCTTTAAACTAGAGCTTTTAACTCTGCCAAATGTGGTATGTTCATAAGCTAGAAGATATGAAATTAAAGCCAAGTTTTAATTGTGATGTTACCTGTGTAAATAGTTTTTAAAAACTAATAATAAACCCCCCCCCCCCTCTTGATTTAATTATTCAAAATGTACTGGCAAGCCAGAAAGAAATTTCTGAGTGATTCTCCTGGGATCTATCCAGGGACCAATAAAATTCACTTTGAGTGATAAAACAGAGACTAAAAACTCATGGGTTTACCAAATGCAGAAGTGAGGGATAAAATTCAGGACAATCTCAGCTGACTGGTGAAATGGTGTAAAGTTGGGATGCTGATGTTTAGCTGAAAAAGTGGTGCAAGAAGAAAGAAAGGATCTAGCACTCATATGCAGGATAGGGAAGGACAGGGAAGGCAGCAATGAAGAGGACAAGGACCTGATGATTCTCTTCCTTCTGTAAAAGATATGAAAAGTTCCAGTGAACCTCAAGCTAAATGCCTGAGTCAACAGGCACAATTTAGATTAGTGATTTAAGACAATCTTTTTGCTTTTTATAGTGGTGAAATGTTGAAATACTACAGTGTTGTCAGAGAGCTTTAAAAAGATGCATAAAACAAGTGCTTATTCTGAAACTGATCATCCTTTCATTCCCTTTCACCCTGCATTTCAAGATACTCTCATAACACACCAAATGAAGCAATGCTTAATTCAATCTAGGTTCTTTCAATAACTCTGCTTCCAGAAACCTCATTCATCAACCACCCACAAATAACTCTACACATCATTTACTTACACTCATCTACTTATGAGTTGTCATGAAATGTCTTTGAAGGGAGGATAGAATGATGGAATTTGAACATTAAATGGGCCATTTCATGTAAATGGAAATTTAGAAATAGATTTTTTGCACAGATATCTATGTATTTAATGGCATCTAAGTATCTAGCAGTTCATACCTGATGAATTATCTACCTAAAAGACAGCAAACACTCCAGTCACCAGAATCTACAGATAAAAGTGTGCTGCTCAAAGGATGTGAAGAAGCTGGCCCTGAATTTTCTGCACATTTCTGCATATTCTGGCAAAATACTGTCCTTTATAGAAGCTATGGAGTTATCAACACCAGGAAGCCCCTGCTGTGTATAAGACCAACACTCCTGCTAGAGAAGCACAAAGCACAGTGACACTGCCTATAGAATGTCCTGAGATTCCTAAATTGCAGAATTAAAGTTCCCAGATCCTGCAGAGGGCCATGGAACCATTGCTTGTCAGCACAGTCAGCCCTACCTGTGTCTCTTCCCAATGCCCAAGAAATGCAGTACACAGCAGAATTCAGAGGGGATACACCACTGCCTGCTGGAGTCCAAGCATTTGGCACTGCTCTCAGGCACATGGTGTGATTTTGGAGGTGTTCTGTGCAAGGCCAGGAGTTGGACTGCAGTCATCCTTTGGAGTCCCTTCCAGCTCAGCACAGTCTATGATTCCATGAGCTCTTTAACATAATGCCAGAACAGTTCCACAGCTGATGGAGCCTCTCTCCTGTTGCTCTTATTAAAGAGAAGAGTAGCTACCCACAATAAAAGCTACTCTGGACATTGTCCTACTTGACTGAGTTAGAGAAAAAGATTCTGCCTTTCCTTTTCAAACAGACATTCCTCATTTTCTTGTGTAGGTACTGGGAGTCACACAGCAGTCACATACCCTTCTTCTGTAGGTACTGGGGAGTCACACAGCAGTCACACACCCTTCTTGTGTAGGAACTGGGGAGTCACACAGTAACCACATACCCTTGTGTAGGTACTGGGGAGTCACACAGGGTCACACACCCTTGTGTAGGTACTGGGGAGTCACACAGTAACCACACACCCTTCTTGTGTAGGAACTGGGGAGTCACACACCCTTCTTGTGTAGGCACTGGGGAGTCACACAACAATCATACACCCTTGTGTAGGTACTAGGGAGTCACACAGCAGTCACACACCCTTGTGTAGGTACTGGGGAGTCACACAGCAGTCACACACCCTTCTTGTGTAGGAACTGGGGAGTCACACAGTAACCACATACCCTTCTTGTGTAGGAACTGGGGAGTCACACAGTAACCACATACCCTTCTTGTGTAGGTACTGGGGAGTCACACAGCAGTCACACACCCTTGTGTAGGTACTGGGGAGTCACACAGGGTCACACACCCTTCTGTAGGTACTGGGGAGTCACACAGGGTCACATACCCTTGTGTAGGTACTGGGGAGTCACACAGGGTCACATACCCTTGTGTAGGTACTGGGGAGTCACACAGGGTCACATACCCTTCTGTAGGTACTGGGGAGTCACACAGGGTCACATACCCTTGTGTAGGTACTGGGGAGTCACACAGGGTCACATACCCTTCTGTAGGTACTGGGGAGTCACACAGGGTCACATACCCTTGTGTAGGTACTGGGGAGTCACACAGCAGTCACACACCCTTCTGTAGGTACTGGGGAGTCATACAGCAATCACACACCCTTGTGTAGGAACTGGGGAGTCACACAACAATCACACACCCTTCTGTAGGTACTGGGGAGTCACACAGCAGTCATACACCTTTCTTGTGTAGGTACTGGGGAGTCACACAACAATCACACACCCTTGTGTAGGTACTGGGGAGTCACACAGTAACCACACACCCTTCTGTAGGTACTGGGGAGTCACACAGTAACCACATACTCATGTATCTTCTTCTTCTACAGCTTTCTGAAAACAGATGTACAGTAGAAAACAGTACCAGAAATACAAAGGTCATGGTTTTTCACTTTTGTCTTAGAGACTGAACACAATAGGGAAAGGTGATGGAGAGTAGGATGCTTTCAACAAGTAACTGATCCACCTGCACCCGGGCTTGTTTTAGAGTTACCTGTTGGGACCTATCCACATTAAAGTGGAAAGGTTTCCTATGAGTCCCTCCCACTGATGTCACTTTCCAATAATGGCTGGCCTTCTCCTGTTTGTGTTCTTGTTTAATCCTCCTGCTCCACAAGTTTCAGTCCTGCTCCAGAAGTGTGATCTGAAACACAGAGTACCAGAATCCCTTTGCAGTGGGAGCCCAAAGGCCCAATCCAGCCATCAGCTGCAGGGGTGGCACATCCTAACCAACCCCTCTAACATGCACTTGGGCAGGGCACATCCAGAGGACAGCTGAGATCAGTCTCCCACATTCTGTATGAGCCTCCCACAGACACAAGGTGGAAAACCTTATTCACAAGTTTATTAGCAATTAACCAACAATCCAATTAGTCTCCACATTTCCTTTTGCTAAGCCAGCCAGCCCACTGTTTTATTTAACAATATACAACAAACAAGTTATTCTTCCAAGTAACTGAATCCCAGCTGCTGTTCATGGAGCCCATTAAGTTCAAAGTTGAATTATGTTTTAATAACTCTTGTAAGTTTTGGTTTTGTAAGGTTGGTTATATTTTAGGAAAACAGAAATTTGTGTAAATGGATACAAAAATGGAGTGAGACTGGGAAGACTATCTGCTATCACGGGGAATCTTGATATTTCTTTAAGCTTGCTTCCTTTCCATATATCAAAGATCACATTCATTTGAAAACACAGTCACAGCATCCCTTCACAAATAGCATATTAAATTTCCTTTTTTTCTTCCCAAAATACAAAACTCAAATTGCATTATTTGCTTCTCTTTTTTTTTAGAGCATAAGTAGCAATGAATGAAATAACTCATTCCAACAACTTCAAGAATTTCTGTACATTTCAGAACATGAAGAAAATAAGGACAAAAATAGCAACAAAGGAGAATACATGCAAGCTTCACTGCATCCTCTCTATGCAGTTGCTATGCAGCAATTGCCTTCCGACAAAGAACTTTGGCTTTTTTGCTTTCTAACGTTTTGTCACTCAAGTAGATACAGTATGTTCAAATCCAAAACAATTTAAATGAGCTTTCTGCTCCAAGAGTTGCCTCAGATAACTACTAATTAGAATCTGCATGCCCTCTGACTTGCTCATTTTGAAACTATATTAACAATGGGACAAAATACACAATCTAAATAAGCCAACAGCACCACAAACAGAGAAAAGTCCTCTCTTCACCCTCATGCAAAAACCACAGTGTAGCAGGCAGGCACTCAGCCTGAAAAAAAATAGGAAGAAAATAAAGAAAGAGCGTTTTTTGGCAGTTAATGTGGGCAACCTTTGTCACTGCTGTCTTTTCCAACAGGTCTCTGGCTCGCTGCTGTTTTACACTCCAGTGTTCTGCTATGGATGTGGGCATATTGAAAACTTGTGTTGTAAACAGCCACCTGCTTAATCCTTCACCAGTACTAAAACACTTAAAACTTTGAAAAGGAAAGTAAATTATTATGCACACCCTGGGAAAAGAATCAGTAAATCAGTGTTCTTTATATGGATTTAGGGAAAGAACTTGTCATGGGACAAATGAGAAAAATTAAGTTCTCTACAGTGGTCCAGGACTACAATCCTAAATTAAGTGACTTGCACAGATTTGTGGCTGCAGCCCTTGCCCTTTAATCCATAGATGAAATCAGTCTCATGTGGCAGGCAGGGACTGTGCTGCAGCTGCACAGCCACCATCCTCCTCCATCACCAGCACAGCTGCACCCAGGCTACACTGCCCACAGGGTTCTACCTGCATGGGGCAGGACATTCTGGCAGAGATGCCACAGAGGAGCACCTATGAAATTAATGCTAAGCTTCTTGAGAAAAAGGCAAGTGTATGCCTTATTCTGCTGCTTTTATAGAAAGGCTTACTGATTTTCAGAGGCTGAAAATTTTCAGAGGCTGAGATTTATTTCCTAAGTTGATCTACTGCTCTGTTTCTGAATGAACTGCCTCACTAACCACTTCTAAAATGTCCTTTTATTGAATGACTATGTGATATTTATAAGAAGGTTTACAAGAAGAGTTATTTTTGGACTATATAAACAGTATTACTGTTCTCCTTTTAAAGACCACTAAATATATACAAAGACTGGGCAAAGTCCCAGGGCAAGGTCCCCTCAAATGGACATTTTTAAGGTCCCTGCTTGGGCAGGTTGGGTCTGGTGTGTCAGAAGCCCCTGGAAGTACCCCCTGCCCAGCCACAAAGGCTGCCTAATCCTCCTGGGAGCAGCCCCACACAAAGGAAGGGGCACAGTGCTGCCCTCTGGGATCGAACTCACAACCCAGGCTCTGGTGCTGAATTATAAGGTGGAATAGACAATATCCTGCCATCTAAGCTACACTGAGACGTGGCAACTCATTCATGGTTTTGCTGCAAAAGGTTTCACTGGGATGAAGCTGGGATTTCACCCCATGGTTCTCCAGGGCCAGCTCTTTTAGCCTGGTTCAAAAGGCACCCGAGGTGAATCTGGATAGCAAGACAAGATGCTTTAAGGTTCCTCTGCTTTTCACAGCTTTAATGGTTCATTGAGTGCCTCTCCTAAGGAGAGATTTCTGGTACCTTTCTGTTAGGTTTTTCCTTATTATTACCTGTTAAATTGGTATAGTCACTTAGTTGTTCTTCTTGGCTTTCAGTAAGGAAGAACAACTACAAACCAAAATATTCCTATCAGCAGGCAGAGTACACACAGGTAAAAATGTCTAGCATTTTCCCTGGCAAAGCCCTATAAACTGGCCAGAATACTTTTTTAAAAAATCCTGCAGCTACTGATCAGTTGATTTGAAGATTATTAGAGTTAATTGAATTTTAGTATTCATTTCCATCATCCCATAGCCAGCAGGTTCTGTTGCTCACCAATCAGTAGAAGAGGGCTGACTGGGATTTCCATCTTCCTCACAAACCACAAAGATAATACACATATTTCAGAGCAAACCAGCACTTTTACCACAGCCAAAGAAAACAAGTGCAGTGTTATACTTCTAAGTGTCATTCACATGATCGTGTGGGTTTTTTTGTAAAGGTTAATTAAGCCTAAATTTCATTAGGTTCTTGAAACTCAGTACAGTTAGAAACACCATTCATTCACATATTTCTTGATTTTTGTACTTTTTAAAATGGCATTCAAACTAATTTTTTTAGATTTTATAAAAGAAATAGGCTATCATAGAAAACTTTCCCAAAATATATTATTTTATCTATATAAGTCTAGCATGTAGAGACTTTCAGAGGTACCTACTAGACTATACATGAGTTTCTAAGAAACAAAGCTATGAAGAATCAATTAGGGCAGCTAGAAGAAACAACTAATACATCAGGTTACTTTTGAATACCTGAAACTTTGTTTCCAGTCTTTGTATATATTTCATGGTCTTTAAAAGGAGAACAGTAGTAATGTTTATATAGTCCAAAAAGTAACTCTTCTTGTAAACCTTCTTGTAAATATCACATAGTCATTCAATAAAAGGACATTTTAGAAGTGGTTAGTGAGGCAGTTCATTCAGAAACAGAGCAGTAGATCAACTTAGGAAACAAATCTCAGCCTCTGAAAATCAGTAAGCCTTTCTATAAAAGCAGCAGAATGAAGCAGCAGTATAAAGTAAAATCACTTACAATTATCAGTTTTCTAAGAGTAATCCACGGATTTTCTCAAAAGGCTTACCAGTTGTCAGGTCATACTTTTCATTGTGAAGACAAAGAAAATCAGATTGGTGTCACCACAGAAACCTCCCAACTTCCTTCACTGAGGTGCAAAACCAGACATTGCCTGTCCCACCCCCAGTTTCCACTGGTTGTTTGTCCCACCCCGCCACAACCAGCGTCCACTGCCTCGCTGTTTGCCCCACTGACGCACGTTGTCAGTTACCACAAAGTCTTCAGAGGAAATGTTTCTAACCTGTGCACTTTCAGAACAGGTCACCTACACCGGGGTCTTCTCTGAAATGGCCTCAGGAAGGTATCTTCATCTTATAAACATCTTATAAACAAGGTATCATCTTAGAAACCAGTAATGAACGGGGCATTCCCATCAATAAACCCTTGGCTGTTACAACTTGAGGGAAGAGCCCAGGTGTCCAAGCTACGATTCAGCTTTTTGATATCACATGAGAGCAAACTTCATTCACTGATATTCTTGTGAAGGCAGCTTGTTCACAGAGCAAAGATTTGCCGAACGCAGATCCCAATATTTAAGCTCCATCCTCTGTGTGAGGAAAGAAAACATGTCTTTCCTTACGTTCCCCGGCAGATTCCCCCAGCTGTAGCTCGTCAGCAGCCGCTGCCGGCCCGGCGAGCCCCGCGGGGCCGTGAGGGACACGGGAGGGAGCCATGGCAGCCCCTCAGCCCCGCGGGGATGTGAGGGACACGGGAGGGAGCCATGGCAGCCCCTGAGCCCCGCGGGGCCGTGAGGGACACGGGAGGGAGCCATGGCAGCCCCTGAGCCCCGCGGGGCTGTGAGGGACACGGGAGGGAGCCATGGCAGCCCCTGAGCCCCGCGGGGATGTGAGGGACACGGGAGGGAGCCATGGCAGCCCCTCAGCCCCGCGGGGATGTGAGGGACACGGGAGGGAGCCATGGCAGCCCCTGAGCCCCGCGGGGATGTGAGGGACACGGGAGGGAGCCATGGCAGCCCCTCAGCCCCGCGGGTGCGAAGGAGCCGGTGCAGGACACTTCAGAAGTGTCAAACAACGTGGGAGGAAAGAGCGGAGAAACTTAAGTAAAAAGTACGGAAACCAGCCAATCTTGGGCATTGCCGTCTTAGGCTTAACTCTGGCGGTACCGATGAAAAGCAATAAAACGTTTGTTCTGTACTTTATCGCACCGCCTCAACTAACAGAGCCCAAGAGGAGGCGGTGGCCCCGGAGCCCGCGCGGGGCGGCTCTGCCAGGGGGCCCGGGCACGGCGCCAGGCTGGCTCGTGGCGCCGGGCAGGACCCGCTGCCCGACGCGCCGAATGTCCGAGCGCAGCGCTCGGCGCTGAGCCCTCGCTGCACAGCGCTGGCTCTGCTGTCCCCGCGGCCCCTCGGGGACGCACTGGCAGGTGCGGAGGGCGGCCGCGCCCCGAGTGACCGCAGCCCTCAGGGTCCCGCGGCCCCCCCGGCCCCGTCCGGCGCGGCCCCCCCGGCCCGGCCCGCGGGGCGGCGCATGCGCGCGGGGCCGCGGGGCAGAGCAGCGCGGGCAGCGATGGCCGGCGGGGAGCAGCGCTTGCCCGGCGGCCCCGAGCGGGTGGCGCTGAAGAAGGAGATCGGGCTGGTGAGCGCCTGTGCCATCATCATCGGTAAGGGCACCGCTGACAACCCTGACACGGGGCTGTGCTGCCGCTGCGGCGGGGGCTCAGCACCGGCCGGCGCGGGGACAGGCGATGCGCGGCTCCGCGGGCAGGTGTGCGGCACCGGCCGGGGGACAGCGCGCCGCTGCTGCGTGCGGCTCGGCCCGCGGCGAGATGGGCGGCGAGTGGCTGTAACACACGCTCCGTGCTGAGGTGCCAGCCGGACTGAGCCCCCTCTGCCCAGCCGTTCAGCGAACGCCAAATCGCGAGGTGTCCTAAAGTCTGTCCTGATGCCCGGTGAGCTGCTCAGGCTTCTGCGGCGCTCGCTTATCAGGCTAAACCAGTTGATTATCTGAGATCGGGGCTCTGCAAAGTGCAGGTGGCAGCGTCGGCTCTCAGAAGGCAGCGCCGGGCTGTCCCGGAGCCGCGGTGGCGGCAGCGCCAGCTGGCAGCGGTGCTGTCCCGCAGCAGCAGCCGTGGCTGACAGCGGTGCTGTCCCCAGCAGCAGCCGTGGCTGACAGTAGTGCTGTCCCTCAGCTGGCAGCGGTGCTGTCCCGCATCAGCAGCCGTGGCTGGCAGCGGTGCTGTCCCTCAACTGGCAGCGGTGCTGTCCCCAACAGCAGCCGTGGCTGGCAGCGGTGCTGTCCCTCAGCTGGCCGCGGTGCTGTCCCGCAGCAGCAGCCGTGGCTGGCAGCGGTGCTGTCTCTCAGCAGACAGTAGTGCTGTCCCTCAGCTGGCAGCGGTGCTGTCGCCAGCAGCCGTGGCTGGCACAGCGGTCAGCAGTAGGACTGAGCTGCTGCTCCCATAACAGATCAAAACTGGGAAATTGGGGCAGGGTGTGCTCAGCTCTGTCCCTCCGTGTGCTCCATCACTGCTGGGGATGTGAGGGCAAGCGTGGGGCAGGAAGATTCGCCCAGGTCAATAAAAGCAGCCCGTAGTGAGCCTCAAAACCCTGCAGGAAGACCCAGCCGTTCTGTCACCAGGACCCGGGGACAAGGCTGGCAGTGACAGCTGTGTCAAGGTGCAGGGCAGCACAGGGAGGGAACAGGCACAGCAGGACCTGCCACATCCATGGGAATGTCACCAGGACCCGGGGACAAGGCTGGCAGTGACAGCTGTGTCAAGGTGCAGGGCAGCACAGGGAGGGAACAGGCACAGCAGGACCTGCCACATCCATGGGAATGCACTGCTCAGTGGCACAACTGCCTGGGACACCCCCATGTGTCTCTGATTGATGTCACCAAGCTTGAGGAAGAGGACTTCACTGCATGCTTCCTATGGGTGATCATAATGCCCTGCTGCAATTTTATGCTCTTAGTCATGTATGCCTCTATGTCCAATGTAGGTGGATATGGTCTTGCAAAAAAAAAAAAAAAACAGTGCCATTGAACAGGATCATTGTGAGCAAGGCTGTTATATAAAAGGAAAATATTTCAGTCCATTCCCCTAGTGAAACACTGAAATCTGTATCTGCAGTTTTTGGGGAGATATGTTCTACATATCCAAAGATACCTTTATTTTGAATCCCTCAGTAAATTTAAGGGGGAAATCTCGGTTCTGGATCTCAGTGGAGCTCAGATGACCTTGTGTTAGAGTGAAGTTTTGAGTGCTGCACTTTGCTGTAGGTAAGGCACTTGCAGGATTAGGAATTCCCTGAGTTGCTATTGGCCCCAGGGAAGATTTATGGCATCTCTGTCATTTATTAGGTATGACAGAATGGTACCTTGAGACTGCTACCCTTCTCTCCTAGTCAACCTTTCATCAACCTTATTTGCAATATCCTGCAAGCAGAATTCATATATGTCATGGCTGTCCAAAATAAATCTTGTGAAATAGCCTCTCATCTAATCAGGGACATTTGAGCAAGGAAAAGCACTGACATTCTTGATAAAGTGTAGTACTCTCAAGTGGTCTAAGTGTTAGAGAAGGTTATCTGCTTTGCCACATAAAGCGTGAAAATTCTTCTGCAAATTTCCCCATATTTTCATAGAAGACATTTGAAACACAACCATAGGATCCTATTTTTTAGTTTGATTTGTTTGTCTGCAGATGCATGAAATTACATCACATATCAAAGACTTCTGTAGCAAAGTGGTATGCAGTAGGAATAGTCTGGCTTTGTAGGTTTCATTGCATAAAACATGACAGCTTCAAATCAGAGGACACTGTGAATTACACCAGATAGGCTTGCAAGCCATTACTGGAGTTAACTAAATGAAATCTTATTTAAAACTCCTTTATAAAAAAAATAAACTAGTTGATCCAAGTTGTTATTAGACAACCAATTAATTCACAAATTTTCTGTTTAATAGAATTTAACCTAGGTAGAAGATTTATTTCCAAGTGATTGAATAGCATGGAAAAAACAGATGCAGTCAGTGTGTCAGAGCCTGTGGAACAGACTGAAGGACAGACCAGGACTTTTATGTCAGCCATCACATTGGATTTCCTGGTTTTCAGTGGAGGAGGGAAACCCATTTCAAGGGTTTAGACATCAGATTCTGGTGCATCCCACAGCAAAGTCATACTGAGAACACCAAGAAAATCAGAAATCACTTTTGAAAAAACCTCGTCTTGCTCTGTATGGACATAAGGATTATGCCTTCTTATTTTTCTTTAAATGTTCTTGCAGGTACAGAAAATGTATGAGCATATTTTTATATTATCAAATAGAAATTTGATGCTGTGATCTGCCAGCATTACACTAAATGTTCTGGTTTAGCTGACTGTTCTACAGTTCTAATCAGCTGCAGGAGGGATATAGAGAATTATAATCTTCTAGTAATTAGGAGGAGGAAACATGAGGCAGTATTTGAAAAATACTGTAAATATGAATTTATAAATACATAATTAATAAGTTTGTGATTGCCTTCTGTACACTAACTCTGCTTGTTTAAAATAAGGTATTAGATGAGTTGCAGAGCTGGGGAGTCAGTGCTAGGGAGGAATCAGCAGGCAATGACACGGAGTGAAAGAGAAGGCTTGGGGGTGGAGCACACTGTGTTTGAGAATATTTCAATAATGGCAGGATGCAGACTGTAGAATTTGCAGTCTGCTAGCAGTACTCCATCAGAGTTGCAACCAAGAGAATAAAAGCAGCCTCTGTGGGGACAGCAGGTTAAACTCCATGGCTGTTGGAGCTCAGGGGGCTCAGCCTGCCCTGTGGTACAGTCACAGACTGGTTCAGGGAGCAGGAAGGGCACACACAGCCTGGATCCTGCCAGTTGTCCTGAAGCTCCCATGCCCTGTGCTAATTCCCTGGAAAATAGGTTTTCCTTTTCAATCTTCCTGACGTGGTTTGAATTGTAGGGGAGTTTTCTTACTACTTTCACAACCGAGTATTTATCAACACAAATTGCTATGCTATCTTAATGCACTCACAAAACTCATCCTTTCAATTCTTTATCCTCCTTTTATAGAGGTTGGAAAGGCTTTGCCATAAGAAATACTAGTTCATCTAACAAAAAACTATGCAGGAAAAAAAACCCATAATAAACTACATTAAATTGGGACTACATCCTTCCTATATCCACCCCATAGAACAGTCTCCTGATCTCTTCCAGCAGCCTAGCTTTTGTACAACATAAGTCTATCTTTCATTACTTCATTTATATTTTTTTACTCGTTTACAAACAAGCCTGATTAGACAAGAAGGCTATTTCCAAAGTTTATTTCACACTGAGGCAGAGGACAGCTCTTCTGAATATCCTGATGTAAATACAGGTACTGAATACAAAACCTTTTAACTCTAAATAGAGACTGGGAGTTAATGACTGTAAAACTGAACAGTGTTTAGTAGCAGTAACAAATCTTTCTGGCAATTCATCTCTGTCACAGAAAGAGCTCTTTTGGAAAGTGCCTGAGACATGCTGTAGAAGCACCCAAACTGCTCTGTCTCCAACGTGGTTATGTACAGTGAAAACAAATGATCTAATGCACTCACATGCACTGCAAATCAATCTTGCCAGTACTTAAATGAAGTGATACAGCTTAAAAAGTAGTGACATACACGTGTCATTATGTCCTAGGTAATAACATATAGATAGTATATCATTGTTTGAAATCCACACTAGATTGTTTTGGCAGAGGCAGAAATCAATGCTGTATTTAATTGAACAGTAATTTCATGCACATACACATAGCTGGCTTTACATCTCATTTGTAGAACTGTGTATGTAATTAAGATTTTTGCATGTAATTGCATGTATGTAATTAAGATTTTTGAGCACAGGCATCTTAGCTAGACAGTGCCTTCCTTGGAGTCTTGCCTGTGCAGATAAAAAGCTAAGTAGAAAGTTCCATGACTTGATGTAATTTCTACCACATTCCATTGTTCTTTAGAAAAGTACAAGAACTAGAAAGTTCAGGCTGATTAATGTCTTAAAGCAGCCTGGTTCTTTGTGTCTGAACAACAAAATTCACCATTCATATACTAGAAATGAGTATTTGACTGTATACACAAATTGTATATAGCACATGTAAAGATATACATTTATATTGTATATAACACGTATACATATATAACGTGTAAAAAGGGTTGTTTGACTGTTTAATACAGATCAAACAACTTTATATAAAACAAACAGTTAAACATCTCTTGAAGCCTTTATTTATGTGGTTGTAAAACTGCATGAAAGTAGCCATAGGGTCATACTAGCATTGTGATGAAATCTGTTGTATACTCATGAATGATTTAATATCAGCTTATATGAGACTGACTAGAAGACTTACAAATTCAACTACAGTGAAATATTTCAGCTAAAACTAAATACATCTCCTTATTTTACTGAGTACAGGCAGGCAAGTTATCTGCATCAGCTGACTTGGCATTACTTAAAAAATGCTTGCTGTACTTACTCTGCTCACACATGAATTTGATGTAAGATCCCTTATAAACTGGTTCCTGATTCAGGTCCAGTGACAGTAACAAAACTATGTTCAGCTGACCAGTGAGGTGTATGTTCAGTTTTTGCTAGTTCTGAAAGTAACTTTCTGGAATTTATCTGTCCAATTGCCCAGAAGACAGCACAGGCTTGCTTCCATCCTAGCTGAGGTCATTTAAGCACCCTGTGGATGTCTCAGCAGAATGCCCACAAGCTGAGAAACCTCCTTCCATCAGAGATGCCTCCTTAGGCAGAGTTGTCCTGGCCTGAAGTGCAATTTACTGCCCACACCATGGCAATCCATCAGGAGAACAACTGAGTTGCCTTGGTTGTAATTATAATTATAATTGTAATTATATCTGCCTGTCATCATACTTACATACAAATAATTGCATATGCATGTACATGGAAGTTTTATTTGCATAAATATCACTTCCCAGTGCAGCACTCCAATGTGATTTTTCCTCCTTGTCAGTAACAAAAACCATTTGCCAGCCTTCCTGTGTGTCAATTAGCTGTCTCCTTACTGCTGTGCCCCTGCCATTCTGACATCCCTTCAAACCCCACAGATAGTCTTTGCTGGCAGAAATCTAGGCAGAAACAGGATTCAGCAAGCTGCTAGCTTAACACTGGGGAGAGAGAACACTTGGAACTGGGAACAGCCTTCATATTCCCCTTTTGCAAGTGGAAATGGATAGGGATTCATGCACAGTGCTTGCTGTAGCCTCTCTGGTTATGTTTCATGTGCCACCATTGCTTAAGTGGACTGGGTTTTGGTCATTGAATCAGATCCAACTGTTCATCAAGTAACATTTCAAATCATTAGGAGATCATTACTAGTCAGACCCAATGGACTTCACTGGAGCAGTACCCAAGTTACAGAACTGCAGCAGAAAGCAAGATGTATGAAAAAAATAAAAAGCAGAGAGCTACCACCCACATTACTGGATGATTTTTGCTGATTTCTGTGATCCTGCCTGGAGTCACTGAAAACAGTGTTGTTGCAGCAAGAGTTTTCTCCCTCTCTGGATCCGTGTGAGAGCATTTCACTTTTATAGCTAACTCAAGTTTCAGGACACACTTTTGTTTGGTGACTTGTGAGAGTAATACAGATTACACTTCAGTGCTTCTCTCTCTCAAAATAAAAATGTTTCTAGACCCTTTAGAAAGGAGTCAGCCTTCTTTATCTGTTACACACCTTGCTAACTAAGATTTTGAGCATTTAGTTCCACATGGCACTTACTGATGTAACACACAAAGTATTTACAAATGCACAACTGGGTTTTTTTCAGGGCAATAGTTCAGGATCGAGCTCTGGACTGTAATTCAGTGTCTTGTCCCCTCATAAATGCAAATTATGGTTTAGTAAAGTCAGCAGTCAATCTTTGTTTGGGATAAATGGCACATATTCCTTACTGGAAACCACAAAGACACTTTTGAGGGACTTGTGAATGATTTTTCCATATAGCCCAGAGGCTTAGGCTCAAATTCAAAACTACTGAAAATTACATGTCCACATTCCATATGTACATTTAAGCTGCTAAGTAGCCATAATTTGGTATGGCACCCAATAGGAAAAAGGGCTCAAACTGCTGAGAAAGATCCAACCCTACAGTTGGAAAAAAACAAACCTGGAGATCACAGAATCCCTGGGTTGGAAGAGACCTTCAAGATCAGCAGTCCCACCCAGCCCCAACAGCTCAACCCTGGCACCCAGTGCCACATCCAGGCTTTGTTAAACACACCCAGGATGGGGACTCCACCACCTCCCTGGGCAGCCATTCCAGAACTTTATCACCCTTTCTGTAAAAACTTTTTCCTAATATCCAACCTGGATTTCCCTTGGCCCAGCAGATGCCCATCCAAATGCAAGTTACATTTATGGCATGGTATTTTACATATTCTCACATTCTTCAAGACTGTTCCAACATACAGTTCATCAGAATTGTTTGGGGTAGCCTTTCACTTGAGTTTAGGGAGATGAAAACAAGCTGCAGTTTCACTTGGCAGTAAAAAAACATTACAAAGTTCAAATTAAGGTTGGTAAAAATTCAGGGAGATTCTGCAGCTTCTCTGGGCTAGCAGCTTACCTCTGAGACTGACTTACAGAGGAAGTCTAAAAAGGAGCTGTAATTAGAAGTTCCTGGGGGGGGGGGGAGCCCTAAAAGCCTTAATATATATATATATATATATATATTTACTGAATATTTCTGGAGAAAGAAAAGGGTTTTATTTGTCCACAGATGTGCCTTTCTGCTGCAGTCTATATCAAGGAGAATTCAGCATGTGAAGTCCCACATGTACAGTATGAAGAGAAAAAAAAAAAAAAACAACTAAATTTGTATTTTTCTGCAACAATTGCCACACAATTCTGTTTCCAAGTCATTAGCTATCAAGTATTCATTGACTGATGGTTTTGGTATGAGTGGATTTAGTTTGGGTGAGTTTTGCTAGTTTTGGGGGGATTTTTACATTCTTACCTTCTAAAAAAGTAGGAAATTCTGATTGAGACAGAGTGACTGTGATCACAAGGCTGAATCAATGAGCTCTGCAGTGAGTGCCAGGAGTTCAGATACAACAGCAACTCCTTCCTTGACAGATGAACTAACAAAGGGAGCATCCTTTGCTAAGTGTCTCACTCCTGATCTGGCAGTACAGTGCCTGCTTTCAGCAGTGCCATAAATCTCCACTCGTGTTCCCTTTTCCTGTGCCTTGCAGCTCATTTCCTTCTAGCATAATGTAGCCTTTTCTGTTGAGAAAGTCTGCTCTGCTTTGGCAGGCTCACAACAAGCAGAAATGGTTTGGTGGAGGTTTAGCTTTTTTTTTGTTTGCAGCTTTTCATGTGCCAAACTTTTCCTTTTGAGACCCTGTTTTTTGTTGTACTGTGGGGGGAGTTTCTACTAGCTGCCACACTTTTTTGTCATCTTGATTACAGCATGATAAAATGAGAAGGCATTTGTCAGTACTGAAGTGCCCCAAATATAAAACATCCTAACAGTGTTGTGTTATTCTGCTGGTCCTTAAAAACCCAGAACTCTCCCAAAGAGTTCTTTAGCAGATGTTCCATGGCAAGGAGCAGGGAGCCAGCAATCCAACATTGACTGAGCATCTCAAACCTAATTCCATTTAAAATGCTTGCAGCCCTGTCTGTATAGTGGGAGAGCATAGAGAATATGCAAGCCCTGTTGTCCTGCAGAGCAAAGGGATGTGCAGTGCTAAATACATTTATTCATCCACAAAATCTCTTTATGCAGTATTAGTTCATTCTCCTAATGTTTTCTTCTGGCACTGGCCTTGCAAGTCAGGAGTGAAAAGCAAGATTTGAAGAGTGATTGTCTACAGACTGTTCCCATCTTCAGGAACTTGCAGGTGCTGGTGTTCTGATTGCAGGGTCATGTACAAACCAGTGTGGTGTTAGGCTGAGCTGTTGAAATTCTTCCTTCTACACATGGTTCATCATCTCTTTCAGGCAATAGAGAGAAATTCCTCTGGATCCCAGAGCAAGGAAAGTGGTGAGGGCTACACTGGTGATGTTTAAGCCTGAGGAATTTCTGTATCATTGAGTAATGGAATAACCCCTGGAGCTGAATTGCTCTGATTCCTTGAACACTTTCTTTAGAATAGTACCAAAACGTAGAGAAAACTGAAATCTTTTTGCATCTGAAAATCAAGTTGAATTCTTTTTTATCTGATCCTTAAATAATGGCATAATCACACTTCACATGTGGGACCAAAATATCAGAAGTGTAAAAAATAAAACATGCCATTTAAAAGCAGTAAAACTTCAGAAAGGTTACCTCTAACTCCAAGAAATAGGTCAGTGATCTGGATGAGTGGCAGTTTTTCTGCTGTGAAAAACAATAGCTCTTTCATCAGCTATATGAAACTGCTTAATCTAGATCAGGCCAAACATCTTAAAATAGTATAGCACAAAAAATGATGTTTGAACAATATAAGGGCCTTATTTACATCCACAAATACCAGGAGAAACCAAGTTAAGGAAGAATCTCACTCTGTTGAATACAGTGGTCAGAGAGCTAAAATCCACAATATTAATGTGATCTGTGGCAATGGAAATCACAAGGCTGTCCATCACAAAATTATTAATTCACATGTTAATTCACACAACACACAGGCATGTTAATTATTGCATATTAACTCTGGGTTAGAAAATCCAGGAATGAGTAGTCAGTGTAAAAAGTTGTTCTCTTACAGAGATGCATCCAGACAGTGGAAGACAAAAGCTGAGGTCTGAATATTGAAACACCTTCTCTGTAACACAAGGAGTTTTGTGAAAAGGCCATTGCACTTGTGTACACATCTATGACATTATAAGCTACAGGTGTAACAAGAAAAAATATCCTTGCTTGGCTTGTCTCCCTGTTCTTCAATGTCTTCCATCCTTTTGCTGTTAAATTGTGTAACTATCCTGAGAGGAGCAGAAAAAGCTATTAACAGGTGCCATATATTCCAGGTTTTCAGTGGGGTTGTGCTGTGAGATTGCTCCTGGTCAGGCCCCATGAAGAAGGCTGATGAATCCTGAAGAGTTTCTTGCCTCCCTGCCCACCCTTGCCTTGGAAAGGATCAATATATGTTTCTCCATAAACTTGAAGTTAATGACTCCCAAGGAATGAGGACTTACAGCTTTAAAGTGTGTGCTTTTATATCATAAAAATTCATCCTTTTGTACAAAACACACAAGGGATCATTTTTTCTTAGGGAGTTGCAAGAAAAGGACTGACAAGAATGAAAATGTGGGGTTGAGTTCCTTGTCTGGATTATTTCAAAATTCTTTAGCAGCTCTCCTGAGAGCTTAATAGGACAGATTTACTTGTTTGCTTTAAGGGAGGTCACCTCAGACTATATTTCATTTTGATTTCCCCATGGCTCATTTTTTTCTCTGCCCAGATTTTGTCCTGTTTTGATAGCAGATTTATTCTTTGGTATCTGGGGTTTCAAGTCTTGTTTTATCACTAACTTAAACCAACTCAGACAGTTCTGATGTCCTGAAAGGGATAAAAAACTGTATCAGAAATGTCATTCTAGCTCTCCAGAAATACAGGTTTCTTTTTTCTGATACTTTTAAATGCAGTCTGAAAACTTGAAAAACCATACATTTTGGAAACCTACATAATGAATTCTTTTTATAAGAGTCTTGAAAATAGTAATAGCCTTAGTTAGTACAAAAGAGCAGAGAGTATCCAAGCTTGTTAAGCTTGCAAACACTGTACTTTGACTCAAGTAAATTTAAAAATAGCTGAATCAGTATTTTAAAGAATAAAGGAAAGAAGTGTTTGATTCTGGTGCTGTCTTCACATGCCTAGCTTTTAGCTTGAAAGGGATTTCCATGTGTGTGATAGAATTAAAATATTTGTAATTAAAAAAAAAAAGCTGACAAAAAAAAGCTGACAAATCACATTTTTTGTACTCCTGCTAGTAGATCTTGTTGCAATTAAGCCATTTCTTATGGTAAACTCTGCCAGAAACCAGTAGGACACAATGTCTCCATGTTTTTTGGTTGTGGACAGGGCCAGTTCCCTAGCAACACAGCAAGATTTAAGCAGACTTTACAAAAGGTGCCCAATCCTGTACATATTACAAGTGCATAGAGAAGGAATAGCTCTCCTTCACATGCTTGTGCTCCTGACAGGAAATTAAAGACCCTTTTCTTAACTGGTCCCAAGTCCCTCAAATCCTGCTGAAGGCAACAGGAGTGAAGGACTTCATTGCCTCATGGGCTTTAAATTAAATGAAAGTAGCTGGATGCAAACTCATTAATCCTTGATTGCCCACATACCTGGGCAAGGCTGGCAGGCAGGGAATGAGCCTTGCTGTGTTCAGCTTGCACAGCAGAGAGCAAAGCCAACAAGTGTCATCTGTTCTCATGAATTGAATTTACAGGGCCAGGCCCATTCCCTCATTTTACCCCAAACCCAAAAATGAGCACTCTTGTCACTGAGCAAACACAGCCAGGGGCAGGAACAGCATCCTGGCTGCCCTTTGCAGCTGCTGGGATCATCCTCTATTTCAGACAGGGAAAGGGCACTTTTAGAGGGCACTAAAATTCACTTTTAGCCACCCTCTGACAGACCCTTCCTGAAGAAGGTCTGTGAATATACCATCTACTGAAATGCCTTTGCTTCCTTTGGAGGCCCTCTGAAATAGGCTGAGCAACTCTTGGCTGAGCTGCTCACAAGCACTAGAACTGAAAAACCAAAAACCAAGCAGGAAACTTCTGTAAAGTGACATTTATAAAGAACATGCTTCAACCATAAGTCTGATACTTTAGGAAACCAGGGAAGAAGAAAACAAGACAGATCTCCAGTCTCTTGCAAAGCTGGAACAGAAGGTGTGGATTATAAGCAGGGTCCCACACACTGTGATGGCAGGGATGTTCAGGTCTGTGTTTACATCTATTTTGCAGGATTAACTAATTTAATTCCATGTTTCTTTGTACTCAGACTATTCTTTGAACAAGTTTTTCTGTTCAGGGGCAGGAGTGACATTCTTTTGATGAATTTTTTGTACAGCTGTCAACTGCTTAGATAAACCTGTTACATAAAGACATCAGTGAGCAGCATGAAGTTCATCATTCTCAAGATACCTAATTTCAAAAGGTAGTTGTGATATCTGCAAATACAAGATTCATACATGCATAAGAATATTATATAGAAATGTTGCTAACTCCTGATCATATCACAACAGGTCCTTAAATTCCCAGATCAAAGGTATTTAAGAACTGCAAGGAAAGCTGCCATTTCTTTTGGAAATCCAGGAGTTTCTAGTTCTCTGCAGTAAAATTGTCTAAACATGTTCTTTAAAATAAATTATATATTTAAAAATAAAGTCAAGATACAAGTCAGCACTGGTCCTAAGTGCATGAGGACAGCAACACAGCATCATAAGTGGTGTCTGTCAAAGTATATACTGAGCTGGTAAGTGTTTGTAAATCTCATTTAAACTCAGGTTGAGCTGTTTACCAAAGTGTATTTTGAGTTAAATGCAAGCTTTAAGTCAGGTATCATTGTGCAATAGCTGTTCACACCCCAGGAACATAAATACCTTTTTTTTTCCCTATAAATTCCACCTCAGTTCATTGACCATAGCCTATCTTTGTATTCCTTGATAAAACAGAGATAAAGCCACTTAGAGATGTGAATGCTGAGATTACTGTGCTAAGAGATAAAACTAACACAGATTTACAGGCAGAAGAATGTAAACTTGAGAGATTTAATGATTTCCATTTAAGGAGGTGTGAAACCTGCAACAACCCCAAGCTTTGCTAAGAAGTTCATGTCTTGTTTACATCTGCATCCAAAATAAGAAGGTTGTGTATGATCCTAGGCCATGGCAGTAGACCTTACAGGAGACTCTCAATCAATCTTTCCTCTCAATAACATGAGCTGTAACACAGCAGTTGATGTATTGGGATGATTTCTTACTGCCATTTTCATATAGCTTTGTTTTAAATATGTATTGCCAGGAATTTCAGTTCAGGAAGGCACTTGGAACATTTTAGCCTTTTAATATTCAGGGTAATATTGAAGAATAAGCTTTGCCTTAAAAGTTTAGCATCCTGAAGTTCCCATTATACCCCTTCAGAAATCAAGGGTTAAGTGATGCCTGGTTTAGAGATGCTCTTGATGGATCCCAAGTTTGCAGAAGCTGTGTAAGCCCAGTCAAAAATCCACCAACTAGCCAGAGTCTGAGGACACTTCTGCTGGGCTCATCTTTGTGGGATCAGAGCAGAAGGCATTAAACCCAGTAATTTGAGAGGAAATCAGAAGCAAGAGTGGCAATTAGGTTTTGCTTTATTTGCAGCTGAGCAATCAAGTTCAAGCTGTGTTTTTTCTGCAGACCTGCTCATTCCTGTCATGCTGCCCCATAAACCCCCATGGTGTCCCTTGGCTGGTGCAGGGCACACATGGGTGTTTGGCAGCCATGGCTGAGGGTTGCAAGGACACCAGCACATGCAAACAAAGTTTTCATTTGCAAGGAGGAACATTTTTCACAGCAGAAAGCTGCAGAGGTAAGCAGGGAGTGTGGAGCAATGGGGGGGTCAGAGACATGTGCCAGCTTCCAGGCTGCTTTCTTCCTCTAGAGCCTACACTTGTCTAACAAAAAAATCCTTCTGTGTGCTGTGTAACTCTCCAAATTGCATCCTGATGTTTTCCTTAATCTTTCTGATTTGGCCAATGGCACATCCTTGAGGACTGACAGCTTTCAGGAATGGACAGCAAGAGGCTTCCACACTGGGCAGCAGCTGCTGATGGATTTTCCAGACTGAATAATCTGTTCACTGTGATCAATCACAATGAGCAAAAAGAATAGAGTTAGGGGGAGAAAAAAGGGAAAAAATCCAGCATTTTCCATAAAACAAATAATGCTTCAAAGATGGTGCAGGGGTGTTTACCATTGGCATGAGTGGGGCTGAAGAGCTGTGGCTGTCCCATTGTCCTTGTCTGAGCCACAGCACTGCCCAGCACAGCTGAACTCTTTGGCTCTTTTCACAGTTGAGTTGGTGAGCTTTACAGCAGCGTTTTGGAACTGCTTTTCTTCTTGGTAAATACCAAAAATCATTGCAGGTGTAGAGAGCCCTGTGAGAAATGCAGCTGTCACTTGTGGGATTTCTCAGCTGAGGGACAAACATTAAATCAGCTGAATGGGCTGGCATCTGCCCCCTAAGCCACCACAGGAGGACCATCTCCACTGTCAGATGCTTTCCTTAAAATCAGAATTTATCAGAATTTATCAGTCACACAGT
This sequence comes from Agelaius phoeniceus, assembly GCF_051311805.1. Lineage (NCBI taxonomy): Eukaryota > Metazoa > Chordata > Aves > Passeriformes > Icteridae > Agelaius > Agelaius phoeniceus. The sequence goes on from NC_135276.1 coordinate 4,168,598, forward strand.
GTCCCTCATGTCCTCCAGCATGCTTGCAGGGCAGAGCTTTACACACTGCCCATTTCTACATCAGGGGATTTCACAACACATTTCTGCCATTTGCAGGTAAAATTCCAGTCAGGATATTGAGATGCAGAGAGCACAGAAAGCAGATGTTGGACAGATACCAGGGGCCAAAGCTACATAAAGCTGCAGTGTTTGCAGAGCACTCAGTGGGCAGAGCTGCACCTTCTTACCAGGGCAACCCAGGCATTGTCACAGGGATGCTCCATACCCCTCTCACAACACCAAGGTAGGCCTGGCACTCAGTTTCTCTTGGGAAATCAGTAGGAGGGTTGAAGCCTCTCTCCTTCACTTCAAGGGTCACAGTAGCTTCTTTATGTCCCACAGTCAGGGGGGAAGTTTGAGCCTCTGTTCCCCATAGGTGCCACTGCCAGTGGGGATGCAGTGGGAACCACCAAGAATTACAGCTCTGCAGCTGTCTGTGGGCTTCCCTCATCCTTACCTGGCAGCACTGCCCTGCAACTGAAATAAAAAAAAAACTGAATAAACCCTGCTCAAGGCCCCTGATGCCAAGGAATAAGGCAAAAGAGGAAGGTGCAGTATGGAGCAGAGCAAAAGCAGCAGGTTGTAATCCCCTCCTGGCACAGCTGTAGTGCTGCACAGCCTGCTCTGAGTGCAGCAGGCTGTGGGAGCTCACAGTGACAATATCCCACTGGAAAAGGCTCCCAGTCCCCAGGAGAAGGCTTTTTCTGATGTTTCTGCCTTATCATTGCAGCTACAGAGAAGGGCAAGGGAGACTGAGGTTTCCTCTCCATGGTAATGAAATGCAGCCCACATACCCCAAGGCTGGCAAGAGAAGAGGAGAGCAAGTCAGAAGTTAAGGAAGTAGAGAAGTCAGACCAAGTACAAGAGTCAGAACAGAGGAGCAGGAAATAAAGCAGTGGACTGTGTGCCTGAAAAGAGGAGACAGAGCCTGCAGCCTGTGAAAGGATTAGCAGAATAAAAGGAGTTTCAGTTTAGAGCAACAACAAAATCCTATCATAGAGGCTTTGAAATAAACACACTGTAACAGTGTTAATCAAATAAAACTGAATAAAACCATGTACTAGCAGACATCTGTCATCTTTATTATTTCCCATGTTCCTAAGAGGTCTGATCCCCAGCACCTCCTGGGGATTTATCTGCCTTGCTGCAGATCTGTGCTCTGCACACACCACCTGAATGTCCAGCAGGGCAGGACTGCCACTGACTGATAGGGACCACCAGGTTTCCTTCTCAGTTGTAAGTCCTGCAATTTTGGACCAAAGGACAAAAGGATTTGTAAATTCTTCCATCAAACCTAGTGTATGCTCACATATGTACTCAGGAGAGCATGATGCTTGCCAGCCAGAGAACTGGATCAGGGGCTCCAGTGCTGGTTTTGGTTATTGGAACATCTGCATTTGACTCAAGTACTATAATGAGACTGTCCCCACATTGTACCTCCTTTGGTGAGGTCCTTATGGTACAGATGTGCCCTTCCTACAAGTAGTCAACACATGCCAAAGGAACCTGCTTTGAAAGCTGTTGTATTTTGTGAATACCATGTTACCAAAACAGAGGCTTAAAAGCTTTCCTGATTAAGTTTCTCTAACCTGCTCCTGTTGAAGAAAAGTAACTGACAAATTATCACTAATTTTACAAAAATAGACATTTTAAACCACCACATTTTTGTGGGTTTAAGCTGCTGGGTACTTGGGCAGAGGTTGGATTACTGATGGCCTGAGCATGGTCAGTCTCCTGAATAGCAAAGCACTGCAGTGCCACAAATGCATCTTGCAGGATTAGGGTTCTGCATTCCTGTAAGGCTGCCTTCCACTGCCAGGGGAAAGGGAATCCAAACAAACCCTCATCATTAAGCAGTTTATATACCTTAAGCCAGAGCCAAATGTGTGGCTTACTACTTTTAGAGAACTATTCAAATGGCCCCAGATATATTAAAGGTCCTGTGAAGACTGAGCTTAGCACAAATTTACCTTGATTGCTCTTCTCTAGATGGTGATTTTTTCATCTAACTGCAGCATTGCTGCCTAGCACACTCCCAAAATCACAACAATGCAGCTGCCATGCACAAGGTGTATCCACTTGCTAGTTCTGTTTATCAGTGGTCTTTGCAATTTAATAACTCCTATATTTTCTTACAATAACAGATGAGAAGGCAGGGGTTGTTCTCTCTCTGGAGAAGGATACATGCCATCATCCTGCAGACTGGATGATTTCTGAGGAGAACAGCAACCCAAAACTTTGGCACCCACAGTAACATTCACTAAAATTCAGGATAAGGATGATACTCCATCCTTGCCACAGGTTCTCCAGATAACAGGTATTTCCAGCCCATTTCCCACCAGATGGGCAAGTCTGCTTTTTCCCTGTCCTTTGTGCAACTGGGCAGGGCACAGCTGTGCCTTGCTGAACAGATATTGATTTTTAATAGATAGAAATTTAAGTTATTTACAGCTCTCCACAGTACCTCCTGCAATAGCAAAATCTAACCCCCAACCAGTGGAACAGACTGTTGCACACACCTTGTAAGGCTGCATCAGGTATCATTAGTGAAGTTATGCCTGCAATATTTACTTTCCTTAACTCAGTCTTATGTTCTATCCACACCTTCATTGTTAGAAAGTTTTGGTTGTTCAGGCCCTCATGGACTACACCTGCATATTAGTGCTCAGAAGGTAAATGATCTTTATACATCTAACAGAAGTTAAGGAAAACTCTTCTGTCAGCATTTGAAGCAGCCTGATTTTTTAAATCTTTAAAGTTGTGTGTAGTATAATCAGATTATAAATTCTTAACACAGTAAAATCCAGTTGGAATGCTGGAACAGCAGTTTATAATGGCTGGTCATGTTCTGGCTTGCTAGGAATTTTAACATAAATATTTGAAGTCAGGTTTTAAGTTTAATTTTGTTAAATACTAATCCCTGTAAACATTAAATTATCACTGTTATTTTACAGCCCTTTTTGAGGTTTTTTTTTTTTGCAAGCACATTAGCAGAGCAGCCATAATTCATTTTCCACTGATAGAGAAGTTCCATTTTTTTACTTGCATATGAAATTAAATGGCTATTATTTTAATTCCAGGCCTTATAGAGCCTTTTATTCTTTATCTGTTCTTCATTAAGAGTTTTCTGAATGCTATTTAAAAGCAAAAAACTCCAGGAAATTGCATCAAATACCTTAACTGCCACATAGCCTAAATCCATGTTTGACTAGAGGTTAAGAAAACGCACTGAAGTGTTTGATGGTTTTAATTCCATTGAGTCCCTCCAGCCTAGCAATTTTTTAGACCTGTTCTCTTGATTCAGAATTTCATTTAGTCTTTGTATTCCAGTGGGGGAGGAGGGGACACTTCAATCCTTGTACTGGATGTGCACTTGTGTGCTGCATGGCAGCCTCCTCTCCTGGCACGTGGCTGAGCCAGAGCTGCAGCTCAGCCAGGGCAGAGAGCAGCAAGTTCATTTTCTGTGGATAAACAGAGCCATTGGGACTGTCTGTGCTGCCACAGAATTTCCAGTTTGCACCAAAATTATGAGCTGTGCATTTTACTTCTTGACTGGCTTTGTGTCTGTGTCATGTCCCCAGTTCACAAAGGGGCAGTGGCTGTCAAAAGTGGTCACTAACATCCTCAGCTGGGAGTGTTTAACTCCTGGGAGCCAATTAACTGGCAATTAGCTGCACCAGAAGCTGCTTCATTTAGCAGATTTCTGCTAAATACATACATAAATAAATATCCATGATGAGTTACATTCTTGACATAATCCACCTCGTATTTAATTTGGATTGGAACAGTTTGCAAAGCACAATTCCTTTTGATTAAGCTTCTTTGTTGCTGTTGCCAAACAGGATTCTCAATTCTTTACAGTATTTTCTACTGAAAAAAGAGATATTTATTTATAAATCCTAGGCAGGATGCAAAGCTTCAGCATTTGTTGATAAGAGAACTTTTTGAAGCAGTGACACAGACTGTCATCCTGTTGGCCTGGGCAATGTCCACCTGGATGTGGAGTCCTGAGAGGATGGGAGAACTTTTTGATTATAATTCCATTCTCAGTGCAAACTGCCTGTTGAGGATACAGTGTACCAATATATCAAGAGAGAGCTGAACCTGAAATCAGGTTTGTGGTGGTGTTCACAGGGGTCCCAGGGTGAGGGAAGAGACGAGGATCTGACTCCATGTTTCACAAGGCTGATTTATTATTTTATGATATATATTATATTAAAACTATACTAAAAGAATAGAAGAAAGGATTTCATCAGAAGGCTTGCAAGGAAAAAAGTGGAATGGAATGATAACTACTGATCCATTCAGAATTTCAGATGTACAACAGATCTTTAAAGAAATGTGCATGCAATAAAAAGGCATGAGTGGTATTTTTCTTTGCTAGCTATACAGGAAATTGCTTGGTTTTATCCAAGAAAGACCAAATATGGTCTCTAAATATAATAAATCCATTCTTACAGAACTGATGGATTCTTTCAACAAGCTGCAAGATCCACTGTTTTTATAGTCTGTGTGTATTGTGTGCTGCAGATAAATAAAAGATGCCCTAAGGATTTTGCATACTAAGTGAACATGCCAAGTATTACCAAGTTCCTTTATTTTCTCACTAGCACAGGGTTACTGTTTTCCTTCAAAGTGCAGTTCTTGAAGTGTTTTGGTGAGAATTCAGCTTTTGTTTAAGAAATGAGTTTTAGTTCTCATAGTTCTAGTAAAAGACATCAAAACCCCACATCTGACCCCAAATGCACTCTCATAGTTCAAAAGCCAAAGGCAAAATGAAAACACTGCATTTTTCAATAAGCCAAATGTCCTAATTGTCACATCATTACCCCAGTTCCCAAATGGTTTAGCTCCACATGAAGCACTGACCTCAGAGCAAAACCACACACTGCATTGTGTGACTGGTCTGGAAACCCTACCCATGGCCAGGTCACAAAAGATCCTAAACACAATTACACAAACAACTGGAGATTTGAAAGGATGGGGGGTTTGGCATTCTCTTCACAGAAAACCACCTTGGGACCCGCTTCCACTGGGGCAGAGATGGAGCATGGCTGACAGGAGAGGCTGGGCCCACGCCACAGCCACGCTGCAGCAGCTGCTTTGGGGTCACCTGGCCCAGGATTCACAAGTTTGGCTGCTTGGGCTGAGCAGGCAGCTCCCAGACAACAGGCTGGGCTCCTCATCTGGGACTCTGTCTGAGCTGGAAACAGCCACAACTTCCTTTCTTTAAGGAGAATACCTGAATACCTTCTGGGTGCAACTATCTGCAGGAGCAGGACAAAGACCAGACACATTTCTGGATAGTTCTTCCATGCAAACATTCTACTAATTTTACTGCCAGCACTGCTGGATGTGTTACTTGACTGGAGAGATAAAAAGACACAGATATTTTTTCCTTTTTTTTTTTTCTTTTGTATTCCCTTCCCCCATTTCCTATTTTTCTAGGATGTGGAAACTGCTCTCAACATTGTCCTCCCCCAAAAAAATAATCATGACATTGGATAAGATCTCAGAAGTGATATATATATATTTCAGGATATTTTGCTTGCCTTCTGACTCATAATTGTTGGTAACATAATTTTTAAACAAAAGCTGAGGTTGTCATGGTATTTTTATACCAACGATTCCATATTATTGTGAAAAGGAGGAAAAAAGGCAACAAACACCAAGAAACAAGAGATGACAAAATACAATGCTATGTATGGGAAACAGTGCATATTGCATTTTCTCACCCCTAAAGCTGCTCACCAAATTCCCCCCAGTTCCTGCTGACCAAGACCTCCTGAAAACTGCTTCTCATCAGGCAGTTTCTGACATCCTCATTTCTGGAGCATTTCAGTATCTCCACCATACCTATTTTTAAACATGTCCTACACCAAGTGAAGTGAAGGTACTTTTTGGGCACATTTACCACATTCAGATTTTCATAAGAACATTTTGTTATCAGAAGGGGTGTAGCACTTGCACTCCTACTGATATGGCTTTTGCACATGTTGTGAGTGCAAAGTAATATGAAATCCATAATGACTTTGGAAGGTAATATTTCCTTATTCTTTATTCAATCATGCAGGATATTACATTTTTTTTAAAAATATGATTCACTACTTAATTAAAAAAAAAAGTAGTAGAATATTTGTATGAAAGAACTATCCAGAAATGTGTCTGGTCCTTGTTGTGCTCCTGCAAGTAGTTACCCACAAGGTATTTTCCTTAAAGAAAGAAAGTTCTGGCTGTTTCCAGCTCAGACAGAGTTGCAGATGAGGAGGATTGCTTTGGCAGTCTCACCATAACAGGAGGCCACAGACACCTTCTCCCTGCAGCCATTTGGATTTGGGAAAGAGCCCCAGTGCCAGTTGCCCTCAGTGCCCACCAGCCAGGCTGCCAGAGATGAGCCATGCCCCTTCCTGGGGGCAGAAACATGAAACACAGAGAGCTCTGACAGTGCTGAGTGCCAGCATTCAAAACCCACATCATGTTTATTCAGCCTGTGTGCAAACCCAGGGCACTGGGAATATTTCTGTGTCTGCTCTGGGGTGCCCTGACCCCCAGGGCAGCACTGACTCTGACCCTCACTCATGGAGAAAGTTTCCCAGGCTTCAGGATAGACTGCAATCCACAAAATTGTGCAATAGGTTATACAGAGCAGTGCAGGTGTATCACTTGGTGAGAAATTGAGGTTTTGGGATTTTTAGTATGTTGTGGATGGCAGCAAGATGGAGGGCACAGGGTGCTGTCCTGGGTTTCTTCTTCATGCTGCTTCTTCCTCCTTCTTCATGGGTTTGGGTGGCATTTTGTAATTGGGCAGAAAAGTCCCCATTGTGGCTCTTTGGGATCAGTTATTGGGATAAAAGGGAAAATAATCCAGGTGTCAGCTCTTAATTGGACAGTTTAGTCTTAAAAGCCCTTGGAACAAGAGATTGTTGGGCATTTTGTGCCTGCTAATGAAAAGCTGCCAAACTCACAGCAGTGAGACTGTTTTACTGATAAGAAATAATGAACACCTGAGTCTGAACATGAACGACCTCAAGTGCCTTCAATCCAGACCAGAGAAAGCCACAACTGGTTGCCCCACAAGCCTGCACTGTGCCACATCACTGCCACCACCTTTGCTCTGCAGTCACAGCTCACAGGAGCCAGCTCTCTTCCCTGGGCTCCTCACAGCATGGCCAGGTCACGCTGCTTCCCCTGCTGCTGCTGCTGCTGTTTGTCTCTGCATTCCCCACCCTTCCCAGCCCCTGCAGCTCTGTCCATCCCCCACAGCTCAGCCCCTGGCCAGCACCACCAGCACAGCTCTGCAGACCCCCTGGAACCTTGGATTTCTTGTCCATTACCAGTCAGGGATGCCAGGCTGTATTTGGATTGCATCCTTCCCTCATGTACAGACAACATGGAAAGCTGACCCAAGGGACAGGGGTGGAAACTGAGAGCCTGCTGAAGGATGAGCATCTGCCTCTGCTCTTTGCTGCCAAAAATAGCAGCAAACCTGAGCTAAGGTGAACAAGGGTAGTGAGCAGGAGGAGATGGCATGAAAGGAGCCAGTGGACCCATTTAGGGGTTGTTCTGTCTTTGGGCATTTGCTCAGTACTGGAGTGGCCAGAAAGGAATATGATTCCATCCCAAAGAGGAAATGGAAACCTACAGGTCTATCTTGGTAAAAAACACTCTGGCTGAACTTCAGCATGCTCCCCAGAGTACCAGCAGCTCCTCCCAGCAGTGCAGTGTGTTCAGGCACGTTGATCTGTGGAAAATGCAGGTACACAGGGATGTATGCTGGCAGGTAGAAGATCATTTTTAGGGGGCTTTTATCACTTAAGGTCTTTCTCCATTTGCATGAGTACAACTGTTACACTGTGGCACACAGCAATACCAAAGACTCACAAGGCTTCCCCTGCAGACCCTTCCCCACCTCATGGCCTCCTCTGGGCACTCTCCAATGCCTTCATGTCTTTCTCATGCTCTGGTGCCCCAATCCCAGCACTGAAGCTGAGGCTGCCCCAGCCCAGAGCAGAGCAGAACAATCCCCCCTGGCCTGGCAGTGCTGGGGCTGATGCCCCAGGACAGGGATGTCCCTGCTGTCCCCAGGGCACGGCTGGCTCAGCTCCAGTGGCCACTGGCCAGGAGCCCCAGGGCCCTTCCTGCAGCTGCTCTGCAGCTCCCAGTGCCCCCACACAGCCAGGGCAGAGCCCAGCACTGCCTGAGCTGAACTGCACAGGGCTGGGATTGCCCTTCTGTGCCATGGCCTGGAAACTGCACAGGGCTGGGATTGCCCTTCTGTGCCATGGCCTGGAAACTGCACAGGGCTGGGGTTGCCCTTCTGTGCCATGGCCTGGAAACTGCACAGGGCTGGGATTGCCCTTCTGTGCCATTGAGCCAAACTGCACAGGGCTGGGATTGCCCTTCTGTGCCACTGCCTGGGGCTCTACAGGGCCTCTCTGCCCTCCAAGGAGCCAACAGCTCCTCCTCATTCAGTGCCATCAGCAAACTCCCCGAGGGCTCCTTTGGGTCCTGGCTCCAGACCATGAGTGAGGGTGTTGGGCACAGGCTGAGGGTGCAGCCCTGCAGAGCCCCAGGGGTGACAGGCCCCAGTCTGATGTCACCCCAGCCACTGTCACCCTCTGTGCCCAGCCCTGAGCCAGCTGCTCACCCATCATGTTACACAAGCTGGTCACACATGAAAAAAGAGCACCTGGAGGTTTCCAGCACTCCTTCCCTATACCCAGCACCACCTCAACTCACATCCATCTCAATTGTCTCATACTGTCCACTATTTTAGCCATGGCACATTATAACTTTACATTTTATAGTTGATCACTAAGCAGCACAGGTATTGCAAGTACAAAATGCTTATGGATTTTTAATATTTCAGACTTTGAGATTATTTTTTCAAGCACAATCTTAAATCCATCCTTGGTGGCAAGCACACCTTTTGGGCCCATCATTATAGACAATGCTACACTCTTCTTTTTGACCTCCCAAACTCCCTGAAAATTGGCCTTAACTTGTTCAAATTCCTCTTAGGAGTGGATGAAAAGTCTTCATTACAAAGTCACTTCTAACTCCTTGCAGTAATATGCTTGGGCATGGCAGGTGAGAGTTATACATGGATCCTCAGCTGAGACTTCAGCAGAGCTGAGCACACATTTACCATCTTTGATTGCTGACAAATGGCACCACTTCTGCCAGGGCACAATCAGAAACAGTGCAGTCATACAAAATCTGAAAGGGGAGCACAGGGGTGGCACGGCTGTGCCTTTTATTTGAGCGGGGGCTCTGGGCTTGTTTCCCTTCTTTTGAATAACTAAAAGCCAACTATTTACTTTCTTTTACTGACTGCTGGCATGCTGTCCTTTGCAGGTAACATCATAGGCTCTGGGATCTTTATTTCCCCCAAAGGAGTTCTGGAGCACGCTGGCTCGGTGGGACTGGCTCTCATCATCTGGGTGCTGGGCGGAGGCGTGGCTGCCCTGGGCTCGCTGTGCTACGCTGAGCTGGGGGTCACCATCCCCAAGTCAGGAGGGGACTACTCCTATGTCACTGAGATTTTTGGTGGGTTAGCTGGGTAAGTACCCCCTCTCTATGAAGTGATTTGAAAGCACATTTCTGTTGTGTGTTTGGTGTGGGAAAGCCAGCTGACATGGAAGAGATGACATTTGTCAATAAAAATGCTTCAGCAAAATCGATCTTTCTGTTCTGTGTTAGAAACACCAAATTGTCCCCACACTGAGCTCCCAGTGCTGTTTCCCAAGGGAAGGTGACAGATCCTTTCACTTCCCTCAAAGTCCATGAGAGAGGAGGTGATGCTGTGTCTGAGTGATGTTCCTGTGTGCAAGCCATGAATGATCAGTGCCTGTGTGGAAGAGTTTTACCCATCCCACGCCAGGCTGGAGCTGCTCACCACAAATAAAGCAGAGCTGCTTGACTTGCTGTCCAGAATCACCAAGTAAATACAGAGAGGGGGGAATGCTAACTCAGGGAAGGATTTCTCTTTGAAAATAATACTGATGGAGTAGTGTGGCCATGTGAGGAAGGGACAAGTGAGAGGAGGTTATCTTTCTTTAGAGTGTACACTTTTTGATGGATTCAACACAATTAATCAAGCTGTCAGCCTGTCCTCACAGACTACTAGAGAAGCACAAGAATGTTCTGAGCAGCTCCCTCATTGTGAGCAGAGAGGCCAGACCACATGCTGGTGGTTTAGTTAAGAAAAATAAGCACCAGCACAGGAAACTAGAGAAAGAGTAAGGAAAGAACCCCCACCAAAGCAGACTATTCCTTCTCAGGTGAGATGGAAAATGAGCTTATAACAGTTGAGCTGGCTGCTGAGCAAGGACAAACCAGAACAGGCACAACACAGGCAATCTGTCACCCTGTCCCAAAGGCTGTCCTCTCATTTCTGCCTCAGCTCAGTGCCACACAGGCACAGCCAGCACTGCAGACATGCCTGCTCACAAGGGGCATTTCTGATGCTTGCCAAGCTTCAGCCATTGCCTTCTGCTGGCTCATGAACTCTGTGTTTCTTTAGCTGATGGGATCTCTCTGACTGCTGTCCTGCTTTGCACAGAAAATTACATCACAGAACAGATGGAGGCACCAACAGCCCTGGCTTGGCTAACCAGATCTCAGCTCCACTCAGGTGTGTCCTCTCGTGGGGCAGGAGCACAGCAGAGCTCAGCAGCTTCCCCAGTGCCTGCTGGCAGGGGCAGGGTCTGCAAGCAGGGACAGGCAACTGAGAGCACAGAACCCCACAAGTCCCATCCCTGGAACATCACTGTGAAGGAGGCCAGCAACATGAGAGGCCCACAAAACCAAAGGGATTCTGCTTTCTAGGAGAGAAAATGAAACTACTTAGAAATCAAGTACAACTAAAATTAAATTTAATTTAAATTAAATTGTTCCTCAGCTCCTTCTGCCACATTCAGAGAACTTGCCTGGTCCCTGCAAACACCAAGCTGTGCAGCTGCTGTAACAACCACACAGCAGCTGACTGATCACTCCCCAGCATGTACCTGGGGACAGTCTCACCTCCCAAGGCAGGAGATTCTGCTTGGGTAGCACTTACTTGGTGTCCAGGCTTGTAATGCACAAGCAATATCAAAAAAGCACAAGCTGTCACCTGAAGGGGAGTAGTGCTCCCATCCTGCCTGTGCAGAGATGGTAGCTCTTCTCTCAAGAAAATAAATACTCACACTATTATGACAAAGGGTTGCACAAGACAAAGGCCATCAGGCAGGTTTTGGTATAAAAAGGGGACTTGGGTCATATTTTCCAGTAAAGCCAAGCTGGGATTGTGCCCTGCTGCCTTTGCTGAGCCACCACCTAAAGGCTGCAGCTCTGGGAGCTCCAGCACCCCCAGCTCCCCACCTGGGAGTGCCCATCCAGCCCTGGCAGGCTGAGCTTCAAGGGGCTGCCCTGTGCCTCCCTGGCACAAAAACCACTGCTGCTCTCTTTGATTTAATCCTTCTACAGCTGAGCACACCAAACTCAGCACACAAAGCTTTAGTACACCTGCCTTTCCTGTGCATCTGACTGTCCCAGTGACCAGCTGGATGTTTTGGTCTATTCAGAAAAAGGTGTTTGTTGTAAGAGCACAACTGTACCCACCCAGACCACAACAACTCCACTGCTGTTGTCTTGTTCCTGTCTCTCAAAATCCTCCCATTTATTATTTTTTATATATCTATGCAGGTTTTCCTGCACAGATACAAGGCACAAGGAAATACAATTTGATTGTGGCAGCCACAGGAGTACTCCATGCCCCAGCTTCTGTGTCTGGCACTACTGACAGCTGGATGCATAACTGTTTATTGAAAAAATCACATTGCTGGGTGTGCTGTGAGGAGCTGAGTGCAGTAACAGAGGCAGGACAGGGCCATCTCCTGAGCTGGCAGGAGCTGTGGCTGCAGAGCAGCAGCCCTGGCTGGCTCAAGGACAGCATGAAACACTGCTGAAAAGTGCTGCTGATGGCAAACCTTGGCTGGGGACAGCCCTGAGCAGGGACACTCCCCAGCTCCTCTGGCCAAGGGAAGGAAGGTGAGGAAGGCTCTTGTCTGGTACCAGAGGGGTACTCCTCCTTTCCTCTCTATTTAGGAGTCATTTTGGTTTTAAATAGCATTTGTGTGTGAGCACAAACTGCAGGGAACGGCCACAGCCTGTGCTGCAGGAGCCCTCTGAGCACAGCTCTCCTTGCATGATGTGGGCCTGCAAGTCTGTTTGAGGAAAAAGAACATTACCCCAAATGATAAATAAAGGCCTTAATAGGTATTCTTGCAGAAGAACAAATCCTCCAGTGAGTTTCTGATCAATACACCCCCTTCTGAATGCTCAGCAGGAATGCTGCAGCCACCACAGCAGAGCCTGCTGACTGGACATTCATCCTCACCAAAATCAGTCAGTGCAGAGTTTGCAGCCAAAGCTTTGAAAAGTCACTCCAAACTGCAAGTATAACATGCTTCAAATATAGTTTCATGTTTCTTTTTTGTTATTGCAAAATTTTGACTTGTTCCAAAGGCAGGAAGTCACCCAGCAATGTAGGATGGCATTAATAGTATTCAAACTGGCTCCAGCTTAGAGCAGTTCAGTTTTTCCTGAACTCACTGAGGTGAGTTGTACCATAGCACCTGTTTCAAACTGTTTTCTTTTGCTAATGATGCACAAGTAGGGTACACTGGAATTTTAATTTTCACAGGCTGCTTTGAATCCATAACATATCTAATTCTAGATCCTTGTGGGAGCATAGGCACATCCCAAATAGATATTTGAGAACCAATTTCACCAAGTCCACTAGACTATTTAGGACCCAGGTGAAACCATGTTGTTTCTTTCTTTCCACAGGTGAGGGAGTTATTATGCAGAGGTATCTGCAAAAAAATTCAGTTTTGGTCCAGGGATGGGTGGCACTCCACATGACTGCCACATCTGCCAGGGTAGCAGATGGCAGCACTCACTCTGGGCTGTTTCTAGGACACGGGGATGGGTTCTGAGTACACAGGATCTCCCTCATATCCACACTGATGGACTGTGGGCCATGGACTTCACTGAACTTTGGATCAGGCTCAACAACCAAACCCAGCAGAGCCCATCCAGCCAGCAGCTGGAATACAGGCACAGAGGTTATTTCACCAGCTCCTTCATCACCAGCATGTGCAGGAGCTCAGATTTCTCATGCAAACTCCAGTGCTCAGAAAAATAAAACCCAACCAAGCAACCAAAACCAACCAAACAGTTAGATCTTCTTTTTTCTTTACATTCAGCTGTCTCATACCTGTTATAAAGATCTGATCCCTTCTCAGTCAGCAACAAGAGAAGATTTAACTTCTCTTATTTTAGTGATCCCAGACACTGAGTAACTATGAAAGGCTGTAGGGTTGAGTTCCATCTCCAGTGCTGTAGATCAGCCCTCAGGGCAATAATTCTGCCACTTTCCCCCTGAAGAACAAAGTGATTCCAGGTGTGCCACACTGCGTCCTCTCCCATATCATCTTTCATGATCCATTTTCCCCAGGAGCAGCCATTCTCAGCTGGGCCCCAGCTCCTCGTGCTGCCCTGGCAGCTGCTGGCACTGTGAGCACATGGCCCCACAGCTGCTTGTTTAGGGATGGGAATGTCATCTCAGTGGCCAGCAAGGAGATCTTTTTCTCAGAAATGGGTTTTTATTAAACCTTACCTCTAGAAACATCATAAAAGCGGGCCTATACCTTAGGTAAAGGTTCCTTCTTGTTTTGCTGCCATCTCTCTTTTGAGCTTCACATTTGACAGTGCAACTTTGTCCCCCCTCTAAATGCTAAAATTAGGCATTTTCTTTAATTTGTGTTATCACACAAATGCATTTCAGTTCCATGACTGTCATTAATCCATTCCCTTCTAAACCATTTTCTACCCAATACCAGCTACCCCATGCTCCATATTACAGCATAGAAACCAGGCCAATTTTGCCTGAAATAGTCTTTTCAGAGTCATTCTCCCCACTGAATGTTTTACACAATTCCCAGCCTACATATGTAGGCTAAAAATGTGTGTAAAATTCGTATGGGTGAAGATAAACATGACAGGGAAAAACTGGTGGCCTCTGCCAGTCAAGAGCCACACAAAACAGCTCAGGCAGCACCATCAGAATCCTAATCATATTCAGCAAATTGTTATTGTAGTCTTTAAGTCCTATTTATGGTCCTCAGTGTGGACCAGCTGAGTTAACTCAGCAAGGAGGATCTGCAGAGCTGTCCCAAGCTGGGTGCATCATCAACACCACCAAATAGCACAAAGCAATCACTGGAGAAAACTGCTCTGAACCACAAGGAAAAACATTAGAAATTGAGGGGGGGAAAAAGCCCCAAAAAGGGATTCACGCAACAAAATAAAGAGAAAGAAAAAAAACTGTAAAAAACTACAGTGGCAGCTGGGAGGGTACCCAGCTCTGACATTGGTCTGGTTTAGCAAATTAACTGTGGTAGCTGTTAATTGCCCCATCCTTCTCAGGAACAAGAAGGCAAAGTGAAGGATGGAACTGAGGCATTTTGCAGCTCAGCTGAGGAGCAGCCAGGCAGCAGCTGGTGACACAGAGAGGCTCCCTCACTGAGCTGTGCAGATTTCAGGGCTGGGAGCAGGGAGAACACTGGGTGGGTGCAGCCCCTAAAGAGCAGCCCATGTAACATAGAAATTATACTGTCATATTTGGAAACATCATCTCAAATCCTCATTTGTGTCATGCATCCCTGCACATTATATTTGTGCATGTATGTAAAAAATTACTGTGTGTGTCTGTGTGTATGTACCTGACAAGAAACACTTCACTTTCTTGCAATGACTACTTCTCACTGTACAAATAATAATACCTTAAATATTTTTAAAGACTAACCTGATCCACTGCTGTCTTTTAAACCTTTTTTTTTTTTCCTTTACACAGAATGAAAAACCAAAACATCTCACACTTTATATTTGCACAATACCTTGTTGGGTGCAATCACCTGGAGGCAGACAGGCAGCCAGCCCAGCTGTGTGATCCATCACAAAATACTGCAGCACTGGCCTGGGTCACAGAGCCAATACCAGGAGTGACAAGAAACCCCCCAGTGACCAGCAGGGAGCTGGTGGCAGTCCCAAAAGTGCAGCTGCTGCAGCCAAAACCCCTCAGAGGTGTAGGGACTGCTGTCTGCTGTGGTGACACAGCCCAGGAGCAGCAGAGCTCCTTTCTAGACAGAGTTAAACCAAAACACCAGCCTGCTGGTCATAATCCTCACTCTTCCACACGTTCCTAAGGCACATTTGCTTTACAATGTTTCATTTAAAATCCAGATTGTGCTGAGCACAGGGGAGAAGGGCTGAGGAGGGCCCCAGTGGTGTGTGTGACAGGATGGAGGAGCTCAGC